>NC_140124.1:17923312-18523312 GCF_964035555.1 Netta rufina | reverse complement strand
CAACTGTTGAGTGTTGACAACTGCTGAAGAGAACGTGGAAGACCTGGGGTGCCTACCTGAGGGCAGACTGACCAAGTTGCCCCACGTCTATGGATCTGGAAAGCCAAAGCTTTAGAGCACTCCAGAATTGTCTGATAAGAACCCATATTGGTGTTTGACTGAAATCTGCTGGGTGTTTTTTTTTTTTCCAAGCAACGTTTGCTTTACTGATGTTTTTACCAAATGTTTCAGCTCTTTTGAATTAGCATTGTCTGTTGAAAGTATTTTTCATTGGAAAGTTCCTGACCAGAAAAAGCTAAAAGTGATGCTAATGTGTTTGCAGTTTGTAAGTATGCCGTTGGGCAGCTGGAGGAACCCGCAGCTGCAGCCGGCCTGTTTTTTTTTCTTTAATGTCTCAACATTATGGGGAAATTTATAGGAATTAAAAGACATACAAAGAAAAGGCAAGAGCAAATATGTGTGACAAAGTGATGTCTGATAGCATGAGAAGGATCTGGCTTTAGAAAGACAGTCGTGGTACATGTACTTAAAAAATGTCATTTTCAGACTGTTTATCAATTCTGTAATTTTCAAGTGCACTATTTCTTCTTGTAAATATTATTTTAGAAATATAAAAATTGTATCTGACAGTTTTTTTGCAAAAGCTGATTTGTGCTTTCAGCTGTGGAAACCCAGCCTTAGTGAAGGACCAGCCATGACAGGTGTGGTATCATACAGTGCAACTACTGATCAAACTGAGGGGTTTGGACAACTAGGGCTCAAAGGCTGTCAGTTTATTTTTATGAGGGAAGAACAAACGAGAGGATTGTATTGTTGTTGGGTTTGGGGTTCTTTAAGTAAGCCTTTCCTTTCTTTTTCCAGAAACAAAGTGAAGGATTGCCTCAATTTTAGAGGATTTTCTTCTTGTGATCAGTTTCTGTAAAAAGATCTCTTCACCTTGAATTTATCAGTATTGCAGATGCATTTATCAGTTTTATATCAGTATTTAGTGCTTCTGCAGCTTTTTCATCAAAGATTCTCCAAGCTCTTGATAAAATTCATTTCAGATGACCTCAGTGTACTGGTGGGTGAGCCAGTTTAGGAACACAGGTGCAGTTTCCTCGGGGAACTACAAGGTGCCAGTAAGAGAGTAAGAAAAGCAATAGCTTTGCATGCCTGAGAGGTGTCTGCTGGGAACTCCAGGGTGTCTCCAGGACAGTGCAGAGATGAGCACCATGTAAGGAACATGCTCCATCTAGGTATTTTGGCAGGCTGAAAGCCTTGGGGCAAAGCCAGTTGCTGTGCTCTCTGTTGATGTAGACAAGGCCTGGGAGAGCAATGGGTAGGTCTGCCAGGTCAGAAACCCTCACCTACTTTCTCCTTTGGCAGTGTTTTGCTCTGAGATGTTAGCAGATAGTGGCATGAGTCAGGGTACACCTCTAGTATCCATGCCTGGTGAGGTGGAGCGTTGGTGTGGCACCAATGAATCAGTGGTAAGGCATAACTCTAGTTGGCATTTCCCTGGTGTGTGTACGCACGGCTCCATGTGCTGCTCTGGTGCACACCATGGGTACAAATGATGCACTGAACCCAGCCCAAGAGGCAGAAGTAAGGATGATTTCTTCATTGTGAGAGGACCACCTTGGGACAGACCGCGAGAGTGACCTATGAGGCAGGACAGCCATAAGAAATTTAGAATAAAGATAGCACAGTGTTGTATTAGTCCTGACAGAGGACAAGACAGATGGGATTGTACTGCAGAAAACACCAGCTGTCGAACCACTGAATGGCAGCTTGCCCTTTGCTATCCATAAGGCTTGTGATACTGTGACTCTGCCCTTCTTTCAGGGTAGCTGGGCTGTTTGAGGAGGCAGGAGCTGCAGCAAGCTTTGTATTATGCTGTATCCAGAGACACTGGTCTGCTCAGCCTCTATGTGAGCCATTTGGGTGGATGGATAGCTGGTTTGCTACCTTTCTGCATATAATCGTGTTCAAAATGCAGCAAGTTACTGAGTATGCAAACTGAATTGAAATAAAGAACATAACTGATTTTACATGTTTACTCTTCAGTATATGTCTGGTGCCTCTGTTGTTCTGCTTCAAAAAAATACCCAGATCTGTATCTTACAGATGGCAGTGTTGTTAGACTGAAACCTTCCTCAGGATACACTTATATGTGGTATGATCTTTTTTTACTACATCAAGTAAAAGCTTCTCAGTGATGCCTATTCCCTCTAGTGCTTTATGCAGAAATTGTAGTAGTAGCCATTTGCCATATTTTAACCCCAAGGATTGACAAACAAGTTTCTATTTCAAGGGTGTAAAGGCTACAGGGAGCAAGAACAAGGAAGACCTATGCGCTAAACAAAACCACACCCTCAGGCAAATATATTACATAGCTGCAGTTGAAAAGCACATGATCCTATGCCTATATTAAAAGATCTTCCTTTTACCCTGAAAGCAATTGGCTGTGACTTCACCTAGTATTTACAGGCTCAGATAAACCCAATATCCTCTTTCTCTGTCCCTGAGTCATGCAACACAAGTCCAAGAACATATGGCTCAAGACAGCGTATGCATGAGAGTACATTTTCATTGAGCAATGCTGGGATTTTGCTCAATGGTGTGAGGTGGAGGGCAGGAAGAAGAAAAGCAGTGCAGAAAGTGGGGTATATGTGGGAGAGAGTTGTGTGTCTTGAATATCACACAGAAGATGTATAGAGAGAAGCATAAAGAGACTATCATTTGAATTTTTGAAGTTTCCATTGGCAAAGAATCTGGAGATTTTGGAGAAGAAAAAAAAAAAAAAAGTAGAAAGAGAAAAAATATTGACCAGGTGACAGGAGATGCTGTAATGTGGCCAGTGAGGCTGCCTGGCTCCTGGCCCTGTCTGGCCCTTGTGCTCTAGTCCTCCTGCCCTGGGTACCATGGACTCTGTGGCTCCAGCTGCTCTCCCCTTCTGCACACTCCACCCAGGGGCTGAGTCACAGCCTAAAATAGAAAGTGAACCTTCCAGGAAGGGGTTGTGCACTCAAACTTCGTGCCCTCCCAGCCCAGTGGGGTCTTGATTCAGGCTGTGTGCTCCATGTGCTATTTTAAAGCAAAGCAAAAGTAGATAGCACTGTAAATGTCAGTACTCAAGAAAAAGGCGTTTGAACAATAGCTCGGCCCCGTATTTGAACTCCTTGTTTTCCTCTTCAAGTATGGGAATATGCTAAGGTGGAAAATAGGAATTTTTCTTTGACAGATTTCTTTGACTTATGAGGAATGAATGTGCGTATATAGGAATTTGAAGTCCAGAAGTTAAGGAAAATAAAACCTGTTGCTTTCAAGGCTTCCCATGGAAATTTTCTCCTCTCTACAAGGTAGCATCGGAATTTTCCTTTCACTGCAACCCAGTGTATCCCAGTGCCTGTGCTTTGTGTGCCAGATACTGTTGAATCTGTTGGTAGGTTTAGCTGAAGTAACTAAACAGGGCGTGATATAGCTTGTATGGTGGGGACCAAGGAGGTCTTTCATCCTCCGTGCTCTCCTCTCATTGCAAAACATCTAGTGCTGCCTATCCCTGGAGGCACGATCCCAAAGCAGCTCAGATTCAGTAGGAGTCTTTTTGTTCTGTTGGCTCAGGTCCAGAGTCTGAATGCACAATCCAGCTTGGTATGCTGCAGTGTTTCTTCAAGCCAGATGGAGAACTGTGTTGAATGCCCACTGATAATTTCGTTAATGCCGTTTAGTTATATTTTATTTTACATTTCAGTAGTTCTCTGTGCAAATGAAACAAATTATCCCATGTTCCCCTTTGGCCGGATAACTTTTGTCGGCTCGTTTATGACGCATCCCTGCGCAATCCTTTGTTCTGTTTGCACTTATTTATTATTGCTGCTGCCACAGTCAGGTTATCTCCTTTCTTCTTTTTGATACTTGATACTGCAGACTTTTGATCTCTGGCCCTGGGGAACGTCATTTGTAATTCCCAAGTGCGGAGCCTGCTGTGATGAGAACAGCTATTGTTTATATACCGCTAGTGCAATTCCCTTGCCAGTGGAAAAACCTGTGGTGGGGCAGGAATAGAATATAACTTCTTGCTTCATCAGGCATGGATCACTGTTACTGCAGCAAATCCAGCCATATTGTCAAAGTAAGAAGTGAGAGAGGAAAAAAATGGTGAAGATTTCAGATCAACAGCTTCCACTACACAAGTGCGTACTGTGCAACTTCAGGAATGTGTAGTTGGGCTGAGTGACACTCAGTTTTCTACAGTCCCTTGAAAATGATGGAGAGGGAAGCTGAAATTGCAAACACAAATTCTAGAAGCTATATTTATTTTTTTTTAATGTACTTGATGGAAGCCAACTTGACTTCTTCATTTCTCTGTTTTTCCACTTTACCCGAATGGCACCAGAGCAGGCACATAATGCTTGCTAGAGGGAGAATTTCTCCTGTGTCCGTCATTGACAATGTTCAGTCACCTGGAGAGGTCAGAGCTGGGAAGTGCGATGTTGCAGTTTCAGAAGCACATGTATTCATTGCAGGTTTTGGCCATGGCCTTAGTTAGCAAAGCACCAATATATTGTTAAGGGACTTTTCCCTTTCATTTCCTTGCTTATTCATTCCTTACTGCTGGCAGTTGCTGCTGATGATTAGAAAACTATAATAAGATATTTTCTGAGTATGTTCTCTACAAATCTTTGAAAGCTCGATTATCTTTGGTTGTGGCACAGAAGCCTTTGGCACAAGTTTTATATGGGCTGACCATTTTCATACAACTTGGGTGTTCTACTCTCGGTAAATGGTGGTGCCTGTTGTTCTCCTATGCTTTGTGTATCCTCTGCATAATAAAGACCACATCAAGGTATTAGCAAAAGGCCAAATCCTGCTCTGAAGCAAATGGAAAATTAGTTCTAATATTTATTTTCTCATGTCTAAGTTATTCAGGTTTATTTGTGATGCCAGAGCACCAGCATTTTCTTCATATTGTGGAATCGGTGAACTCTGGTGTGTGTGTGTGTCTGATCAATAAGCTGTTACAGCGTGTACCAGCTACATGTTCCTACAAATATGGTACTAAAATCCCTGATATTGGCTTGGGAATAACAGATAATGATAATATGGTATTTGCATGAGCAAACTCATTTTTAAGACTCTCATATTCCTTTAACATGCAGCCCATTTTATTGCTGTCTAGAGGTGCTATTTTCTTTAGGCACTGAGGTCACAAGATGTTTCATTTATACAGACGACAAATGATTTGGTGTTGTAGGTAGTTTTCTTTTTTATCCTGTAGATGTCGAGGTCACCACAACCCACATCACCTTTTCTTCATCCAGTAATTTTACATCCTGTACATTTTTCCTTTTGTTTCCAGATGCAGAGGGAAATTGCTTATACGGGCCGAGATGGCCCGAGCGCTTCCCGCCCTGGATCTGCCACACACCCTTCACATGTGATGCCCAGCTCGCCACCCTCCACCCCGGTGCCCCACTCCATGCCTCCCTCTCCATCCAGGATCCCCTACGGAGGGGGACGGCCCATGGGTGTGCCAGGCAACGCCACCATCCCCAGGGACCGGCTCTCCAGCGTGCCGGCATCGCGCTCCATATCGCCCAGCCCAAGCGCCATTCTGGAGAGGCGGGACGTGAAGCCAGATGAGGACATGAGTAACAAAAACCTTGCCCTGATTCGAAATGAAGGTCTGTACGGGGACCCCTACTTGTTTCACGAGGGGAGGATGAGTGTGGCCGCACCCCACACCGGACACCCCCTCGATGTCCCCGATCACATTGTAGCCTACCATCGCAGTGCCATGAGGTCATCAAGCACTTACTGTAACCCCTCTATGCCGCCTGAAATGCTGGAGCAGTCCTTGTACAGACAAAAGCCACGAAAGTACCCGGAGAGCCACTTGCCCACGCTCAGCTCTAAAACGCCTCCCGCGTCCCCCCACCGGGTGGCTGACATGCGCATGATCGATATCCATCCTCACCATAGCACCCACGTACCCCCCCACGCCATCCAGCCTGACAGGTCTTCCCCCAGCCGCCAGTCCTTCAAAAAGGAGCCGGGACCGCCTGTGTTTGTGGACACCAAAGTGCGGAGCGCCCTCGGCCTCCCAGGCATGGCTGAGGTGGTGCCGTCTCCCATCGATAAACAGGCTTTCGGCTATGGGTCACCTGCAATGCCCAAGGACAAGGAGACAAGGTAAGGCAGAGATGGAGCTTAATTTATGCAAATGAGAAATGTTCCTAATATGCGCATCTTGTGTCGTCGTACACCCGGGGGACGATGTGATGTGTAGGAGGCTGCTTCGCTGGGCTACGGTGTTTATTAGCTGTCTGTCAAGGTAGTTAGTAATTTAGAGGAGATGCGACGCCACCCGTTATTAATCTGAAAGTATTGTCAGCCCATGATGAATCCCTAGTTATTTTCATTTGTGTAAATTTCAGTCATTGGAAAAAATATAATAAAATAAAATGATTAACTAGGATTTTTCTTTCCAGACAACCAGATCATGTTACAAGAACAAATGATGTTCTGTTCCTGCTAATAAGGGAATATATTTCACCCCCGTTAAGAATGACACTCTGATATTACAATTTTGGTTCTTTATGGAGTGGAGTTTTTCTCATCTAGTGTTAGGAAATGGGAAGAATTTATCATTGCTGTCTTATCTCCTGTAAAACATGAATTTGCATAAAAATAGGACAGTTGTTTATAATAATGTTTCTCGAGGGGAAACTGCTGAGAAGAGCAAGTCTGTCCCAGGGAAGAAACTGAAACAAGAATGCTGTTCCCAATGATTTTTACCCAGCATCACAAATAGTTGGTGACCTGACTGTTGTTAACTTTTCTGCGCTGAGAATGATGACAATGATCTCTCCTGTCTTTTAAGGACTAGATTCACACAAAGGTCTGTGAAGGCTTCTCCTGCTACAGACCCTGCCCTAGGAAAGAAAAATCATTACCCTGCCAGTCCGTTATTGTGTATGTGCATGAGTTGCTCTAATCTCTAGCGTATTGATTGTGCTGTTAACTTTTATAGAGCTCTTTAGGGAAGTGAAGATGAATAGCTGGAAAATGCTGAGCTCACAAAGGCCAAAGGTAAATACTGACTGCCTTAAACCACTGGGGAGGTACAGAGCATCACATGGCCCCCAAACATCCCTTCCATCTCAGCAACTTGATCAACAGTTACTTGCCTCAGATCACACAAGGCAGAAAGAATAATGTGTTGTGAGATCCCTTGTTGGGGAGAAAATGGAGGATGGAAGAAAATCATCCAACTTCACAAAATTATATGATGATACCAAGTTGGTAGTTACATTGACACAAGGGGCTATTACAGTCTAGGGTCAGTGAAACCTGATTTATATTTATTATTTCCAAGAAAAAGATGCATGTACCTGAAATCTCATTTCAAGCATCCAATATTACAAATAGGAAATAATTTGCACTACATTTTCCACTTCTAATTCAAGAGATCAGATCAAAAACTGTACAAGTTTTGTGTCAGGGGACTGAAAATGGAGGAGGACACCAACAACTTCCCAGTCTATGCTACTTTCTCTGTCTTTTCTGGGCATCTCAGCTGTTCGCTCTGGTACTCAGGCTGTGTATTTGTGAATATACACGTAGTTCTGCAGCTCCTTAAAGGGAGCTTTGCACCAGAAATTTTAATTCTGGTCCCAAGATATATTTATAGTGATGAAAATAATATTTACATAATTACACTTCCAAATAAATACATTACCTTAAAAATTGAGTATGGTGTGTATTAGCCACATGACACTGAAAAAAAGTCATTCTGAAAACTGCTCTTAGGTAGTGGTATTTTTTTTTTTAACCTTGAGAAACTGACTTCTTAAAAAAGTAATTCCAAATACCAAAAGCAATTAATGCAAATTTGTGTGTTTTCTAACCACTGCAATATCAAGAATTGTTTTTCAGTTTTAGAGATAGGAAATGCTGTTCCTTATTTAAGCTTTGTAATACTTTAATAAACTTTGAAAGCAATTCTCTATTGAGACTGTACTAAACTAAATAAGGTACACTATGTGTGTTGAGGCTGAGGTGCTCAGTTTGTGCTTCAGCAGGGGCTGAGTTGTTACACCTCTGTTATGAAGACCTGAAAGGCGAAGTATATAATGGCAGAAAAGCATCCTGTACCTTGTTGTGTAATATTTACAGTTTACACACGTCAGCTGTACAGCTGGACTTGCTTCTGTGAGTAAGAATATTTTGGGATTGGAGAGATGGAGCTGAATTCATCCTCTGAAACTGGAAAAATGAGATAGATGCTGCTGTCATGCACATTATCCACTTGCTGGCAGCTGTGCAAAGAGCCTAAAACCCAGGCTATAGAAAGTCAGTGATATTGTGGTTAGTCAACATGTGTGCAGTGTCAGTGGGGTAGCAGTAAAAAGGCAAGTTTGCTTATCTGCTAGCCTTGGTAATACTGAGAAGGGAGGTCTTATGCACTTGTGCACAAAGACAAGAGAGCCTCACCATCCTCACTCATTCAACCCTGCAGATAACTAAGAGGGGGGTTGAGGCCCCTATGAGCATCAAACCCATCATGTCAGCACTGTTTTTCCTTCAGTCACTAGTGGAGTGTGCTGAGAAGAAAGGAAATACCTCTTGGACCATCTCTTTTGAGAAATTAACTTGAAGTAGTGCTGCCACAACCTCAGGGACAATGCAAAGCTTTAGTATAAAGTGAAGGAAATGGGCCTTTCTGGACAATGCCTGAAGTTAACTAAATCTCTCTTCCTCCATTAATTCTTCTTCGACTTTTCCAGTCAGTGGCTGAAGTGGGATATATACATACTTCTTCAGAATGTCTTGAGTACTTAGAGCAGATCAGAGCTCTCACTGAGCACATCCTGGTCTTGTTGAAGAAAATGAGCCTGTTACCTTTAGGATGTCAAATTCAGCAGATTTGGGTCTACCAAAGATAAAAAGGACAAAAACTGGTATCTCCTATCTCTTCTTCTTGGAGTTTCCCATTAATTTTGCATTGCGGACACCAGTCTTGTTAAGCCTGTTATTTAAGTCAGAGTTGAGGGGGATTTAATTGCTTCGTGTAATTCTTTCTTTTATCTGTTTTACCTCAGGTATTTTCAAGGTAGCTAATTCCACTGTATAAAGAACTGAATAAATTCTCACAGTAGTTCATTTACCAGAGGCATTCTATATAAAGCAGTTTTAAAACAGTCAGAAGAAACAAATTCATGGAGATTTCAAAAATTAAAATGTTGTAACAGGTTGTAGCAGTTCATCTTTGAGGAGTCATCGCCCCTTAAATATGAGGTTTACAGGAAGAATGCATAACTTCTTGCAACTGAGCATAAGCTGTTTGAACAGTGATTCGCTATCATTTTTTGGATGGCCTGTTTCTGTAGATTATGGTGGACAGTTCTGGAAGTTACATGGTTCACTGAACAAAAAAATGTGATCACATTCACCACTTATGGCTTGCAGTTAGAGATTAAAGGGTAACAGCCATGTTTAGGTTATTGGATATTGTTCCTATCATAAAACCACATATTGCTTGATACTTTCAAGTATGGATGGACACAGCTATGCATTAGGAAAAACAAACAAACAAACAAACAACAGTCTTGCTCTGTAAAGCCATGGACAGTGAGAGACAAGAAAGATAGGTGTTAAAGATGCACCCTCTCAGACAGTGCTGTGTACTGCCTCTCCCAAAGGCAGGCAGTGGTGTGATTGCTCTGTAGGACTGCAAGTAACCACAGAAATGTGTGCTTGCTGCACCCATTACAAACTATGGCCTGGTGTTTGCAATCTGGAAGCTCCCAGAAAATATGATGGCAGTTGGAAGCAGTATCACTTTCCAGAGAGACAGGATTGCATCCTCCTTTGTGATAAAACTGGAATAACTGGGTAAAAAGGATGGGTGAACAATATGGAGTCAAGGTAAACTGCCGTTTGGCTTCCTTCTGTTGGAGGAACTATTTCTAGGGAAAATGAGATGCAGGCTTTTGGATAAGCATAGAATCATAGAATATCTGAATTGGAAGGGACCCATAAGGATCATTGAGTCCAACTCCTGGGTACCCAAAGGACCACCCAAAAAGTCTGAGAGCATTGTCCAAATGCTTCTTGAACTCCGGCAGGCTCAGTGCCATGACCACTACCCTGGGGAGCCTGCCCCAGTGCCCGACCACCCTCTGGGTGCAGAACCTTTTCCTAACACCCATCCTGACCCTCCCCTGTCCCAGCTCCATGCAGCTCCTTTGGGTCCTGTCACTGTCCCCAGAGAGCAGAGCTCAGCGCCTGCCCCTCCGCACCCCTCGTGAGGGAGCTGCAGGCCACCATGAGGCCTCCCCTCAGCCTGCTCTGCTCGGGGCTGAACAGTCCAAATGACTTCATCCACTCTCCATATGTCTATCAGTTATCAGATAGTATCAAAGCTGACAGCACTTCATAGTCTACATTTTCACTTCAGCTTCAAGCTGCAGAAAGTTTGAATTTAACCATGTTCATAGAAGACTGAAATATTCATCTGTGCATAATTTTTCCCTTGGGAAGAGAGCAGAATACAGAAGAGTTCTGCTGTATGCTGCTTCACACCCTTCCAGGAGATCCACTCTGCTATTTGGGGGGGGGGGGGGGGGAATTTGGGAAGAAGTCTGACTGTGCCACTTTCACTTTGTGCTAGGGAAGCCATGAGGAAAAACAACCTACCTTCCTTTTCTTTTTCAGTGAGATAAAAAAAAAAAAAAATCCAATTAAATGTTTCTCTCATAGGGTGATGTAGAAAGAAATGTATTTTTCCCTGTCTCTGACCTTCTTTTTATTACTACACATATTTCACTTACTGTTTAGCTATAAAATATGAAGTCACTGTAAATCCTTCTCCAGGACAGTGTGCTAATTAGTTTGTGGTGTCAGACTCGGTATGTGAGTATGTCTGTTACGGATGATCACTGCACTGCCTAGGGTAGGATAAGAACATGAACAAATGGTTACATGGCCCAGTCCTAGTTTGTGTCTATACAAAGCATCTTCTCAGTGATGTGAATAATAAGGATGTTCCCAGAAAAAGGAAGAAATATGAAAATCATGCTTAAATAGCATCATGGTGGATACCACTTTAGCAATACACTCTACCCTGCTCAGGATTACTTTCAGTTAGCTGCAGGGAATGACATGAAACCATAGTGAAGCTGTAGTGAAGAAACCTTGTGATGAAACCTGATGTCTCAGTGCAGAGCCAGAGAGGCAAGAGCTTGTTTTGCTTCTGCTGAATCTGGGGAGTGAGATCCTGAGGCTCAAGTGCCTGGGTGTACCTGGGGCTGTGAAACAGGCTGCCAGGAAGAAGAGGGCTGGCGAGGACCTCATGCCTGCTTTGCTGGCAGAGGTTTGTGTGTGACACAAGCTGAAGCCAAGTCTGACCAAGAGGCTTGCTAGAGCTGGGAGTTGCTTCTGACCTTGTCCCCTCCTTTCCTCCTCCACCACACCAAGTCTGGATCCCCCAGCATTCACTGGAAAACAATGTGAAACAATGCCCTTCGGTGCCCAGGCCGATAAAAAGCATATTCTTTCCTAAGTGCTTGTAGAAGTGACCCTCCCTGCTCTTCCTGGGTGGTGGAGAGATGTGGATTTATCTGGGAAATTAATCAGGGAACAGAGCTGGTCTTCATCCTCTGTGTACTCCCAGCCAACAAATAGGCACCAGCAAAGAAGGTTCTTCTGCCTGCCCCTCTAGCCTGGTGCTCCACATACCAGCATGCCCTGTCCCCAGGGACACTGGCCTGCCCCATCCATGGGGGCAGCAGCCTGCCCCACAGCACAGGAACCCCAGCCTGCCCCATCCACATGGACCTTGGCAGGCAGAGAATATAAAGTTGAGGAACAAAAATCTCTGACTCTCTGACTGTCACCACAGTGCCAGCATCCCTCAGCAGAGGCTGAGGTAAAGGCCCATTCTCTTCCTCTGAAGCCCCCGGCTCTGCTGGACCACAGCAGTGTCAGAAGCCAGGATGGCTCCAGCCCTTCACAGGGGAGCTGGGGTGGCTGTGGAGCCGTCATTGCTCCCCCAGGGCCACGTAGCAGGCAGCAGGATGCCACCAGCCCTCCAGCCACGTCAGCCCAGCACAGCTACGCTGCTGGGCCAGTCACATCCCTCCCTGCCCCTTCCTCCTGCTGCCTTCAGTCAGACTGCCAGGTCTCCGAAAATCGGCTTGTTTTATTTAATGCCTGAAAGGCGCCTCCTTTCAGACACCTGTTTTTGAAATGTTTGGTGCTAATGGCTGTAATGAGTCTGGGTATTACAGTGAAACGATTAGGGGAAAAATCCTGCCTTGTGTTTAACAGACTGACTCCAGAGCATGTGTAGATTCTTCACATTCTTAATGCTTTTACCATATGAAAAGTAATGTGCTCTGTGCAATTGATTCCAGTGTTTCATTCGTTTTTCATCATCTCCTATCTCTGGAACATCCCTCTCCCTCTTAACAACATATTTTCCTAGATTTCATGGCAAAGGACAAGATCGGCTTTGTGTTGCCATAATCTCATTTGAAGCAGAAAATTGTTTCCAGATTATCGAATGTGGGATGGAAAAAACATCATATTTATGAATTGGTAAAGCAGATAGACTTCCAATTGAGTTTAGTTCCAGGAAGGGTTTGTGATGATTTTCTGGGGGAAAAAAAACTGTTTTCATTATTAAGTGTCAAAAATGTTGCATTGAAGTTTGTTAGAATATATTTATCCCAGGGTTTTTGTACTTGTTTTTGTTCCAAAGGTTACTGTAGCCTGAACCGGTTTCTTATTTTAAAACTTGTAACAGTGGAAATTCTGTAACATATTTCTTGGTTTGAAATGAATTAGGTCAGATTCACTAGTCTTCTCACCACCGCTCAAAATACCTTTCAACATGAAGACAGAAAAGTAAGGAGCGCACGCTGTATTCACTCGCAGTAAGAACGCGTCTGCTAGCTGGGGACTGACTGAGCATCCTCTTGTTCCCTCCTTGTGTCTGTTAGCATCTCATTAATTGCTTTGCTGTCCTGTTTTCTCAACATCTGGGTGTCTTGGAGTCTCTCCCAGCTATGGTATCTGCGTGCTATCCCAGAAAACCTCTGTTTCATTCATGAAGTGTGAATGAAATAATTAGCCTGGATAACTTGTCCGGCTAATGAGCTGAGCTGGTTACTCGCTTTGTATCATTTCAGACTGCCTTTAACTTGTATCACTACATATGTTGGAATTTATATGACCTTATTAATTGGCAGTATTGCTTTGGCCACCAAGCTGCAAACAGTGGTGGGGGTGGCCAGACCTCAGCTGCTCCCACGTGCCTGGGATGCCACAGCAGTGATGGGTGGCCCCTGTGGCAAGTCGAATCTGGGGCTGAACGTGCCACCTCTGCCCGTGTGGCCTCTGTCTGTCCCATCTTCATTCGTGAGCCATTGCTGCTGGTCTTCTTGCTTTCTGAGGTGTTTTGTTCCCAACCTCTTCCAAAATCACTGCCCGCTGTTAGTGTTTGCTTTGTGTGTTTCCCCGGTCACTTAACTGCTGGCATAGAAGGACACATTTTCAGAAAGTCCTGGCTGAGGTCCCACGCTGACATGTGTCTGCGTTGTGGTGTGTTGCTGGCATACTGGCATGTGAAAGTAGGTACCTGTGTGAGCAAAAGGCTGCTATGGAGCCTACTGCCAAGGAAGTCACCAGGTACCTGACCAATATATGCATTCGTGTAAATGATGGGCAAAGATGAACACACAAGTATCAGTCCTTCTATCCAAAAAATGTCATTGTTGTTGCTTAGTGGCCTTTGGTACCTCATGGAAAACACTGAATGTTGTACCTATTACAGTTCTTCTTCCTCTATTTTATTCTGCTTGTTAGGAATTTCTCAGGATGTGTATGCAAAAACAAATCTGTTTTAATACCATTGTGCTGCACAGTCTGTGCTTGGTGTTTTGTGCCTGGTCTGTCACGCTGCTGTCCTTTCCAGAGCAGACAGTTGCGATGTCAGGTGCAGGGGATTTGGTCTGGGAAATCGTCAGCTTGGGCAGATTAAATGCTTCACAGACAAAAATACTGGTTGGGGGAAGCTGCAAATAGTAACGAGAAGAAGTCTAAAGTTTTTAATCCTGAAACCTTGTACACGGGCAAAACTATTGGCCCAGTGAAGGTAAGAGAGAGAGAGGAAAAAAAAACAAAAAAAAAAAGTAATGCTGAAAAAATGATTTTCATTAGTTCCAAGAGGCATTAACTGATTGTTTTAGATGCCTTTTTTGTGCAGTCACTAGAATTTTATTATCTGGGTTGCTGTTCTGTTTTTTAACTATGCAGATGTCTTTTTTATTGTCTGTTGCCATGCAAAAGCTGTCCAACCCAAGATGCGGTAAGCTGCTGTAACAAGGTATATGCAAACTGATACCAATGAGCCTTTGCACAACTCTGTAGTGTCTTTCCAACCCCGTGGTAATCATTCACCTAGAAAAACAAGTCTGAAAGCAAATATATCTGGCTTTAACAAACGGTTCTCTTGTCTTACAGAGAGAGGATACAAGCCATGGAGAAACAGATTGCCAGTTTAACTGGTCTTGTTCAGTCTGCGCTTTTTAAAGGGCCAAATACAAGTAATAGCAAAGATGCTTCTAGGTAAAAAAAGAATTCATTAAATCTGTTTCTCTCTAATGATTTTAGTAATCAATCAACAAAAATAGTATTTTAATGTAACAGTAAAAAAAACCTGAATGATCAATCATTTTAAAGTATCTTTATCATCCCCATGAGAATGCTAGGCAGAGAGGAAGAATATGCCAAAGAATAAATGGAGATTAACTGCATTACTCTTCTTTGTGTTAAAAAAGAATTAATGTAGCTACATCTCTGTGCTTTCTGCTGCTTATGCCCCATTCCTTGCTTAACTTCTATTAAAAATTGATTTTTAAAAAAAGCAATTCACAAGCTACTGGTGATTTAGATTAAAAATATATATGCTAAACAAGGCCATTAAATTTACTGATGATAAACTTCACCACAGTTTTATTGTTAGTAAGTTAAATTTATGATTTTTCTTTTTATTGCTTAGTGAGAAGATGATGTTGAAAATTGTGTCCAGCAAGAACAGCATTGACGCTACAGGTAAGATAATTTATTTTAAATTTACAACTTCTTCTAGTATATAAATAACTCAAACTTTACTAGCATCCCCGTTTATGGAAATGGCAACTTTACTTTCCACAGCTGAAGTGTCAGAAGTGAAGTTTAAGTTAAGGATATGGGATTCAGTCATGTCTTTGTTAAGAAAGGAATTTCTGACAGGTTGAGGTGGAATGAATTTCACACCTGCACTGAATGGTTTAAATGAGATACAGAGTTTCTGCATATGGTGAATTTTGCAGTGATTCATCCCACCTATAGTATATATCTGTCAGTACTAACCCCAGGTGTATCTGGAATGCTGTAGAAGGCTAAATATTTCATTTCTATTCTGGTCACCTGAACTTTTCTCTAAGGTTATCTTGCCAGTAGATTGCTATGGGTTTGATGTCACTAAGGAATTTGGCAGTCAGCAAGATAGCACTTTCCCTATTTAAGCCATATTGATCTGTTACTAATTATTAGCATGCTCCTAAACTGTTGGCATCAACTGTGATGAAGCCATCATGAGCTGGTCTTACCTTAGCTTCCTACTCAGAGAGCTGCTAAGTGTTTAAAAGATACACTTAAGGCTGTTGTGAAAGTAGATCTCCATGTGATTGGAGCTCTTTGTGTATGGGCTGCTGCTCTAGACATCTGCAGGGTGGGTGGGTGTGTTTATATGCCTCCTCTTCACCTTTTGTCATGCACTGAATGCAAATAAAGGCAGTTCCCTACTTCCTGGTAATGTTGTTCCCACAGGGTGGTCTGTGCTCTGGCAGGTAGTAAACCACACACATTTATTAGCAATTCTATTATGCTCTTAACTAGCCTTTTTGCTGGAGCTGTTAGTTCACGTTCAGGATTCCTGTTTATCTGGAATTGCAGTACATCCTCCTAACCAACAGAAGTCAAACCGGACCTGGAAACTATCAAGCATGTGCAAGAGAGAGTAAGCTAATGTCCTGGTGCTGGAACTCTGCTCCTAAGCCATTCTCTGGTCCTGTTCCAACTCTTCCCTTCCTGCTGGCCCCTGGATGGGGAGAGCAATACTTCAGGCTGTGAAGAAATAAGCTGTAATTTATCAGTTTCAGGCAACTCATTGAAAAAAGCCATCATTTTTCAAAACAGCTGCAAAATGCTCTTAGACTTTTCCCTATTTCATTGTCATTATATGCTAAGAATTTATAGTATTTCCCACTTGCATAGGTTTTGTATCATACAAAGAACCCATAAAACAATCAAACGACGTGCACATACCTTGCCTTGTTTTCCTCTTTGCATTGTGTGGCTATTAGGCCTTTCAGCTCTCCTGTGCTTGTTCTAATTCAGATAAACACTTGGCAGGGGGCACTAAGTTGGGAGTCCTGATCTAAGCAGGCCCTGCTTTGAATGGGAGCTTGGACCAGATGACCTCTAGAGGCTCCCTTTCAACCTAAATTATTTGTGTATGCATATGTGAATGAATACACTTCCAACAACTGAGAAATTAAATAATATTCACTGGAAAAACTGCCCCACACAAAGCAAGGATAGGGATTCTTCAGTCTGTAGGTCATACCCAGCCCAACAGAACAGCATGATTCTTATGACCAGTAGCCAGTTCATGCTGTCATTCCCAAACACTTTTCACTCACTACTTTGTTGTATGACTGAAAGTGTGTCCCTGAGATGACAAAATTACGTATAATAGATGAATGCCCCATCATGGGGGGCAGGAGTGGCCAGTTTAATTTACTGACAAAAGACCAGATCAGTATCTATCAGGTACTGACAGAGATAATGTCTCTGTCACACAACTGTGTCGTACCCATCATGTGAGATACCACAGTTCAGGTTGTGTAATAGGTGCACTTCTGATCACCTGGGGAGATAGACATAGGGCAGTGGGGCTGGCCGTGCAGCCAGTCATGTGGTCATGCAACTGGAAGGATCCCTATCAGCACTGTATAGTTGTAACTCCAGCATCTGCATCCCTAAATCCTGTCCTTCCAGCATGACACAGTCACAGAAAAATCAGAAAATTGAACTATAGCAGGTAAGGGGAAACAAGGTGTGATGCTGACCACAATATGCTACTGCTTCAGTATTGTCACCCATATCAGCTGATACTGAGGACTGCCTTCCTATATAATAGAATAGTCTGCTTTTGCATCTGCTTTTGAAATTACACATAATGAGGTCTAATAAGTCTCTGCTTACCTGAAAGACATCAACAATCTGTCAGAATATGCAAAATGTGCTACATAACGTTTCTCCTTCGAGTAAATATGCTTGGGTTTAAGCATGCTTGCAGCATCCAGAAACACTTTTGCAGACCTCTGTTTTGCTCTCCAGTTCACCCCAATCTTTATTAAGTACAGCCATTAGACAGTCAGCTCTCAAAGTATACAATTCCACTTGACAACTGCACACTGAGATACCAGTTTTAGCAATTTCAAAGACTATTTGAAAGGAAAAGTGGTATAAAATGTTGATTGAGCAGTCCTTTCTAGAGCAGTGGTAAGCAGAAACGTGAATTGCTTCCTATCCTGAACAATAAAACATCTGTGCAGTATGAAATTGACTCATCAATGTTGAACCAACATTGTATTTTGTAGTATGCTTTCTAGTGATGGGAGACATTCATGCAAAAAATAGAGAACTAGCTCACTTGGGAAGGAAAAGAAACCAAATGTTCTAAATCCTAGGTAGTTCTGTATATCTAGGTTGTGAATACTCCATTTGGTATTTTGTATAAATCAAGTAGTTGTGTTTAACACGTTTTTGCTTTACCAGTCTGTAGCAGATTCTTTAGCCTCAAATACTAGAACCTAAACGAAAATGCTTTTTCACTGGGGAAAATAAGCCTGTGACAGTGACCCTGCTGTCTGCATTTCTTATGTTTTGTTGCTTTAGGCTCATTTCTTCATGTGAGTTGGGTTCAAAGAGCAGTAACATTCCATAGTCGAGCTATGTATCTCCTGTTCACGCTAGGATAAATCCAATGACTGAATCCTTATAACCTCTTTCAGTTCATCAAAAGTGAATGGTATCTAGGGACTCTTCATTTAGGAACAGCCTGATAGCACATGACTCAAAAAAAAAAACAACTAACAACAAAAAGTTACTAGAAAGATTGTCCATGAGATAACTAACAAATATGCTAGGTAATGCTCATCTACTCTCTTTTAAGTCATATTTTGTTCATCAAGTGGTAAGAATGAGAGATAGATTAAATTCTGGATCAATTACATCCTGGATTGCAAAGCAAAACACACAAAACCAATTTGCCATTTGCTGCCTTGGTGGAAGAGGAGGAAGGAGATTTTAGTTTATTCTGAAAAGGGTTCAAGGAGTCTTTCTTTCTGTGCTGACATCTCCAGTACAAATCAAGAGAGGGAGATAGAGAAGGGAGAAGTGTTACACATGTAGTGCTCAAATTTGATTCCTCACCCTTTGTGACCTGTGCTTGCCAGAGAAGTTCTTGTCTTCTGTGCACATCTGTGTGCTGTTTTCACACACTCTTGTAATGATCTGTGAATTTAAACAGTTGTCCATATCTGCTTGCTTACCTCATATTCAAAGATAGATCATGCTAGTCTTTGAACTTGGTCAGTGTTTGCAAGTATAGCATGATCCTGAATTAATTCTGGGTCACCAAGGTGAAGTTGCACACGGATATCTGTAGAACATCCTGTTCTTTTAAGGACGCTGTGGTGTCTGACCATAACAGCTTGTTAATGATGGAGTTGCAACCTTAACATTGCATTTGTCTGTTTGTTTAGTGGATTCCAACCAGCTGATAAGGGGACTGAGTAACTGCCACGTCTCCCCCATGATATTTTAAAATGTGGCTCTTTGATAAGAATATTAATGATTTGGGAAGAAACACTTCTTGTCTTCTGGTGGTCTTTTTTTTTTTTATAGCCTGCTTCAAAACAAAATCTTAGCATTTTAGAAAGACAACTAAATTCTGGAAAATGGAAGGAGAGCGGTGTCTTTGCATGATAACAAAGGTCAGGTGTCAGGGAGTGGCAGTCCAGCTCCTTGCCTTCTTGAGCCTGGGCAAGTACCCAGCCTTTCCCTTTTGCACTGCAGTTTTTTTTTTTTTCCTCAGGACCCCTTACCTAGCTCCAACAAGGGTTTATTTTAAAAGCTATGCAAGCCAACACTGTTTCTTTCCCTTCAATCCATCTGGCTCTACATCTAATCGCAAAGCTACAGCCTGGGCCTGCTTCCAAATGAGAGCTATACTCCCTAGACGAAGCAGTCCCTCATTCAGCTGCCCTTTTATTCCTTTTTGATGAAAATATGAATCTCTGAGAAATCAGCTGGTGATCTTCACTGTGCTCCCATGCTCGCTGGGTGAGTGTGGTTGTGTTTCACCCCCTTAGGAGTCCCTTTGTGCTTCGTGGGCTCTGAGCACTGCCTACAGCAGAAGCTTCATGGTAGCATATGTAGAAGAGGTGGCTGGGGTAGCAAAGGAGGAGGAGGATTGATTTGCAGGGAGTAGGACACATTTATTGTTTACAGAAGCAGATCACAGTCCATCTACACTAAAAGGAAAGCAGGCACCCCATCGTCTGAAAATATGCAAATTGACTGGTGTCCAACATGTGGGGAGAGACTGGAGGGGACTGATTCATGCCTTGGCTGCATAACCACAGAGTTGGGGGCTGAGGTTTTGGAGCTTTTGCTTGAGGCAAAGAATAGCAGAAAGGTAGATGTGCTTTCAAAAATAGTCCAGATTTGTGGCTAGGGATCAGAACTCTTGGAGGCTTATCCACATTTTTCAGACTCTCTGGTGGTTTCTGTCTGTAGGGTTTATGAACTAAATACCCTTTTCTTAAAAAAAAAAAACGCAAAAAAAAAAAAAAATAGTGTATGCGGGAGGGAGATACATGCTTTGTAGGAAAAAATGCAGCATACATGTAGACACAATTATTGGCATAGATTAGGCTGAAGCGTGGAGCAGGTACAGAATGGCAGTGAACAAGGACTGTTTATTTCTTGAGTGTTGCTTTCTTTTAAGCAGTTCTTTGACAGCCAAAAGAGCACTGAATCATACTGGAACATGGCAAAAATGTGCAGCAGCTTGCTCAGCACTGAACTGAAGAGTGCTGTTGTAGAAGCACCGAGCAGATCTAGCAGATCTTGCAGAAGGTCATTTAGGTAGCATGCATTACAAGAGGCTAGAACAGCTTTTTGTTTGAGCATGTCTCCCAAGACCTGCAGCATGTCACACCGTATACAACATGGGTGCAGCCCAAGGGACACGTGCTTTTACGGAAGGGAACTGTAAATGTGGGTACAGCAGGAAACACGATTCTTCAGAAACCTTTTAGCCTATTTTAAAATAAAAACAGCTTGGCATAAATTCCTTCCTTTAAAAAGGCTTCCTCGTGGATGAATTTTGCAAAAGTTATGTTTGAGAAATCCACACCTGTTGGCAACGGAATAACAGTTTGTTGTTCTGCTGAGCTGTACTCACTCGGGCATGTTTGGAGACTTTACTAGTTGACTAGACTACTAGAGATGAGTGTGTGGAGATAAAACCTACTATTCTTGGGTTCATACTTATTCCAGACAGACGTGATGTGTCATTCTCTGTAGTGCACTGAAAATTTACTTCCAACAGACAAACAAAAATAAAAATAAATAAATAAATAAATAAATAAAAAATATTGCAATGCTATATTTGGGTTGATTTAATTGAACTTGGTAGGATGAGTGCCTGTGGGAACAGATGATGACCAAAGTCCTTGTGCACATAAACCCATTGATCAGTTATTTTGTTTCCTTGGATGTTTGGTTTTAATCTCATAGAGAAGGAAATAAGTGATAGGGGGATGACACAGTGCAGTAGTTTGGGAAGCTGCAGCCACACTGTCATCTGAGCTTGAGGGACAAGGCAGATCTGACACTGATCAGAAAGCTGTGCAGGGCTACACAGAGCTGGACTTAGAAACTGGAGTGCATCCTCCTGTCATTTTGCTGTTGGCAGAGGGAAGGGGAAAGGATGCATTAAAAAGACAGTTTGAAGAATATGGGTGTTTAAGTGTGAATTGCCAGAAGACAGATGTAATATGGCTACTAGCTGATGAACTGGGATTTGATTGTACCCTGTAAATAAAGCTTTTTCCCAGGTACTTGAGTCTGAAAAGAACAACCTTAATATTGATGCTGTGTGGAAGAACAGCATTACTTAATGAAGAAAGTCTTGTGATGACTCAGCTCACTTACTTGTTTTATGCTGTACTCCCTTGTAAACACAGTCCTAAATAAATGACCGTTATTTCATTTCTCTTCTCTTGGTTTAATACCGTAGCTGTTGGACACAGCTGATAGAAATAATGCAATCATACTTTAAGCAGCAAAGTAAGATTCTCTGTAGAAACCTTCCCCCCAGACTTGGCAGTTTGACTGAATTAATCAACACATATGCAGTTCAGGAGTCCTGTGAATTTGAATCAACTTGCTCCCAGATGGCTCCTGAGAAGGCGATCCCAAAGCTACTTTCAGCACCGATTTGATTTGCTGCTGTTTTGTGTAACGTGCAGTTATAGCTAATTTTCCTATCTCCACTACATGTGGTAGGAAGCAGTCTTGTGGTAAGGCACTGCTCTGATATGGCTGAGGTTCCAGCACAGACACACTCTGATATTGTACAGTCTCTCCAATTACATCGGAAGGGGAGATGCCACTGCCCTGAGCAGTGGCAACTGTAGTTTTATTTTCATGTCCATCTGTGTGAAGTGCATGTGAATTCAGTGTGCAGAAGAAGGACCATGTTTGCACCTTCTCTGCTGGGGAGCTCAACCTGTGCTGCTGTTTACTTGCAGGTGCTGCTAACTTATCTGGGGGGAAGAACACAGTGGCAACAGTGGAGTCAGCCGTCATCCATCACCCTGCCGGAGCCTCATCGATGCAAGTAAGCCTGCATGGTATGAAACGCAACGTGTCAGATCTGCGGCTGCAGCTGCATCAGATGAAGCAACTACAGGTACGCTTACCTGAGAAATAGTGGGAAATCAGGTTGTCAGGAAATGTTCTCCTTCTTTCTCCCTCTCTTTCTCTCTCCCTCTCCCTCCCTCCCTCTCACCTTTTGTACGTGATTCTAAGTAGCAGGGTTATATAGAAAAGGAGAGACCCAATTACCATACATACAAAAGCATATACTGCTCTAGCACATGCCGCTTGCATCATCCTAGAGATATGAGAATTAGCTCAATTTAACTACTGCTGCTCAGATATGGAGAAATAGTTTAATTTCTAGCTTAGTTGGATGTCTGTAGACATTAAAGCAGTATTTATGTTACAATAATATCGAGTCTGTGATTAGTTTGGACCCTACTATGCTATGGGCTGTATAAACATGTTGGAAGAGCCATGTTCCTGCTCCATACTGTTTATAGTTGAGACAGTTTTTAAGTTCCTGAATAAACAACTTTGATACAAGGAACCTGAAATGTAGCTGAGGATCAGTAGATATACATTAAGCCAGTGTTTGAGGCCTGTATTTACAGAATCCAAAAGAATAGCCAGCTTGAGCAGCAAGGGGGAAGGATGATTTCAAAAGTTACTGCAAAGGTTTGATGCACCCAACTTACATTCTCACTTTACCAGCACCTTCTTAACACAGATCAACAGCTCAGAACCTGCAAGAAACAATAAGAACAATGAAGAGTTAAGCAAAATATTCTGTTGACATAAACAGTCAGGTTACCAATGTAAATATACACTGCTCATCTCAGACACCATGAAAGTAAGTGTATGCAGCTGTAAAATCTTCAGCCCTTCAATTAATTGGAAACTGGAAAGCACCGTGTATTGCCTTAGAAGATGTAAGAAGAGGTAAAGCAATTTCTTGTAAGACAAAGCGGACAGCACAGAAAACTTCAGGACTCTGCCAGTCCTCCTTATCTGGAAAGTGACATGGTGTGTTTGGTAATGTAGGGCTGCAGCTACTGCTGTTAGTGCCAGGGAGGTTTTGAATATTAGAACAGCACTGTGTTAATCTCCTTTGATTTGCTGATTAATTTTAGAGTAGTATAAAGATAATACAAATCAGAATTTAGACCACATTTTGGGTTCATAATTCAATTCCCTTTAGTGGAAAAGTAAAAGAAAAACGTGGCTGAGGCTGAAGGTGCTATGACAAGGTCCTGTGCTCAGTTTGCTAGTATCAAAGAGGTGGTAGAAGGTGTTTGGAGCAAACAGCTGTGTCAAGCAGGTGACCTCTGCATGTGATAACAGCACCCATGCTTTTACTGTTCAGTAAAACTGATGGCCTTAGGGTCTCTGCCCTGGCACATTATATATAAGTGGGTATTCTTGCATGTTTGTGCTGCAGGCTGCTGCAGCCCTTCTGTCCTTCTGTAACCCCGTGTGCCAAACGCAGCTCTTGGCAAACCCCTGCGATCTGGCCACCAGCTGTGCTTAGTATGTGGCCTTGCAAAATGGGATGGAGGTTGCAAGTGCAGCGCTGGAGGCAGAGAATGTATCTTTCTCACAGGGCCTGCTTGCCAAGGAGGTAGCATTTCCCCAGCTGCAGCTTGTCTCCACAGCCCTGCCTGGAGCAGGATGCTTGCTTTTGATCAGATACAGCATTAGGGCACATGGGAGTGAAGAAACTTGTACCATCTGCGCAAATTGTTGCTGCCAAGGAAGTCTTGAGAAGAAAAAAAGAGGAGCTATCCAGAGTGGGCTCATTAAATCTGGCTAACTTCCCGTATTTCAGAAATGATAGCAAATACATGATAGCGTTGTGCCAGTATGACATGGGCAGATTTGTGAGAGTTGGATGGAAGAACCCATAGCTCAAGGGAAACTTGGGTGTTATATATATATACACTGAAGTATGAGAGTGCGTTTAATGTCAGGACTTTCCTGAATGGGTGGGAGCATTCTGAAAAAGAGTTCACAGCTTGTAAGGCAGAAAGTGGTAGTAGTGTTAATAAGTACTGTTTTAAGCTAAAGAATGTTGAAATATCACACTTCTGATGGTAAAAAAAAAAAAAAGTGCTGCATTTTTTGTAAAATAATTCTAAGTAAAAGGGAAATGTATTTTTCTGTTTTTCCAGGTTGTGTGCATAGTATGTCTGACAGTACTTCATATTGTTCAGTTTCTGTTTCTCCTGGATCGTCAGTCAGTTTGTTCCTGTTTGTGTGAATTTTTCTTATGGTGACAGACTAAAAGAAACACTTCCAAAGAACTGAAAAAGATGATTGCACAGGCACAGAACTTGGCAGGATAACCAAGTAACAAGAACAGGACATAAAACTATATTTAATATTGTCTGTGGTTCAATTTTGAATTGATGATATCACTGTAAATTCTTACTCATTTGTTTTATAGAACCAGAGAAACACATGATGGAAAAGACCCATTCATTCATGTAGGCTTTGTCTGTTCTGGCAAAATCCTCTTTTTAAAATGTATCCAGCAGGAATCCATCCAGATGAATTGATTCACACACCAGTTAAATGTATATGTTAGCAGATGCAACCAAAAGGCCAGTCTGTTTTACTCCGTGGTTGGATTTTAACCAGAGATTCTTGAAATAAAGACATTTGCATCATGGATGTTGTAAGAGGTTAGATACCCTTCTTGCCAGCCCTCTCCCATTCTTCTTAAAAGCTCAGATTTTCAGAGATGTTCAAGGAAGTCTGGTTTCATGGTACCATGGAGTTTTCCTCATTGCCAGAGATAGGCCATAACTCGGCCTGTGTTCTGGATGTTTTTGTTGCTGGTCAGACTGGAGCACGTGATGAGTACAGTGGGGTAGTTCACTCTGCACTCCCATAGTGGCAGGTTTGAAAACAAACCTTATACCATGTAATCATGGCGTATTATCTTTAGCTTATTTGTACATCGAAACTTTTTGTCTGTTCCTGCCTTTCTTTAACTGAACACGTTTTAAGGGGAAGCAGTTAGATCTGATTAAGGTTCAGCTTTAGATATGTGTATGCATGCAAGCTTTTCCCTTAGTAAATTTATTACTTGCAGGAAAATGAGTGCCGCCGAAAGGATAGAAAATGCAATAATAATACTGTCATAAATGGTACATGATACTCAAATAGTCTCACAAGTGTAACTTTGAATTAGAAATTCAATTATGTTCTGAAGTGCATTATAGAATTGGTGAGACGAGATTTAGTCTATGTATGGTAACAAACATTAGGAATTAGATAATTAGATTCTGCAGAGATCCTGAGCTGCAGGCAGGCAGTACCTGGTGGTGGGTTTGCACAGTGGCGTGTGGGGAACTGGGTGGCCCAGAAGCCTCTCCCATCACGGTCTGGGATGCTCCTGCTAGACAGGACATGCTTGTCTCCTAGTGAGGAGCAGGGCTATGAACTGATAGCTGATCTTCAAGTTACCCGTATCACAAATAATAATTAGCTTAAAGTGAACTAGACTGGTTATCAGGTTGTTTCCAAAGTGGGTGCCAGAGGCAGTGCTGGGGTACTTGTGAGAGAGCAGGGACAGATAATGGCTGGAGCAGCTGCTGGAGAAGAGGGACAATGTAGGGGTCTGGGGAGACTGGTGATGCTGGGAGTGAGACAGGGGTAATAAATATAGGAGAGGTTGCTAGAGCTCTAAAAAGCATATTATTATTATTTTATTTTCTGCTTGCACTTATAAGCCACATTAATTAGCAAGAGATTTTTGTTTGGTGGTGAGAGGAAAACCTGCATTGCATTTCCTTACCTAGACTTGCATTTGACTTTGAAACTTGAACAGTGTTTTAACAAAGGTGTGAGTATCTAGAATTATTTGTCTTGTTTTCAAGCAAATGTGAATTACAAAAGGTTGTGCTCTCCTGAACCAGAATAACTCTGGCAGATCCATAAAATGTCTTCCACTTGAGGCGACGGAGTAACTGGCGGAGGAGGTCTGAGGGACACAAGGGGTGTGCACTCAGGGAGTCTCAGATCTGATCAAGTTCAAGAATCAAGTTCAGTTCCAGAGTGTGGAGGGAAATATGCTGTAGGTGGCCCAAGACTGCCTCCTGTCCTCACACACAGCTCTTTCCCTCTGCTCCTGCTCACTTTGCCTTATGTTGTCCTCTGGCTGGTGACTCTGCCCTGCTTAAACCCTTGGTTACTGGTTCCCCTTGGTTCCTTCTTTCCTCTCCCTGCACCCATCTGTACCTCTCCCTCCTCACCTTCTGTCCCGGTTCTCCTAATATGACGAAACCTATTTTTGCCAGAACTAGCTAGGTGTTGGGTGAACTTTCATAAAAATAGTAAAAATCTCTCTTTGATACCAACGTGAGTCATTCCCAAACTTCAAGAGCTCACTCCAAGCACTGAGGCTAGGGAGTCCTAAACATAGTATATTTTTGAAATATTTATTATTTATATTTTATTCCCTAATCTTGTTATCAGAAATGGTTGAACTTTTAAAACTGAAAGTTTCTAACGCTGTTCAAGCACCTTAGCTGTGGATGTCAGTATAATAAACGTATACCCTCATAATAAAGCAGCGTCTTTGCCGTTGTACACACACATGCACATAAAAGCAGACAAACCCCATTTTGGCATGCTGGGAGTCACACAGCTGAGGAACACAGAGGACTGAAATTCTGGACACCTGAGACTTAAGTCATGCTGGCCCTTCTTCCTGACTTCAGATAAGTCTCACATTTTCCAAGTCACTTCCCTTTTTCAAATTTCCCCGCTCATTAAAGAGCTGTGAATAAAATATATGACTGAAGTGGTACATGCTCATTCCCTCATTTTATTCATTCACTTATGTTTCCCTTCTTGCCACAATGAAAGAGACATGTGTCTCAGCTGTGCTGGTCTCACTGTCAGAGATTTTAATTTATCAAATCCAAACATTAATCCCATAGTGGGGAAAAATACACATATGCACTGTCTTCAGAAGGATCCAGTCTGGTATAAAGCAGCTGACGATGTTTATAAATCTGTGCTGTTTCAAATGTTTTCCAGCTTCATTTTTTTCCCTCACTGCTTACACTTCTGTTGAGCTGAGTTTTGAGCTAACACCTCCTGCTTGTCACAGCCGAGACCCCCCTGAACACTTTCAGTGAAGTGTTACCCTCCCTCTCATCACAGCTGTGTCACTGGAGAGTTGTGTCATTGGCAGCAGAGTCAGGCACAATTTCTGAACCGTCAGGAGGAGAGATTTGAGTTTGTTCTTCTAATTCCTGTACTGATTGGGTACGAACAACCTGGCAAAGGCTTTTTTTTTTTTTTTTCCTCTGATTCCCAGAAATTCTCTTAAATCAACTTCAAAAGAAGTCTTGTTGCCTTACGCTGTCTTGTATGTAAGCCATTTTTGTGATTCTTCCTATCAGGCAGTCTTTTCACTTATGTTGAAAGCAGTTTGGCTGTTAAGCCTGGATGTTTAGGAGACAGTTGAAGGTTTGATTGCTAGTTCTAAAAATGGAACTGAGTTTCCCAAGGTGTTTTAGAAAATCTTACGGTATGAGATGCTGCTCGGCTGACAGAGTTGCGTTCTTTTTGCCTATATCCTGAAGTTGTGATTAGATGGAGCCCCACTGATCACTTTATGTGAACTTGTTTTCTTAACTGTGTTTTGTTCTGCAAACTTAATATCAGTTAAAAAAAAAAAAAAAAAAAAAAAAAAAACTTTAGGTAATTAACGTGAGGCTAAGAATGCACAAATAGTAGATATCTTGAGAAAGTGTGAATTTTACATGGCCACTTTCTGGAAAATTACCATATTTTAAAAGGTGGTTTGGGTGGATGAGGGGGGTATTTTATATCACAGATGAGTGTGTCTGTAACCACATCACACTGGATGGCACAATCCTTCCTCTGTCACTCAAGAGACTGAAATATTCCATTCTGAGGGTAATAGTATGCTCCAGCTGACATTAATATGTACAATTATCCACTAGGCATGTATGGGCAATATAGTGTACAAAAATAAGAGAGATGTGCAAAGTGGAAGTCAGGCTTCTGGCATTCTCATGAGGCATGATTAATACTTGATTTATGCTGGGCTGAGCATTATACAGGGGCTACAACCTCTGCAGAAGTTATGCACTGAAAGTGATGTATTGAACCTAACATCTTTTGTCCATCAGCTGACAATGGGAAGTTAAGTATACACATTAGAAGTTAAACAAATGTGGGCTTTTCTCATCTCCAACGCTTTCTCATGGAATAATGTCTATAGGTAAAGTTAAAGAGGGAAGGAAGAAGGTAAAAAGTCTCTCTAGCTGTGGGGCTGTTTATCCCAACTTATTTCTGAGCTCTGCAATGTATTCTGTTGCCAGGGATGTCAGTCAAACGGGAAAAATTGAAGTTGATTTCTTTTGTGCAACAGCTGCAGAACCAGGAGATGCTGAGGGCAATGGTGAAGAAAGCAGAGCTGGAAATCAATGGCAAAATGATTGAAACAGTGAAGAGGCTTGAAGATCCTGTGCAGCGACAGCGCAACCTGGTGGAACAAGAAAGGCAGAAATACCTCAACGAGGAAGAGAGGATTGTAAAGAAATTATGGTGGGTTGAGAAACTCTTAGACTTTGTTGCTTCTGACTGGCTTTTTTTTTTTTTTCTTTTTTTTTTTTTTTTTTCCATAGAGTATTAATTTTCACACTGTCTTCAGTGAAACAGCACCTGTGCAGGTTCTTGTAGCTATGTTTCCTTGTACTGATATTGGCTGTAAAACTGTGTCTGTGTAGTAAAAATCATTGGCCCTTGACTGGTAGAACAGCCTGCTGGGCATGTGCCACCAGTATGAAGAAGTGCTGTGTGATGTTTAGATAGAACCTCAAGTGCTTCGGTTGGTGCCCATTGCCTCTTGTCCTGTTACTGGGCACACACTGATGGAGCCTGGCTCCATCTTCTTTTCACCCTCCCTTCAGGTATTTGCACACATTGATAAAATCCTCCCCCCCAGCCTTCTTTTTTGTAGGCTGGGCAGTCCCAGCTCTCTCAGACTTCTCTCACAGGAAAGACCTACATAATCTTGTGATTATGTAAGTGAAAGTCCCTACATAATCTCTGTGGTCCTTTGTTGTTCTCTCTCCAGTATGTCCTTGTTTATCTTTTACAAGGGACACAGAACTGGACACGGCACTTGAGGTGCAGCCTCACCAGTGCCGAGTAGAGGGGTAGAATCACCTCTTTTGCTGGTAATACTTTGCCTAATACAGCCCAGGATACCATTAGCTTTCTTTGCAGCCAGGGCACATTGCTGGCTCATGTTCAACTTGGTGTCCACAGGACATCGTGGCCCTTTGTCTGCTAGGCTGCTTACCTGCAGGGTGGCCCCCAGCATGTACTGGTGCCTGGGGCTGTTCCTTCCCAGGAGCAGGACTTTGTACTTGTCCTTGTTAAACTTTGTGAGGTTCCTGTCTGCCCATTTCTCGACCCTATCCAGGTCTCTCTGGATAGCAGCACAACCCTCTGGCACATCAGCCATTCTTCCCAGTTTTGTGTCATCTGCAAACTTGCAGAGGGTAGGTACACTCTGCCCTGCCACCCAGATCATTAAATGGAGATGGTAAACAGGACTGGATGCTTTATTGACAACTGGGGTATGCCACTGTTTCCTGGCATCCAACTAGACTTTACACCACTGATAACCGCCTTCTGAGCTTTACAGAATCATTAAGGGTAGAAAAGACCTTCAAGATCATCAGGTCCAACCATCACCATACTACCAATGTCACCCACTAAACCATGTCCCTAAGCATCACATCCAAACTTTCCTTGAACACCCCCAGGGACAGTGATGCCACCACTTCCACAGAAGACAGACTTCAGTTATTGTATGGGAGTGGTGGGGGAATCTCCTAAATAAGGTACTGAAGTGTAATTGCAATCAGCATGCCAGTGTCCCTCCAAGACTTATTCAGTGGGATTCCGTACACTAAACTGCAGTTAAAAAGTACTTTGTGTGTGTCTGTGTGTGTATAAAGACCTTTTGTAAGACTTTTTTTTTTTCCCAAAAAACTTTGGCCTACCACAAGTGGTAGGATCCAGTTGTTTTATTCCCTATTCAGAGTAGGAGACAAAATGAAGCTGAAATCAATAAACAGTTTTACTAGTTCTAATGCTCACGTAAGTAGGATGCTATATAATTAATTATTTCTTATTACTGCATTTAGATCACACCTGAAGAATTGCCCCAAAACACAGAGAAGCTTTATAGTCAGCTTTTCATTGAAAATGATGATTGAAGAACCACAGGAGTACAGTTATTGACAGCCGAGGAAAGTAAATCTTTCCTGTTGATCAATGTGTTGTCATTTGAGTAAGATTTGTAATAAACACAGTGCATCTGTAAAGACAGAGCAGAATGTTTCTGAGGACGTATATGCTTTCTGTGAAGAAAAGTTGAGCATGCAGTAATAGTCCATGCTGGTGTCTATAATCTACTCAGCTGGTTTGTAGTGTTAACATTGTGTTCTAGTCTCCAGTAATTACTCCCCTGTTCACCACTTTGTTCATGTGTATCTCATTTCTAGATTGTTTGCTCTCTGTGGAAAGAACCATTTGTGTGATAGTTGTTTATAGCATTGCCTCATAAAAAGGATACTGAGTGAGGTCAAGTGCAATGGTGTTAGTTGTTACAGCTGTTCATTTAGGATACCTCTCTGATTGCAATAGGGTTCTGTTTTATCAGTGTTTACAGAGTTTCTGCTGCTTCTGTGCTCTGCTCAGTTATCAAAGGGCAGTGTCCTCATAAAGCAAGTGTCTGTTATCCTCTGCCAATTTACTTTGCAGCTAAGAAACGTTGAATGGGAAAGTATTGTTCATTTGTTAATTTTGCAGGAAACTGTCTTAAATCATTCATAAGTTATAAATGTTTGTTCAACCTTTTTAGGGGTATGTTAGAAACAGATATTATATGATAAAATTATTTTTCTTCATTTGTGTCCAATGAGATTTCTTTGTCATATATTTTCATGTTTGCAGGATCAAAGCCTGAAAGAAAAAGCACATCAGATAACAATGCCTTAAGTTCAACAGCTGATAACTGTTAAAAATGGAGGGCATATATCACAAAATTACACACTGAATGTCACTGACAGTATTCAGGAAAAGGTTAATGTTCTATATAGGTGCCTTCAGTTAAGCTAATCTCCCTGCAGATATATAAACAAATGCAAAGCAACAGGGAAACAATTTTTTTTTTTTTTTAAGTCTTTCATCTGTTGCCCTCTTGACCTTTTCTGCATCATAGGACTAGATCAGTAGACTGAGTTCATGCAAGACAGAGTTTAAGGACTTTTGCAATACTTACAGAAATGTATTTATTATTCTGTAGTATGAACTTCAGCTCCATCTAAAGAAATAAAAGGAAAGATCTTTCAGTCTCTTTAAATCTCAGGTTAAAAAGCCCTGTTTTTTGCAATTCTGAAAATTAGCATTGGGAAATTTAAAATAAATAAATAAATAAATTGCTGGTTTCATGCTGTAAACTGCAGAGCTGTCCATGCACACTTCAGAGCAAGTTTTCTGTTTTGCAGCTATTAGTGATGGTGCCTACAGAAATGTGTCCATGTGTGTCAGTTGCAGCAGGATTACAGCTCAGAGTTATCTAAAGAAAACCAAGGAACCCTGTTAAACATAGTGTTTATACATGTGTAACAGTGAAACATACACGCAGAATTAACTGAGTAGTTTTTTTTCTATCCAGTCTTTTCAGCCCGCATTAGAAATGTCGTATATTATACTTCCTGGGTTGCAGACACTAGCCTTAAAACTTACCAGACCAAGGGCAAATTGTGACAATATGACATATTGACTAATCAAGTATTTATATTATTAGGAACATTTTACAGTTATTAGTAGTTTATTATGTTGTAGATTATTATAAGCACTTTAATAGAAGGTGTTTTTTTAAAGCAGAGCATTTAAATTACAGTCATCTTTGAACTGCCTGATAGGTTCTATAGTAACTTATAATTTATATTATTGCTAAGAAAAATATCAGTCATTTTTGTAAGAATAACTATGCTCAGATAGCCACTCGTACCACACACTTGGGAAGAAATATAAGAAACTGGCAACATGCTCAGAGTGTATCTCCTTGTTTTCAGTGACTTGTAGCTCAGGGGGTTTTCAAGTCAGAGATGGCATCTCATATCCAAAAGCTCTACATGGATTGTTTACCTTTCACGAACTTAAGCATTTTTTAAGTTTATGTAATTTTTGCTGTGTACAGCTTTCAGGTTCAAGGAATTCTATAGAGTAACAAATCTCTTTTTTTTTTTTTTTTTTAAATCTCCCATCTGTCATTCAACCCCCAAACTCTTAAATTATGCAAGGCAGAATATTCACCAACTCCATGCTAATCATGATGTTATGAACTCTCCCCACACCCTTACCCTGATCGTGTCTTTTCCAGCCTGTAAAGTCCTGGTTTGCATAGTTACTTCCCACGTAGAAGCTATTCTATACATTTCCTCATCCCGTTGTCTTTTTCTGTGTCCTTTCTAACTCCAGAGTACATCTGTGAGATGGGGACGGGGAGAGAGAAGAGCCCTGCACAGGCTGTAGCTGATGGAAGTATGCCATGATTTCATGCAGTGGCATGGTGATGGTCTTCCTGTCCTCATGGTCCATCCGAGCTTTCCATTCCAAACCCAACATCACATTTATGATGACTGATTAGCAGTTCAAAGATTATGATTATGTATAAAAACTTTAGGAGGTTGTTGGGTTTAGTTTTTTGTTGTTGTTGTTGTTTTTGGTTTTGTTTTTGTTTTTTTCTTGGGGGGTGATGGTGGTTTGTTTGCTTGGTTTTGTTTTTCTTTATATCATGAGAATTACTGTACATTTATTAGGAGTGACTTTGATGTTTGGTTTTCTTCCTGGTCAATTAGATTCAGAAGGTCCATCTGCAGCCGTCTGCAGTCAGCTTTCATTTTCATTCCCCTGAATAATTTAATATCCTTTGGAGATTTTTTGACTATACTATTCATCCTCTTTTCTAAATCATTTATAGTATGTTGAAAAGCACCAGCCCTATCACAGATCCCTATGGAACCCACCAGCAAGCTCCATTCATCGAGTAAGCTGTTCATTGATCCCTTCTCTTTACTTCCATTACTTTATCCATGAGAGAATTTTCCCTCCGCTCTTTGTCCTGAGGCAACTTTTCTTTCTTAAGAGCTTTTACTTAGATACCTAGCTGAAAACCTTTTGGGCTGTAGTTTTTCCCTATGCTTTTGCTGTTTCCTTCAAAGCACCATCTGGATTTGAGAGACCTTCTCTTTACACAAGTCACGTTAACATAATATATTTATCCCTGGGTCCGCTGTTGCTTTATTGTTTATTCTTTGTTATGGTATCTATCAATTGCACCGGTTTGGATGCCAGTCTCACCAGAGCACAGACCCTTGGATAGCCCCACCTCCTTTTTAAAAAGTTATTTTTATCACCTGTGACACTTTCTACTACTCTGGTGCCAAAGCAATTTTAATGAAGAAGTTAGATGCTTAGCATTAATGGTTCGACTGTTTCATCCTTGAGTTGCTGTTGAACTCCAGGGCAAATACCATCTGGTCTGGGTGACTTGTTGCCATTCTTTTTGTCAGTTTGTTTTGTAACCTGCTCTGCTGATACTGCAATCTGAGACAGATCCTCTGATTATTTTTATTTTTATTTTTATTTTTTGCCTAAAGAAAGATCTCAGCATAAAAGCTTGTCTTAGCTTCTCTCTGTAAAACATAGTTGCAGGAAAATCATTTATCTTGTATTAGCCTTCTGAGACTGCTTTAAGGTGACTGTCTTGTTAATTGGGTTTGCTCAAACAAATCTATAAAGCCAAGTTGTTTTCCCAGTTACATAAAAGAAACACTGGGGACTGCTTCATCTGTTTAAATCTTTGGCTCCTGAGGGCTGAGGTTTCTTTTCCCTTGTAGCTAGCAACCTGAGGCAGTGTAATATGGTATCCCCTGAGCAATTCAGGATCAGTTGTCCTGTTTGATAGTATCACTGCATGGAACTGAAGGTTTTTAAGGTGATCCTTTCCATTTTTGCTCAAAGAAAACAGAAAGAAAGATGTTGTCTTCTAGCTGGAAGTCTTTCCTTTACCCCTGTATTTCCATCAGTTTATAAGCCTACCAAAACATCCCACTATTGTTCTTGGTTCATTTCTCTTCTTTTCACCTGTGAACAAACTTAAGCTTCTCCCCTTGCCTTTTTCATTGCCTGGTGGATGAAAACATCTGAGAAGCTGCTTTTACACCTGTAGTCTACAAAAGAGGGGAGAGGGGCTCACCGTATGATTCATGAAGTAGCGCTGCCTTGTCCTGAGCACTGCTATCAGGGTATAAAGGATGGGGAGGATGCATGACCGTAGGGCATCATTCTGGGGGGCAGGAGCCTTTGCACTGCAGTGAGTGATGGAGAGCTCTCTCTTTTCCCAGCTCCTTCCCAGTTTATATCTGCACCCTTCCTTATAGCAGAGGCAGACACGGGGACAGCGGATGCCTGTGTTATTGCAGCCTCTTCCACTGCAAAAATATCCCGAGTAACGTTGCCTTGCTGCCATCGTGTGGTCCCTTGAATTGTTTCCTGAAAGTACACTTCTGCTAGTGGAAATTGTGACGCTGTATTTCTCAAGGCAGAGTCTTTGGGAGAAGTGATCTTAAAACGGGAAGAGCATCACTTAACCCCACTTATGTTTGTGGTCTGTCCAGAAGCAGCTTGTGGTTCTTAACCCTGAATTGTTTGATAAGTTCTCAAGTTCCTTGGCTTTGGAGTGAAATGAATTATTTGCTGTATTAATTTAGTGTTCAGATCCTGATACTACTTCTGTTTCTCTGTGCATCAGAAGTACTATTGTATGGTCATTTATTGTTCTGTGTGACTGTGTTTCCCCTTTCAATGACCTAATGCAGAGTGGTGCTGCAATGGCTTTTCTCCTGTTACTGGCCACCTACTCCTCTCTTTTCCTCTTCATATTGCCTAGCCACTGAGATGGATGTAGGAAGTGGCCTGAATGAAAATGAGTAATTTTCTGCTGGATTTGCATGGCTGTGCTAGCACAAGAGAAATGTGTGGCGGTCTTTTCCTACCTCTTCCCAGGCAATCTGCCCATACCTTTGTTCCCTTATAGCAACTGCAAAACTTCTACCTCAGTGGATGGGAGAAATGAGGCACAAAATTAGGTTAAAATGGTACCTGACTGTCAGCTCAGAGCCTGCTTTGCATTGTTTTCTAACATGCAGTTAAACTGCTTTCAGCATATTCCTGTTAGTGAATTTGGTATCTCAATCGAGGCAGATTTCTTTTAAAACAATTTTTTAAGAGATGGTTCTTATGAAGTATTCGCATAGGTATTTGTTCTGTTTTTTTGTCTAGTTGTGTATAATGCACTGCAGGTACTTTTAAAGAGATTTGTTGAGAGATTTTTTTCTGGGTGGAAATTCCAGCTAAAACAACCTGGTCTCAACCTTATAAGGAAAAAACCTGTGTCCCTCAAAAAAAAAAATAAATAAAGTGTGTAAATGATTGTGAAAATTTATGTGAAGCAAGGAAGTACTGGACAAGGTATCATGAAAGATGCTGAGGAAGCACCAGATGAAGCCTGAGGAAGCGTGGGACAGCACTTGTTGGAAAGCAGCCTCTGTGATCCATTTGTTAGTCCAAACGCTGACCAAGAGCTGCATACAATGCACACTTGTTGTTTCATTCTGGCTATTTGTGGAAACAGGACGCTGTATCCTGTCTAGAACAGACGGTCAGATAAACAGTTCTGCACCAAGGGGTTGTGAGTGCCAGTTTTTGGGCTGTCACTTTGCCGTTGTGCATTCTTTTGCATGTTATTAGCAGTGAGAAAATATAAGGTGCAAACCTGTGCTGGATGTTATGGTATAGCATCTATGTACCCTTCTGCTAGGATTGGCATTCCCAGAGGGCTGCTGGATGTGTTTCACCACACCATCTGCCCTTTGTAGCACAGCTGCTCTGCACATTTGCAGCATCAGAGAAATCAATGACTGGGGCTGGTTACAAGCCTGGTCCTGTGCTGTGGGCATGAGTGTGCAGCAGCCTCGTGTCCCCTCCTGGTACCCTGCTGTTTTTTTTAATCCCGTGGTATCAGCTTTAAAGATGCCACAGTTGAGGTTTCTGATACAGTCCATTCAATTACATATATTTGATTGTAATGTGACAGTCCTACTTACATTTCATGTTCACTTTTTGTTTTGCCAGTGAGCTGGAGGGATTTGTTGAGGACCTGAAGAGAGACTCCACTGCTTCCAACAAGACAGTGACACTGAAAGATGTTGAAGATGGAGCCTTTCTTTTAAGGCAAGTGGGAGAAGCTGTTGCCACCCTTAAAGGTATGTACTTGTCTTTTTTCCTTTTGGTTATTCTCTTTTGACCACAGTGGCTGAAAGCAATTTTGCCTTTGATCTGAAGGCATAAACCTTCACTTCCAATATATTTAAAGTCAGGATTAAAGGGCTTGTTGCATGGCCCCTGAAAAGAGGCTGACAGTCAACTGTTTAACATTCACCCTGTCATCTGTTTTTCCCCAGGGCTTTTATGATTTCCTCTTGAGCCTCATAGTTGTTGTCTTTGCAGGAGAGTTCCCAACGTTGCAGAATAAAATGCGTGCGATCCTCCGCATTGAGGTAGAAGCCGTGAGGTTCCTAAAGGAAGAGCCACACAAGCTAGACAGCTTATTGAAACGTGTGCGCAGCATGACAGATATCCTTACAATGCTCAGGAGGTGATTTTTTTTTTTCTTCAAGCTAAAAAATTTCCTCAAGCATTTTGGGTGTGTGTTCTCCCCCTCTCCACAGGGAATGTTGGGACACGTAGCTTGTTTGCAGTATTTTATAGATCCTTTCTAGAGCCTTCTGAAGGAAAATCAGATTATCTTTTCCTGTGCTCTGTGCAGTGGTTCTCTTCTGACCAACAGTCTCAGTTGTCCAGAGCTTATGATTGAAATGCTTCCAGATTTGGGAAGTACCTTGATGAGAAAGCTTTCAGAATGTCACCAGTCCCATATGTGAGTTAATTAGCTGTAGGCATTTACAGCAAGCTAAGTTAATACAAATATTCTCTGACACTGAAATGTGCATCCCCAAAAATCTAACAGTAAGAAATAACAGGGAAAGATTTGAAGTGGATAAAGAACCTTCTGTAAGAAACAAATATTTTCAATGTGAGTGGGTATCCATTCAAATTCTTTATTCTGTTTTTTGTTTGTTTGTTTGTTTGTTTGTTTGCAAGATACTTTAGAGAAAGTTTAAATATTAGATAAAATGTGTGTCCACTAAGTGCCAGTGTTTAGCTATGTTTGTCAGAATATATCAGCAGCAGACAACTGCTGAATTATATGAGGCAATAGATACTGGATTTAATCCCCACTCAAAACTCAATGAATTAGGCCAAACCGTCAATGGTCGTGGTCTCAATTTTGCTTCCATTACAAGCAAATCCAAGTCATAAATATATTGTTGCTACCATTATTCTAAGGAATGTAGGGTTGACACTGTTCCCATATATTCTGGAGTGTATATAAAATGAATTTGCCAATACTGGCAGAAGGACAAAATGGTTTATGTAACAGGCCTTCTCAGAGCCACCAATTATTTTTCCAGGTAGATAAACATCCATATCCTTTCATATTAGCTTCCTTTTCTTAAAAATGACTTCAGTTATTTCCTGCCTTATCCTGTTTGGGAAATAAACAATGAGCCGAAGTTTTACCAAAATTGTTTTTTGTTGTTGTTGTTTTTTTCCCAGCCAGATTACCTGGAAAGTTTCATAAACTCTGTTTTAGTATTGGAAAAACTGATCACACTTGATGGATAACCAAGCTCTGATGCTCAGCGATTTCACAGCCAGTTCTTAGAAATGGTTGACTCTTTGCATCCTTACCTCATTCTACCCCAAACTTTACAGACAAGACCTTCCTGAAGTACTGCTTAAATGCTTTGTTTTGGCAGTTTGCTAAACTGTTACTTCAGATTCTGTGTAACTACTTTTTCTGTGCTAATAGTCCAGGAATTACTTGTCTAGATTTTGTGTTAAAAAAAAAAAAAAAAAAAAAAAAAAAAAAAAAGTCAACTGATTTCCAGTCTCCCTCTAAAATCAAACCACTGTAACTCATGGTTTGGTAAAAGAAAAGTGCCAATACATTCATGAAGGTTTGTAAACATTTTAAAAGGCAAAAACATCCTCCTATGAGTGGCCTCTCTAAAAAAATGAGCCCCTGACTCTTAGAGAAAACTACAAAATCACAGAACTGACAGCATTAGGAAGAAAAAAACATCATTCTAATGTATTTGATATAGTTGGTATTTTATAGTTTTTCCCTTGCAAAAGCTTGTTGTTAAATATTGCTCATGACCCACCTGGATGCTAACCATGTGCCATGCTGTTGTGTTCAATTTGGCTGGGCAGACATGTTACAGAAGGACTGCTGAGGGGTGTGGATCCCTCCCAAGCTGTGCAATACTCCACTATGGAAAAGGCCACTGCAACTGAAGCTCTGAAAAGCCAGGAGGAGCCCAAGCATACCCAGGGACACACACAGCAAAACCTCACAGCAGTCACCTCAGAGTCCCAGGTATCTTCAGTCAAGTCAGAAGTCGTCCCCTTCTCAACAATGACGGTCCATCACGTGCAGAGCTCTCCTGTTGTCATCCATCAGTCTCAGCACTCATCAGCCCTGGTCAACCATGCCCAGGGCTCACCTGCTGCACCCAGCCACAGTGAAGGTCTGCCAGTGAGTGGCCACTTCTCGGCCACCCCACCGGCCCCCCCCCAGGAACCAGCAATAGGATCCCAGCCCACACAAGGCATGCCATCACCACAGGTCTCTGTCAATGGCAACACCATGCAAAGTCTTTTCATTGAGGAAATTCACAGTGCAAGTACCAGAAACAGAGCTGTATCAATTGAGGTACGGTGTCTTCTACTCACCCAGCTGTTGTCTTTTTGTGTCTGAGCTCCCAGTCTCGCTCCTGAGACTGAAGGTGGGATTTTCAAATGCATTATGAGAATTTATATGCTTAACCTCGAACTACACCACGCACTTCTGGATACCCTCTGATTTTCAATGCAACAGTATAACATGTAACCAAAATGAATACCTGTGTTTTTTAATAAACTTTATTTTTAAAAATATTAAATAATTACCCTATTTTTGAACAATAACATATGATTCTTTGGCAACACTTGCATTGATGAATTTCATTCACTCTTTAGATCTCCATGTTCCTTATTATGGAGAGGTAAAGATGAAAGAGTGTGAAGTTTCAGTGGTTTCACACAGAGCTATGGAGCAAACCCACAGCTGAACTCTCATGTCTTATTACAGACAAGCACTTTAATCACCATGTGATGTAATAAACCATCAACCCAGATTTAAATTTTTCCTTTGTTCTTTTAGTGAGCAGTGGCCACTGTTAGTTTGTCTTGTGTTTGTGCCACATCTAGCACAATGAAAGTTGGAACTATTGTTCAATTACAGTTCCATTATCTTCCCTCTAGTTGCTGACTAGAACTGTAAGAATCATGGTGAAACATCATGGTGACCTATGATGTTTACATGTGCATTTTTTAAAAAGTGATCACAACAGAAATCGGAGAGGTAAACTGATCCTTTACTGTTTTTGTCTAGAAAGCAGAAAAAAAATGGGAAGAGAAGAGGCAAAATCTGGATCACTATAATGGAAAGGAATTTGAAAAGCTCTTGGAAGAGGCCCAGGCCAACATAATGAAGTCAATTCCCAACTTGGAGATGCCTCCCCAACCAGCAGTCCTCCCTAAAGGAGATACAGTGGAAAAACCTGAAGTCTCAGGTGAGGTTTGCTAGAGCAAATGGTGCTAAGTTGCATATCTGTAAAAGATAATTTGTTTTTTTACTTTCTAAAATGGTTTCAACCTAAAGATTTCTGTGTTCTTGAACATACCACTGAGTAGTCCCTGAGGAATAATGCAGGTGCAGCTGTCAGAACGAAGGATTCTATCACAAAAGTAGTGATTTTGCAGATGCCAGTGTGGGTGACCATCTGAACACAAATTTCCCCATACAGCAAATAAGTGGGTTTGTCCTCTTAGAGATGAAAGATCCTCATAAGTAGGAGAGTAAGCATACACCTTGATTTTGACAGAGATGAGAGTTTCTGTACACTATATCTAGTATACTGTGCTCATTTTTGCACTTAAAAGTTCAGCATTATGGAGGGCTGTGGAAAGAACCACAAAGATGTCAAGCACAAATGATTTTACTGTCAGAAACTTAAGAAGCACTTTTTGTAGACATTTTTTATCAAAAGAAAATCAAGACATTCCTGAGGTTTCTGAGGATAAGGCCTTTTAACTATGTACAACGAGTTCTGACAAGTTCCAGCACTTGGAAGCTGATGCTGCAAAAAGCCAGATTAAAAATTAGGTGTCAAATTTTAACATTCGGAGTAACTAATCACTGAAGCTAGTTTAATTATCAACATATTGGATTCTTTGCCACTTCAAATATTTAAGCAATAGTACATTTCCTTCTGAAAGGCTGCTCAGATACAAGTTCTGGGCATGATGCAAGACCTGCTTGAAAAAATCCTTCAACCTCTGCAATGTGGGAAGTCAGACTGTGTGATCTTAATGGTCCTTGCTAAGTATTTTGGACCTCAGAGGTCTGAAAAAGACCTATTAGCTACATAACTGAGTTGTCTTGGAGAAGTGGCTAGATATGTAGGAATAAATGGAAGTGACTTTTGCAGTAAGGATTCGGTCCACCCACAGCTATGGTATAGATACACTGAGTTTCAAGTTTAACTTGAGTCTGACTGTGACCCCTAGCAAAAAAAAAATTATCATCATAATGAGTTGATTGAACAGGAGTATCTACAAGACACATGAATCTGCTCAGCAGTTGGTGAGCTCTTACATAGAAATCCCCAAACTCAATGTTTTGACTTCAAGGAAAACTGAAGGAAGGAGTCAAGGTCACAGTGATGATGATGATCAGAGCTCTGGACACATGGCCTGTAGGGGACAAAAAAGAAACCATTGGTTTTGCTTAGCATCAGGAAAAGAAGGCTGAGGAAGCACAAAGGAGTCTCTAAATACATAAAAAAAATCTGCTTAAAAAAGGAAAGACCAACTTGCTTTGTGTGGATAGGACAGAAGTAGAAATTGGCAATTGCAATCAGGAAGATCCAGGTTAGGGATTAGGAAAAGCCTCATAATAGTAAGGAAAGTGAAGTATTGAAGAAGGCTGCGTGAGGCGATGAGGATGTCAGAACCCCATCATTGGAGAAAATGGTTTGTGCTAACATAGATCAAGGATTGTATAGGTATAATCCTTCATGGAAGGCAGGTTTAATGGTGTAATGCTCTGTGGTAGCATCATTATTGGTTTTCCTTCCAGTCCTATTTTTTCACAAGTTAGTATACAAATCCACATGTGAATTTCTTCAAAGTTTAAGGAACAAAGAAGCTGCCTCAGCCAATGGTATTGTTAATCATGAGTCAGCTGCAAAATTCTTACCCAACTACTTACAAATGTAAAAATGTTAGAAATGCCCTGTTTGGTCATAGCAGTGTCCCTTCCAGCTCAGTACTCTGCCTCTGACAGAGGCGACAGAAGATGGTCTTTGTGGGCAGCACAGAAACCTGGCTACTTTCTGCAGTCTGCTACTACACCTCCAACACCCCAACTGATGTTAAAGGGAGTATTGTAACCTGCTCCTTCTCATATCCATTATGGGTATGTTTTTGACCTTTTAGCCATTAATTCCTCTAATCTCTTTTAGAACCATTTGCCTCCCCACTACAGAAAGCTCCGGGAGCTCACTCCCATCCTGCAGAGGAGCTTTCCTTCATCTGTTTTACATTCATATCCCACCAGTATCACTGAGCTCCCCACAGTTCTCATATTTTGCAGTTTGGCAAACAACACTTCTTCATTCCTTTTGTAAAACCATGAAGGCAGTGGATGAACCTCGATCATATCCTGGAGGTGCCAGCCTACCCTGCTCCAAACTGCAGACTTGCAGCCTTTCTCATCCCTCCATCAAGGCCAACTGCTCCCTTACCAGGCAGTTTCACTTGCTCTTTTCTACCTCCACTGTGTCCTGGAGATGTGAGACCAGAGGTTCATGCTGCACTCAGGCTTTTGGGTGTCAGCATTTTGTTCTGGCGTGCCTTTAACACTGACAAGTTGTTGCTCCTTTCTCAACATACAGGCTTAAAATAAATTCTGTTGAACCCCGTAAAATAATTTTGGAATTCTGTCACCATTCAGTGAGGTTGCAGGCTAGCCATGCAATTAACTTGTGTAATGTTTGGCGTAAATAGAAAAAGTAAGTGAAAATATGTACCATATGGGTGCAGTGAGCTGTGACATTTTAAGAAGCGCAGAACACAGCAGCAGAGATGTTTTGTAACTCACATAGTTAACTAATTCACTTCTAGAATACCATTTTGCTCTGTGTGTAGCCAGCAGATTTAGGGAGAAAGTTGATGAGATTGAGGCATTTGCCTTCTGTTGTGCATAATGAATCCTGTAATAGTATCATAAATAATTTAAAAGAACTGAAAAACTTTTCCTTAATACCTGATTAAATGTCTCACATGCCACCCAGCTCTTCTATGATTCAAGAAGAAAATTTCAGTATGCTACAGTCTGATGTAGATCAAAAAACTGGGCAACATAAGAAAAGAGAGACCACCTACCCTGGTAATATAATGCAGAAGACATTTTGGACAGAAATTAGCACAGTCCTTTGCTGGCTTTGCTGCAGAACCTAGATAGATCCCGTTACCAGAATATCTTGTCTCAGCAATTCTCCACACAGAACCCCACTAAGAAACTCTTTTTTTTTTTTTTTTTTTTTCCCTTACAAAGCACAAAGCAAAGTTAAATCACACTTTTTTTCTTTTTCCCCACAGTTTTTCAGATGACTGTGTAAATACTTCTTTAATGTAACTGTAACTCATCTTTGATATCAGGATTGTTCAGCAAAAAAATATGGGGACTGTCTCTAACATTAGAGACATACATTACATTCATACATTAGAAATTGGACTCCTTTATCTCCCTTTGTGCCTTCACATGTAAGAACACCCTGATTTTTGGAAGTGCCGAGTGATCAGTAGCTTCCATTACTTACTTGACTACAAAGGCTGCCTCAAGGCAGGCATTAAGATAATTTTTTAAAGACATTGGATGTTTTGGTGCAAGTAGAAAGCTACATAGTAGGATAAACTAATTTTAGTCTGGCTGTACCTGCTGAAGAACTCTTCAGTTCAATGAAATGACGGTGAATGACTCCCATTTTGTTCACAGAAGTACTGAGCTGTTTGGCACCAGGGAAGGTTTCATAAAGTAGCATTTTTGATCACGGGTAGTCTCAGACTCAGTGAACTGTATTTATCCATTTGCTCATCCCTCTAATAAATATGGGAGAAGAGCTCATACAAAGAAAAAATATTATAATAAGTTTTTTCCTCGTTTTTTTTTTTTCCTTCAAATATTTTTTTTCCTTCACACTCAGATTGAGGAAATGAAATAAATGAAAGAAAATAGAAATTCAGCTTTGAAATTTCATACCTTGCCTGGTGTTATAACATTGACTGTACGCAAACCCCATTACAACCAAATGGGAGCGGGATTGGCTTTTGAGAACCCATGCACATGCCATCGATCATTTCTCTTGTCTGAGTTTCTATTTTTTGCTTCTTATTTTGAAGTTGGAGATGGATGTCTCACAAATAGAGATGGCAGAAATATTTTTTTTCTTTGTGCCTTCCATATCTTGCATGCAGACTTACTCTTACAAAGTGTGAGAAAAACTTGTATGTTCTTGCATTCAGAGATGCAGTATCAGCCTGAGGGTAATAGGTTGAGCCCACTGAAAGAAGCAGAAATTTGCATAGGCCCCACACCACCATCAGATGCTGTGCTTAGAGAACTACTTTGATTTTACAGCAGCAGATTTTGCTTTGTGCTGGCAGAGTACACCTGATGCCACGAAAACCTTAGTGGTGTGTATTGACAAAAGCAGCAGTCTAATGTAGTGTGCCTCTAGAAAATCACTCTTGTTGCAATCCTGCGAGTCAGTGCCAGATAACCAGGGAGGGGGGTAATACAGCAGAGCACTTCTTTAAGCTTAAGCAGCTTTGAAGAATATTTGATCTAAGAAGAGAGCAAAGATGAGGCTGGGTCAGCCAAGGGCTCAAACTCCCCTGAGGGGCCAGTGCATCAGAGGAGCTTGATGCAGCCCCAGGAGCAGACACTTATGCAATAACTTGCCCAGAGGGAATACTTAGCCCTAACCAGCTGGGTAATCTGAAAGCAGGAGGTTTTTTCTCTCTGGGTTATGTGTGTTCCAGCTGTTTATATAACACTGAGTAGCTGCAGAAAGGTCGTTCTCTCACCCTTGAAAACAAACCCTGGAAGCAGCGGTGTGAAAACAGAGGCTGTTGCCATGCATGATGCTTAGCCTGGGACCAGGAACACACAGGGACAGGTCATGAGCAGGGAAATGCTGCTGCTGGGAAAATGCTGTCCAGTGGTGGCGGGGAAGAGGAAGTTGCAGCTGGGTGGGGAAGCAGCTGGGTGTGGGGGAAATACCAGTTTGAGAAACTGGTCTTGTCTTGGAAAGCTCCCCTCAGAAAGCGAGGGCTGGCTCTGCTCAGACATGGGATCTGGAAAATGAATCGCTGTGGGTTAGCAAAATGTATATACGGCTGTTACAACTCAAAGCAAAGCTGTGCTTTCCTGCTACAATCAGTGTTACATAAAGTGAAAACAAATGCTGAAGCATTCAAAGGAGGCTGCAGGGGCACTATCTGTAATCAGGCACCCAGCTGAATCTGCACCCCACGCTTACCACTGGTTAATTTCCAGAAGTGTGCTGAGCTATCACACCCACCGAGGGCTGAAATCCCAGCCACAGTGATGTGGGGGACAGGAGGTTTGCTGAACGTTTGTGGGTGAAGTGGCCTGGTTATGCTGTGCAACTTCCACACTGTTTGTTTTTGTTCCAGGAGGTTCTACTTGAATCACGAACATGTTTCTCTTCATATATATTCAGCAGCAGAACCTATTAAGATTTGTTTTTCTTTCTTTCTGGTTGAGGCAGGGCTGCAAATACTTGTTTTCCTTCTTCACCTGTGTTTATTCTGTGCTACCCTGCTTACTTGCAGAAGATGTTCCTGACGCAGACCAGGATAACGATAAGCTGACCAAGTCCCCGCCTCCTCCACCTCCACGCCGCAGTTACCTGCCGGGGTCAGGACTGACCACCACGAGATCAGGAGAGGTCATCTATGCAGCCAGGAAAGAGGCTGCTGCTGTCAAGGTTTGGTGATTCATTCTAGGCTATCAGATTGTTGATAAATGGCTGGCACGGAGGCACATTCCCAGGCTTGGGCTGTGTCTATAAACCACAAAATAAGTTGAGACAGGGCAACATCCTGGAGAGCTACTGAAACTGCCTAGCAGGAAACACTGCTGGTAGGCCAAATGATCAAGTAAGGTTTTATCAGTTTTGTTTACAGCAGTCAGCCTTGCTGCACTGATCTCCTAGCAATACAGAAGGCAAGTCACAAGCTGCTTTCATTTGAAGTCATAAGAAGATTAAAAATAAAAAGCATGCCTTAAACAGATGGGGAAGATCAGCTCAGAGTTGAGAGCATTTTTTCAGAAATGTTCCAAATTAGTTTTTCTGGGCTTCCTTTTCCCATTTGTTCTGTCCCCTGAAGGAAGTGGAGGGAAGGCCAGGTGAAGAAGCTCTTAATCCTACTCATGTGAAGTAGCAATATCTGCTTAAAAAGGAAGCGGGACTTGCCACAAGTCCTTTTCAGTGCTGAATTTACTGTGTTTGCTTTTCATCAGACGGCTCAATTACATTGGCTGTCTGTGCTTTTTCATGCCTTTGTAGGAATGCAGTGAAGATGCTGGGCAAGTAGCACAATCCAAAACCCCTAAAGAGGATCAGACATTGTCTCGGAACACAGGGCTTGCTGTAGCATCTGCTGTGAAAGATGAAGAGGAAGAAGAAGGAGATAAAATAATGGCAGAATTACAGGTAGGCTTTTGCACTGCACATGCACAAGCATCTGTGCTCAGTAACACTTTTGGGGTCTCAGCACAATTTCCAGCTCTGAACATGAGGAAAAGTAGGTCCACCAGTCTCACCCAATTCTACTTTTTGTGCTGGATTGTATGTATTTGGCAAGCACCACCCAAATTTTGTTCAAGAGGTCTGGAGCTGAGAGAGTGCTCAAGAATGCAGAGGTTGCCACTGGAGAACCTCTCAAGACACACAAAGATGGGTCAAGTAAAATATTGGTGTGCGTTTGGTGTGGTTGCCCTGGCACCATATTTCTCACTGTACCAGACCTATAAGGTACTGAGAGTCCATCATTTGTGTTAACACTGGTGGGAACGGAGAATACTACGGGGTATGCTCCTGGTAAGCTGTGTTCACTTGTTCTGTGCCATGGTCCAGTGTTTTCTGGAGTGTTTGGACATTGAATCATCTGCTGTTCCCTGCTGTGTAACTAGTGTGTTACTCTGCTAGTGACATAGAACTAGTGCTCTTTTGCTGGTCGTTCACTTGACAGCACATAGGCTGGTTTAGCACAGTGATCACAATGCTACAGTAAAAGCCGACTATTCCAGCTGCCATCAGTGAGTCCCAGCCTTCTGGGGCACCCTCTGTCCTCTTCCATGTCCTCAGGAGGAAAGGAGATGTGGATCATCTTAACTGGATCATATAACTTCTGATGTTTGTGATGGCTCAGAGCACTGTCATGGCATGAAATGTTCCCTGCTGTCCACCAAAAGGTGGTTTGGGTGCTGCCACAGGAGTGTTTGCAACACGGATGTGGAATTAAGCAGTGACTGTTCTGTGTGATGAGTGCACCCTGCTCAGTTTTCGCCCACCAGAGCATCAAACAGGTTTGCAGAGAGCAAGAGCAAGGGTTTACCCTTGTCTCCCATTTGTGTGCTAATGTCTACTGAGACAGAACTATGGGCAGTGAAATTGTCTCATTGTCTGCTGTCTCTGGGAAAGCATCAACTTATGGCAATGAAGTAGAGATGGAAGTCTGTGAAAGGAGACTGAGGGGAGCTGTGGAAGAGAAATAGGCTTGGTAGATCAACAAGAAATGAGTGTTTAGATGCTAGTTTTGAGGATAAGCAATGCTCATTTTAAGCAATAACCAAAATACCAGTTACCTCGTAGAAGGCTGACGGGTTGCCATGTTTTAGAAAGGTCAAACTGTTTGATCCAGGAGCTACAAACTGATTAGTCTGATGTCAGTCATAGGCAGACTGGGAAAGCCAGGCTTGGGGTTCAATTAATGAAGAACTAAAGGACAGACACTCACAGTTATGCTTGTTAACACAATGTAATGGAACACAGAGCTGTTCAAAGAAAACAACACTCTTTGATCAGGTAAAAGGTTAGACTGATTAAACTTACATGGAGCACTGCGTTCAGCTTTGGGGCTCCCAGCACAAGAAGGACTTGGACATATTAGAATGAGTCCAGAGGAGGGCCACGAGGATGATCAGAGGGCTGGAGCACCTCTCCTACAAAGACAGGCTGAGGGAGTTGGGGTTGTTCAGCCTGGAGAAGAGAAGGCCCCAGGGAGACCATACAGCGGCCTGCCAGTACCTAAAGGGGGCCACAGGAAAGCTGGGGAGGGACTCTGTGTCAGGGGGTGGAATAATGGGATAAGGAGTAATGGCTTTGAACTAAAAGAGGGTAGGTTTAGATTAGATTACATACAAGGAGGAAATTCTTCATTCAGAGTGTGGTGCGGCCCTGGCCCAGGCTGCCCAGAGAAGCTGTGGATGCCCCATCCTTGAAGGTGTTCAAGGCCAGGCTGGATGGGGCTTTGGGCAACCTGGTCTGGTGGGAGGTGTCCCTGCCCATGGCAGGGGGTTGGAACTGGGTGATCTTCCAACTCAAACCACTCTGTGATTCTATGATAAAACTGAATTGTATACCTGTAAACATTTTTGTAAATCATTTGATCAACTACCGTATAGCATTCTGATTAAAATCTGGCACCATGGAGTATAAAAAAAAAAAAAAAAAGCCAACCTCAAGAGGATTGAGAGCTGTCTGGTACTGAAAGTGTTGCCCTCAGTGCAGGTGTATATAGTGAGATCTGGAGGGGTCAGCTACTGACCCAGTGCCACTCTGTATTTTCATCAGCAGCCTGGAAATACATTTAAAATCCTTACTCTTCAGATCAGATTAAATCTTAAAACTGGTGACGTATGAGCGCAGGGATACGATAGCAATCACTTGACGGTCATAATGCATTTGAATTCAGTGAAATGTACAGTCTGCATGAGGAACAACAAATACAGGCCAGACCACAACTGCATGTCTTGGGAAGGAGCAGGAGTTGCAGTAACAAATTGAGAGGAGCTCCCAGGTGAGTGCTGTTGCCACAAAGCTGATATCTGCTTTAGGTGTAGATGTGAGAACAGGGAGTGTTTTTATCTCTGTGTACAGAGGATCAGTGAGGTCAGCGTCCATGACTAAGTGTCCATGCGTCACCTATTTAGAATGGGTGTTAAGAATATGAAGGTTCAGAACACACCTGAGGACACTGTGGAGGTACTTTCATGGGAAGCACCTTCTTAATCTAGCAGAGGAAGGCATAATAATCAGCTGCTGAAGCACAAACATGGACATTCGGATAGATATTTCAGAACAAAGGTGATATATTAACAAATTACCAAGGGACATGGTGAATTCTTCTAAGGTCTGAAGGCCTTTGAGAATGCCTTTGTAGATGAACCCAAAAGCACATCATTGGTCTCGTAAATGGGTAAGCTGCGGACAGTCCATACCCTGTATGACAGGGGGAACAGGACTACTTGTTCTAGGAGTTCTGTGTCATCTTAGATACCTTGATCTGTAAACACATAAAAACAGGATGTAATGGAAAACCAGCAGAAACTGCACTGTGATTTTTTTGTACTGGATTTTTTCATTATTTTTACCTCTCTGATTTTACATAAACATGGAAGAAATATGAGAAGAACAATTTTTAATTTTGATTTTTTTTTAATTTTGATTCTAATCTGTAGTCTGGGCTATTAATTTCATGAGAGTTGCCAGGAATTAAAAGATTTCCATAACAAATAGCATACAAATATAATCTTCTTGTGTGTCACGTTGTGTTTGACTCCCATAAGCACTCCTCCCTCATGCCCCTGGCTGGCAGAGATGTCCCACCTGTACATCCCACTGACTTGAGTCAGTGCCAGTAGTGACACAGAGAAATCCCAGTGATGTACACTCAGAGCCAGGACTGCACAGTAGTGGCAGTGATGGTTCTGCCTCTCTGTATCTGGGAGCCAGCTGGGTAGAGAAAAGGAAATGGAAAGAGGATAACAAAAGGTCTGAAAAGTCCAGGCTGTGTCCTGGGGTACACACGGTGGGAGGCCAGTGGTCCCCAAGCCCATACATTGGGCTGTTTCCACAGCAGGAGGAGCCTGAAGGGGACTGCCACCCCAGGAGCATCTCCAGGAGCAGGAGTGAAGGCTGTGCTAGAGACACAGCTGAAGTTATTAAAACACTGTATGGGGAGCTGTGTAGCTCTTGCATGATGAGCAATGAAGCCAACCAATGTGGTAGCTGAGTGGACGTCAAGGGGTGGGGAAGAGGCGTTACATGCTTTCTTTTCTCATTTATTCACCGTGCTTGTGGAAGTGGAAGCCTGCTGCTTCCACTTCTTCCTCGCCTTTCTGCAGGTGACAGACAGACCACTTCCGGATGAGACGATCTGGAAAAGCTGTGCTTGTCCTAGCCATGGAAACAGCAAACCCTCGCTAATAGTGGGAATGGTGGTGAGGAAGCATGAAGGGAGCACAGGAAAAGTGTCTGAGGAATAAATGTGTCTAAATGGAATAAAGTGAGCTGAGCTTTGGCCTTTGTTTAGCTCAACACATAAAACTTCAGGTTTAGTCATTAAGCGATGTGTGGTCAAGGCCAAAATGTGTCTGATGAGGATTTTGAGGAGGTTTCAGTTTCTGTGAAGTGGGTACTGTTACAAGCCTAACGTTTGTCACAGAGTTCCTAGTTAAGTTTAGGTAGTTTGCAGCACCACTGTGAGCCTTCATCGCACCATCAGGGGATGCTGGGGTCAGTGTGATAAGTTTGAGTATGGTCTTGGCAAAGTGGTAGGTACACTCTATTTGTCACATAGTCTAAAATCTCTACTACGTCATGAGGCTGTAAATAATATCAAGCTGCTGTAAATGTGAAAACCAAATGCTCTCTTTGTAGCTGGTCATCGCCAGACATTTCTGTAGAAAAGCTACTTGGTCTCCTGATAACCTGCAGTATTTATTTCCTAGGCTTTCCAGAAGTGCTCTTTTATGGATGTAAACTCAAACAGTCATGCTGAGCAGTCCAGAAATGATACACATGTAAAAGACATAAGGCCCGGGACTTTAATGCATCACAAGGAAAAGAAGGTAACAAGTGGCGTTTCTAAACATGCCACCCGGTCTTGGCATAACCTTCTTTCCTTACCTTAAAACTAATCTTATATCTCGTGTCCTGTTCTTTCTAACCCCCAACAACCACTGCCCAGTGGTTTCCTTCCTTTTACCCCACTATTGGTCAGAGACACTCAGGTGTAGTGTTATATTGATGTACGTTATGCGTCTCATCAGCAGTTACACAAGGGTTGCATAAGGTTTTAAGACTGGGAATTAAAGTTAAGAGAGGATCCACCAGTTTCTTCTGAAGAGATTCTCCTCTCAGAAAATCCTTCCAGTGCTGTTCTCGTAATGGACATTAAAGCATCTCTCCTAAGTCTTGTTCTTGTTTGGGGGAGAGTTAGTGGTTCCTTTCAAGAGCCACTTCAGAGATTTTGTGCTTTATTTTCTTCATTTGTCAATCCTAGTTATTAGATATTCAGAAATCCCATTCAGTTTACTGGAAGAGAGAGTCAAGGTGGATGGGCCAAATTCACCCTCATGAAAGTTAGGGCCCAAAATTCTCACATGGATACTAACCATGGGACTTATAAGAGATACCACGTGTCTGGGTCCATAGCCAAGTTGGGGTGAATTTCACAGCTTTGTCTGGACTGGGTTTGCCACTTGAGTTGATTGGCATTAGTGGGCAGCCAATATGCAAGATGAAGAATAGGAAAAATATTGCTGTCTTTGCAGACTTCTTATTCCAGTTTAAGGATAATTAATTGAATCATGGTTGGGTTTAGGTGGCCATGCAGGCATGACAGCTTGTTAGCCAAAGGCCAGTTTGCAATGAAGTGATGTGGCGGGGAAGAAACTACAGCTTTTCAGCACAGCATTTCAACTTTGTAATGCCTTCTTGTGAGTATGTGCAAGCTGGAAATAGCAGTGGTACCTTCTCTGGTGTACCCTCATGAGCATGAGTAAATCCTCCCCAAGGATTTTATTGGTAACATTGCACTTCATCCTCCTTCAGCAGAAACTGAGGAAGGAGAGGAAAAAATGACTTCGGTAGGTCCTAAAGGCCAGGAAGAACCCAGTAACATAACCATGGTGAGCTGTGTCTGCACAGGGCATTGCAGCTCTAGAGCAGATGGTGACCCCTAGATGTTGGTGTCTGATATTTAGTAGCACCAAAGGCCCTCTCCAGCAAAGCCACTGCTGCCAAGGCAGAGCACTGAATGCAAGGGCTTGGCTTGGAGCTGCTCAAACAGCACTTCTGGTCTAAAGCTGCAAACACCTGGCTGGGTGCGGGCACAAGTTCACGGCATTGACTAAAAGGAAAAGTTGCTTTGTTGTGTCGTGTGTGGCAGTGTTGTGGAGGCAAAAGAATGAGCCTGTCCCTGTTAGTACCGGTGTCAGAATAAGATCACACTGTTACATGAAAACCTGGGTTACCACTCAAGAAACCACACATGCTGTAGCCCAAATGTCTCTTTCAAAGCTGCTGCCAAGTAATTGCCATAAACTTCCATTTATTGGGAAACAGTCCAGGAAATTAAGGTTAATGAGACATCTGACACGACACAGTGGTTTACTGACTTTGAACATGGAGCCTTAAGGTCATGGTGAACTCATGAGGGATGAGATTTGTTGTGTTTTTCTGTTTTTAGTAGGAAGGCCACAATTCATAAAATGAGGTACGTTGTACAATGACACCTTGATATGTTGCACTGATGCTTGGAACAATTGCAACTTGCTAAAAACCACAGAGAAGTGGGAAATCAGTCACAGTCAGGGTATCCAGGTGCAGTGAGTGCCATTGGATGGACTGGCTTAACTCTGGGATTTGCTGTGGCAGGAAATGGGACTGCTTCTTACAGAATGAGTTCTGTTCTTACACCCGTTCTCAGCACAAAGTGCAGGTGGCATCAGCCTGCACAGCGATGCCTTGCTGGTTGTGGCTGGTTTATGCAATAGCTCCTTTAGAAATGTGAGGGACTTTGAGGGAGTCTCGGAGCAGCTGCACAGACTTGTTATTCTGATGTGCCTTCAGTAAGACCGTGACTGATTTACCACTAACTTTCTTGTTCCTGCATTTTGATACAAGTTCTGTATAAGATGCTTACACCAATATATAAGAAAATATAACAACAGATGTTGAAAGTGTACCTTGTGAACTCCTGTATGCGTTGCACTAGCCAACCTGTGGATTTCTGTGCCGTCACTCAGTCATCTCAGCTGGAGAGTGACTCTCCTGGCTGATCTTCTGCGTATCTTGAAGCTAACATAAGTATAATCCCTTCTTCTAGTGTGTTAGGAGTCAGTTTTCATTCTCAAGCCATGTCTTTGGCTTACTGCCTTCAGTCACCTGATGCCAGATTTGTTTCCTTCCTAGCAAACCATCCTTTGTAGGTTTCTCTCTTGCTGTGGTCACAGGTGTGCTATCTCTTCAGGTCATACCCTCACCCTGATGATTGGTGTTTATCCTAAGCTGCCACCAGCACTTAGCAAACCAAACCAGAAATAGTAAATAAAAAAAGAGCCTGGTATAATGAAACAGCATCTCCAGGGGACCTCATTTAAAAGTAAAGAAAAAGCGCCCCTGAAAATGTAATTGCTGGGACCGTGCTGCTTTCAAGCCAGAGGCTGACCTCTCTGCATGCTGTTCAGAATTGCTTCCAAAAATGAACGTGGCTCGTTTGTCATTCTGCACTCCCAAGGGTGCTGCAGGGTGCCAATGGTAATTCTGCAGGAGGGAGAACTTTTAAGCTGTAGTAGGAATTTAGAAATACTTGGACTGTGACCATACTAACTGTGATAGAGCAGCACGGCTCAGGTGTGAGCAACATTAGAAGCAGCAAAATGTTGTAACATCAGCTTTTTCCAGGAGAAAACCTACTTTCAGGGGTAGCCAGACTCTGTCATTTGGCGCTCTGGTGAGCTGGCAAGCCGGAGCTCCCTGCCGTCAGCCCTTACAACCAGTCTCCATTGAAGTGTCCCAGCTGAACGTGATCAGATACCACGAACCTTTCAACTTCGACCTGATACAAACTAGGTATTTTTTTTAACTGGGAGGTAAATGGGCCAAGGTAGCGCTGTGTAAATAAGGTAACTAGAGTGCCTTGCATATGCTGGAGGCCTTGTTAAAACAGGAGCCCTAGGTAACGAGCCATGTTGGCCACATGCACAGCACAGAGCAGGAACGTCCTGCACTGCTCTGCCGGAATCTGGAATTTTGCCCTGCAGAAATACAGGAGTCAGATGACAGCTTCAGACATGCCTCTGCGGCAGTAAAAAGAGTGGTGAGTTCATGAGGTCTGCACTTCCCCTGAGAATATGATGATTAATTTCTTTTGGGAAAAAAAAAAAAAAAAAAAAAGTCCTGTAAAAGTGACAGCCCTGAATAACTAAGTAATCCGACTTTCCCCCTTAGGTGTATGGGGCTACAACAGGATCTCCCACAGATAGTGACCATCCTAAAGAGAAGAGGGAAGGGAAAACTGACGAAGAATTGGGTTCTGATTCATCCAGCACAGATGACAGTAAAATTGGCTTTTCAGTGAATGACAGTCCTACCTTTAGCAAGGGTTTGTTTGTAGACAGTAGAGACTACTCTAAGAAAAACCTGCAGAGTACGAGCACAAACCTGTCTGGCGCCAGTTTGCCAGAGGATGAAAAACGAAGAGGGGCTCAAGATATTTTAGGATCCCATTTTCCAGCTGTTGAACCGGGAAAACAAAACCTGGGCTACGGACTCTCACGAGACGCTTGCCAGGGCCTGCCACAGGGCGAAGCCCCGCAGAGCACGGGCAGGCGCGTCCCCGTCAGCAGCGTTGCTCCTCTGCCGAGGCACCCGCCGGAGGCTGCGGGACCCCCCCCTTCCTCGCAGGAGCAAGAAGCCCCCGCAGCCAACAGTCAGGTCGTGCTGAGGCCCAGGGTGGCAAGGAGTAACAGCGTTGAAGAGATGGACTCTCCGGCTAGCTCGCCGAGCGAGGACAGCCCTCCCCCCGAAAACATCGCCTTCATGATCACCAAAACCGCCGTCCAGGTCCTCTCGAGCGGGGAGGTCCACGACATCGTCAGCCGGAAGGGTGGCGATGTGCAGACGGTCAACATCGATGCGAGGAAGGACGTGGCGTCGGAGAAGGGTGTCCCAGAGAGCACGGAAGGCGAGGAGCCCGTAGTCTGCCTGGACAAAAAGCCCGTCATCATCATTTTTGACGAGCCGATGGATATCAGGTCAGCCTATAAGCGGCTCTCTACGATTTTCGAGGAATGCGATGAGGAGCTGGAGAAAATGATGACCGAGGAGAAGATAGAAGAGGAAGAGGAGGAGGAAGACAATGAAGTGCGTGGCATTTCTAAGAGCCAGAAGGAGGAGCTGCCAGTTCTTAACGACAGAAAAGCGATCGCAGAGTATTCGGCAGCTCACGGCCTCAGCGAGCAGTACGTGTTCAGCCTGCAGCCTTCCTCTGACGCTGCAGACGCCAAGTCTCCTGCAGAGCAGGAGAGCACAAAGACAAATTTCAGCAAATACAGTCAGATGTATGGGCTGCACACCGAAGCAAACTCGGACTCTGCTGATCAGTTTGGGAGCAGGCAGGATTCCAAGAAAAAATTTAAGTTCAAATTCCCTAAAAAGCAGCTGGCTGCTCTGACGCAGGCAATACGTACGGGAACCAAGACTGGGAAGAAGACCTTGCAGGTCGTGGTGTATGAAGAGGAGGAGGAAGACGGGACCCTTAAGCAGCACAAGGAAGCCAAGAGGTTTGAAATCACCAGGTCTCAGCCTGAGGACACCGACAGAAGTCCTCCCGGGAAGCAGGAGGCACCCCCCGGCGCTGCAGTGCCCCTGTCTAGGACTGACGAAATTCGGCAGAACACGTACCGAACTCTAGACAGCCTTGAGCAGACCATAAAGCAGCTGGAAAACACCATCAGTGAAATGAGCCCCAAACCTATCCCTGAAAGCACATACAGCTCTGAGGGCAGCACTGTCCCCTTCTCTGCCCAGATAGTACCAGAGACCCCGCCCCGAGAGCTTGTAGTGCTGGATGAGAGCCCTGCTGCTGTAGAGCCCCCCGCGCCCATCCCAGCCACTGCACGTAAGGTACCTTAGTGCGACCAATCGAAACCCCAGCTGCTTTCTAAAAATCTGCAATAATCACCATTAAACAAGAGGGTCTTGTGATTTGTTTGCTTCCTCTCAGGTGGCTTTGTTTGGGCTCCCCACGAGGTGTCTAACAGCTAATAGCCCGTCGCGTGGGTTTTACTTTTGCTGCTGATTGGTGATGGGCAACCGCAGGGGAGCTGGGTCCAATAATCTGCTGTGTGACATGACGAGCGGCACTGACACCAGATCCAGTTCGATCAGTAGTCTGAGCAGTTTTTCTCCGTTTGATTCTCCAAATTAACACCTGTGGCGTGACGCATCCCGAACTCCTCCCTGCATGTAGCCCTGCGGCTTTGTTTTGGCGCATGGTGTGCGGCCTCCCCCGCGAGCAGGCCGGTGCTGATGGCGCCTCTCTCCTTGTCTCCCCTCCCCGTCCCTCCGCTCCTTTCCACAGGGCCCCGGCGCCGCCCCGCAGACGAGCAGGATGCCAGTCCCCATGGCGTCGAAAAGTAGGCAAGGAAGCACGGAGAAAGCAGGCAAACAGCACAAGCTGCAGGACCCGCGCCAGTACAGACAGGTAGTTTTACCCTAACCCCGGTGTTCGGACGGACATTTCGTGTTGTTTGTTTATCTAAAAACCTCCAGTAACTGACTGTGGTGATACCAAATACTGGATGCCTGTCTTTCGAGCGAGGTCTAACTGGACGTCCTGGAGCCTTGGGGGCATGACCGTATCTACTGACCTTTTCACCATGCTTGTGCATGCCTGTCTGCAATAAAACACCTGCTGCTTTTCGTTGGGTTTTGTTTTTGTTCTTTGTTTTTTTGTTTGTTTGTTTTGTTTGTTTGTTTTTTTTTAACCCGTGGTGTTCAGCTGTAACGTTCAGATGTCGACTACCTGCTCACTTCCCCTCCGGTAAGCGCGGCGGTTCCTTAGGAGGAGGAATGCTCCCGCGCCCACCTCGCCAGGAGGCCGTGGACACTAACCCGTCGGTGTACTAGGTGGCAGTAGCTGCACATTAACTCTCCAGCCGGACGTGTCTGGTCACACCTTAATAACCCAGAAGCATGGCCAATGTAGTGAACGGTCTGTAAACCCTAGATTGCACCTCCTCACGAAAGCTTTGTCCGCGCTCTCTCTCTCTCTCTCTCTCTGTCTGCATCCTTCGTTGTGCACTTTGGGGTTTCTACCAGGTCCAGTCCACTGCTGCCAGACGTAGCTCAGGCCTCAAACTGTTAGTTCTTACTCTCTGCAGGGCTATTTTCCCAGGTCCTGTTGATTTATCGTGTTACTGGCTTTCTGACAAACTGTCTCCTGCCGTCTTTATTTGCAGGCTAATGGAAGTGCTAAGAAAGCTGGTGGGGACTATAAGGCTACTTCCCCCACCCTCCCTGCTTCTAAGATCCCCGCCTTTTCTCCCGCTTCTGGGAAAAACAGCTCTGTCCCTGCTCCTAGCGGTGACGGCCCTAACCCCCCCAACCCCCCCGCTAAATCATCCCTGCCCTCTGCCACCCTCCTCGCCCCCCAGGCAGGGCGCGTGTCGTACTCCACCTCCCTCATCCCCTCTGTGGCTAACGGCTCCTCCAAGCTCCAGAGCCCCGCTCACGCAGGGAAAGGCCACCAGCTCTCCTTCTCGCTGCAGACCCAAAACGGCCGGCCGCCCCCGCCTTCCTCCTCCACCTCCCCTCCCTCCTCCACCTCCCCCAGCTCCCTGACCCAGGGCGTGAAGAGCATCAGGACAATCCACACGCCTAGCTTCACCAGCTACAAGGCGCAGAACGGCAGTGCCAGCAAGTCCACCCCGGCCAAGGAGCCAGCCTAAAGGCTACGCACCACGCACGTCCACCGAGGCTTTTTTGGGCAAAGAGCTGCAGCCAATATCTTAACCAGGGAGCGTAACCAGTTTTGTTTTTTTGTTTTATTTTATTTTATTGCTGTACTGCTGGAGGCTTAATACTAATCACGTGCTAAATACTGAGTTACTACACTAGAGTAGCGTGGAGCTTTTTTTTGTAAACCTTTTGTTGCTGTTGTACCCATAACGGAGCGTTTTCTTCCTCTGGGCAGCACCTCTGACAAAAATCAAGTGTGAAGGTGTGTGAGTGAGCTCGAGTGCGTGTGCACAGTGGTGTACTGAGCATGGGGAAGTGTATGGTGAAAACTTTAGTAAGTTGTTTTGTATAAAGCTATTTTTCATTATGGGGACTAGACGTGAACAGAGATATACTAAAGTGTGATTCTACACAACTGTAAAACAAACTAAAATATTTTTTCTTTTATTTTGGTGTTATTTAGCTTTGTTACAGATTTCTATTTTTGTCAACAAATGTCATGGTTCCTTTCGAGATCTTTTTGCCAAAACATTTTGATACTATTGTAATGTACATTTGAAAGTAGTATGCTGGACAGTAAACCTCTACACCAGAAACAGAACAAGACTGCTCCTAGTGTGTACGAGGCAACTCAACCTATTGCACTGCCACTCAGATTATATTTAAGAATTTGCCAAGCCAAGAAAAAAATAAATTGTTTTACACATATAGAGGTAGTTGCTGATTAGTTTGGTTTGGTTTGTGTTTTGTTTTGTTTTGTTTTGTTTTGTTTTCCTTAGCTAACTCCACCCTTTTCCTTCAGTTTTATTTTACTGAGACCTGGTAACCCATTAATGTATTGCATTGTGGATTTTAAAATGTACACTTCTGTACTGTTCTGTATACTGGCAAACTTTTGTACATATCTATATATATATAAATAAATAAATACTGTATGTGGCTGGGCACATAGAGTAGTTTTACCACACCAAAGTTAATTTTTATGCATGCTTTCAAAATATATATGGGGAAGGGGTGAGAAAGATGGGTATCAGTCAAACAGGAGAAAAAAAAAAAAAAAAGCAACAAGCTTGCATAGCTCATGGTTTTGTAAATAAATTTATTTGTATAACACCATAATGTAATATACAGAACTATGATAAGCAAAGATCTTTAAAAAATAAAGGGCTGCATGCTTATATTTTGTATTTTGTCACTAATAACTTTTAAGTGGTCTCAAGTAGCTATGTTTAAGAAAAAAAAAAAAAAAAAACACACATAAGAGAAACTATCAGGAAAAAGACTGACTTTGTTTTCCCCAGATTGATGCCAGACATTAGTAGTCATTTCAAAACTGTTTCAAACTTACCTGGACAACAGCTAATTGCTGGAATGCCAAGTTAGGAGCAAGAAAAGAAAATAAAAAGAAAATAAAAAGCATACCTGAGCCTTTGAACCAACTGAATGAGGTATCCATCACCTCACGACCTAATTCTGGCTTCTCTCTGAGGGGAGAGCAGGGATTTTCTTGAAACTCATCTCCAGGCTGATCCCTTGGAGGGTGCTCCCCTTGCAGTGGGGGTAATTAAAGAATGTAAACGTTAACTTGCACCAGCGCAGCAGCAGGCTGAGAGCCCAGCACAAGCTGGGTGGCTCAGAGCTGAACCCAAAAGTGCGTGGCACAATTTGGAGCACTCTGAATTTCAGCCACTTCCCTAACAGCCACTACAGAGAAGCTGCTGGTCTGATGTGCCCCAGGGAGCAATACTTACCAAAAATCTGAACTTGCTGATACCTGAACCTCGGCAACTCCCTGTGGACAGTGGAGTCCTGGTGTTGATTGCCCCAACTTCTGCTCCTCTCACCCTCTTTGGGTCTGGGAGCCACAGCAGCAGCTTCTCTGTGTCTGAACTTGACACTGAAAGCAGTTGTGTGACTGACTACAGGTCCCCACACGCTCACGGTGTGCGCAGTTGAGGGTACGGCCGTGCTGCACGCTGTTATTGCCACCAAGGAGCACGTACAACAGCTGCTTCTGGCCTCTGCTGCACTGCACTGTGCTCGTGCTCCAGCAGCAGCTTCGTTTCGTGCCCCTCAGTGCCTCACCTTGTGCTGGGGGCAGTCAGGAAAGGCAGCCCCCATCTCATTCTGCACAGATCTCACCACCCCAGGCACTGCTGTTGGGACCACGGGGCAGTGCTGGTGCCTTTTGGAGGTGACAGCAGCCTCAGGTAGGGACGAGAGCCATCGGGCAGCAACGACTGCAACAGAAGCCTGGTTGGAATTGTTTAAAAACCCAAATGCTGTCACTACCAACACAGTTCAATGTTTTAATTATTTCCCCCTCTGGTCTCAGCTTGGACCCATTTCTAATGACTTGCAGCTCCACAGCTCCAAGCAATCTTCAGATTATTTTAGATTATTTTAGGATGATTACGCATTTTTGTTTTGTTTTGTTTTTTAAGGGGGGGAGGAGGAGGAGGGCACAAAGGTCACAAACTGAAAAACGAGAAATTCATCTTATAAAGTGATTGCTGTAAGAACAAGGCATAGTGATGGCTCCTAAAAACGCCATCTCCACCACCACGCTGCTTGGAATTTCAGGTGGTCCCAGATTTTGTCAGTCTTCAAAGAGCAGAAAAGCTGCAGCATCTCCCTAGCCTGCAGTGCTGGCAGAGCACAGTTCCATGTGCTCCTTTAGGTGACCTCTGTCATCATCCCAGAGCTCCCTGGCTCCTTGCACTTGCCAGCTTGTCTCCTCCAACCCCATTTAAATGGAAAGGGCAGGGAGCGGTGCCCCAACCCGCTGTAACCCCTTTCTTAGAGCCCCACTAAAGTTCCTGACTTGCCCAGGCACCTGCAGATGGTCGAGGGTCCTACCCTGGGTCCAACTGCTCTGCAGCTTCCACGCAGCAGCAGGAGGCTGCAAGCCTTTAGATGCGTATCCTGGTGCAGTCAGCCGGTGCCATCCTCGTTTCTTTAAGCTCTTCACTTTCAGAAGTTCTTGTGTTCTATTCCAGGCAGCGCCATACAACTCCTGTGTTCTTATGGCTGGCAGCCATACATCTAGACTCGGGAGTTAAAATCATTAGTCAAGTCATTAAAATCATTAGTTGTAACAAAAATGAACATTAAACTAATCCATCAAAGTGGCTGTCAAATCAGGACGCGACTGCAGACTCCTAGCACCCCGACGCATTTCTGTAAGTACCTCGCTTCTCCAGGAATCCCCCTGCAGCTTCACCCTGATGCTCCACACTCTAAGGAGCTTTTGAGGCTAGTTACAGGACAAAACACACCTCTGGGAAAATTAAAATTACTACTGAAGAACAGTGTTTTAAAAGCAGCACAGTACCACGTTTTAAATCCCATGTTCAAATACACTTCACTGTTAGGACTGAAATGGAAATCACCATCAACTCTTGCCTGTGCATTTCACAAAACACACCTGCCATGCCTTGCATGGGACCAAACACAACGATACAGTGAGAACTTTCATAGGTCTTCAGCTGTTCTGTCTGTTGCTTTTACTTCACAAACGATTTGCAGAATGGTTTATTGCAAGGAACAGTAACACAGCACATCAAAGTATGGGACTACCTGCAGTCACTGTGCAAAGAGAGGTGGAAAGAGAGAAACCACATCTGCCTACACATCCTGGTTACTATCATTCCTTCTCAATGCTGGGACAGGCAGAAGTTTTTCTATGCTGATGTCCATAGCCAATTTATCGTCAATAACAGTTTAATCCTCTGCTGAGCAAACAACAGGAGCTGGTATAAGAGGGGAATAGCCAATGTGATGAAAAGCTGTGTTGTTTTTGTGTAGTTATACAAGAAAACACAAAAAATGTAACTGGTAACCAGAGAGGTAACACACGGAAGAATTTTTAGGGTACGAATCTGTCTTCAAATTTGTAACTATAGGAAGTCCCAAAGCCTTAAGTATTGTTTTGACCAGCAGATACTGGTATTCACTTCTTAGGACCTGGGGAGGATTACGGACATGTTTCTTCTGTGCTTCAGAAACAGCAAATTAAACATAAAATGACGCTACATCCCGTGGAAAACAGATTATGCATCAAAATGAAGCTGTAGAAGCAGCTGAACCTCCCTCTCACATGGCAGCTTGTGAATACAGCATTTTAAAACCCAGCACAAGAATAAATTCGTGCCACGCAAAGAGTCACCAAAACAATTTTATTTCCAGTGTTTAAGTGGGTGTGCACACAGGCATGGTACAGGTTTGGATTCATTAGGTCTTCATGCAGAATTATATTCTCAATAAAAGAAACCAGTTCCATCCAGTATCCACTATCTACACGCCTATGTTACAACATTTATATCAAATCTGGTATCTGAAGAAAAGATACACATGTATTATGTACATTTAAGTTACTTATTTTACAGAAAGATTAAAAATTCAAGTCACATAAAACTCAAAATCTGTATTAAAATTGGAAATATAAAACTCCAATATTTACTGGAATGCCTAAGGAATGGAAGCTCTGTAGCCACCTGTGTTAACATTTGTAAAATGTAATGAAACTCGTTAACAGTAAAACGCATTCATTTGTTTGTAATAAGTTTCTCTAATTTAACAATATGGCACCCTAACAAACCAAATGAATTTATGATGAGGCACTTGTTAGTGACTAAACCAAAAGAACGATTTTTCTGCATACTAATGCCAGGCCAACTCTCAGTCAGAAAACCATGTATACACTACACAGCGTGTTGCATCAGATGCTTTGTTCAACATTTGTATGCAGCCATCAAATATACTTTTTCTTAAAATATATATATATGTATATATATACACTTTGACTTTAGTGTTCTTCTGGCTGTGGTAATGCACTGTGAAGACGTTCCACAGAGCATATTGATGAAACCAGCCCAAATGAAGGCTGCATAACAACAACAGTACAGGAAAATATATATATATATGTACACACACACACATACACACAGTTACTGGGAAGCATAACATTAAGTTAATGAATTGCTGTAGTGGACATATCTCCCCATTTCAAAGATACTGGTAGAATCGAGATCTAACCACTTGGGTCCCAGACAGTTTATGAGGATGGGCGTCAACTGCTGGGCTGAAGTTGTTTTTGTTCATATTCTGATAACTTTCACCATTTACCTGGTCTGGTGGCTGAAATGGTCCCAAAGGTGGTGTTCTGTTAATCGAAGTCAAGCTGCTGGAGGAGCTGCCTTCATCTGCTTGCATCTCTGCAGATAACGGCAGATCTACCTTTGATACATCTGCTAAGCTAGTGTTCTCGAGCCTGGGCTTTCCAGTTTCACCCGTATTAAGGTCAGTTGTGCTAGTGCGTAAACGTTCTCGTGCAAGCCAGTCTGAGATTGAGAGGTCCTGGGCTGGACATTTTGGCTTCAACCGATTCACAGCTGAAAGCTCAGATTCCCTTTCTCTGCTCTGACTCACCTCTTGAGCTTTCCAAGCATTCAGGACACTTATTTCAGCAAAATCCCTCTGTCCTCCAAGCGTATGCCTTCGCCTAATGTTTTTTCTCTTTGCGGTCTCTGCAGAATTAGTTTTTTGATTCCCAACTCCAAACATGTCATCTGCAGACGACTTGAGCCGCAGCTTTAACCTATCTGTAATTTTGAGTCTCCAGGTAGGTTCCTGTTTGTCAGTCTCGCTTCTGGCCGACGTAGCTAAACTGCTCGTTGATCTTCCTTTTTTCATTATGTCAAACATTTTGGTCACAGTAGGCAAGTCCTTCTCACTCTTCGCATCGCCTGACCCCTCGCTGTCTGTTTTGTGCCGTGCAGACTTCCTCCTAGACAGTGTGTCACATTCAATGAGCTTGTGTGAGCTAAAAAGTCTGCGACTCTCTAACTTTGGTGTTGAACTCCCCTCGGTACAACTTACTTCGCTTTCTTCAGAGTTCCTCCGACTGGTCTTTACCACTTCTGGCACCTTCCCCTTGGACAACCTGTCAGCAGCAGCACTAGTGGCAAAGACAGGGAAGTCACTTTCGCTGTCTGTCTCCATCGGACGGCCTTCACTGATCAATTCGCTTCTTTCATCATCAGCATCTTCTCCCTTGCTTTCTGTCACTGACTGCACCTCAGGGCTCAGCATGCTGGCATCCAAGCCGGTTATATACATGGTGGATGAAGTAGTTGAATAATCGGAGGTGATGGAACTGACATCAGCTGCTAAAAACTCACCGTGTTTAATTTCAGGGCTGGCTACCTTTTTGCATGAATACCTGTGCTGGGAAGCCTGGGAGGAAGTGCTAAGCATAGTGCCAGAATCAGACACTGTCTCTTCAACCTGGGAAGAAGATTGTGAAATAGGTAATTTAGGGTTGCTTTTCTGTGTGGTTTGCCGACTGCTGAGATTTGGTGATTTTGCACGTTTTTCATGGTAAGGCAGTGAAGGTTCCTCTGGCAGGATACTTTCTTTCTTCAATGACTTCTTTTCGTCCTTCACAACATTCACATCTTTTTTACTGCTGTTCTCTTTTTCCTTCAGGACAAACATCCTCTGTTTTCTTCCTGCATCTCTTTCCTTTTCATATTCCCCTTTAGCTGTGTCCTCTTTTGCTGTGTCGCCACGAGTTTGTTCCGCAAGCTCCTTCTTGAAAAACACATTATCCAACTCATCTTCTGAGCTGCTCGGTTGTGGTTTCTCTTTTGTTTTTTTCCGCTTGCGACTAGCTGCTGCAAAAATGGAGGACACAAGCAGTTCCTTGCTATACTGATCCTTTCCAGAACCCCAAGAACCCTGTTAATAAACAATAAAAAAAGGAAAAAAGGACATAATTAAAAATCATAAGAAGTCTCACGCTAATGAATGCTTCTTTAAAAACATCTCCTGAGCTTCACAGCAGAAAGCTGGTCTTTATTCAGGAAACATTCTTTATTCAGGAACTACTTCCATGCTGTTTCTGTAGTCTATAAGACATTGCCCAAAGAGTCAATTTTCATCCAAGAATTCCACTTCTTGAAGTAGAATTCAACTTCACAAAGGGGAGTTTTTTGTGTACAGCTACTTAGTTTTTGACTGACTGATAAAGCAGGCCCCATTTAAGCAAGACAGCTTTTTCGAGACTGTTTTGTAACAGTAATTGCTTCACAAATGACGTCCCAAGAGTGTTGTTTCAGCCTCTCCTTTCAAGAAGTCTCACCTATGTGAGAAGGCTAATTTCTTCAACTATTTTTCAGTTATTTTTCACCTTTCAGGTTCTGAGCTTTAAAACCAGATCAATTCAGTAGCAGCAATACAATGAGAGCTATACAAAACTGAAATTTAGGTGCAAGTACACAAAATTAACACTTATTTACTTAAGTTAATATTTAAGAAGAAACTTATTTAAGTTTCTTCTTGCCCTCCACGGAATCTGCACTTAGGATCACTCAAAAACAAAAAAAGGACGAGCCAGATTATTCTATTTTGTAAAATTCATTAAAAACTGTTTCCACCACACTGGCACCACTGCTACTGCCATCTCAAAGCTGTGTACCTTTCCTGCTTACTGCTCCCTTCCTACCTTTACAAAAGCAGCCAGCCTGGGGAAAAACCACCCTGTCTTTGCTGACTGGTGCAGTTTGCACACTACAGACATTCAAAAATAGATAAACAGCAGTGATATCAACTGATAAGGGCAGTTGCTTATATCAGGGGACCTTTAACATAGCAGGACTGAAATCTGACATCTGTGCCAAGGACTCAACAAGAACAGCTGAGATGTCAGCTACCTAAATGTCCACGTTCAGAAGTCTGGCCTCTCCCTCTGACCTGAGGAAAGGAAAACTCACACAAGCAGTGAAGGAGTTATACTTAAAAAGTTTCTGAAATCCCAATCAGCACTTCAGAGGGAGAGATGCTGAGGGAAGAGCTATCATCATGGGAACAGTTTTAACGAAAGAATAACAAAACCACTGGGACTTCATTACTGAAAGGACCATCTATTGATTCCAGATACCTTGTTAGAGAATATGTTGCCGTTTTCTTGTGAGCATTACCACTTAAATCAAAGAAACCTACATATATCTGCACATAAGCAATTTCATAAAGTAATCATCATAAAGTAATCAAATACCTAGCAGATTTCAGAAGCTTATCATTACATCATTTCACAGAGTGATTTACCTTAGATTTTGCTGAGTCACTAGTAGCTGAATCTGTGGAAAAATTAAAAACAGTTCTGCTCAGTTCTGTGCAGTTTTCTTTTTTGTTGTTGCTACAGACAATGCTGGACTTATGGAAAAAGACAAGCACAGAACGAAATGTGAAGCAAATAAAACCAGAACAGAGTGAATAGTCAGAGCTCACAAAGATGCAAGCTGCACCACAGAAAGCCACCGCCATGAAAGGATGCTGTGAATTGTAGGCAGAACCAGCTCAATGATAGGAATGGCAAAGGAGCCCTGTTCTTCTAAATAAAAAAACAGAAATACTAATGTTTATTCAATGTTTTAAGTACACAGCCCCTGCAAAATCGCAGCTGAGACACCTTTTCAGGATTGTACTGCGTACTCTCCTGAGATTCAGGATACACAAAGCAGAATTGAATGTCTTAGCACTGTTGGCTGCTCTAGGTACAAATCGTGGTTTGTGCAGTCGTATTCTTTTTGTGAGACTTGAATTTTTAAAGGAATTAAGTCATATTTTGTGTGTAGAACCCCAATTATATCTCTCTTCACCTGTGACTAGGTATAGGTAAAATTTCAGTTTTACGTCAGCTAGATTTCAGCAGATACCTGTTTTATGCTGTTCTATAAGAAGCGCTATTATGAAATGAAAAATGGACACCATAGTTTCACTGTCTCGCAAAACCCAAGATTGTACAATTACAAAGGGGGTAGGAAGGGGCTAGCGCAATGACTAAAAAAATATGAACTTGGATGCGATCCAGCGTTAGGGACTTTCTCCCTCGGAAGAAAGAGCTGAGCCCCCTGCCACACCCCTTTTTGACACATGGCTAATGCTTTATGACTAGAAAGACTGGTAGACCATACCATGCTATTTCTCCTCAGGGTCTGCTTCAGAGATAACAAGAAACAGCAGAAAAACTTTTAAAAAGTAGCATTGATCTGTTTAAAATACTCTTCAACGAAAATTTACAGCACAGATCAACTTTTTGTTTTTGTTTTTTTTTTCCATTTACAAGAAACGGGGGTTTCTGCAGACAAGGCAGCTACAGTGTGGGCAACAGTCCTCCTTCTTCCTACAGTTCCAGCTGTCCACCAGTGACATCACAGAATCCACTAAAGACATCACCGTGTGATAGACGCCTCCCACTTCGCCTGTTACAACATCCGTATAAAGTGACTGCTTCAGTAAGTGCTGAGCAACCCTTTGAAAACTGAAACAAAAGCTAGAGACGAAGGGAGAACATTTGTGGGATACAACATGCTGGGTTAGTGCAATAGTAAAGTGAAGGGAGGGGGGGGAAAAAGTCACCAAAAAAGAGCCTGCAATGCTTGTCCTTAGCCACACAAGAGGATGGCATTCATAAACAGAAGGAAATCAGCTTTAGTATCGACATACTGCAACATACTTATTAAAGTGTCCACCAATTGACAAGAAAATGTAACTCATTTTTTCACATTCCTAATGAGCAATATTAGAACACCACTGGAGATCAGTTTTTTTCTGCCATCACAACAAACCACTTTACAGCAGCGTATCTGCTTCACCTCACGATGATGATTGCATGGGTTACTGTGAATAAATAAAATCGTATGTGCAAGCCTCATCTTTTAATGATTATACCCCTGTTAGACAACAAAGTTTTCTAACGTATCATGCATGATTACCAACAATTCAAATCTTTAAAAAGTGTTAATGATCTTTAAGAAAAGAGAAAAACAATTGATTAGTAAAAGAAAATAGAAAGAGAGTTACAGTGAGTTTACAGAGTAGGTTATTCTAGCCTATGGACTAACGCTGTCCGGGCAAGAGTTACCTGATACGTCTCCAGGAGACACTCCCGTTCTTCCAATGTTGGTGAGTAAATGATCTATGTTTGGCACTGGCTGAGATTCTACAGTGTTTTCCTCCTGAACTGTTGTCTATAGTTAATAAACAAAGATCTCTTCATCATCGTTTCACAAATAGGTCATTATGATTCAACAGCATTTAGAAAATTGCATTAGTCACCTGAGGACACGCTTTCCTCATGTGTTCTTATTTTCCCATATATTTTTTTGTTTTGTTTTTAAACAAATGCACAGCTTTTTCTTTTAAATAAATTCATTACTGTAAGGACTGGAGAGCTAAAAAGGTGCTTCTGAAGAGCAAACCATACAGTGATGCAATAAGAAATATACAGGCATTCTAGAGAGAGCAGAAGCAGATTCTAAACTAAGGCAATTAAAATGCAAATATTTATGCCACAATACTTACAAGGGGCTCTTCAGCATCATCTTCTGTGAAAAACCAGTCATGCTACAATTTAAAATAAATACGGTGAAAACCCCACAAGAAACACAAAACCCAAATGTGGAACAATCAAACAAGGACATTTTTAAAAATTATATCCTGGAGTTCAAAGGACAAATACCAGACCCAAAGTGGCCCAATAAAAGAAAGCTGCTCTGCATATGATCTTACTTTTTACACAATGAAATGCATCCACTTACTTTTTGGATGAGTGTTTCTACAATTTTATACTGGTCTGGCATGTGCGTCACCATGTGTGTCATGTTATCATCTGATGTCCTCACGAGTGTTGGACCAAACACTATAGCCAGGTTTCTTGGTTCCATCTAAGAAATGAAGTATTTCCATACATCATACATTTATAAAGGAGAAAATACAGTAACATGGACTAAGTATATTAACACAACATTAATAATATTTGAGAACCATTTTAGCCAAGGACAAGAAATATTTTTCTTTAAAAAACACATTACTATTAACACATTACTGTTAACGTTACAGTTAAGATGTTACACTACACAAAAAGTTTTCTATCTGTGTAGACGAAATGAAGATGTCCAAAACTTCTGCAATTCACAATTCAACCTTCATTAATCCATCACAAGCGAATAGCTCCACAAGCCCAGAAAATTCAAGAAGAATCTGTAGAGAGGAGACTATTTGTTTTGATTCAAAACACTGATTTTTTTTTTTAATAAAAGGGAAGAAAAAAATTAAAAGACATTGGTAGTTCCCTGCTTTTTTTTTTCCCCCCGAAAAAATATTTACATGACACACAAAAAGCTTAGCTAGTAATCAAATAGCATATTATGCCTGCTGACAAAGAGCTCATTCAATTAACATTTACTTTTGAGGAGGTGGCAGCGACCAACGCTATAGACCCAACATCTACTCATGAGACAGACTCAGACATATCCCAGTCGTAACATTAATCATCCACTTTCTTTTAAAGTTACATTTCTGACAAATAATTCCACAAATGCAGAAGCGGAATATGAATCTGTTTTTGCTTACTTCTCTCACTCACTGTTCTGACACAGAAGAAAATAACTACAAGGTGAGGTCCCTGTTCTTCAAGAAGGAAACCACAAACAGAATGACCCAAGCCCCTAATGCTCACTTTGACTTAAACTGGCTTTTGGCATGTCATGTAATTAAAATACAAACCTCATTCATCTAGCCTTACATATTCTATAGTATTAACATTATTTAAACAGTATTTACACAGTACACTGAAAACATAATAAATGTTTGCTTTAGGCTTTGCTCTTAATGACATTTGCTATAATTTCCTTATAATGACAACTATAATTATACTAAAGGTTGTGTATATGTGTATGTTTGTGTGTATCTACATAAATAAAGGTATATCCAAATTTAACTAGCAGGTATTCCTTGCAGACCTGGGAACCCACCAAATTTATTTGAATTGTGACATTTTCTGATCTTTTAAATGATTTCATGTTGGCCATGAGTTCATCTATTCTGCATCCGTCACACAATTTTTTGTTGTATCCCTGCACGTTGGTAGCCAATAACAGGGCACCATGTCACCTGCCCTGAGGTAAGCATCCATAAACACACCCATATTTACGTTCTTTACGTTCAGCTACCCTTCCCTGAAAAAAAGGGGATACTATTATTTGCATTTACAGTAGGACCGTAGCATGCACGGAAGCAACTCTACCCTGTCCAAGATGTAGATGACTTTATGATTGATAATGATTTTAACTGAAAGATCACTACCATTTATGTCTTTTGTTTTTTTTTTCTTTAAACCATCCAAAGCATCTACAAGGTCAAACACTTGAGTTATTACAGCAAGTCCTAGTCTTAGGTGTCCTTTTAGCAATTCCTAGTCTTAGGACACTTCAGGACAGTCCTAGTCCTGGACACCAGGTGTCCAGGAACCTAAGCTTCACACAAAGCTGATGCAGCCTAGCCTTTGTCAACAGGGTTCATTCAGTTCATTCAGACATTCACTTAAGTTTTACCCAAACTTTCTACTCCAAAATATTCCAAAATCTTATAGAAGTAAGGACTTATGTTGTATTTGGTGGGAGTTTGCACAGTAAAAAGAAGAGCGATTTTTTTTAAACAAGGGTGCTACTGGACACCTACTTTCATTTTACCTTCAAAGTCAATAATGCATTCCTCTAGGCTTTACATCGAGAGTCTGCAGCATATTAATTGAAAATGTTTGTTTAAACTAGTTGAAATCCCCAACCAGACACATACACTCATTGGTGTCTAAATGGATTACATGAAATTTACAGACAAGGAATATATTTAGTATGGAAGCAGTTATTCCCACAAGAATTAACATCAGTTTGAATAAACTTAATTTGTGCTACACATGAATATTTTCAAGGAGTCCTTAGCGTGATCCAAAAATGTTCTCACTCAACATTGCTAAGGTCTTAATGTTATCTACAATAATAAGTTATGGTCTTAATCAGCAGAAAAAATCCTGCAGAGAAACTGGTTTATGAATGTAACACAACAAAGTACGTTATACTTTTGTTTCTGGTACCTTGTTCTTTTCAGAGTTCTCTGCTACTGTCTTGAGGTGTGCAGAAAGAAACTTGAGAGTCTCGTAATGATGTTCAGGTAGATCATGAATCTGAAACAAACAATCACTATTCAGAACATTAAACATTTAATGCTAATGTTGTAGTATACCTACAACACACCCGATTTCAGCTTACCAGTCTCTTCAGTGTTTTCAGACGTTCAACAGGATCTTCTTTTCTATTGGCATCTATAAAATCTGCATATTTGTCTGTTAAAAAAGCAGAAATTAATCACATACATATTACCTTTGGAAGTCATAAATTAGCCCACTACACTGCATATAATATAGTAATATAGATGAGAGTGGAGAGAAAAAACAGTTTTCATAGAATATTGGAACAGTAACATTTAAAACTTTATTTTGTTTCAAATTAAAATCTAAGTTTTTAGTGGTTTTGTTTTTGTTGTTTGTTTGTTTCTTAATTTTTAGTGAAAAAGATACCATGTCCCAACTTCAAGAACTGGTATTATCTAATATTTAGTGAGGACTGGAAACACCATATTCGGGCAGATGATTTTCCTAAGGCAAGGCTCATCCCCTGCACTCCAGATGTGCTGAGCCCTGCAGTTTCCCCAAATTTGGGAAACACGACTGCATAATTTGTTGTGGAAGGGGACTGCATCTGCACCCTCCCCTGAAAAGAGGTTTTTTTTGGTTGTTGATTTTGGTTTAAACTCAGATATGAAAAACAATACTGCAGAGGCAACATTGTTTAAGAAACTGTATTCCCTAAAGTCACATTCTGCCTTTGCTGTGTTTGTTATTATTTCTAGTAGAACTTTAAAGAAGTAACATTAAGAATCTGGTTATTTCCTCCAAATCAGAGTTAACACCCAGAACTTGGTTTTCTTCCCTCTCTTAATCCTTCCAGAAACAGTAAAAGAAAAAAAGGTTATAGAACAAAAAAATGAAGATCCAATTTTTTTTAGCCTGCCAAAGTGAATATTAAAATGGATACACTGAGGTATTTTGGCACAATATTTGAACACTATTTGTAATTTCTTCATAATTAGAAAAACTCTATTTACAGTTGTCATTTTTAATTTATATGATCACTGTGACTCCCTATTCCTTAAGGCAAAAGGAGAGCACTTAAAACAGAGCTGAGATGATTCCAGCAGATTTTCTCTCAAACCACCCAGAAGTTTTAAAACAACCATTCAACAGTATCTCCTAAAGACAAAATCATGAGGTAAACAACTCACCATTGGTAAAAAGGGGTTCTGGGAGCTTTCTGAAGAAGGATTTCAGCAAACTGCTTATCACATTCAAGTCTCGCCATTTCTAAACATGCAGAAGGAAAGGACAGACATGCTTTATATTTCTATAATCATAACACAGCCAGAAGTTTTCAGGAGTTCAAAGTGGAAATACCGTGATCGAAGACTTACATCATCATGAACATCTATGTCAGTCATTCCTTTGTTGAGCTCCTCTTGCATACTTGAGATGGCAGCATTATTTCCAGGAACTCTGTAAATACCTGTGTACTCCAGACCTCTTTCTTCAACCAGTTTGCAGCATATATCAACGATCAGGGGAATATACTGAAGGGAAAAAAAAGTTTTATATAAATTTTTAAAGTACACATAAAGTACTTCAAAAATCACAGTGGAAAAAAAAAAAAGTCCTTTCATACTTTGTTGGTATGAGCTGGGGGACAGTCATCTAGTCTGACTCCAAATGTTCCTACAGCAGATGGCTTCTTTTCAAATGTCTTCCTCATAATGCTCGGAATGCCTTTTCTCCATGTCCCCTTGTCTTTTGGTGGGCTTGTCTCATCTTTTTCTTGATAGTAATAACACACGTAAGGAAATAAAGAAAAATATGAAAAATAAGTCAGAAAAGCTACTGTGAATACAGGAAACATTTGTAAAGATAAAGTGACTATTTTTGTGGGTGTTTTTTGTTTGTTTTGTTTTTAACCCCTTTTTTTCCTGGTGGCCACGTTTGCAAACAACTGGCTAAACATTAGTCTATCTTGAACATACCTTCTCCTCCTCTTCTGTGATTCAAAAAATACATTTGAATATATCCACACTCAGAAAAGCAAGTAGGTAAATGATAAGGTGGTATTTCATCATTCTAAAACTAAATGTATATAAATTACATTAGAAAAATTAAAACCTACAACATTTACTCAAGGAAGATTAAGTCTCTACTGAGCAACAGTGCAACACAAAATTGATATTAAGTTGTACAGCCACACTAACATTTTACATTGTGCAGACCTACTTTCAGTTAATTACTAGGTTGCAGTCACTCCTAAATCATTCCAAACAGGACTCAAACACTTATTTATCCAAAATCACATTAAACATTCAGTTGCTCTCCACTATACAATTCACGTAACAAATTGCAATTCCCATTCATCCTGTACTGCAAGACCTCTAATACAACAAACACTGCTTCCTTCTTATTCAACTATTTCTGGAAATGTTCTTTCAGTAAATGTAAAATTCACTTAACACCTGCAATTTAGGTTATATAATCTGCAGCACACAGAATGAGTAAGGGAGAGTTTGTTGGTAAGCTAAAACAGAATTCACTCACAGTTTAAATTCAACATTGAATTGTTCAGAAGTAGCTGATCAAAAGAGATCGTTTCGGGAAGTTGCCTGAATTTGTGTGCAACATCCTTAAAGCAGTCAGATCAGACACTGTGAATCTACACGTTCTTTGAAAAAGATTTTGCTTGTGACATTTGACAAAGTTCATTCACAAATTCAAGTTTGCAATGCCAGGCTTTAAGATTCTAGTATTTCAGAACTCAGCAGGTATTAATTTTGTTCTGGGAAAAATACAATAATTGAACTTCTATACTTTAAACACAAATACAAAAAAAAAAAATACACCTTCTTCTCTAGTTCAACAGCATATTTAAAATATGAATGCAGGGAAGAAATAAACCACACACAAAACCTTCCTGAGGATTGCAATGAAAACCTTTAGGGATATGAGTAAACTTGAGGTACATCTAACATAACATCTAGACAACAGAGTTAAAGAAATGAGTTTCTCCAAGCTGCAGCTATAAGCACTAGTAAATATTTGGTTTGCGTATGTATATTCGTCACTTGGAAGAACCTAAATAAATTACCTCGATAGTTTCATACTGGGGCAATAAGGAACTAAAGAAATGAGAAAAAACAAACAAACAAACAAATAAAAACACCCACAAACCTTTAGTTAGAAGCTTCCTTTCTGACTCATCCTTCGGAGAATGTGGACTCTGGGTTCTCTGTTCTGCTTTAGTTCCAAGCAGAGTTTGTCTGATACTTAGACTCTGACGAGGTGTTTTGGGAGATGGCTCTGTTTTGCTGCTCGAGGAACTGAAGCATGATATGTTACTTCAGTAAAAAGAGGCTAAATAACAAGCATACAGAAACTACTGGCAGCATATAATTTACCTACCTCATCATTGTACTGTATTCTTTAATCCTTCGACTAATTAGGTCTCTGCTAGTGACACCAGTATCCTATAAAATGAATTGAGATTTACTTTACAAATCTTACAAAATACAATAGTTTGTATTTCCAGAATACAATTTCATCTTCCCCATCAACAGATCACATATGAAAAATTAACGTTTCAGTACAGCTAAAAATCTAATGGGCAGTCCTTGGTAACAGTAAGTACAGAACACTTTAAAAACACGAGGAAAATTAAAGTGTGTAATGAAGATACACTGAAGATTATTTTGGGACAGATACTAATATGTTATGTATAATAGCATATGTTTGCCTTGCATTTAGCATTAACATATAACTCATAGTAACAACTACATATAAAGAAACAAACATCTTTCAAAGTTTCCTTTTTCAATTACTGAGAAACTCATCACACCATGCCACTGCACACACTACAAGCTTGAAGATGAAACAGACTAGCTCTGTACTACAATTACCTTTTGCAAAATTAGGGATTTTTGACAGATCAGTTTAATACAAAGTTCATCTGCAGTCAAATCAGCAATTATACTAATTCATTTATTTCAAAAGTCTGTTCTCTGATTATCAATTATCAGGCTTTTTTTCTTTAAATTCAGTATACTTCACTGCCTTGCCTTTTAAGTTTTCCTGTTTGCTCCTGCACATATTTTGATCAATTAATTGCAAATGATTTCTTTTGTTGAAGTACTAAAAATGATTGTATTTTCTTTTAATCAATTAAAAGACAAGAATGATTACCTCATCGTTTAAGTTGCTGTTGTCTTGTATTGCTTTAATCCACGCTAACATATTATCTCTGTCCTCAGCTTGAAACAGATACTCGCAGTCTGACGTGGTGAGTCTAAATACATTTTTCCTCTTGGTTTCACAGTATGAGATGTCTATCAAACAAGCATTGATGCTTATAGGTTGTTCTTCTTCAGATGGGGTCATTTGTTCCTTTTTATCCTTGTACAAATAAAGTGAATGACCTCGAAGAACAACATACAATTGTTTCCATGGCCGAATGCTCCCACCAACTCGCTGAAAAATATATAGTAAGTAAGTTTGGTTATTTGTTATAATGAATGTTTCTGCATTAACAAACTACTTCTAAAAAGCTTTAAAAAGGAAGAATAACCTTCTATACCATCCTTAAGGATGAGTCGTGGAAAGCCTACCCAAAAGTGTGACTCACTAACTGCTCTGTGTTAGAGGACAGAATTGCTCAATAGCCTGCTCTCCCTGATCACCCATTAAGTGTGAGTTTTCATACGACAGCAGCAAAACAGAGAACGTGAAAAATTTTACAGAGGCATTAAAACAAATAGAGCAAAAAATATTTAGTGGATTCTTGCCCAAGTCTTTTAAACGTTATTCAAGTCAGACTCGTATTTACGTAACACTGCAATTCCAAATTCCTACTTTTCTTTAAGTGTTAGCCCATACACGTGCAGGAGGTTAATCTGAACTCATCTCCACAACATTGATGAAAATCAGAGCTTTTTTCATTGTTAGCAAATAGAAAAGCCAACAAACAAACAAAAAAAAACACTACATTTACCAAGGGACTGATTCTTTCTACTTAATTAGTTGTTAGAAATGAGTTTACTTCGCAGATGCTCTGAAATACAAAATTAAGCCATTTCAGAATGCAGCCCCTAACGAAGCTGAGGAATTCACTAATTCACTAACAAATGGGTCTAAAGATTTCTTTAGCCTCACATCCCAGAAACATTAGTGAAAAATGCATAACCAGAAAGCTTCCAAGTTTTTTACCTCATTTTTCCACCAGGTAAATATTTATGCTAGGTTTAAAAAGAGTAAGTGACAGGTACCTTTCCTTTGTCTGTAACAAGCTGGCGGAAATGAAGCCATCCTTCCTTGGAGGCATCACCAAAGACCTCTGAAGAAGAATCTTTTCGGGAACCAGAGTCTTCTGAAGATTTCTGACTGTCTGGGACCTGAGAACATCACAGAAGGAACCTCACAGTGTACTTCTAAATACATTTCTCTTGATCTCTACATGCAAGATCATGCCTGGTAGTGTTCAAGAGGCATTTGGATAATGCCCTTAATAACGCACTCTAACTTTTGGTTGGCCCTGAAGTGGTCTCACAGTTGAACTCAATCTTCGTAGGTCCTCTCCAACTGAACTATTCTATTCCGCTACTCACTTTAAAAACTGACACCATATTCAGCAAAAAGCCTATAACAATATCCCTCTCAGAAAATACGATTTCTAATGGCTCCATAGAATAATGCAACAACAGTGACTTTACACTTCCCAAGGGTACTTTGGGACACGCTGAAGGGGTCATAGACTCTCATTAGCAAACTTTTGCAGGAGTACATCATAGAAATGCTTCATTTACTGAGGCCGAGGTAAATGAAAATCAAGCACCATGTGGGGCGCCAACAAAACAACAGACCACGTTTACTTACGTGATGCATATAGTACCAATGGAGGAAATACCATTACTCATGTCTGCTTAATACATCACTTTGTACAGGTTAAGTGTATAATTCATACAACTTGCCACAGTAATATTTATAATTTTTTAGAGTTGTTACATGTATATACTTACCTTGATCCCCTTTAAACTAGACACGTGTTTAATGGATCTGTTGGAAAAAAAAACAGATGTTAAAGTGAGATTTTGCACACTTTAAAAATATTTTCAAATTAACTGACATTTATCATGAACTTACGATTTTTCCTCTTCTCTGTAGTCATCCAATCCTTCATCATATGACTTTGATCTCTCCGGTTTTGTGGTAGGCTGGCTATCTAGGACACTAGGCCTGATGGATTCTATAAACAAGCAGAAATTTTTGAGTATGTAGGAAAGTGAATCACATTTCTGTAATTGATTTCAAGCAATAAAGAGATTACAATTTTCACACCTGATCTCCAGAGTGTAAAAGGAAAAAAGGAGCGTAGAAAGAAAATCAAATCACCACTCACCATGATCATGAGAAAGCTGTCGCCGAATTAAAGGGATTGGAGATGTGGGACTGGAAGGAACAGTTGTTATAGCAGGTGCTTGAGAAGCAGATGCAGAAATAACAGCAGAAGCAGGAATGTGTGCAATATCATGGTCAATACTAGGACTAGTCGGTTCATCTACAAAGGTAATATGTAATAAATTAACATATTAAATGAATGAACCAAATGCTCAAACTAAATAGCTGCCTAAACTTGTCATTACTGGAATATCAGATTAAGTACCTCAAATTAAGTCTTTCATACAAACATCAAGAATCCAGTCAACATATACTGTTAAATGTCTTTTTTTTTTTTTTTTAAATAAATCCTTAATTAAGGTTGTTAATTATACATTAGAGATAAGGGCAAAGAGCATCATACCTGATCATAGATTTTACTGTGAGACAATGAAATAGGAATTTTGTGCTAAGCTCCTATAATACGATTTTCAAGTAGTCTGGTTTTGCTTGTATACATGTGTGTGAGGAACAACACCTGTTACATCAATAGGTCTAAACTCAGGACACAGTGAAGTACGATTTCCTACAATAAAACATGGGCATTTCAACTACCAGCAGCTATTTGGTTTCAGTGAGTGTTCAAATAATAAAGCCAAGATCCAAATCAACAAAAACCATTTGAAACAGGTATCTAGCACCCAGAGAACCAATCCCCCATCCCCCACATATTCATCAAGTATTGTTGAACAACGCACATATAAACAAGTATTCAAATTTTAAAAAGATGGCGCCACTACATACCAATTATTTCTTCCACTAATTGTTCATACAAACGATCGCATGCCGCACATGCCCAGCACCTCACAGTCTCAACAGTCACAAGGGTCATCATGAAAGAGTCCAAAAAGCTTTACGGATTTCTACTATTTAACATGTTTCTGGCAAGATGGAAGAAGCTGAAAGACGTGTTTTCAACCATTCTGAGCAAAGAGTCGTAACATCTTCTAGCACACATCAGGAGTACGAGACAAATAATCGTACTTCATCCTCCGGCAGAAGAGAGGGTGGAGAGAAGCAAGTCACGAGCAGGGGCTGGACTGCACTGCCATGATGAGTATGAATGTACCCTAGGTGCTAAGAATTGTGATATGCAGTGCTTCTGAAAAGCCCATTGAAACCAATGAACACTCACAAACAGAGGTTTATTCTTTCCTTTGTGCAAACACAACTGCGTAAGCGGCATTGTGCTTTTCTAACAGTCACTGACAGCTCTGCTAAAAGCAGCACTTGTACCATCAAAATTTGGTGAAGTTTAAAACAAGATGGCAAATGATTGAAGTACTGAAAGATTTAGCAATGACAGCCCTACTTTGTCTGAAGTGGTAAATGTAAAAACATATAACTTTAAAAATCACTATTATTTTTTAAAAGCATAATCCGCCCCCAGAGCTAGCTGCAAACTAGGAACAAGAATAAAAAAGGAAAGCAAAATAATTCACAGCAAATCCCTGGCATAAGAATTTGAATGAATTCTGAGTTTTATTTGCATCCAGTGATAAATTGAAGCATTTACATACCTCTCCTACCCAGCAGCTAGGAGATGGGAAGAACCTCAGTTATACTTCCATTTTCCAAACAACAATAGCTCACTGTCCTATTGTTGTCTATTTCATTTGCTCAGCTAGCATGTGGAGAAGCACACCAACATTGACTAGTGATTATTTCCACCCACTGAACAATATTAAGGCAGATTATTTCATACCACATAAACTGGAAGTGCTCAGCTTTAAGTTATTTCTGTTACAGACCTCTCTCGAGATGTCACAGCCTCTATTCAAACTAAAGTTACACAAGTGCTAACATTTGAAATACGCCTGCATGAGCTGTGAACACAAAAGAACCATGCTCTCCCAGCAAGTTTGGGCAGGGATGCTGCAAGGAGCTTGTCCAGCCTGTAAGCAGCACCACAGATGAGGCAGAGTCCTTCCCTGGGGCTGGTTTTCCTATATGCCTGCAGGCAGGGCTTAGCACAAAGGGTCCCCAGCCAGCATGTCTGGATGCCATCCTAATGCAACGCAAACCAGTCTCATGGTGAAAAGCATTTTCTTGCTATCACAATTGAAATATTTCCCTGCTAAGCTTTACTTAGGCATTGTAAAATTATTTTTCTTCTTTCCTACCTTTTCAATGTGCCAAAGATACATTTATATAGCACATGATCTCACTGCTTGAATTGTGAGCGTATGGTAAGATTAATTAGCTGTATCATTCCTCCAACCGATGCACTTCAGTATCAATATGTGCTGCCAGACAGAAGAATGCTTCCAGAATAGCTGAAGATCTTTTCTGTATAGGTAGCATCTCAATATCCCTTTTTTTTTTTTTTTTTAAATGAACAGAAAAGAATTTGACTCTTGTATCACCAAGTCAGGATAATAAATCATCACAGCTACTTAGAGAAAAGAAGGAAAAGTGATAAATTCTTTAAAGCTTTTAATAAGAATTTTATCATATGCAGAGAAGTGCTTTATGCAAAGTATTGTGTCTGTAAAAATAAAAAATGCACACTTATTTGCCAGTTCGTTATATCAGATTTCCCATTTTCCAGTCTACAGCTGAAAGTACCAAAAAAGATGGAAGTTAAGTTTGCCTAAAACTGAGAATTCTCTTACATTAAGAACTTCATTTCAAGTCTAACAATTTATATATGGTTGTAATCATTTAATCACATGATGAAGTCTGTTCCTGAGACACACGCCTTGTACAGAGATCTTCCTGTTACAAATTGCCCAGATCTCATTCTCACATGTATTAAGAGCAAACAATGCATTTAAAAAATAATAATTATGGTGACAGTTCAGCTTACTAAAAAAGAAATAGAATTAAACCTCACAGCATGCTCACAGCGCAGCAGAAAAGAACACTGATGAATTTAATACTCCATTTGTCAGTAGCAATTTGAAGAGTTTGTTCTATTTGTTTTCCTTGGAGGCACGCTAGAAGCGGGGAATAAATTCCTATTTTTAAACAAGGTTAGCCAGGCAAATGTTCTGCTCTTTCTGCATCAGACCTGAAATCCTCCAAACGATTCCCTGTGCTTCCACGCAACCCAATAATGCGCTCAGTGAGTCAGTCGCTCCGCTGTGAGCCAGGGATGGTTTGCTAACCAGAGAAAAAGCAGGAAGGCACCCGGGACCCTAACTGGGGTAGAAGTGGGGCACTCAGGCTAATGCCCTGCCACATGCTACCAGCGACTTTACCTATTTCACAGGGGGTCTAATCCCTGCATGAATTACCTGCCACCAACCCCCAAGGGTGTTACTTACCTCACCGGGGATCTAAACCCTGCACAGATCAAAGTTAAAGGTGTTTTAGAAAGATGGAAGCTTTAACAAAACTGTGTATGACATTGGTACAGGAGGGTAACTGAGTCCCTGCTGAGGCTGAAGGTTAGCTAATGGCAAGCCTTTACATAACATAAAGGGACTGTACAACAAACGGTGACGTGTACCACAGAGCTACTGCCGACTGATTCAGTGCACTGCAAACATCGCCACTGCTGTTCAATAAAAAACAAAAACAAACAAACAAACAAAAAAAACTACATATAACCTTTATATTTTGACTCTTCCCCTAAGCGTTTGTTATATGTCTCCTTTTTTCTCCTTAACTCATCAGAGGACCCACACCGCAAAACTCCTTGCTGAGCACCTGAAGGACACGCTCTGCTCAGTCAGTGGAAATGACGGTGTATGAAAGGCTGTGAAGCACGTAGAGCAAACAAGCCAGAGGAGAAGCCACACAAAGTAATTCTCTTTCAGCTTGCCACCTCGAGGATTACTGGTGTCCCTTAATTGTCTGTAACAAGGAGGTCAAAGTCTTCAAAAGTACTTCAACTTTTAATTTGAGAAAAGGTTACAAATACCACTTTTTCCATGTTATTTTCTACGAAGTGACCCAGAAGACTGACTACCAGAAAATGAGCCAGTGAGACCACTGCACGGAGGCAGAGCATCCCTGGGGAAAGGGAAGTTGCTCCTGGTCTGGGTTGCCCACGTGCCATGAGGACCACAAGCACGCACCTGGCGAACAGCTACAACTGGTGGCTCTCAGGGACAGCCTGTCAGTGCAAAAACATTTATAAGAAGACTCTGAAAACTTCTAGGAAAAAAAAAAAAAAAAAAAGCTCCAAATACAGTTATGGTTGGTATTAACTGATTTGCTAGCTAAAACAGGGAGGAATTTGTGTCACAATGTATGTTTCTGTTACCATGCACCTGGAGATCAGGGGCCTACAAAGGATGGGAGTCTCTGTACACCATGCAAGTGAACTGAAAAAATACTAATAATGTTCTTAAATTTACACTGAACAGGCTCAATACCTGCAGGGTACCTAACAATTTCAAAACAGGGTTACACAGGTGAGGAAGTATGACAGAGGACACTGTCCGCATGTACTGTCCCCATGCACGGGGAACTAAGGAACAAATAACCCAAGTTTCAAAAGATTTGAAGGAATAAACACAAAAAATCTTTTTGAGAGCAGAGATCTGTGTCATACCCTACCATAAAATATCATACCACACTGATCCATTACAAATTCATGATTATTTTAGTATTTAATGTTTGTTTATGCTTGGATCTCCTGAACAGCCCTTCAGGATTAAACTTGAAGGTTTTAAGGTGTTTTTTTTTTTTTTTTTTTTTAATGTGAAGGTTTTAAACTAACAACCTGAAAACTCACAAGACAAGAGGGGGCACATTTTGAGAGCCTTAATTATAATCTAAATAAATTGCAGAATTATTCAGCTGGGAGTGAACCTCAGAAGGTCACCTAGCCCAATCTCCTCCTCTCCTCCAAGCAGGACTAACACTGAATTCAGACCATGTTCCTCAGACGTTTTGCCCAGCTGGGCCCTAAGTCTCCTAGGATGGAGATTCCACAACCTCCCTGGGAACGTGCTCCACTGATTACCAAGCGGTGAATGTCTTTTTCCCTTATATCCAGCTGAAACCTCCATGTCTTCAAACAAAGGGCAATAAACTCTTCCTTTAATCTCCTGGCTGCGCTCCTAGTGATGCAGGCCAGGCTGGCTTTAGCCTTCCTCACCGTCCAGGTGAACTCACGTCTGGCTTCCCGTCCACACAGAGCTCCGGGTCCTTTTCAGCAGAGCTGTTAAGCAGACAGTCCCCAGCCTGCACCAGGGCAGGAGGTCAGCCTGTCCCATGGGCAGATCTTACCATTTGCTGTTAATGAGTTGAGACATTCCTGTCCAAACCCTCTGCACGGAGTCCTGCCGAGCAACAGCCATACCCTTGAGCACACTGACTGCATGGCCTGGTTCGGTGGTGTTTGCAGATGTGACGAGTGTGTTACATCTCCTATCTAGGTCACCAATAAAGATAACTAAACAAGACGGACTCTCAAGAATGCCACTTGTAAGCAGCATCCAGGTGGAGTATGAAACCTCAGCCAGCATCCCTTACAACTCATGACTCAGTTTTCCACGTTGCAGACCAGATCAAAAGAATTGCTAAAGTCAAGGCTGGTGACACCTTTTGTTCTCCCCTCATTCCCAGATCTAGTCATCTCACTACAAAAGGCAATCAGGTTAGTCAAGCACCATTTCCCCTCGGTAAATCCACACTAACTATTCCCAAACATCTCCTTCATGTGCCCAGAAACAGCTTCCAAGAGGGCTGACTCCATGATTTTCCTGAGGATTGAACTGAGGCTGACTGACTACATTCCCTAGACTGTCCTTCTCACCCTTGTTAAAGATGGTGCTTGATATTCTGTCTTCCAATTACCGGGGCACCTCATGATCTGTCAAAGATGATGATAGCCTCCTTGCAGTGACATCAGCCAACTCACTCAAAAGCTTCAGATGCATCTCGTTGGGTGTGATGGACTTCTACAGGTTGCATTGCACTGGGGCTGCATTAAGAGTTCCCCATTTTCAAAGTTATGACTGCCTTTTTTTTTTTTAATGAAAAAAATGGTTTAGTTAACTGAATCATAAAAATATAAGCACAGAGAGCAAATTCAAGACCCAGATTTAGTCTAGGAAAGCTAATCCTCTTGGACTATCATCAACAGAGGAAGGTGGTTTCTCCCACCAACCCTTAGGGATTCACACTGCCTGATCTTTCTTCACTTGTGATAGAAAGTGACTGGAAAAAAATTTACTTCCCAAGCCTAAAACCAGCTTTCATATTTACCCTCCTTCAGACTTGGCAGTCTTGCAAGCAGCATCTCATCATCTCAAAAGATTTTTAAAAAGGAACTGTATTATTTAGTAAGCGTACTGTAGAGCACATTACCATTTACAACACTAATTTAATTAGACTTCATTATAAACAACGTGAGTATACAGCTACAAACCTTAATTCAACAAGTACATAATTTACCAAAGACTATTATCTGATTTAAAGATTCAAATCATACAAAGTTAGTAACTGAGCAGAAGCTTACACCCAGTAGAGCTGGGTGTATGCTTCCCAAACTCCCCACTGAAGAGGATAGGAGTATTCTGATACCATGAGCTTTCTGAAAGCCACACTGAAGTCTTGGATTAGGTACGTGCTTAAAGGTGCCTCTGTAATACTCCACGCAATTTTGGCTACTCATCAATCTCGTGGAATTGCAACTCTGATTGCTCTTTATAAATAACCTTCTGCAGTAGGGTAACTGAAGGGAGGCAGCTCGTGCTGCCTTCTATCTCCAAAGCAAAGTGCTAAAGCAGTCATTAAAAATGTTATTTTCATTCAAGGAAGGCATAGGCGTGAAAGCATCCATATACTGGGCTGGCATTTATCTGACAATCATTACAAAATGTATTCCAACCATTTGCCTCTCTATTTCTTCAGTATTGCTCTCATAAACAACAGATTATTGCTTTGGGGGTGTAATTTAAAAATGATTCTTACATAACAATTTTGTTTGCTTATGGCATAAAAGCAGGGACAAAACTACGAAGTGCCATTAAAAGGATCAAAAGCCCTTTTCCTTGAAGGTACTGACCTTGTATCGTATTCAGAAACTTCATGGGACACGATACCACAACACCACCACAATGCACGATGCTACCTAGCCCCAAAGCATTATTCTTAAATAAGGCACATGAAGGCTTTTCAGCCTTGTCCTGTGCCCAGTCCATGCTCTGTCCCTCTCCAGTTGAGCTTCCTGCAGCTCGCTGCGTGCAGCAGTTCCCGCATGGTGTGGCCGAGGAACCAGATCTATCCCCTGTGGCAGCAGGACACCAGGGGTCAGCAAAACCTGTTTAGGCACTGGCACAAGCAAAGTACAGGAGACTCCTTCAAAAGGAGCTGAATTTAAGCTGAACACATATGTATTAATACAGACCTGCTGATTCACAAACTTTCTCTGAAAAGTCTGTCAGGAAGACAGTCAGATATGAAGACCCAAGTACACTAGTTCATCTGCACAGGAAGAAGGCCAGCAATAACCAATGAAAGACAAATGAATTGTTCCGTCAGAAATAAACCATATGGAACTAATTCTGCTATCACATGAAATAGCAGAAAGGACTAATATGTGTATCTCACAGAAGCAGCTTCTTGTAGCAGAGCTGGAAGCTGAGCTGCAGCATCTTTCACTCCTCAAGCAGCAGCAGCAGAAGTTCCAGCAGCTGAAGATCTGGAAGGCTGGAACAGGATTTGGAGAAGATGCACTACTGCCTGGACTCACCACGACTTGCTGCCTTTTGCAATCTCATTCTTCTAAGAACTGTTTAAGCTTTTTTGTTTGCTAGTTTTTAAGTACACACTACTGACAGCACTGGCTGCCTTTACAAAGAAACATTTCATGTACCTATTTTATGTAATTATTCTTATGTAGCCACACAAATATAATGGAAACGGGTCTGCATGCTCATGACATTCATTTCTGTAAGCTGTGGAAACACAGGATGGGATCAAGCCCCCTGAACCACCAAATCCAGCCCTCTGCTACTGTGATCATGTAAATAATGTTTATTATAGCGATGGAGTTTCACAAAAACAGAGAAAGGCTGGCCTAGATTATTCTTAATGCAAGCTGATCTATGACAATCTGTTTTTTATTTCAGCGTTGAGCAAAATGTATAGCTATCCATCTCTACAAAGTAATTCTAAAGGTCCCTAATCACAGTATTATCCTGCCACATGATCAAAAAATACAGGTGTGAATATACCTTTTTTTGGCCAAGAACCCTTACAGCCTTCCTTTATTACCCGTAATTACAATTTTAAGTTATAATGATACACTAAGGATGATTTCTACTTTGAAAACATTACCCATTACAAAGCAAGCCTGATGCTTCCACTCCATTAAAACTCTTCTAAAAGTTATGAATGATTGCCTTAACATTTTAGGTTTGAATTAGAAGTCGACTTTTAAGTTACAGACACGTTTTAACGGCATTTAAAGCACTAATTTGTAACTTTGTGTTTGGGCTGTTCTATTTTGGAACATCACAATGATTTAAAAACTGTTCTTTGGATAAGAAACATGGAAATTTTCAGCCTGGAGCAACAGCAGTTTGGCAGGCCACACTGTTAAAACCTGAAAAAAGCAGAGGATTGATGCTTATCTTAGAAGCATGGATGACATGTTGAAAACTGTGCCAATGCTATCGCTGAAATAATGGAAGCAAGAGTCCCTCAAAAACAAGCATCTGTCAGCTCTTACTTCAACTGCTACCACATTTATATGTTCAGTTTGGAATAGCTAGCCAGTAATTTGTAGGAAAAAACAAATTATTCCAATGGCTAAAGATTTTTTTTTGTATTCATCTTGACTACTCTGAGTTCTTGCTAAAACTAAAGTTTCCTTACACCACACCACATCAAACATATGCGTTCAGCCACTGTTTGCCCTTAAGGTAGCCACACATTTTGGGTTGACAAGCAATAACCTCCGCTGCAGAAATCTGAGGTTCTCAATTTCTCTCTGCTCAATGCGTGTCTCTTCTTACAAGGAAAAGAATATATTTCTTTATTACATGGGGAAAACACTTTTTTTTTTTGCTAACCTTTCTTTATTCCTTCCATAACCCTTCTTGTGCAAGTGTGTATGAACTCACTTTCCATTTCCAACAATGTAACTGCATTCTGTTTGTGTGTATTTACATGGCCTTCTTCTGAGCCTAAACATCCTGCAGAGAGGAGCACAAAGGCAGGGCAAGGAGATGAGCACCTATTTCACTGCAAAAAAGGCAGAAAACTCATTACTCCTTCAGAAGTAGCTTATCAAGGTAGGCACTGAGAAGGTAAACCCTCTGTACCTCTACTTTCAGCACTGCAGAAGAACACCATTGTAGGTACAATAAAATGACTGACAAGTTCAACTAATGCTAGGCATTTTAGAACCTGACGTGTTCTAACTTACTAATTTAATTCCTTGGTTTTTTCTTTTTTTTTTTTTTTTTTTTTTTTTTAAAGTAGAATTATTTGGCAACAACAAAACTAAAAAGAAGGTTAAGCGGAACTCACTGGAAGTCAGATTAATTTATCCTGCCCGTTAATCAGCAACTACCCAAATACTTTTACTACAACAGAAGTTTGGGGAAAAACACGTAGTAGAGCACAGAAAAAAATACCCACTTCTTGGTTTTGAAAACAACAAAAAAATACATGAGGCTCTTAGAGCTAAGTGAAAAGCAAAGTCTGTCTGTATGTTGTTTATAAATAAAGCTTTATAAATAGCATGCAGTGAAATGCTGTAAAGTTTCTGGCAAATCTTTATTTAAACCAATACACAGCATTGGATACCAGATCTTTACTGTAGTAAAGGAGTATGGACACGTTCGTGGAGCACACAGAAAACCACAGTTGGCTCAGGAGTGCTGTGGAGTTGCAGATGTAGGGTGGAAAGTACCAACACGCAGCATCACACACACCTGGCCTGGCTTTTCCTAAGGCATCTGGTTCCAGGCAGGCAGAGAGAGGACACTCGGGTTATTTCTACAGCACTTCAGTTCCCGAAGTCTGGTCAAATATTTTTAATTGGCTCATCTTCTCTCAGTTATTCACAAATTAATAGAGGAATGAAGTGACCTAAAAGCTTTCTAGGGTAAGGACGAACTAGATACTTTGGAAAATGGGACCGCACCTCTGAGGAAAAGTCTATGGGATGTTACTGAATGCCTGCAAAGTCTGTAATAGGACAGCTGTAAACTTCTTTTATTTGAAAAAAAAAAATAAACTCCAAGATGATGCTTACTTAGATTTAGGATGTTTTAAGCAGATCCATTTAGAGTAATTTTTCATGTGGCAACTCACTACAAAAAATCTGTGCAGAAAAGGACACAGACGCAATAGCATTGGCCAAAGCATTAAACTGTGCTGGTGGACGAACACACTGCATCAGTTTAAGTACTGAAAGAACTTCTCCATTTCACTCACAGGGCTAGTTAACCCAAGCTGGGAGATGAATTATCTTTATGGCTTTCTACACTAGAAGAAATGGTGTAAAAAGAGAAAAATGGTTTCAAGCTGGCTGCAAGTCTCAGACAAGCACACTAGATGATGTCTAAGAAACTATGACTGTGTCTAAGAAATGTAGCAAAATAATTATATTCTGAATCAACTGCTCTAGTTACAAAAATGTTAAGTACTGTTTTAATTTCCATCCAAGCGCAGTTTGACACATCCCAAATTACTTTGTAGATCAGAAACGCAGCATTTGGTGTTCTCTAGCAGAAAAATTACATACAAATTGCAAGTCTGAACAATGTACATTAAACACCGCAATGCTAACATAATCTCTGATAGAGTTAGTGGTATTTTTACTCCTCTAGAGAACAGGTGAGACAGCTTCTAGGTAAAGGAATAACCTCTCATTAGAGGAACTGGTACAGCTTGAAACAATAAGACAACATCTCAAGAACAGAGCCTTTCTTAGGACCTGGAATAGAAACAGTAGCTTTCAAATCTAAACACAATAGCCTGTATTTAGGAGCGCGTTGAAAGCACCGAAGCTTGCAGTGCCAGGATGTATTTTTCTTTAAAGCAGCGACTTCCTCATTCCCCAAGAACATGTGCTTGCCTGAAGAAGAGTTTGAGCACACGTCTGAATTTTTCAAATCAGTGTCTGTTACAAAACACATTGCATCAACCTCCTGGCTCTGCTCTGAAGAGGCATTAACAAACGCAAACCTATATTTAATCTCCCTGCTTCAGAACAGCATTTTGTGAAAGGGCTACTGTCAAAAGCCAATTCGTAGCACATCGTCACAATCTCAGCAAGAAACTGCCATAAATGAGCTTGATGGGAAGTCTACTCAGCTTTCTGTGTGTGCCATCACGGTACTTACAAAGAGATGCTCTCAGATGATCCTGCTGATGGCTAGCTCTCTGGAGCAGGTTGGTCACAAAACACTGATGTGGAAGCCAGCTACTCCTGGCTGAACTTCTACCAAATTCTAATCTGGACATACCCACTGATTTTAATGAGCAGGAAGTAATAACAATAATAAAAACACCACAAAGCATTTAAAATACCAATAAAACGTAACCTTGGAAAGTACAGACAACGTGTTAATATGAACATAAAGGAAGCAAAGAGGTTGCCAACACCAAGGTATATCTTTATTCCAAGTACCATCCTCTCAATTGCCAGACAGTAGTAGAAGAAAAAAAATCCAACCTGTTTTCCTTTGAAAGAGTTAATCTTTTAGCCGAGTTTCAAAGTAGGTTTAGGGCTCTATCTGCCTGATAGGAGGTGGTTAAGCTTAAGCAAGTCTCCTAACAAGTGAAGCTGTAATTAAGCATAATGATAGTGGAAGGAGCAAACTGAGAATCAGGCGTATTAATTCTACCTTCCTAAGAGCCCAGCCTTAAGGGCACTTGACACTCCTCCTTGCCAGACAGGGTTATTTCACCCCGAGTTGCAGGAGCTGCGGTGGAAGTTCCCCTTAGCACCTGCACCAGCACGAGGACAGCTCAGGAAGACGGCGGCGAGCAGTGCGGTGGCTCTAGCAGCATCACGTTAGTCTTTGACAAGTACTGAGGAGGTTTCAGTCCGAGAGGAGGCTAAGGAGCACATAAGGAATTCACAAAATCCCGTGTGGTATTACGCCAAAAGTCTGCAATGGAGAGCTACAACTTTACTTCTTCCAAACTGCTCAGCCACGGCCGGAATGAAACCCAACTGCCATGTTTCAAGCTCCTTTGAACTTTGTCGCATTTGTCTAAAACCTGGAAGCAAGCCACGGTAGGAGTTCATTGCAAGTCTTTATTTAAATCAAGCCCAACCTTTTCAGCACAATCTCCTACCATAAAACAGATTGCTCGGATTTTCACACGATATTTAAATTGTGCAGGGTTAGAAAACTCCCAGCAAGCATACTGGGCACCACTTTATTGAATGCCTGACACCGATTTTAGGCATATTATTTTAGAAAACATTTGTAAAGACCAGCTACATGCCTGACAGACTTACACTAATCCTGGAAGGAAGACAAGTGAAGTCCAAAGAATCGTCCAAAACTACTGGACACCGATATATCCAGTAATCCAAATAACTGCACGCCTCCCGTTCAAAAAGGAAGGCCCAACCTGAAAACCACCTGCTAGCTGTTTAAGAAAGCATTTTGGCTAAGTGTTAACAACGTTCTGTCACAAGAGCAGAGTATTGCATCTCATTGCACATTTCTATCCTTCAATGCTCACAAAGCTCCTTCACTGCTTTGGTCATTTACTCCAGGCTGGTGCAGGTATCAGAGATAATTCTAGGGGAAAAACACTGCTGTAGCTCCACAGGAGATGACAACTCTGCTAAGACGGTAAAATTAACTCCCTTTAACAGCTTTCCTTATGGTTTTTATGGATTAGGTTTTCACATATATAAGTGTGAGAAGCAAAATGCAGTATGTTTTAAATGCTTGTTCTACGACATTCAAGAAAACAGATAAATCAACCTATGTGGAACATGGTGTGCAGAGATCTAGCCTCTAAAGGATTTAATTAGCCAAAACAATGAAAAAAATAATACAGCAGAAAAAGACCAAAACTGAGTACTTAAGTAGAACAGAAACTCACTCTGCCACTGCAGATGGCTCCATTCCTCACATACCCCAAACTATTTCCCTGATCATTTTGCTACCACTTACAACCCCTCCGTAGCTCTCAGATAACCTGGAAGAACAGAGGCCCCCACGCTTTAAGCCCCACAAAATTCCTACCCTTTTTATGCCACAACCCACAGGTGAATCTTTGCATCTTCTCATATTCTGCCTACGTAAATCTTTTAATTCATAACCACTTTAGCTTATTTACTTGCCAATTAACCTAATTTTATTGATATCCTTTCACATGAAACAGCTTTCCTGCAAACACACATCTGTTTCAGACTGCTTTCACCTTACCTATTCAGCTATCCTAAAATTGCTTTTCCCCCCACATATCACCATCACATCCATATCCTCCTGTTACTGGAATCCACGTTTTCTATCATAAAGGTAAGAGCGTTTCCAAAGGTACTGCAACTGCTAGCTGTCCACACAAATAACATCAGAGCCATTATGTGGAGCTCTAACCAGAGTTATATAATGAAGACTTCTCTAGGAGCTGGGGAATATTCTAGAAAAATTAAAGCACTGTAGACCTTTCTACACTGATATTCCAGGGCTCCAAACAAAACACGTTGTTGTTTTTTTTCCCTCCACTGAAAAATATTTTTAATTTTTGCCATGTTAATATTGTGCTGGATGAAGAAAGAACCCCTTGTATCCCGCAACCCCAGGATTTAGAGGAACAGCAGTCAGCTACCTGGCATGGTGCTCTCCATCACATTAAACACAGAAAGGTGTGATGAGTGCTCTAACAGTTCAACTCACCGATAAATGGAATAGAAGCCAAGGAGTCCCCAGGTGGGCTGGAACCTGATGCTTTCCTTTCTTCTATCCGTTTTATGTGGACTTCTCTCCGAGCATCATTAGGTAACCAACAGGTGGTGTCCGAGGCGGCCTCCTGGTCATTTACAGCAAGAATGTAGGACTGATGCCTCAAAGGCTGGGACGTTTGGTGGCCGGAGGGTGATTTGTCCCGCATGACAACCGTGTCTTTGTCATTTTCCTGAACATCTGTTTGCAGAGTTTCAGGCTCCTGGACATCTTCCCTTCCAAAATCGCGACTCTTTTGTCTGATGGGAACATCTGTGTTATCAGAGGTAGTTGGGCTCTCACTTGTTTGTTGACCAAGTTTGGCAGAAGCTGGAGACAAAGAGGTGGGCTGGATGGTTTTGCCAGTTTCTGTTTTGTGATCTGGGGTACCTTCCGCTCGGATCCTCGACTGTTGGTTTAACAAACCGCTCTGATGCAAGTGATTTACTGTTCTTTGGTCTTTGCTGGCAACAACATCCAGGCTCTGGTTAAGGGGGAACGATGGTTTTGCTGCATAGGAAGCCGAGCTCTTCACAGAGCTACTTTTCGAACTTCTGGTTATGAGAGATGGCCTCTCCTGCGAAACAGCTGCAGGCTTTGCAATTCCCCCAGGAGTCTGTAAATCTCGAGAAGGCTGCAACATTTTTATATCTGGTGGAACTTTCTGAAAATGAGAACCAGACAAAGAAGCTCTGCTACCTATTCTCCTGTTGTCTGAAATATAACCACTTGGAGCCACAGAAAAGTTTTGACCTCGAAGGGACATATGAAATGCATGCTGCCTAGATCTCTCATAAATACCTCGCCGATCATCTTGTTCGGTAAACCCTGTCCACTTGTAAGTCTTTCTCCTGTCTCCATTTGTATCTGCAATCTGATTCTCAGATCGGAAGTTTTCTAGCACTTCCCCTTGTTTGCTGAGATAATCCCATGAGCGAGCCCTGTGATTCCTAGCACTAATTGAAGGTGAAGTTAGCGTGTCTTGCGAAGCACTTCGTGGCCACTCTTTCATCAGGACGGGATCTTCAAGTCTCTCCTGGGATACGCTTCGCTGCCGGATCTGCACAGACTGGGGAACCCTGTCATGAGAGGTGCTCCTGCGCCGTACCTGTGAAGCGGTGCGGTTTGGCACCACTTGGTTATAATCCGTCGTGTTCTGAGAAGCTGCTCGTAAACTGTCCAGCCTCTCCTGTATTGTCCGGGAGCCGTACATGTGCATGCGCCTGTTATCGATGTACTCCTTGTAGGTTTTGTAGGTCTTCCAGTCTATGTGCTGGTGGGAGGTTGGAGAACTGTAATGATTAGTAGAGGCAGGGGGCGAGTCCGTGGCTTGAACAGGAGGTCTAGTGCTTGGGATTCCTTCTGGACATACTACATAATTTGAAGCCTTGCTCATCGTTCCAGTTGGATCAACTGGCCTCGTTATTGGAGTCTGAGGAAGTACAATGGCAGTGGACACTGAAGAAGATGGTGATGTGGTCCGTGCTTTTAGAGCCGTTTGATCTTTCAAGCCATATCTTATTTCCTCTGTCCTGTGAGACGGACCAGCGTGGTTATTTCTACAAGACGGCAAGTCTACAGCCTTCTCAGAAGGCACAATAACAGTCCGTACAGTTTCATTGCAAACGCACACAGCTGTATTGGATTTTGCAATGTCTGTTGGCGATGGAGGCACTTGTATTTCCATTCTGTAGGCCCTCTCTGGCTGTGTCAATGCTCGTACTGGTCTACTGACTTGCTGCTTCCCCAGCGAGAAATCTGAAGGTAGTTTGTCACCAGCTTGTGCCGTAACAGAAGTGGTGGACGTCAGGCGTGGGTAACATATTGGTGGTGGTTCGGGTATGTTGTGGGCATTACCACTGTAAGCTTCGTTGCCTTTCAGGTAGGCATCTTGGGAATATGCCTGTGGACAGAAGATTAAATGAGCATTAAGTAGTAAAGGACTTGGAAGAGTTCACAGTCTAGCATTTGCACAGTCAAACAAGAGATGGAATACAAGTTCACAGTATATGTAATTTTAGATAAAATGTTAGTTTAAAAGGTTAAAAAAAAGCATTCCACCCTCTTAATGAGCAGAAACAGAACAAGAAAACTCATTAAATACATCCTCTCCCCCAGCAATTCAATAGCTGAAGTGGTGACCAATGCTAGGAAATAGTGCAAGTAGAGCACTGAGGCAGGTTTGCCAAGATCCATGAGCAGAAAACACAGTATTTTTCTCCACCTTTATTTCTGCTTTCTGTCATGATGCTTCAAATACCCTCCCCATTTATGCTTTGCATTGCTGGGATTCAGAATACGACTGCAATTGACAGGTTAAAATGGTGCGTAATAAATTCAACTAGTGCTAGAAAATTCTCCATTCACTTAATGTAAAAAATAACTCCATTTACTTCGCATAGTACGTGTGAAAAGTACACACAAACACACACACACACACACTCCTCTCTCTAAGATGTCTTCTACATAACAGCAACTGTTCCTAAACATAACACGAATAAATTGAAGCAGCACTATCTGGTGTGAGCCAACACCCTCTAAGTAATCTTACATTTTAAAGCAGCCAGCCAGTACATGGTACACAAATTTTACTGCAAAAATATGAATAATATGCATCATTTTTTATCTTCAAGGTACAAAAGGTATGAAAATTTACATATATCTGCTCCCGTCTACAATATATTAGAACACTAATTAAAATCTCAAATTCATTTTCTCAGTGCATTAATTTGCATCTTTATGCTTGAGCCTGGCTTCTGAGAAAAAAAAATGGTGATATATTACACTTAGCATGTTTCAGTAGCCTCCTTTTCGAAAAGCAACACTTATCATTGTGGAATTAATAGAGCATACAAAAAAAGTCAATGAGAAGCATACAGCATACCTGACAGCCTATTATTTCAAAACTTTAGCGTGACTTTATTCAGGTTAAACATAATGAAATAAAAGAGCCAACGCAGAGCCTGCCAATGCAACTGAAGATTAAAATGATTTCTCAGGGCTTTTACACGTTGAGGTGTGGTGCCGTATCCCAGCATTTCCTCTCCAAACCATAACATGCTCAATTCCAGAATATCAACGTGCCCTGTCTTAGATACCAGACAGGTTACAAAAGCCCGAGCGCAGCCATAAAATTAATACAGAGGCGGGCAAAGTACAGAGGCGGGCGAGGCATTTAAATACTGCTACAATAAATGTTATACTAAGCATTAGTGAACTGCAAAATATTAAAGCACACTGACCAAGTCACAGGCACAAACCACAAATTAAGAGATTAGCATTACAAAGAGAAATCAGCTCGGACTATCTAGCTCATTTCCAATGAACTTGCTATTTCGTATCCTTGCTCCTCGCAAACCACTTGAGAAAAACATGCCTTAGCAAACACATCAGAAATGGCTACTGTGCATTTCTTACCAGTGCTGTGACATCCTTTGTAAACTGCAGCTGGCAGAAAACAGGAAAACATAGTAAAAGCTGCTTACAGATGTAAAGACAGAATTATGTTGTCATATTGATGTTGGATACAGCAAGCTAAAAATACAACTACACTGATTTCACTGGAAGGTACCAAGAGAGGTAAAGGGCAGTAGAGCAGAAAAAAGAACTTCAGCTTCCTTCTGAGCATGTCCATCTCTGGCTTTTTTCTGCTGCTTGCATTTATCCCCTAGCATTACAAAAACCAAAATATATTTGTGCCATTTTGCCTTGGCGCATCCCCACAGCTGCCTGCAGACAGCTCTGCTTCTATACAACCCGACTTCCCTTCCACTACAGCCACATTACTGTCTCTCATTTCCCCTGGGCTGCTACCATCCCTGCTTCCTGGTGACGAAACAAGGGCTGTATTATGCCTTTAAACCAGCACACCCCTTCCCCACATATATCTGAACATGACCACAAGCTGTCAGCTGACTGCAGCTGCTTTCACGCTGCACAGCTGAAATTGGAGGAATGATGCTGCAGAAACACTCCCCTCATGTGATTTATTCCCCCCTCCCGATCCGTAGTAGAAAAAAAAAAAAAAATGAAGCCAGATTACTACTGGATGTGGCACATTTAATGGAGGGAAGGAGCGTACAAAGATAAATATTTCTAAATTTCTGAATCTTCGAACAAATGGTTATATTTAAGATCTCGATATGGTGTAAGAATAAGGAAAAAAAAAATTGAAAAAATGCCAAAGACCTGGAAAACAGATGGAGTAAGGAACTAATAGCATGCAAGACAAACAAAACCAACCCCCCACCCAAATCAGAAAACAGTTACTACTTCGTAGAGCTGATAAAACAGTTTTGAATGTGGGCTAGACATGTTCCACCACGATCAAACACACTGAGCTTGTGCTTTTGTGAAACACGCCCACGACAGACAATGCTTCATTGACTTTGACAGCAGAAAGGCGAAATTCCAAAGCTGGTGTGATCAGATCAGAGCTGAGGACTACAAATGAATATAAAAATCAATTCCTACCTAGGTCTTGACAAAAATCCATCACAGATATTAAAATATAATCTTCAGAGGACAGCATTATTCTCACAGGGTCCAAAATAAAACCAGCCAGATTTCCACCCCCCCCCCCCCCCTTCTGCCCCAATAAAGAGGAAGTTTTCATGACTGCAGGTATATTTAAAATACAGTGTTAATAGAAATAAAAGGTTTCAGTGTTGGAAAGCATACTTCTTTCAATCTCATCCCACCCAATTTTCAAGGTATCGTTAAAACAAAGCTAAACTTTCTTCCAAGGAAGATAAAAGTTCATAAAGGGCTGTGATGTTTACATAAAGGGATATTTAACCCAAGTTTCAGAATCCTCAATAAGGACCAAAAGAGAAATTTTGCAGCTTTTAAAGAAATGCAGAACATCAGAAGTAACTTCTGTTCAAATACTATCAAGCTGAATGATGCACATTCAGCAAACTTACAAAACATTTTAACTGCTTTAATGAGAAAATGCTTTTTTTTTTTTTTGTTAATTAATAGAAAGATGTAAGTACATCAAAATACTTCTTAGCATTTGCACACTATTTAGATACTTAGCATATTTTGCAGCTATATGTATAGCTATACTACGCTAATTTAAGTGATTGCAATAGAAAACTTAGTACAAAAGAGTATTTGGGTATGACTTACATTTAAGCACTTAAAAAAAAAAAAGAAATCAAAAGAAAAACCCAACCAGCCTTCCAACTTGAAATACATGAATAAAATTCAATTCCTACAGGAGCTAAGTGCTCTGCAGGTAACCAGAAGTTCATCGTGATCCCAAAATTCAGTCTTGCAATGTTAAGCTCTTTCCCAGCTTCTCAAAAACCACCACAAAACAAGCACACAGAAAACCTGAAATTATGGCAAGCTTCCTATACAAATACAGTGATTTAGCGTGACACCATCAGCTCTGATGGAGAACAGCTCTGCAACCATTTCTAGAAGGAAATTGCTCTTACAGTACGAATTCAGTGTGCTTCCAGTTACTGGGTACAATTTCTCTGCCACCTTGCAATTTACTTTTGTTTGCACCAAGCTTGCAAACTCATAAGCCTAAGGATGAATTTCTTACTGTGAATTTGTATAGGCATAACCAGTTAAAACCCAAACGTGCTGAAGTAACACATTCATGCCTTACAATATGCAGAACAAATGACTTTAAGCAAATAAAACATTCCACGTGACATTTTATTAACCCACCCACCAAAAAAAAAATCAAGGGAAAGCTTTTGCTCACGTTCATGATTTCCCACTTGCTTTTATGCCACGTGGTGTCAGAATAACGATAGTCCCTGTCCAAGGATTCTTCCTCCTAGCAACAATCGTGGCAAATCCCTGGACTTTCAAGAGCTTGAGACAACCTTGTCCTATATCCCTTAGCCCTAACCCCTAAAAGCACGTAGCCACACGCTCAACGATAAAAGGATAAATAAACAGACTCATCTCAACAGAATTACTTGCAGACTTGGAGATAAGCATTTTGGTGAATCAGAAGCCAATGCAGCTTGGAAGGCTGAGCTTGGGGTGTTCTCCTTTCCCTCTGCAACCAGTTCTGTTTTACATTAAGGTTCTTTACTACTTCCTAAATTATTTTCCCCAGTCCCAATTCACTCGCATTCAGCACAAACGGGAGCAGAACACCAGAAAAGGTTTTCAGTTGTCCAAAAATGAAACATTTTCTACTTACAGCTTACTCTAGCAATGGCTGTAGTACAGCTCAAGTGGTTTCACGTCATTCTGACACCCAACACAACAGCCAGGTAACATTTAAATCAAAAAGCAGAAAATCATACACTCCGTAAGAGACTTTCTTGTAAATATAGCATAAGCTGGAGTTAGGGGGTATGAAGAAAATTGTATTTTCTAACAGATACGCTGTTAAAATACCAAAGTTTAAGTCTCTTCTCCTTTAGGTCAGTGTGCCTTCACACCACACCCCTCCAATTGCATTTGCTGCCAGAGCTTTAATATTAACCCTCACGTGCATTACTGGCTGTGTCAGTACAAAATCTGAAAGTAAGCAAATGCTGCTTATGAAAACACGGCTATTTATTAAAAACCAACTAAACAAAAATATTTCAGTTTACCAGTGAAATAGCCACGTTCCTCCATTAGCTCTGATGTAACTGGATGGTCTCAGGAAAAAAAATACATAATTAGTGAAGTTGAATGAAGCCAGGCCTGTCCTCAGCAGCAGCTGGGGCTTATGAAACTCTAGAATAGATTTCCTTACACAAGCTTTTATTTTTTCTTTTTTCCCCCCTTTCTTCTTATTTTTAATGCAGGTGCATCACCGGCAATTTCATAGTAAGTACAAGCGCTCGAGAGCTGGCGAACTCCACAAAAACTGTATCAGAAACAAGAAAGAAGCGATCTTTTCTGCCCAGATTCGCCAGTATACTGAAAAACTCAATCACAAGGTTTGTACCTGACTAGAAATGAGGAGGAAAACAAAACAAAACAAAACAAAAAAACACAGAAGGAATGTGCTTTAAAGATGTGCTTTATTTGTCCTTCAGGCACTCTGAGTCATTCCCATCTAGATTTTTTTGTCCCCCAACTACCCGCAGCCAGAAAGATTTCTGTTCAAATTTGGATCAGTTTTGAGCTATCAATGCACATTTTCAGTGGTCCAAAACTTTAAGGAAAGATTAAGATGTTAACTAAAACACAGGCAAGAAGGAACTAAATTAAGGACGAGTACAAGATGTAGTTCTCCTCTCTCCCTGTCGCAAGAAGATACATATAAAGTTATTAACAGCCCTCCTTTATTCTACTTTTAGCACTGTTAATAGAATATCCAGTGAAATCTTGTGGTAAATGAAACGACAGAGGGCTTTCTGAAACCCTAGGGCAGGTTTTAACAGATTCGTAGACTAGTAATATCTAAATGGTGACAATTAGGAGTATAAGAAATCAATCCAGATTCACTTCTGCTACTCTGGGAGGCAATTCCTATTAAGATTTTTTTTTCTTATTAATTATTTGAAATGAAACTGTTGGAGACGGGCTGAAGGTTAGGAAAGGTGGATTTCTGAGTAGGTAACTGGAGAGAGAAATGCCAGAGAATGAACCATGGGAAGTCAGGGTTTGTTGCATATACTGCATGTGTGTTGGTTTTCATTTATATAAACAGATGCGTATGCACACAGAAGAGACACATTTACACATATTTACTTACATGCACAAATGTTTACGTATTAAGAAGCACTAGATATAACATCAGCAAGCCAGGCTTGAAATAGCATTCCAAATGTACAGCTACAATTTATAAAATAGATCATATTAAAGATGCGATTTGTAAAGAGCAGTACTTTAAAGTGCCTGACACTGGAAAATTCAGTGCCTTGTAAGTTACACAAGGATCAATGAGCAACCATGCAGATTCCAGCATGAACGTATCTCAAAAAAAATGGTTCAAAAATCCTATATATTAAGGACACCCCAGCTCAAAGCCTATAGACAAGAGCTGAACTAAGGCTGAACTCTAACTGGGCTCAGCAATTTCAGGTTTCCCTCTATGGCGAGTGAGTTTACATCAGTCTTGTGTGTCACAAAGTTTTTCAATGACCGAAGGATGTTGTAACTTGACCATCCAGGAGGCTATAAACCAGCAATAGTTGTATTAAATGCACTCAAGAAATGGAGTTATTTGCAGTCCACCTGAACGTGTCATCCTGTGGGTATGAAATCAGTGATGCTAATGCATACGAGATGGACAATTTCTCTCAAAAAACATTTGCCAATGCTACACAATTTTATTTTTTTTTATAGACTGATCAGATTTGAAACACAAATTATAATACAGTAGTAATCCTCCTCCTCGTGGTCTCAGTATGGTCACACACCAGCTACAAGCTTTCTTTACACAAAACCTGTAGTGGAGAGACATGAAGGATTGCTGTTCAAAAGATGTCTGAGAACCACAGACTGACATTAATTATGAAACAGCTGAAATCTACAGCAAGAGAGGAATTCTCTGTGGGCCTTTTGGCAATAGGCAGGTATCCCAGTCTACTCTGAAATTTAGAATTTGGGCACCGTTGCCCTTTATGAATTTTTTTCTTTAAAAGTAAAGGCTCTCAGTATTTCCACCTGAGCCCTTTTGCCATCTCCTTTTGGCAAGCTAAGGGACAAACTGCATTTACTTTCCAGCTGTCCACTCGTGCTTGATAAAAAACACCTCTCCGCTTTGTTTCCAAACTTTACTGTTCAAAAAGTGTATTAAGAGTTTCAGATTTTGGTATAATAGAACAGAACGACAACTTACATAAAATTTTCCAGTGTCTCAATTGACATTGTTTCGTGTGTGTTCAAAATGTGCATTTCTGGATCTATTACATAAAATGGAAACCGTTCAAAAAACATCTTTCCAAAAACAAAACTGGCATCACACAACTGAGCTCCAGTCCTAATTAATTCAGTTCTTTCTGCACAAACGGAGAAATTTGTTCTGCAGTCCACAAAACTAACAAACCACCATTTGTTACGGCTTCTGACCCTCGCTTCCTATTGCTTTTCCCCTCCTACGCCCTTTCACTCGCAGCCTCCACCGAGCCATCTCCTCTCTGAAAAGGCAGTCCCGGCCCCAACACCTCCAACTCCTGATTTCCATCCAACAGCACTCCCAGCTGCCCTACAAACGGTGCAGAAGGTCCCCAGTCGTGCCACGTTCCTTGGCAGTAAGGCAGGTGTTTGTACAACAGGCTGATTTCGTCAGGGACAGGACAAACAGAGCAGCTAATTGGAGCCTTCAGCCTTGGAAAGAAAACGCTTCATCTCCCTAGCTGCTAATGACAAGGTTTCAACCCAGCGTTCTGGGCAATGAGTCCAGCATCAACAGGGCTGTAAGCAGGAGAAAGAACAGGGAGTGACAGCTATGAATATTGCTGTGATTATTTCGTTCCCTTAACAATAAATCTAAAAGAAGGTAGCTCTGAACGTTTTCATTAAGATAGGCTCTGATACACCATGCTGGCTTCTCATCCTCTATTTTATTCTCTTTGCTCAGTTCAGTGTTTTAACTAAGATGATGCCAATGCCAGCCTTCAGCACGGCCGCCTGGGGATGGGCACACCATCAGAGGAGCCAGAGACACCTCTCAGACTGCACAGCTGATTGGAAACAGCCTCTCTGACAGTTCATGTGCTGCATTTTAGCAAGTAAGTAATGACAATCCTATGCAGTTGAGAAACTGAGTCATAGCTTCACAGGGAAAAGTTGTAGAAAGAAGAGTGGCTACACATCAAATGCTTAACAAAAAATGAATGGAAATGGGGAAAAGCCTTCTATTTCAATATAAATACCAGAAGACCACATACATATGAGACGTAAGATCGTATTACACCTTGATAGGCTTATAACTCAATGAAAATCCAGTATTCCCTCTTCACAAAAAAAGACACATTGCCTCTGTAAAGTCCATTTCTTTAGAGAATTACAGTTTTTTATCCCAAATCACTCTGAAGCTACATCTTACTGTCTAAATCTATGGGCTAAGAGATTAAAAGAGTTAATTTCACACTATAGGACAAGGTCTCAGATTAAAATACCTTACCTGTTACAAATATATTTAGTTATGAGCCCACTTGGGAAGAATCATTCTCTGGGGTGGTCACCAAGTTAAAAAACTTCTAAGTTTTAGTAAGTAAAAAATGGAATTCCTATTGTATGTTCATTGTCACTGCATTTAGATCTGTTTTTCATGTAATTGAAACCCCAGAACTAGAAGTTACAGCTCATGCTTATCTTAAAATATTTCCTGACTCCTTTTCCACTGCTAATTAACACAAACTTACTTCTGAGCACTTCTTTTGCTCCTTCCCTGTTATCATACCTGCTATTTATATACCTCCATCACCTTTGTGACCTGTATTTTCAGCCACTCTTTGTTTTGCCTACAAAGTTAAAGCATTTGCTCCTTCCTCTCACCTCTCCTTCCAGTGTGCTTATCAGTCCACCTGAGTTGCCCATGTACACTTACTGGAAACATTCAGGAAAACAAACAGAATGTAAAAGTTGAATGACCCAATACAAGCATTTTATTAGATATCCTGAACACCGTGTCTAAAACACCAGTGCTCTTCCTCCTCTCTCCTTCAGTTTTTTCATTCCAGAGTAGCCTGAAAGCCTGAAGGCACAGGTCTGGAAGCTCTGGATAACTAAGATGGTCCTCCTCACTATGTTTGCAAAGGGAATCTGCCAAATTCAGCTGCAAGGTTAGACATCTGTGCTCAAATTCGGAAACTCCTCAAGCCAAAAGTAAAACCATGTGGAAATTATTTTATATATGTTTCTTTACACAGAATAAACCGAATCACTCAACTACTGATTGGAAGGGATTCCTGGAGATCACGCAGTTCAATCCACCATTCAAAGCTGAACCACTACCAACACCCTCGTCAGCCAGTGCTTTGTCTAGCTGTGTCTCAAACTTCCACAGATGGCGATGCCATCTGCACTGATTCCAGTGCTATACGACCCTCTCAGAAAAAAAAGAAAAAAAAAAAAGAAGCACGAAGTGCTACTATATCACACTTCCTGATGCCTAATTGGAACCTTCCAAGTGACTGCTTATGGCTGTCCTCTACTGTGAACAGTTTGTCTCCATCCTTCTAATTGTGGACTGCTGTTACTTCACCCTTTAGCCACCCCTTTACCAGACTAAATCGGAGCTCCTGAACCTCTCCTCGTAAGGCTGCATGTTCCAGGACCCTGACCATGCCTCTAGCTCTCTTCTGGACCTTTTCCAGTTTCTTCCCATCCTTCTCGAAGTACGCATAAAATTCCAGGTACAGCCTCATCAGCGTGTCAGGTGGGGTGTACCAGCTTCCTCTGCCTGCTGGCTGAGCTGCACACGAGCACAGCGGGGACTCACGGACCCTGGTGCCTACTGCAACCCCTGCCTTGTTTTCAGCAGGACTCTTACTCAGCCTGTCGCCTCCACAATGATGCACGGTGCTTGTTATGCCTGACTTGCAGAGTTTTCATGTTCCTCGTTTCATATCACGAGCTATCTGCTGGTCCAGTTCTCAGGAACACCGAAGTCCATCCACACTGAGACTTCGTCATTCATCCTGTCAGCTTCTCCCTTCTGCATCACCCACACAGCTACCTCTTTGTATCAGCTACCTCTTCAGCTAAGCACTCTTAGCTAAGCACTCTTCCAGCCCCTCCTGTCCAGTCACTGGACCTACATTTCCCCTGAAATTCCCACAACTAGAATATTTGCAAATCACTGTCTGGTTACCCTTTATATACCCTGCTTCATTAAGCCCCAGCTGGCCTTTGTCCTCAGACATCTCCACAAAGTTTTTACACTCCTCCTTTGTTCCTTCCTTCTTTTTCAGGTATGCTCCCTTTTCTCCCCTTTAGTTCATAAGGGGCAATTTGTTTAGATAAGCAGTCTTCTATTGAAATTCCTGAATTTCCAACACAAGATGGCTCTTTCCCTGGGATCTCAAGTCTTCTTTAGAAGTCCTTGAAATGCAAAAGAATTCGTAGGAAAATATGCATTTTAAATATATCACTGAATTTTAATTATTTTTTTTTCCATGTGGCAAATAAACCTTTACCAATATTCTAAAGCAAGAAAAATCCAATTCAAGATATAAGCATTCCACTTCAGGTTGCTTATTTTAAACTTATTCAAGGTTTACATGATCAAAATACAAAATTAAATGTTTCAAAGTTATCAAAAAAAGATCATTTTAAGTAAAATTATCTCAAATTTGGGAAGGAGCATGAAAAAAAAAAAATAGTTGTCAAGCCTAATTTTTTGCCATGGCCATATCCCTTCCACCAATCTCCAAAGTGACATTTCCAAGATCAGGTCAATGAATGAACGTGACTTTGACACTGACGACAGGATTTCACTTGCAACTCCCTTCCACGTAAGAAGTGTGCACGTGCCACAGAGGGCAGTGACACCTGGACTGGAGCACTTCATTGTTAATATTGATGAATGGATTTGAAGCCCCCTTTTCAGGAAATTCAATACCTCAACAGGTTCAGACACAAACACATTTCTGAAGACTAAATTCAAGGTTTATAAATAGTGACCTAAAAGCAGGAACCAGCAACTGTGTTCTTTATGTAGTCAACCTAGCAGTAAGTCATTAACACACCAAGCAGACTGCTGAGTACTACAAAACCTACCACACCCAGCATCATTCCTGAATATAATGAAACTATTTCATCCTCATCGTGCAGATAAATCTTTCTTTAGCCCCTACTACATTGCCCATTAGTGCAGAATTTTTCTATTTTTACCTAATACCTGTATTTGTTATCAAGTTTGCAGTTACAACATCTGAAGATATGTACTGCAAAATTTATGACACCTGTCAAAACCAAAATTAAATTCCTTAAAATACTGTAACAACTTTTAGAATGTACTTCAGTGATGAGTGTGTTTTGATTCCTGCATTAATAAGGGTATTGTACTTTGCCAGTTATCATTCATTCTGAACTTACACTGACAGGACGTTACCGCTTATATCAGCTGTACTTCATTCAGGAATAAGAATTTGCTGAGTCAGTTTATATTTTGTTTAGACATATGATTCACAAAAAAGCTAACACAATGTTAATAAAAAAAAGATTAAAACAGAAAAATAAAACAAAAACAAAAAACAAACAAACAAAAAAAACGGTTTCTCAGCTGAAATGAAGAAATTACTTTGTCACAGACAGCGAAAGGAGTAACATTCCATGCTGTTACTCTGAAAATTCACTGCACTTTAAGTGTGAGCGTTCAGCTTTGAGCAAATTTCTTCACCAAGTCTTATCATTAGAACAGTAGATTTCAGCTTCCGAAGGCTGAAGATTAATTATCACATTCTGCAGAGGAATTACATGCATTTTTTATTTGACTGAAGTTCCAGTGGTGCACGTCTCAAAAGAATGCTGACTTATTTTAGATGTGATTAAATTTCTCCCCCTCTGCGATGTTGTAAAAAGGAGAAAATCGTAGGATTCTCTTGTATGATGCCATTCATTTCTATCACCTGTATCTTCAGATGTTGCAGCTGTTAAAGACCGACACCTCAATAAAACATACACTTAAATAGAGATGATGACTTCTAGGAATACTCTGTCATCATACCTTCTGACTGCAGAGCAAACTGCAGCTATCAGAAGTCTTTTCCGCTAGGCCTGAGCACACTCAATGCTCAGTCTTGCAGAACACAGACAACATCTGTCTCTTCATGGCCTTCCTCTAGCAGATGCTCTGCAGAAGTGACAGTCCTCAAGGCAGGCCCACCTTTATCCAAACAAATGCATCATAGCCAACAGGAGCTTAAATTCCTCTCTGTCATATTATAATCATGTACTGACACAACATAAAAGCAGACCAACAGCAGTCAGAAGAAACTCAAACAAGTTACAGAGGCAACACAAAGCATCAGAACACTTTTGTACAATGACAATTCCACCTCAAACTAATCCTCTTTTCACAGTCAGATAAGGACGCTAGAATAAAAAAATATAAATCACAACTCTTCATAAAAAAGCTTCATAAACATACCAACTGAAGGATGTCCTCGTCTTTTGGCATAACACTAAGTTCCAATACGCTGTCACTGAAACAGAAAAAAAAACACACCACATATCAACTTTTGTAATGTGAAATTATTTTTTTTTTCCAAAAAGATGATAGAATAACTTCCACCAGAGTCTTAGCAGCAAAAATGTTTTAATATACTAGCTTTACGGATAAGGCAATGTACTTTGTCAATTTTATTTCATTATTTATCATGAAGAGGCCTAAGATACATTAGATGTTTGGAGCTTCTCTGACAGAACAAGGTAACAAATCTTTAAACACAAGTAAAATTTCCCTTTATCTTCCACTTCAAATTAAAGTCCATTAGCACTCTTCAAAATTGCTGGGGATAGTCCAAAATACCCAAATAAAACAGTTATCAATTTTTCAGATCTAATCTGGCTGACTGAATTTGTCAGTCTGAATTGCTGAAACCAAAAGCAGCACTTTACTTGAAGCGATAAAGATCCTGCCATCTGTACAGGTCAACCAACATAACTCAAGTACATCCAAAATCAGGACATGGAATGTAAGATTCACTGGTTATCCAAAAATCAAATACTGCAAAACAGTGAAATCCACAGCCACTGCGTATCAGAAAAAAACTATTTTCACAAGCAAATATATACTTGTAACAGTAATGCAAAACAGCTGGATTCTTTTTCATTTCATCTGAGATCATTTAACACTGTTCACATTCATTACATGTGAACTGGACCAGGTACAGAGAAGGGCTATGAAAGATTACTTGTACAGACTATTTTAACTAGACTTGCAAACCAGCAAATTGAGAGATTACGCCTGTTATTAAGGAATCTCACACTTCAAAATATCACAGGGAAGAATATTTAAAGAAACTGACCAACACCAACACAAGTACCAAAGAACAAAACCAAACTGGACAGATCTAACTAGGACTGAGCTTATCTGTACCAGGCAGTACAATTCACTGCTGAGAAAACACAGAAGTAGCACAGAGACCGGCCACCAACTTCAGAGTACATAAAAAAAAAAAAATCTATGAAAGGACTGAGAAAGATCTCAATTTCTTATTCCTGCAGAACGGAAAGTCTTGTCTCAAAAGATGTAATGTACAATTTATTCTGCTTTCAGATGTGAAAAATGTTTCTATTTTGTGGTTCCTTTTCCATTTGTTACTGGCCACAGACACAAGGCTGCATTCCAAAACTGCAGAGTACGGGTGTTAGCTTTCACAATATTCCTAAACCATTATTAATCTTGGGAGAAAAAAAAGTGTTCTCCAAATGGCATAGATTAATTTAGCTTTAAAGCCAAAAGTCATTAGAAACAGGTTTACGTTTGTCTTTTAAATCTATGCACAGCTAGGAAAAATAAGTTTTCCAAAATGCTTTTTCAGTTTTTCAGAATACTGAATTTTAAGACATACAAAAACGATGACTTTTACCTTTTGTGTATTTACAAAACCATTTTCCATTTTGACTGAATGCATAAACAGCAAAACTACTGCCAAAGAATCATTTAAAGTAGTGTCCATCAGGAGGGACTTCTGTCTAAATTCCTCAGTATGGGTATTAAACTACTCACCAGCCATAAAAAAATAAAAATATGAAAGAGATACCCTAGTTTTGGGTATTTCCAGTGAAGTATTCAATACAGTGAAGTATACACATGGGTAGCACATGCGTTTTGTTTAGTCATAATAATGCATATTAGGCAGCTTATAGTTTGATATAATCGATGCTTATTTGCAGGATAAACTTTGAAAATTAAGAACTTCTATAGCATTGCTCATCTTCTGATCCTTTATATATAAATGAAAGTTTCCCACTTATATTTCAACACAGAACACACTATTGTTTTACAGAAGTATAGTGTGCTTTTTAAATACACATTTCTCTCACTTTTTTTTTTTTATTAAATCCATTTACACAATTTAACACCTTCTTTAGTAGCCATTCAGAAGAGGAAAGTTGTTCAGGAACAACGCTTTGTATATCATACAAACAGCTCCTCAATTACTCTACTCCTGTTTGCCTGCAGAACATTCTGGAGACAATTTGGATCTTCCTACTTAGTATTTTTCAGACAGCTCAAAAGAAGTGGAATAGACTTAATCATTCTAAATCCCTAATTTCCAAAATCAAAGTAACAAAAAAAAAAAAAAAAAAGCAGTTGGGAATCAGGTTTAAAAAAAAAAACAAAACACCAAAGAACAATAAATAATTTATGGAGTTTACATCAGTAATCAGCACGTCTCCAAGCTGATTATGTAAACAGATGAGAATAAATTCTTAATGGACCAAACTAACAACCAAATGTAAAGAGTAGGAAATGTAGATTTAAAAATAATCTTAGAACTAATCTTGCAGGAAATGGTTATTTCTGGAAACTCTTTTGAGGTGTGCCATTCATTATCCAGAGGAAATAATCAGTGTAAGCTTAAATTTATTATCTCCAACCAGAGGAAAATAGATAATGTCCTACACAGCTTGAAAATAAAGCTTTTCCAAGAACAATACAAAACACGCTTGAATTATAGGCCATCAATTAATCCTACTGGAATTTATGGGAATCTTTCATCTAGACATCAAAAAGCATCCATTTGGATCTGGCATGAAGAAGGGGACCAAGTTCTGATGTCTGCAGCATTCTATGATGAGAACAAACCTCTACAATTGAACTATTTTCCAGACATACCACGAGCTGCTGTGGGAATGAAGCTACAGAAGTAATCTAATTAAAAAAAAAAATCACAAAGCACAAACAAGTTTCATTGCTCAACAGCTGAACGGTGTGGGGGGAACTCTCTCCCTTGAGAGGCTGCAGAGGTTACACATGCTGTAACTTTACTTAAAACTGCTCTGAAGATGATCAGAAAAATTAGGAAAGAACAGCATTTACAGTTGACAAGATATTTGAAAGGGCAATTTAAAATAATGAAAAATACAGTGATTAATATGTCTAAAAATCATCACACATACAAACTGTAAATGAAACTGTCTCTAGTCATGAACAAGAGATTTCAACTGACAACTTAGTCTTTCAAAAGGCTTTTCAGCAAGTCACTCACACAAAGCCTGATGAAGAAACTACAAAGTGACGGATGCAAAACGAGCTAAAACACTGAACAGAGCAAAACCTGCATAACTGGGTAATTTTAAAATTAAGAGTTTAAATACATTCAGAAGTGAACTTATCCAAGACCAATCTATCAAGAACTGTTAAAATCAAGTGATGCAGATAAAAGCTTTGGTTCAACAAGTTCCTGAACGAGGCAGGGTCAGGACTAAGCATACTACATACTCCCAGTGTTTTCATGCACTTCTCCCAGGAATCCATTTCTGGATATTGTCAGAGAGGATACTGACATAAAGAGACCATCAGTCTGGTCCAAGATGCTGACGCTGATACAGGAATGGCATGCTAAAGCAAGATACATTCAACAGAAACCAATTTCTCTTGCCATAAAATGGTAGGAGCAGCAGATGAAATAAAATTCTTGATGTGTAGAACAAACTGCTGAGTTGAAGAACACTGTTTTCCAGCAAAGAATGAGAGTCCATTCATTAGTCATATGAGAAACTGTCACATAACAGACATCGCTGCCTGTAAGCTGCAAGGAAAATGCACCTGACTAATTCCTTAGTCTGAGCTATCTTTCTACATCAGAATTTGTATTTATCTCTTCATCTTAAGAGATTCAGATGAAGACATCCTGATATTTACATTTTTCATAAAACAAAACAAAAGCAAACCACCAACAAGAACAACAGAACACCACAACCCTCAGGGCTAGACATCATCTTTGGCTGTGATCTGCTGTGACGGAATCACAGAATGGTTTGGTTTGGAGAAGAATGTTAAAGATCATCCAGCTCCAACCCCCTGCCATGGGCAGGGACACCTCCCACCACACCAGGTTGCCCAAAGCCCCATCCAGCCTGGCCTTGAACAACTCCAGGGATGGGGCAGCCACAGCTTCTCTGGGAAATCTGTGCCAGTGCCTCACCACCCTCAAAGGAAGTAATTCATTCTTAATATCCAATCTACACTTACCCTCTTGTAGTTCAAAGACACTACTCCTTGCCCTATCACTACACCTCCTGACAAAGAGTCCCTCCCCAACCTTACTGTATGCCTCTTTGAGGTACTGAAAGGCCACTGTAAGGTCTCCACAGAGCCTTCTCCAGGATGAACAACCCCAGTCCTTATTTTTCCTCCTCCTCCTCCTGTAAGCATAACTAAGTATTAACACATGAAGATTCGCTTAAATTAGAATGTGGTAAGCAATATTCATTTGGAAAACATTTTTCCATGCTGATCATAATACATCTCTTTTCCACAGAACATTCCTATACTGGAAGGTTGTTCCTATAGAAAACAAAAACAAACAAACAAAAAAAAACAAACAAACAAAAAACAAACAAACAAACAAAAAACTAGTAAAAGTAGAGAAGAAAACAAGAAAACAGTAAAAGTGGAGACTGACCTGAGACATGAAAATGAGTTTCTGGATTTATGTACAGACATGACTTAACAAGCCCCTGTGAGTTCAAGAGCAGTAAATATTGCTGTTTCTTCACTTTGTGCAAGGTTTGTAACTTGTTGCAATGTAATGGAAAGATGGAGATGCTGCAGCACAGATTTTTCCGAGTTTCATTTTAAGCAGAAAAATGTGTGTTTATGTGGCCCTTATCAGCCTATTTTAAGTTTATACAGCCTTACTCTGTAACACTCCGTGATTTGGTTATAGGGGCCAAGTACTGACATAAACAGACTCTGGCACAAAATAGCACAGCCAATTTTAAGCCTTTTTCAGCATTCAGTAAACATACGAAAACAAATACATAAAACAGCCTGTACTAGGGAAAATTTAAAAATACGATTACTTTTTCAGAACCACCAGAAGTAGGCATTTCCTGCTTAGTATAAAAAGTGTGACACACAATTGAATACGAGAATCTTACCTGTTCTGTATCAAAGCAATGACTTGAGAATATGTCTTCCCAATAACACTTTCTCCATTGACTTTTATAATTCTGTCGCCTGTAAAGGGAAAAATTACACCTTAAATCATTTTGTCTTGACTTTTTTTCCTTGTTTTCATTTTGCACTTCTGTATCTCACAACAAGCAGCATCAATACATTAAGTTCAAGGTTAGTCTTCTTTAAAAATGAGAAAAGAAGAAAATTGAAGATGTGCAATAAAATTTTATGTAAACATATACACGATGTCAAATTCCTACACTTTTCACAGGACATCTTCAGATAAGGTATCTTATTTTAAACTTCCAAATAAATCACCTAGAAAATCATAGAAAGAAAACCACAAGCAGGCATAAGCTATATCAGAGGCTCACTTAGGCATCCCATCTTCAAAGTAAAGTTTTCCATGGGTGATATCAAGTACTGCAAACTATGCTTAATTCTCAAGCAAATCCTAAGTAGAAATTTCATTCCAAACAAAACCGGGTATTAGCTCAGAACACTGACAATGATAGCTGTACAGTTTTCCTTTAATATCGGGAAGTTCCACCGTCTCATACTCCTTTCCTCTGAGAAAAAATAAATAGTGTGCTCCAGGTTCTTCCTTCCTCAAAATAATATGGGTTGCTTCCAAGACATTACTGGTTCTTTAGTGCCTCTTGGACAGCGTAATGTTTTTTTTCTTATCCATATAGATCAATCTTTTGACCTCATATCACTTTTAATCAGATTTCTCCTAATAGTCCGTTGTACCTTCTTCATTCAGTTTCATTCTCACCATAAATTAAGTGGCACTTATATCACTACGAAAACACGACAAGGATTTTCACCTTGTGAGCTACTTTCAACTTTTGATGAAGAACTCACCCCATTCCTTCAACAAAAACATGTCATATATTCATGTCATCTCCAACCAGAAGAACAGAAAAGTACATTGAATTTACTAATGAGGAGAAAATGGTCTCTAAAAGGATTATAGACAGGGGGCGGGACTATAGAAAGACTACATCCTTACAAAAAGCTGCAGGAGATAGAAATGTTATGGTCATTACCAAAAAAAATGTTCTTTCTAACCCCTGTCCTATTAGGTCTTATGGCAAGACTTCTTCAAAATGCGTCAGATTCTTCCCTGGAACTTAAAACTGGCTTTTTTTTTCCAGGCTGTTTTGGAACTTGCCCACAGATGTAGATCTTCACTCTGTACTCCCATTGAAAAATATAATTAGGAATACCTTGCAAGTAGGTCATATTACCTTACCTACTTTTGTGCAGTGTTTATATTTCAAAGCAACTCAGCAGTGAAATAAGGCTACTTGAAGCACGCACCCAATGAACCAGAACAAGAACCTGGCAAAAAAAACTCAAGTGGGACACGCTGCAGAACTGGCTACTTGAAAGAAGTGGTGGCAGCCAACGCTGCAGAACACGATTTTGCTCCATTTCAGGGCAAAAAAGGCAAGGCTAGTGGCTGTAGGGCAAAACAGGGTATAGAAGCATGAAGGCTTTTTCTCGTATAATTTTTCTCATATCAATCCAGCAGCCCGTTTAAAAACCTCTGATCAAAAGTGTTTAAACACACTTAAAACAGCTTCCTTTCTGTACAGATTTTAGTCCTTCATATTCTTGGTTATATACATGTATAAACCGCAGCATAAAGACAAAGTTATGGGAAGCGTGGATCTGTTTTGGCTGTCTCTACTTCGATAAAAATAATTATCTAATACTTACACTTGGAACTCACAGATACGTTCTTTTTAATGAAATATATCAGACATTAAATACGGGAAGTATGATCTTTCTAACTGCAGCCAAGATAACCTTAAAAGAGCATTCAAAAATACTCAAAAGAAGTTGTCTTACATTTAATATACTGTACCCTCTTCCCTCAAATTTACAAGAGTACACCATGCTTTCTGGTGAGTAGCAGGCAGGTAAGGTCCTGAAACACAGCTTACTGATTCTGGGTAGTCAAGCTTGGGCTAAGATTGCCAGTATTATGTAGTAAAGGACCCTTCAGCAATGAAATAAGAGCTAAAAAGCAGAACTACCTAAACTAGTATTAGATTTTTCAAGCCTCTTCCTTCCATGATGTAACTGTAAAATAAAGCCAAGTTGGATAAAAAATGAATAAAATCGAAATATAGATAATTGTACAAAATAAATATATAGTGTCTGTATTAGAAGTTAGGCAATCTACCTTGCTGATCATTCCCTGAGTGCTTTATAATGTAATTTCAAGACAGAGATACAGTAATATTTCAACCTCAGGTTTTAAACAAGAAATAGTGGCATGACCCAATTAGATACAATGACTACCAGTGTTTCTAAAATATTCCAGTACATTAAAAATATTTTTTGCATGTATTTTTTGTTCTTCATTCTGGGCTCCTAAAATCTCTTCTATGCCTAAAGATAAAAATATTCTCTACAGATTTCATCTCTTTCAATTTGGCAAACACTGAACAGAGCAGAAATTAACATGGCTCCTCAGTACAACTTCAACATATGCTGCATTTTATCAAGCCAAAACATTTCTTTATATAATAGCATTAAAATAATGCCAAAGTAACCTTCCTCTAAATAACCACTTATGGAAGAGTTAAAAAAGAAAAACACCATATGCTGGAAAATAGGATCTAGAATTGTTTTTAAATTGCAGATCATCCTAGAATGTTTTTATTTCTTTGGGAGGAAACATACAAAAATTATTCTATTACAGACAAATACATGTACACAATTGTTTAAAAAAAAAAAAAAATCAACATCCCTCTAGGTCTACAAACTAGCTTCTTTTCATAGAATGTATGTTTTGCCATGTTTTTAAGAAAAATCTGTAGTGGTATCCATCTACATAACTTAGTGTACTTTTGACTTCTAAGACGTCCCCCTCTAACATACACTTTTTTTCCTTCAGCACTTCGGTAAGGGTGTGACAAAGTACCTGGCATTTCACAAAAAAAACATACTGCCTGCTTCAGGAGTTATAGATTAAATTAAACAACTGAACAAAATTTAGTAAGAAAAGACAGAGTTGGATTATTCTCATTTCACTTAAAGGAGATTAAATAATTTAAAGGACAAAAGCCTCTATGTTTTGGGGTTATTAACATGTAATAAAGCACAAGAAATAGCAGCTAACATATGCCATTTTATTTATAATTTTATTATCTTACAGCTATGAACAAGTATACGAGACTAGTAAAAGTCTTACTAGTAAAAGTCTTACTAGTCTCGTATACTAGTCTTATGCCTTAATAAGTATTATACAGCACCTCCTGAGAGAATGCAACGCTGCTTTTGAGGTTAAAAACACTTGATCACAATTTAAAAGGCTTTTGGAATTCTGAAGGAAGGTTTAATGGTAGACAAAATTATATGTAGTAGCTTAAAATGTATACGTATTTCTACACCATGTACACAAACATGCAGAAGAATGGTACCTGTGCAGAGTCCAGCTTCAAAAGCAGGTCCGCCCTCTTTAACTTGTTTAACAAATATGGTATCCATTGGCTCCAGTCTATTCCTTTGTTTTCCTGAAAAGAAAAAAGAAAAAAGAGTATTTCTTTAAGTCTTGAATTATACTGCATTACAATGATTTCATTTTAAAGAATTATTTTGAAACGTAATCCAGCCATGTTCATCAATACACTGAATACCAAAATCCAATTTGGGGGAAGGGAAGGAAAAGATACAATTTAGTGATGGGACTTGGTAGGTCAGGTTGACGATCTGTTAGACTTGAACTTGAAGGTCTTTTCCAACCTAGATAATTCTATCTATGACTATACAGACAGCATTTCTTCCGGCTGTGCTAAAGACCTTTTGGGTGTCAGGGCAGGGGAAGGGCGAGAATGCTCACAATTATGAGCTTAAACTTGTGAATATGTTATGTTAAATGTTTATAGTTTTTTCTTCTTTTTTTTTTTTTCTTCCCCAGATTCATTTCATGATGTCTTTGCTACTTCATCATCACGCTGATGCCTACACTGTTCAGTAAGAAATACTCCTTCCTGTTCTGGATTCCTATCGTGCATAAGATATAAAGCCAAAGTAAGAATTAGTAGTGCAAATTGAAAAAAATAAAACCTTAACATTTTTCCCTAGAAGTGAGAACCATAAAATTGATTTATGGTCCTCAAGGAACTGTAACACTGATTTTCTAACCATATTTTTCAGATGCTCCAAGATTAAAGTTTTCCTGCAGATTTATCAAAATTCCAAAGGCAACATATACTTCAAACTAAATTATGTCTGCACATGAACTGTACACATCTGTATATACATAATAAAGTTAGCCTGCAGTAGTTAGAAACCCTGTATCTTATCTTCTCGCCTTCTCAGCATTCAATTACTTTTTATGCTTCCAGGAACACAGGCACCTTGTGCTTTTACAGTCGTTTACTAAGCAATTGTCAGCTGAAGTAGGCACTGCTTCTGAATATCAAGATGTGGAGGAGAAAGGGAGGCAGAAGAACACAGTTAAACAAATACAAATGAAAAACCAGCACAGTTACACTGCAGACTAAAATACAGTAATGCCATCCCGAGCTACATCTGCATATAAACAGGGTAAGCCATCTCACAGCTCCTACGCAGCTTCACTAGTTTAATTTTTCATGCCAGGAGCTGAGAAGAAACAAAAATAAAATTTTTCAAACCCTATTTCCATTCTGCTAGCAGACTGCTGCACAATAAACTAAGTTCAGGGCAAAGAGTAACCTGTCTCTCCTGACAGCTCTAATCCAAGTAGTAAAAAAAGAGATGAACATCACAGAACCAGTGCTGGAACCTCGAAGGTGGCAGCCAGAGAAACATGTGTCCATGCTAGCCATAAGCACCCTGGTCCCCCCCAAGTTCCCTACACCCCTATACCACTCACTCAGCTGGGGAACCACCACCATTTGGAGGCTGCATGGTGAGCCAGCCTGGGAGCTGCCACCTTACCAAAAACCTGGGTCCTGCCACCTTACCAAAAACCAGGTAATGGCCTTATTCTCAAAATAACTCTGAATGGGTGGAGAATCAACAAAAAGTTGACTTGATAAGATCAGCTAGCTATTACATACACACAACTGAATTATAAATCAAAAAACAGCTGGCAGCTCAGTCCCCAAATACTTTTGAATTTGATTAGCAGGACACAGCTACAAGACATACAAAATGCTCTCTGTGAGGCAAAGCTAATGTCTGTCATTATTAATCTGCTGATTTAAATAGACACTGAACACAAGGCAGGTCTCATCCTTTAAAAGGCAGGAACATTACAGCGAATTTAGACAAGCTCAGAGAATAATTTACCCCAGATACAAAAGGTAGCTTCAGAGTGAACAGTTAAAATACAACCTCTTATATGACCAAACAACCTTCCCGGTGTCGCCACGTGATGTGTTACTGAAGAGGTACAATCCCAACAGTGACAAGAAAAAGTAATGGAGCTCCTGTGGCACGTATAATTTAAAACACTCAATGCCTGACCCAACACTGAATCACAGAATGGGTTGGGTTGGAAGGGACCCTAAAGACCATCCAGTCCCAACCCCCTGTCATGGGCAGGGACACCTCCCACCAGACCAGGTTGCCCAAAGCCCCATCCAGCCTGGCCTTGAACACCTCCAGGGATGGGGCATTCACAGCTTCTCTGGGCAGCCTCTGAGTAAATAATTTATTCCTTATATCTAACCTAAATCTCCCCTCTCTTAGTTTAAAGCCATTCCCCCTTGTCCCATCACCACACCCCCTGACAAATCCCTCCTCAGCTTCCCTGTAGCCCCCTTTAGGTACTGGCAGGCCCCTGTAAGGTCTCCCTGGGGCCTTCTCTTCTGCAGGCTGAACAACCGCAACTTCCTCAGCCTCTCTTCACAGGAGAGGTGCTCCAGCCCTCTGATCATCCTCGTGACCCTCCTCTGCACCCACTCTAACAGGTACACATCTGTCTTATGCTGGGGACCCCAGAGATGAATGCAGAACTCCAGGTGAGATCCCATAAAAGCAAAGCAGAGGGGGAGAATCACTTCCCTTGACCTACTGGTCACTCTTATTTTGATGCAGCCCAGGATCCAGTTGTTTTCTGGGCTGTCCATGTCCTTCTCCCCAGAGCTGTTCTCAATCCAGTCATTGCCCAGCCTGTATTCATGCTGGGGATTGCCCCAACTCGGGTTCAGCACCTTGCACTTGAACCTAATGAGGTTCAACAAGTCCACGTGGGCCCACCTCTCAGGCATGTCCAAGTCCCTTTGTATGGCATCCCTTCCTTCTGTGGTGTCACCTGCACCACTCAGCTTGGACAGACCCCTGAAGGACCCCACTTACCACCAGCCTCCACCTGGACACAGAGCCACTGACCAGCACTCTTTGGGCACGGCCTTTAGACCAACCCTTTATCAACTCAGTGGTCCACCCTTCAAGTCTGATTTAGAGATCACAATGTCACGTGTGCCCACATCAAAGGCCTCACAGAAATCTAGGCAGACGACATCTGTTGGTATTCCCCTGTTGACTGCTGCAGTCCCTCCATCAACTTTTCAAATGTGATGGAGAGAGGCTTGGCAACTACTTCAGCCCGTTCCATCGGGACCCTGGGATGCATGCCACCAGGGCCCAGAGTCTTGTACCTACTCTATTTATTCAGCTGGTCTCAAAACTCTTCTTCCCTTATGGTAAAAGGGACTTTGCTTCCCCAGCCTCTGCCTAGAGGTTCAAGGACTTGAGAATTCCTCAAAAACTTCTTGAGGGAAGCCTGACTGCCAGTGAAGACCAAGGCACAGAAGTTGAGTCCCTCAGCCTTTTCCATGACTCATTATCAGTTCTTCCTTCTCATTTATCAGAGGGAAATACCCTCTCCTTGACCTTTCTTTTCTGACCTGCCTTCCCTAGGCAGGTCAGGGCTAGTGATCTACTGCTTGTTTGCTTAGCACTCAAATGCTACTTCATGGCTTGTGCTTGCCTGAATACACAAAGCAAGAGGTCAAGCACCTAGATTATTCCCATTCAATACTACAAAAGACCTTTAATACAGGTACCACTGCTGAATTGGAGAAAAAATTGAACCCATTTATGAAGACCAGAGACTGAAGTCTTCCCTGAACGTGTGATTTCTGACCAACCTGCTGGCAGAGCACCAGCAGCTACACAAAGAAGTTCTTCCACACTACAGGCAGTCACTTGGGGTTTTCACAACTGTTTTACAGACCGACTTGCAAAGCTGATAACATCTTAAGCATAGTTCTTTGTCCTACATGCAGAAGGAGGTTATGTTGAACATATTCGTCTTCCCAGAAAAATGTATGGCCATGTTAAAGATTAAGATCAAATTTGGGGAAAAAAATAGGCTGAGAAGTTTACCATGTTGTTTACATTTACAGGTTCATTTTACGGGTCAGTAATATCCATTTACAAGTGAAGGCAAGAAGAAAACCTTGGACTCCAAAGCTCTGGAGATGAATACATGCTCTGCATTTCTCCTTTAGTCTTTTGCATACTTGGATACAACCCAAAGCTTCTTTCCTTCAGTAAGCAAATAAATGAACTTCCTTCAATGCGTAGTCTCAAAGCATATGCTTATATTTTAAGTTAGAAATTCAAGCAAAGCTAAAAGAAGTATTCTATGACAGCAGCAGCTAATGATAATTTCTTCAGACCAGCTTAAGAGAAATCAATCTTGTAGATGTGCATCAGTCATCACAGAACCAAATTTCAACTAAAATTGGCACTCTAACAATTTATCTCAGGTCTCAAGACTTAACCCCTCCATTTAACAAATTGATTTTTAAGAAAGGAATTGATCTCAGAAGGAAATATTACAGGTGTAACATTTAAATAAGACAGTTCTCCCTTATACCATCACACACCAAGGTCAGACCACAAACTATCCTGAAGCAGAGCAAGGAAACGTTTACTGAAAGGCTAAACAAAACTGGCTTATCTCTGTCCCTGAAACCGAGTTAAACTGTTTGGAAATTGGCCGTTGAAGTTACTCTTACTGAAATTATGATATGAATAACTGCCCAAGAACGCTTTTACATGGCAAGAGATGGAAATCCTAAGTAATGGAACGGCAACAGAATTAGCCAAGCCTTTTATGTAGCACTAATAAGCAATGCACAATTAAGCTGCAGAAGGAACTGCTTGGTACCTATTACTTAAGTACAAGCCCTTTTTGCAGTGTGCATTCACTTAATCACTCTTTTTCACTGTACTGACTTTTGTTTGAGGACCAACATCCAGTAAGTGAATCATGTATCATAGCACCTCTTTCACAGATACCTCTTATATGAAATCAGCATCTGTCACTTAGATCTAAATAATTAGTGAATTAAAAAAATTGAAGGCCATTCATTTAATAAGTTACTTTTTTTTTTTTCATGTTTTCCACAACATGACCATGAAGTTTTAGCAAGAAAAAATTCCAATCAGAGGTCAAAAGGCAAGGAGGAAACAAAGATTTATTTTACAGTCAGCATGCCTCATTCGTTATGAGGAATTAATAAGCCTTTTCTTGCCACAAGCTGCCAATAGCCAATACCACTTTCCAGCTTGTCCTTATCCATTTCCTTTGCATTTAAACTCCTTCTGCAGGAGCACATCACCCAACACATCAGGACCCCAGAACGGCTCAGCCTGACAGAGCATCTTCCAGCTCTCAGTTCTCCATAGGGGTAAATGAATAAATAAATCAAATACTCCCAGAGCACCTGCTTTTAAAAACCCTCTTTGGATGTGATTCTCATTCAGGTAGCAGCGGGAGCTTTACACAGTAGATGGATGTCCATTCAGATTCTCTCAGAAGTGACCTTTCTTACCTCATTAATTAAATGCACAATTCCACCACCACGCCACCACCCACATCCTCTGGGCACAGAAATGCTTACAGTTAAAAACTGCTTAATGCAGTGAAACCTACTGTTTCACTGAACCTAATATAAACTTGTCATTGACTCCCAAACCAGATTAACAACGCTAACTTTAACTGGAATAGAAACAATCCATGCTGTCCTTGCAGGAGCAAGGAGGCATCACCACCTGCACTTCAATGCAGCCAGCTTCAGACAAAACTCCAGCCCAGCCTAGCCTTCCACAACACACATTAGCCTTCAGCATAACAAAATAAACTGCTGTAGCACAGACCAACATCCTGCCTGGCTCCAACCATCAGGCAAAAACAAGATGCTGCCAAAACAGTGAGCCAGAACTGACCTCCTTCCGAGATCCACCACCCAGAGCACAGGATCAGCATTACTTGTTCATGAAGTTCTCCAGCTCCATACAACAGTGTCAGATTAGATTCTGAATTTTCCTAATATTGAACTATTTTTTTTATTTTTAGCATATCAGCAATTCCTTACAAGGCAATATAGCAAACAGTAAAGCAGCTCATAACTACTACTCTGTCATGCATCCAGCCTCATTTGCCAGTGTTTTTCCAACACCCATTGCTGCATACTGCTTTGCCTCCTCCCTGCTCCTCTGTACGTTTGTAAGCAACTTAATTAAGCATTATGTTGCAGGCTACCAGCAAGTAAGACAATTTTTACCCCAATCTTCAACTGCAAGTAAAAACAAAACACAAAAACCAAGACATTCTGTCCACAAAAGAACAGGCAAAAGACGTGAGCTGCTGGGAACACACATCCGCAGGGAAGCAGTGCAGATGGGAAAGCCTGACTTCTGTGAACAGCAATTTCATATATATTTAATTCCTCCAGAAGTTCAGCTATGAACAGAGGTGAGGTTTTACATAAGAGCAATAAAAAAACCTGAAAAACAGCCCATAAAGACAAAAAATGTCCATAAAGCACAAAGGTCTCTGGCCTGAGTAAATGGCCACCAGTCAGGGTAGGTTGTAGCTCAAGTTAACGTCTAGGCAGTAAGGGAACTTTGCTAACAGAGCAGTGCAAATATTCCTTGCAGTACAAAAACCTCCCTCAAAGTTACATTATTCAAATGAAAATGTGACTTTAGAGAAGGTAACTTTGAACTTTTACTGAACTTTTACTTCAGACACTCAGCATCATCAAAAATAAGGAAATAAAAAGGTTATTTAGAAGGTGGTTCATTAGAGGCTTTAGAAGGCTCAGGGCAAAAATTCACTGGCTGAAACAAAGGTACCGTGGACTCAGGAGAGTCTTTATATTGAAGTCATTACTCTAAACAACAAAAGTTAAGAAAATTGGTCTTAAGTTTTCATAATTGTATGCAAATCTTGTAATTAGGCAACAATTTTCAACTGAATAATAGTAATTGTTACCTTCAGTAACATGTAAGATCAAAGTAGAATCTACAGAATCCCAAGTGTAATGCATCTTGTTTCAACTCATGTTCCAATTAATGTCAAATCAAATTACAGCATTTCTTCATAATGCAAGTATTTATCACCATTTACGATCTAACCTCTACGCTACCTGGATCTACGAGCTGAGACTACGAGTCAGTGCCACCTCCGCAGTCCGACAGGGGAAAAGAAGTTTCAAACTGAAGTCAAAAGGAAGCTTTCCTGCTAAATGTCTGGAATAGCACAAGTGGCAGAGGGGAATACACTACTACCATAGCCACCTGATTTGCAAAATAACAAAATTCTGATGTGCTCGTTCCTCCCTGATGAAAGGGAATTCAAAAAATGACTATTTTGAAACACAACACTAGAAGTAAAGAAGTGTTAGCATTTGTACCTGATTTACACTTGGGGGTCACAAACACCCAAACTTCTCCTACTTCCCCCAGAACTAGACATAGAAATTAATTTTGTGCAGGTGCCAGTTCTGGCTTCATCTGCTCAAATGCTAAACTGGAATACTGCTGCTGCAAGGAGCACACCTAGCGTTACACCACATGTTGGAACCTTCAGTTGTTTGTAAGCTACACTTTGCAGACCAGAGTTACTATTCTGCTCTATGATGTATCCGGAAAAGAAAAGGACGTGGCAGAAGTGACATTATCAAATCCACTGACACACGGTAAGCAACAAGCACATCACTTCTCTGCAGTCATTAAACTTCTGATACAAGACAGTCAGATAAAAACCATCTGAGTCACAGACAACAAAGAGCACCTCTCTGACAAAACTTTTATATTTTGATAAAAGCAAAAAGCTACCACTGACATCTCTCCTTTCTCTCTGACCTGCAGAGCACAAACGTGCAAGTGTTTAGGGACACGGCATAACACGGCTCTTTCTTACAAAGTCTCTCCTAAGAATCTGCTTTTTAACAACACGCTGCTTCTCCTCTTCAAGGCACCTGTAACGTGCTTAGAAATCCTCAGAACACGGAAACCGATTAAAAGCCACAAAGTTTTCTTAACAATTTGCAGAACACTTTTTGAAACAAAGATCTAAAAATAAAAAGTAACAACAAAAAAAAAGACAGAAAACTAAATTCTCTCAAACATCTGTCCCCTTAATTGAACAGTTGCAGGTGGCTGTGCTGGGTGTTGCTCCTGGCCCTCTGCTCAGCAGGCAGAAAAGGTGACTTTCATCTTTATATTGTATCCCCCACCTTGTGAAACAGCTTAATAATTAAGACAGGCTTTTATGTATGCCTGACTCAAGGGCGAGGAAACATTTCTCTCGAGCATGAAAACTTACAAATACGCTCCTGGATATCCGAGGCATTTGCACTCTGTATGTTTCAGCTCAGATCGGGGTGCCTTTCAGACAAAGGGAGGAAAAATAGGTATGGCTACGGTGGGGCAAATGTTTCTAAATGATTACAAAACCAAAAAACCTGCTACTCATCTCCCAAGCTTCTCAAAAAGAGACTGCTGAATGTACAGCAGAACTTAGATTTAATTAAGTATCTGTTAAAAATTAAGCCCTTAAAACTGCCAGGATGACATTTTACAGAGTGCAGCTAAAGACAATTTTGGATTTTATAATCTGCAAACTGCATTTCTTGCATAGTGAGCATTTCTCTACGAGCAGTCTGTTACAGAAAAGGAGCCCAAAGGTCCCAGTCAGGCCCCAACAGAGCTTAATTTCACCCACTGTCAAGCATGAAGTAACTCAACTAAAAACACTAAACAAAACCCAGTGCCAAGGATGAGCCTCTAAATGAGGACAGTAATGAGTAAAATAGTGTTGCTGAGTTGTTTAGCTTTGAAACACCTGGCATTCAATTCTGTGATTCAGGAAAAATACATTCTGTTATTACTTAAAACTCCTCTGGTATTTTGATTAGGCAACCCAACGATGGTATTTCTTCTTTTGCTTGCTCTTCTCTTCAACCGTTTGACTAACACAGCCTCAACTCCACCCTCAAGAGAGAGGGAGATGGGAGAGAATCCTCTGGCGTTTTTATGAAAGATGTAACAGTTTCAGCTTAAATACAGGCTTGCTCAAAAAGTGTATTTTCCCACTGCATTAGTCATCGATATTACGTGTTGTTTTTCTTTCTTCCCAATTCTCTCAAATCTAAATGAAACACTCCGAAGTTTCAAACTGTGATGAGGCAGTCCAGACTGATTCATGCAGTTCTCATATAGCCACAGCACAGCACGGCAGAGCTTGGAAGGGACCTCTGGAGGCCCTTGGTCCACCCTCCCAGCCCAAGCAAGGCCACCTAGAGCAAGCTGCCCCCAGCCATGCCCGGATAGCAAGCACAGCCATTCAGGTGATTATACCTGCTGTACCCAACCTAGAGTCTCCTGATAATCCAAGGAAATTACATTGACTTCTAGTAAAAATCTGAAGAGCTGCATAAAAGAGGAATTATCAGGCTCTCATCTCCGTCAAAAACTGATCTAGCCCTTTTACAGCACTCATCACGCAGTGGTAAAAAATAAAGTTGCATCAAAGAGGGACAAAAAATGGCAATTTGCCATGGCACTACCTACCTCTTTTCCTCTCACTCCTACCCCCTTATCATATACCTTAAGACTGCATCAGACCAGCAATCTACTGACCTTTCCAAATATTGGCTTTCACATTCAGTCTCTTGTCCCTTATCTACCCTGTTCTCATCATCACAGGCTCAATTAGTTTATTTCATAACACACTGAGCTTTAATAGACGATGATGTTAGAAACTGTGGGGATTAAATTAAACCTTGGGAGGATGCAAACCACATTACAGAAATAGTCTGTTTAAAGAAATAAAACATCAAAACCACACAAAGCATTATATAAGCAGCAGGAAGGAATAAGAAGCCTTTCCTGATTTTTTTCTGCTATTCCCCCAAAATGTTCTGCATCAAATCTGACTTTTATAGAGCTGAAGGAGCTCGGGTTATAAATTGCAACTTTTTAGCTTACAAAATTGAAGGACAAACTTTAATCCAAGTCAGGCACATCAAAACAATATCTGGTGGTTGCAATTCAACAATCTAGAAATGCCAGGGAAAACAGATGTCTGAAGTCTCACTAGAAGGTGCACAGCCTTTATAGTCTCTACAGAAAAGGAGACTGAGCAATATACCTAACTCACCTTTCATTTTGCTGGGAAGATAAGCTGCTAGTTGCTATAGATACCTCTACACAGAAACAGGAGATAAAGCGAGAACATTATATTAAAAAAAATGATACTAGATCATCATGATACTAGACTTCCTGACACTGCACCAAACATAATAAAGCTCAGCTCTCAAAACAAAGATGAAATTCATTTACGAAACTAGTACTATATGCTTAGAATTGTTCATTTTAGTCATAATCTACATTAAATTATATATATACACTTTAAAACAAGCTACAAAAACTGACCTAACCATTCAATATATACTAAAGTTCTATGTGGCCAACTACAATTTCAAGGAGCCTTTGAAGGATGAAACGTTCACCATATCAAATGCACACTGCCATGGCTCAAAGGGAGATGGCTTCCCCTTTCACCACGTGCCACATATTGACAGAGCAAACTATATGTATTTTATCTAAGCACACATATAGATTTAGAGGTATTTTTCAGCTTGTCTCCAAAGATTCCTGCAAAGATCTTCTGCAAGATTTCTGTCTGTGAGATACTTCTTTTAAACAAAAATTTCTAATAGGTAAACTCCTAAGAACTGGATGGTATACCATCCTCAAAACACACTAAAAAATACTTCCAAGTTAATACAGGACGGTTGGCATTAACAGAATCCACTAAGAAAGATCTGCATAGTCTAATAGGTTGCATCTGTCAGAAAAGCATTTTAGTTGCAGGCAACAAGAAATCTTCAATCAAAACTGAGAGCAGAAAAGTGATGATTTTGCCCTGGAACGCAGCTTCACAAAAACAAACAGCCCAAACCCCCTCAGCTTAAGTCTCTGATAGAGGAAAGCTCAAGTTAATTACCATCTACAGGCTCCAAAAGAAAAATACTTAAGGTGTTTTCACTGTTGAAGCACAGCTTCACAGAGGCAAGTTTTCTAACAAATTTGAAGGAAAATACCTAAAACTTTCCACTAGATGGCTCCTCTGTATGACCCCCAAGGCACTGCGCGCCTGTTCTCGAGCTGTGGAAGCAGAGCCAGGGCTTCAGCAGTGCCAGCAGCCAAATGCACACCTTGCAACCCTGAAGCAGCTCCGCTTAACTTCCCAGTGTTAATTATGGGTTAATTCCCAGTGTTAATTGGAATCCCTGCGATAATCCTTCAGAGAATTTCAGGCATACCTGCTTTTGCTCAATTAATCTCATGTTGTATGGAAAATGAGATAAATACTTTTCCTGGTTTTCTCTTCACAAACAAACCACTCTCCTCACTGGGGAAAAGGAACAGCTTAGAGCAGTGTCAATAGGAACAGCCTAACAACCCTTCCCCTCCACCCAAAGTCACACCACATCTTAACGCTTTTGGTCCCGTTTTGTTATTTTTCAGGTAGAATACACAATTTTAAACTAGGACACACAAAACTGGTAGGTTAAGTTCAGGTGACACCTATACCCACTGACTTGGTCATTTCTTCCCTTTCCATACACAACACAAGCTCAACTTTTCTGCTAATTAGCATATTATCTTATCCAGGTATGCTTTGTGCCCTCTGATCTGTATTTGAAGGCATCCAATGTACTAAGGTGCTATAAACACGCAGCAGTTGAGCTATGATTCATAGCTTAAGTAGCTACACAAAAAATTCCAGACAGCAATCTTGCTCCCACCTGCGCAGGTCTCATGACAACCCAAGTAAATGCTTGTTCGCTGCTGTCCCTCTACTGAAAAACAGATCCCAGATGAGCATCTAAGGCAAACGGACCCCCAGTCACACCTTTAGCTGATCCACCTCTCCCTATGAGAAGGATATTGTCGAGCTTCTTCCTCTCCAACACAAGTGGCACCTCCCAGGCACATTTGGCAGAGCAGTAACTTTATTCCCTTCCTAAAGGGATTTCTCTTTATCCGTTTTGACAAACGGAAAGAAAAAGTGGCAGCAGATCTGGGAGGCAGAAGGGGAGCTAGGAGAATTTGGAAGGCACTGACTTCTCACTGTTTAACAAACAGGTAAATGCAAATGAGCAACACCAGGAGAATGAAAGGTGTGACTGCATCTGCCCCTCACCCCCTGGAAAAGAATAAGAAAATTCAATTAAATCTGAATTTCCCAGAACGCTTCAAATATGTAACAGTTACACAAAAAGCCTGAAACAGACGTTCAGAGATGTTCTCTGCCTTTGAGCTAAATGAGATTTTGAGGTGCATGTTGAAGCTAGGTACTGTTCTCAACCACAATGAAAAGCAGATTGCAGCCCCCCAGTAAAATCAGCATTCCCTCTGTGCAGTTTCTGCACAAAGGTACCCAGGTTTACACGGGGTACACCTTATTTAGGTACTTACCTACCCTCAAACAACAGCACTGATCCCCCCATTAAGAACAAACTAAAGCACTGCACATTACACTCGCCCTGCAACGAATCCTCCATCCTTTGTATACCTTGCAGTCATGACAGAATAGGAAAAATGGAAAGTGGGACTGGGCTCTCCACCTGAAAACCTCATTTTCTCACCCGAATCAACACATCTGTTATCCCTGAAATGAAATAAAGATACCAGCACAAAGAAGAGGTATGGGTGAGAAAACAGCTAAATGCTGAATTTAAATTGGAAATAAGACAGCTCCAATTTTTAATCGAATTTTAAAAAAGAGAGCAGACAGAAGCAACGTGATGCAGGGAAAGCTATGAAAAAGGACGGGAACTGACAGGCAACTTTGAAGAAAGTGATTTTTTTTCCATCTCTCCTAAATCAAGGGCAAGATTTTATTCACACATTTTATCTGACATCACTGAAACATATTTCATGGATCTCAAAATGTACATGAAAATCACAAAGTACTGAAAATGATGAAATAAATTAAATCAGTACTGTTAAATACTGAAGATACAATTATTAGGTTGATAGTACTTTTTATTATTATCATTTCTTAAATGGTTGCATACCATACGTAAACACTTCTTATCATCAGTCTCAACACCATACAGCATCTTTCCTTTTTTAAAACACATTTATAATAAACATAGAAAGCAGACCCAGCCTTTTTGTAGTATTTTAGCAGCTGAACTGTGGGAACTGTGGGGCTTAAATGCAGATCAATTTAAAACTTTGTTTAAAACAAAGTTTAAAACTTTGGCACTAAGAAGGGAACACAGCTGGTTTCTTGCCTTTTCAAACACATGACAAAATAACAGGCTGCCCAGAGAAGCTGTGGATGCCCCATCCCTGGAGGTGTTCAAGGCCAGGCTGGATGGGGCTTTGGGCAACCTGGGCTGGTGGGAGGTGTCCCTGCCCATGGCAGGGGGCTGGGACTGGGTGGGCTTTCAGGTCCCTTCCAACCCAAACCATTCTATAATTCTGCAATACGCGGGGCACAAGTGATACACATACAGCACGTGTTGTGGTCAACTGTAGCAAATGCATAAAATAGGTAAAGCTAAAAGACATTTTCTTTCTTTTGCTCTGATGCCACAAAACTCCCTAAAGAGCTTGAAAGTCATACTCAGTAATTTTACATTTACAATTACCATTTTACATTTTAAACTCGTAGGTAGTTTGTGAAGTATATTACATAGCTAGAGATAAATGCTCAACATATTGGACCTGTAAAAGAATGAAAACACAACATACCTTGTCTATTTCCATTCTCTTCATCCTAAGGAAAAAGAAAGAGGGCACATTAAAAATTCACTAAATGGAAATAATACACAGGCATCTGTAAGCTATGAGGATTTGAAGTGAACGGTATTAAGGCTTTCGTTCTGAAATTGTAGCATAATCCCTGTTTACGAAAAAAATAAACTGTTCCATGAAACATCCCCACAGAAACAACTTGAAAGGCATTATCTGATAGCAAATGTACAAAAAAAAAAACAAAACACTGTCATGAAGCCTAATACTGCATTGTGTGTTTTTGCAAGTATGTTTCCACCCTGAAAAGCCAGGCAGGAGAGATTATACTTTCATCATCTACAAAGTTAAAAAATATGCTAGAGTTCTTTAATACTTACAAAAAAATTGTAAGCTCTCAATATTCTTCCTGAAATTTGAAATATCAAGTTTGTTTTGCCTTCAGTGATTCTGCTTAGAGAAAAATATTTACCCCAAATTCTATTTTGGAAAAACTTTGAAGATTTTCCTTCTGGTTAATGCACTGTATTTACAAACCTAACTACCATGCATCAATTAGTCCTTCAAAAATAAAAACTCGACTAGAATGTACTGATGGAGAAGGGCATGCTTAAAATAGCATGTGATTACTTATTTCAGCTTTCTTGTCAGTACTTTAATATGGATGAGGGGCTTCTGAAAGAGCAGAGCTAATTTCTTCTTCAGCAAAAATCTACCATTTTAACCATCTAAAATGGTTAAAACATGTGCCTATTTATGTGCGTTTTTTTTTTCCCTGAAGTGTGACTTCATGGACTAATACATTTTCCACCTAAATACAGTTCCTTAAACAAATATGTATTACTCACAAAGTAATTCTAACATTTTACTTCACCTTTGGTAATTAAAACAGCCTCACCCTTAAGGAAACAAGGAGCAAGGGGATGATTGCAGAAGTGATCTTCACCTATACATGTCCTCCCACTTTTAAATGGATCAATCTGAATTTCTAACTTTTCATAGTAAACACAAATCACTTTTGCATATTAAATATTCCCAAAGAAATTGCACGCTGATCTGAGTGTACTATTCAAGAGGAGATGACTTGCTGAGAGAGAGACCTAGATAGAAATACTGTATTATACATGTATAATGAGGGTGAGACAGAAGTCTTTCCTAGGTGCAAGGCATTTCTTTCATGACATAAAAGTGAAGTACAGCCTGCACCACAAAACATTAGAATAGCACAGAAGTTACCAGGATGCCTGCTGGAGCTTTAAAAGAAACCACAGAAGTGTCAAACAAACAGCGAATTAACAGAGATCTGGTACCGATTTGGCTTTTTAAAAGTCATGATAATTAATGGCCATTATCACCCAACTCTGGTAGCAGCAAACAGCATATCCTTACGTTGAATAGTTCTGTCTGAGGACTACATCAGAGCCCAAACATATGGGTCAGACCTAGGGCAGGCTACCTTGTTTAACACTATCAACAAAAAGTTATGGAAGGGAAAAGATAGTTCATACAGAATTGCCAGCACACATGAGACACCATGCTGGGTTTGTCAGTTTGTCACTGGGCATGCAAAGGTCTGTTAAAAGAAACACCTGCAAAACATTAGTCTTTCGTTGTACCAAGCCAACAAACTCAGGCCTTTAAAAATTGAATGCTTTATAATGCAAATGTTTTGGAATTAGCTTTCTCTCCTACATTTACCTTTTACACTTTGCAAGGCGTTAGAATATGCAGCTTCCACACCTAAAGCAAATACATTCATTTATCACCTACCAGCTTCTCAGGCTGATTCAATTTGTACAATGTAATTCATATGCAAAAATGTGGTGCTGACGAAGAAATCCTAATAATCATCCAATGTTCAAAGCATAATTTAATGCAGGCTTCTTGTAACTTTATCTTAAGAAATCCTCCACACACTATTCACGTAATGAAAATGAGACGTGGGAATCCAGGAGGATACATAATGGGTTACTCCTGAACGTGGAGCTATTCCCCGTGTCCTGTTTGCTGTGCAGCCCCACAAGCACAGCCAAGTACTTTTGCCAAAACACAACGCGTTAACTGCAGTCTCAGTTTACAAGATCATCTTTCACATCGTCCTTCACCCAGGGCTGCCCCTCCCAACAGAGCTACCAAATAATACTTCCTTCCATTGCCTTTCCCTATCACAATCCTTGTAAATCAGCTAATAGATTAGATTGAGAAACAGGCACAAGAAGGGGGGGATTTACAGGAGTATATTCCCTGTTAAGTCCCACTTTCTTTCCTTTATGTCACTTTTAACTTACAGTTTATTAGTCGTTTTGTGAAATGCACAAGAGGTTATCACAATATCCTGAATTTGGCCTAGACTTCCTGTACTATGTCTATACTGAACACCAAATGAAAGAAATTAAAAGGAAGTCTGCAGTTGCTAGCGACCCATAACCTTAAATATAGTATACTAGCATTTAGTATCAGAATATGCAGGGATGTTGCCCTAAATTGCTTACAAGCAATTGCGTTCAATCCCTTTACAGACTGCAAGATGGAAATGTGACTTCCAGTCAGATGGAAACATAAATGAAGAAAACAAAGCGTTAAGGAAGCCTCTCCTATGCCATTTTCCAGGTCATCGTCACCTTGTCACTAAGTTGTTTTATACTCGTTCTCACCCCGCTTATTCAAGCGGTACACAAGTGGCAGTGCCAGTTAGAGCACTGGTTCCAGTTGTCTGGACAGGAATAGGAATTTCTCACTGGTCACAAGAGGTCTACGAAAGGTAGATGCCAAGCTTTGTACACCTAAGGTCTAGAAATATCTGCAACTAGAGCTTGCCATTTCCCCTACCCAAACCCTACATCCCCTGGTTTAACACAACTCAACCTACTTAATTCAGGCTTTAAACAGTTCTTTCTTTTTGGAAAAAATCAGTAGCATCATGAAGAACAAAACAGAATTTTAGTACATTAGTACTTTTTTTTTTTTTTATTAGCACTAAAACAAAATAAACCCTTTTATTAGACTAGTGTCACAATGAGCCTCTTAAATTCAAACAAAAATCCAGCACCTCAAATACATCCAGGCAGAGAACAGAAATGAGATTATTTTTTCTTTACGTGAAGGAACACCCACTCTTCTGCACTCTGCATCATCTGAGGAGAGTTCTTTGCTTCCAAGAAAATTCACCCCACTGCCTTTCCAAGTTGCAGCCTCCTTTGGCCTGTCGGAAGCTTTTCTTTCCATTGCCATGGACTTTCCAGCTGTGGTCTGATTTTTACCACACCCTGCAGTCTAGGAGCTTTGTGCTGTCTGTCCTTGAGATAACTCAGTGTCCCCCCCATGCGAGGATTCTTTTCTTCTCCCCAAAGGACTTCACCTGACCATGTTAACAGCTTTTTAGATGGGTTTCTAATTCTCTTTACTGCCACTACCAATTAATGTTGACTTGCAGAAAGGTTAAGAGGAATTAGAACAAGACTACCTTGAAAGAAATCAAAGCTACAACAGGAGGCCTTCCCCAAGGTAAACAAAGACCTCTGTGCTGATCTCCAGGGAAAGCCAGAGCATCAAGTTGCCACTTGAAATAACGAAGGCTGTGACAATGAGAAACTTGTAGGGGATTGAGTAACTGGCTGTTGTGTACAGCTTTAATTTCCAGCTGTAACCTCTACCTTACATCAGAGGTAACCGCATGCATTCTCTGATGTAAGGAAGGGACAAGGTTGCTAGACGATGTAAGGCAGTCATAAAGCCAGATCAGAGTTCCTATTATTATACATGTACTACCAAAAAAACAAAAGGAGCACCTCCTCCTCCCAAGACCCTTACACTTTTGATCAGTGAGAAAAGAGAGATGAATTCTTGAGCTTAGAATCAATGACAGAGTCTACAATTAGCCAGTAACCAATATGATCTTTGTTCAAGTAGTAGTGGCACAGAAATCAGATTTGCCTTATAGAATCAGGCTGACAGTAAATGAAATTCATTCTTTACATATCTTAGGTACACAGACATCTATAAAAACCACCTTATTAAGACCCAGGAGTAATAATTTTGCACATCTGTTACCTTCTCTGCCACCTCATGGACATTAAAAGGAAGAGGAGAATATAATGGTTCAGGTTAATTTACAGAAGTGCTTACCAGGGCTCTGTGCAAATGAACCTCATAATCCTCAGAGGTAACTGAATGCCTGAATAAAGGTACTACATCAATCCAACAACCCCATGATGTTCTTTTCAAAAACCATCCAGAAAAGGGGAAACAAATTACCCAGATTCTGCCATACCAAAGGAGAAACTCCTGCAGGAATAGAGGGAGCTAGAACTTCAAGACACATTTCAAGATTTACAGGTATAACAAGCTCACTGTTGTATTGTTTGGGTCTCTGTCTCAGGAACCATCGGATGAGAATGAGAAGACAATGGATGACATTGCCTCCCTCCTCCCCCCCAATGTTATTTGCTCTCCCTTGTGTGTATGTCCTTTTGCACGTGGAAACAGTATCATCTCTATCAGTAGATCTCTGAGAAATTCAGGAGAAAACCTATCTAATCACTTCTCAGTTAAGGAGTTGAATCCTGCTCATGCTGTCTACTTTTACCTAGAATGCAAATACGGGTTATCAGGAGACGCTAATAAGTGCACGTACTCATCTGTGCAGCTCAGCTAAGGCTTCCCCACTCTCCTTCTTCTTCACATTGGAATTTAATCAGGGATTGCTCTTGGCTGACTCTCTGTAACCCACGTTGAAGAACAGAAACTTTGGGATGACCTAATACAGCTAATAGTCTCATTTACAGTTAGCTTCAGTGACTCTGTGTTAAGGGGAAAAACGCTGGGTCCGCGTGCCTGCTTGTAGCTAAAGTTAACTGGAAAAGTGTACTAACTTTCCCCTGGAATTTTTTTTTCTTATAGCGACTGAAGATAAGCAAAAAAAGACAACTTCAGCTAAAGACGCAATTAGAGACACACAAATCAATTATCTGTCTGAAATGAGCATGAAGTTTTGAAACTCATTCCCCCATCTTAACATCAATCTCTTTCTCTGCCTAACTGGCAAAGCAAAACAAACAAACAAACAAACAAAAACCTCAGAGGTAGGGTGTATCATGAGAATTCTCAAATTTGATTACTTTAAAATAAGCAAATGTTATTTGAACTCACTAGAATAAAAAAATCCCTTCTCGATACTCAAATCTCTATTCCACAGACTTCTCAGTACCAGGCACTACAGCAACTTCCCATCGGTTCAGTCATGTAGGGAAATGCACACGACCTTTAAATGAGGCACACTGATTAGCTGCTTAACATTTTAAAATGCTTGCTTTAAATAAAACCTATAAAGTATTTTAACACAACTTCTTATTAAGTTCAGAAAGTTGTTCTTCAGTACAGACCGGTATATATTTGTCTCTTGATTAAATGGGAACTGTAAGAGTCTTGTACTTTTCAGCAGAAAGAACAAAATATAGAAAAAAAATCCTCTTTCTAACATCCATCAATTTTAGGACATTCAGAAACTATGGCAAACTAATTTCTTTTTCCAGGCTGTTCTTTTAGGACAACAGTATAACAGATTTCAATTCTGGAGAGTGAAAATAAAACAAAAAATTCAACAATTCATGCCCCTTCCTTAGAATATGCAATTTAAAAGGTATACAAATTAGTAACACTGGCTTTAGGTAAATGAATAAATAGTCACTTACTTTAAAAGAAAACTGAACTGCAGATTCTGGAGGGTAAACTATGAAGTGTCTTAAGGTGAAGCCAAAACCCTGAGATGTCCTCCTTAACACGACAGTTTTTGGACCAGGCCAAGAGAAAGTTTCTTCTTCCTCTGATGGTGATATAGCTTCACTCTGCTCTTTCCCATCTTTATTTTTTGATGCCTGAAAGAAAAGAGAGACACAAAGATACCAAATGTAAGTTATAATTTGGGTATTTTTAAAAGCATTCTTGTGCACCTGAAAAACGTTCAATAGTGTAAAGGCTGAAATGAACCTCAAGGAATGTGTACAGCATGGATTTTATTTGCTTTCTAGTTTACTTCGATACAAATTATGCTTTCTTTTTGTCTTCTGGGACTCCATTTCTGGCCACACATTGCTCACAGGCATACAAAGACACCAGCTCCTTTTCCTGACTTCAAATACAGGCATGATTTTCTCAGCTAGTTACTCCTCACTTAAACAACTGAAATAACTGAAGAATGCACAAAACTGGTTCGGCTTCTTTATTGAGATGCGCTTTTTCTCATCTTTGACTTCACCTGTTTGTTGTCTGGTGTGTTTTTTTCCCACCCTTAGCTACTTTCTCTGAACATTTCAGTATTATAACACTGCATACGTATGTGAAAAGGCCTGATTCCTACTACAGTTATACTGCAATCCCAGCTCTTCATCAGAAACAAGACATTTTGTTCCTTTCTTAAGGGTAATTCTATATACCCATGACTCAGAAATATATGATTATGAAAAAATATTTTTATTATTAAAAATATTTGTCTTCTCAGCCTTATATGAAATCTTTCATTTTAAAGTGCATGCCACATCATTCATAAAATCTGAATCAAAAGCTGAAGACATACAAAGAGAGCATGCAAAAACCCTATGACCCTCCTCTAAATATTCTAGTTCAACGATGCGTGAAACAAATTTAGATACCAGAGCCTATAGCCTATTCACAAGGTATTCAAACAGAAATAATAGTCTTCTTGTCCTTCTGTAGCTCTGCTGCTGGGGCTCAGCAACTGGCTGATACGTGTCAGAATTTACTGCTTGGTTTTCTTCCTGGGCTGCTCCAAAATAATCCCTTACAGCTGGGATTTGAAAAATGCAGCAGTGCTTATTGGTAAGGTGGGCCCAGCCAACTCCCAATCGATGCCTACAGAAAACACGAAGCATTCTGACTTCCACCGTGATAGCAAGGGGTGTCACGAGGAAACTTCTGCAGGAAGGACAGCTCAGAAAAGCCCTATCTTGTTTAGAGCTGCAGGGAGGCCAAAGAAATACTACTCAGTGCTTCGAAGATCAGCCTCCCTGCCTCTGATCGTCCTGTGCTCAGGGAGGAAAACCATACAGATGGCGAAGGGTCTTGGTGCTGCAGCCACGCTGAGAAACGCTTATGGAAACCCAAACTGGGAGAATGCAGAGCAGCCCCACGGCGCTCTGCTTCTCTGAACAGTCTCTGAACCTCTGAACACGAAGGATTATTTTCAGATTTTTGGAAAGAAAAATGTGAAACTCAGTCTCAGCTGAGTTGATCACCGAGTCCTTGTCCATCACCTTCGTTCATGTTTTGAAGCATTTGTGTAAAACAGAAAAGACTGAAACGAGGTAACTGATGAATGAGAAATTAGGCTGAGCTGTGGAACTGCCAAGGCTGGCTTTAATTTAATCTTTGCATTGCTTGACCTTTAAGTTAAATGCTACGTAACCCTTTAGCCTGACTACAAGGTCAGTTATTGAGGTGTTTCCCACCAATCTCATCAGCTTCTGAACACTTTCTCATTTTTGCACAAACGTTCTCAGTCTTCCATTCTCATGACATGAGTGGAAAATTGCACGATTAAAAATGATGATTTCCATCCCATTAAAATGGCAAAACAAGTAGCTCCCAATAAAAATCACTGGCCTCAACACCATGACAGCAACTTCCTCTATTAAGTGACAAGCAAGCAGAAATCCACCTATTTACCCCTTCTCTGCAATCATTTTTTCTCTTTCATTTTTATAGACAACACTTGGAGATATTTTGAACAATCAAAAAAAATAAAGGTATCACACAAGATCAAAAAAAAATTAATAAGCAAATATCTGTCATTAAGGATACTTAAACAGCAAACTTATATCAGAGAATCATTCAGGATGGAAAAGACCTCTAAGATCACCTAGTCCAACCTTAACCTAGTCCTAAAGTCCACCACTAAAACCACACTGCTAAGTTCTGCATCTACACGTTTCTTGAAGACCTCCAGGGATGGTGACTCGGCCTCTTCCCTAGGCAGCCCGTTTCAGTATTTTACATCCCTTTCAGTAATGAAATTTCTAATATCCAACCTGAACCTCTTCTGGTGCAACTTGAGGCCATTTCCCCTCATCTTACCACTTGGTGCTCAAGCAAAGAGCCTGATCCCCACCTCACTATGGGCAAAGACAAAATGTAGCACTGAAAAGCAGAGGACTTTTTTTTTTTTTTTTTTTTCCTGATAAAAGCCTCCCTGATTATCCTAAAGGTAGTTGTGGTGGGTATGACAACTGATCACCGTGGTTTACTTACAGATCTGCTGTAACCTGGGATCAAAATGCAGCCAAACCTCCCTAGGTCTGAGAGGTGGGAGACACAGTATTCATTTGACTCACGTGAGAAACCACCTCTCTTTCCCCTGCAATTTCAAGTGAACTTTTCTCACTCAGGCAAGCTGCTGAACTGACAGCTCCCCATAAACACCAGTATTGCACTGGCAAGCCAGCGTTTCCTGAAAGAACGGGCCAGAAGTTAAAGGTTATCATCATGCCATCCTTGGAGCGCCCGCGAGGGCTGCCAACAGTTGAACAGAAAAGGCCAATATTAATAAGAAATGTGGGACGTGGTCAGTGACAGCAGCTCCCAGCCGCCACGACGAACAAAAAGGAATCTGAATTACAAAGAAGAGAGCCAACATCTGTTGAGTCACCCCGTGAATGGTCCAACCACAGCACGCCCACCAGCAATATCCCTTGCCAGGGAAGGCTTGAAAAAGGAACAAGCAAAGTTTTCAAAAGCACAAACAAAACAAGGGTGCAAGACAGCAGGCAAGAAACAGATGATGTTTTGCACAGGCAAGAATGTTACTGAAAGCAGGGATCCTACATGGTATTTCTTCAGAGCCAAAAGTGATGGTAAGCCGGTTACAAATACGTAGATACCTCCTATCCTCGAGGTGATCTGTCTTTAGAGGAGACTGACATGCATTTCAAGAGAAATATGTATGCTTTATTTTCATTTCACATAAAACCTAACAAATGAAAGATTGTTTTGCTGTGTTCCTTACTAAAAGATGTGGATGCTTCATTCAGTAAAACACTGAATCTCTACAGATTCAACGTTCAACGTGAAAGTCAGAACGCATACAATTAAGTTCAAGGACTGAAGAATCCCAGGCTACTAAAAATGATTCAAGCATCATTTCCCCCAGGATTGCTTCATATGAGCTTTTTACACAAAGTATCTCAAAACATCATTTCCTGTTACAGGCAATTACAAGGACATATAGCAGATGCTTAAACACACTATAAAAAGCATACTGTGCTTTGAATATTGCCTTTAACCCTGTTTTTCCGAGCGATGAAAGCATCCATGAAAAATCACACGGCACCTGAAAGAAGCGCATGAATCACCAGGAGCTTAGCACAGTCTATAGAATTATGTAAAAATGGTAAATCTGATTATTTACAAACATCAGTGTTATGTCCAAATAAAAGTAAATCTCAAAACAGTAATTTCACATTTTATCGGTCTTAAAAATGAAAAAGAAACACACAACTTGCATGGCCTCCAAAGCCTCTCTCATTTTCTGGCTTCTAAACAATTTACAGCCAGATCTGTATAAATAACATCCTAAAAACAGTTCAGTCCAATGACAGTCGTAAGCAATTGCAACACAAACTATCAGTTGTCTTCTTGGCTGTCTAAACAGATAAATAGGTATGCTTTGAGCTCTGAATACTATCTTCATAGATGAATAATAGGGAACATAATAAATAATTATACCTTGAGCTATCGATCCTTGAAAAAACATGAAAAACAATTTAAAGTTGGTGTGAGTAATGTGAATCACTGAATCACTCCATTTTCATGCATATTTTACCTTTGTATTTGGCAAACAATTTCAAAATTATTTCTCAAGTCACTTAGGACTGGCATTCACATTTACTCTAGTTATTAGGGTTTAACTTTTTTCTCTAATCATCCAGAACACTTCACAAATAAATTATGTAAATAAAAATCTCATTGCAAGTGTGTTTGCCAAGCTACATTTTCTGAAGCCCAAATCTTTATTAAGAAAAAAAAAAACAAAAAAAAAAACAAGAACACCAGACTGACCAGACTGACTGGTGGAGTCACCTCCCAACAGCTCGATAAACACAAGTCGCCTCCTGCTTCAGAAGGATTTCACCATGTTCAGCTACCAGCTCGTCTACCAAGAAATGTGCTGCCTGAAACAGCAGCTTGGCTAGATGTGTGTGTGCTGAACAGAAAATGGGTTGGTGTCACCTGATTTTCCTGATTCAACAGCCATCAAGCAGTATTTTTTTTGATCACCATTGACATAAGCCAGAACCAAAAAGGATCTTGCACATTATTAAGCCCACAATTGCCTTGATACAGTGAGAGGATATTCCAAATGCTATAATAAATGCTGGGCTTGCTTAGAAACAGTGGTATTTCTTGCATCAGGTCATTTATTTGCCCTATTTTTTTGTAACCAAGTAGCTATCATTTAGCTAACTGCCCTATTACACCTGCAATTTCAAAGAAAAAAAGACTTTTCTAGCAGTTTGATCTTATTTATGTGACAGAAAGTGTAAAAAGTCTTTTAAAAGGTAACAGGGGAGGGAAAAAAATGGTTCTTTTCTGGCTAAGACTAAAGAACAGAAGGAAAAACTATGGGAAGAAAATCTTGTTATCCACAGAACGATGGGAGATTTCACGGCAAGTCAGGCTTTCTTTCTTTAAAAATCAGATTCTTCCAGTGACGATTTTCAAACGAAATTATAACAAGCCACTGACCCTTTTAGTCTCAGCCACGCAGAGAACTTCAAATCACTTTGATAGAAGCCGACAAAAAGTTGCATGAAGATCTCCCTCAAAAAAATAGTTCTACTTTTCTGGTACATCCATCTGCTCAGAAATAATGAAGCAAAGAACTGTATTCATGCCCAGAGGACATCATGTTCCCTTTACCCTTGATCATCTTCTGTAGTCAAAGAACTAGGCTCCTGCACGCAAGAGATCTCAGGCAGAGTAAAAGCTCAATCCACTGGAGAACATGTGGTTCCCTGGACCTGCGATGCCAGGTTAACAGTTGGACTCGATGATCTTAGAGGTCTTTTCCAACCTAAATGATTCTGTGATAGGGGACAAATACAACCCCCAAAATACACAGCTCCTGGGCGTTCCTGAAACAGCACTAATAAGTAAATTATCTTAGAAAGACAAGTGTTTAACACAGAAGGTTATACAACTTGTCTTTGAGATCTATCATCTCCACCCCCGTTTGCAGTACAGGTAGGCATATCCAGCACTCGAAAAAGAAGCCAGACAATTATTTACACCCATACCACCTCTAAAGCAGCCATACTTATACATTTTTCACACTATGGGTAAATTCAGGCAGTACTCCATTAAAACCACCACTGCTCTGAGAAAGGCTTGTGGCCAGACACAGAACAACTGTGACAAGCGTTGGAGGCGTAGGCTGAAAGCTCTTGCTGCTCTTCACACAAAATCACAAGCTCTATGCCTTTTGACTGCTGAAATGAGGACTGCAAGTGAAGAGGTTTGGCAAAGAGTGAAAACATCAAAATCCATGATCACATTCCGAACCAGTCTCAACCCGTGGCAAGATAAGATACTTCTAATGTTTTTTAACCCGACTGGAATGTAAAAATAACATTTTATTCAAAAGTAAATCATTCTCACTGAAAGGAAATTAATTACTAATACAAGGTTGACACCTCAAGCAAATTCATCCTCCCAGTATCAGGAAATAGCTTTGTCCTTGAAGCAAACAAATGAGTTCAATCGCTTCCAGCCTCAGCAACACATTCATCTCTTCACTGAAAAATCCCTGCAAAGACATGAGCAGGAAAACCAGAACGCAGAAACCCCAACACCTACATAACTCCAGTCCTGCATGTCAAACACGCACTTGTCCTAACTTCTGACTTTAGTACTAGACAAAATCCTGCAGTCTTCCCCCTAAACAGATAAGGAAGGATGTTGGGGAGGATAGATGTTCAGGCAGGAAATGGAACTTGGCAGCATGTGGACTGACGTCCTGTCCTCACGTGAGTCTTCCATTGTTTTCTGTCCTTGCAAGGTAAGCTACAAGGTGTAACCATCAGCATCTCCAAACCCACAGTGGTGGCAGGAAACGCGTCTCCCAAACTAGTCTGACATAAGAAATCGCAGAAATCTGAGATGCATCACCTTAGATGCTAGCTAAGGCCAAAAAAAGGCATCTAAAATTAAAAAAAAAAAAAGATTATTTTTTTTTAATATTTAATTGATGTTTTTCTTAACAGATACACACACTACAGACTTAAGAAACCTTAAGCTGAACTCCAAAGATACCCACAGTCTTCTATGTGGAATGCCAGCTTCCTTCTTTACTAACACCAAAATTAGACTCTGCAGTTTATTAATGAATCATCCCAAACACTTCAGTATTTTGAGTGTCCAACTAGAATGTTCAGATTTGCATGCTACCTCAAAGTTACCCTTCTATACACACAAGCAGTAAGAAAATAAATAAATAAGTTCATATATATATACACGTATGATTACTAAATAGTGATTAATTGACATATACAGTTATACAATTAAGCTTAGGGCAGATGCATAATAAACATGAGTTAGTTGCATCTACCTGCATGTGCATCTCCACAGGGCTTCTCTCTGCAGGTACCCAGACATCAAGAGACAGGTTTGAGGCTAGAAACAAGACTGTGTATGTAAAGCCACTGTCTTAAATACTGCTTTTTCAAAAATAAAAAAATAAAAAAATAAAAAACAAACATCAGCACATACAATAAACTTGCATAATTGCTGACATTTACTATATACCGACTTGTACTTTTTAGTAACACTCAAAGTAGACGTGACTGCAACGTAGCAGCCTGGAGTGAAAGTAGTTCAGGATGAACAAGTCTTTATCTACAGGAACGATACTGTAACAGCATAATCAGCAGGAACTGAAGAGCTGAGCAGCTTGAGACACGTAAACATACTGAAGCACAAAAGAGGAAAGCTCTTCCTACACGAGGACATCCCTCAGTACTGCTCCATGTTCGCAGAATGGGCCATGAGGAGATGGAGCCCACCCAACACACAGTGCTGGGCCTAGTAAGAAGTTCAGCAAGAGATACTAGAAGGTACCTGACTCCATCCTGTGCATTTTAGTGCTATATGTATTTAAGAAAGCTGCAGGAAGGACTCAGATGCCCAATGAGAGTAATGCCGAGCCTGTTTCCAGCAGGTACCAGGAGAAGGCTGTCTTGCCACGAAGCACCTGAAACTGGAAATGAAGATGTAAACAAGCCCTCAAAGCTCAAATAATCAAACAGCTGCAAAACTGCTCTCACCACAAGAGAAAAAAAAAAAAAGAGATGTGGAGATAAATGGAGCATGAGTCATCACATGCAACTGTTAGTAAACAGCACTCACAGAGGTTAGATAAAATCAGCCCAGACAGGGCCTTCTCTTCAGGGCAACTGCTAATAGCAAAAGACAGCCTGCTTTTGGAACTGGGAGGCACAGCTCTTCTTTCACAGAAGCTATTCATGAAGGAAAAAAAAAATAATGAAAAAACGGCCTTCAGAGCATGACTTCTCCAGATCACGGCTTGGAGAACGTGTGTCCCCAGGGGACCCGCTCATCTTTTACAGGCGGAGTGCTGGATGGCCGCTGAGGCTCCCCAGCACCAACACTGCTCCTGAGGAGAACGCAGGAACTGGGAAGGCCAGCAAACTCAACCAGCTCTCCAAAACGAGATCTGAACCTTTTGTGACTCCAGACAGTTACTACAAAGAATGGTGGCAGTCCAACCAGGAGAACAAAAACAAACTACTAGGAATTGGAGGGCAAAGATGGGCAATGCCGTTTCTCATGCGCGCCCCTCGCCTGGCCTGGGCAGTCGGGCCCTGAGCAGTGACCAGCAGGGGTGAGGTGGTCTCTGTGGGCAGATGTCCCCCACTCAGCCTTCCTAAGGGTCTTGCTGATGGCCATAAGGAGCTGAGATGCTTCAGAGCAAGGCAGTAAAGATGCAAGGAGCACTGCAGAGAGTGAAGGCCTGGCAGGCAGGCCACCTGCAGGAGCCAGGCTCTGTTGTTTCAATGTTCTGCCCAGGTGGCCACAGCGACAGGTCAGTGCTGGGAGAACAACCAGAGCCAATTCAGGTATTTGCTATGAGACAGCCCTGGCAGCAAACCTGCCACCTCCTTCTAGGAACATGAACCCCACCCAGACGAAGTATCGGGCCTAGGATAATCCTTTAATTCACACTGAAGGCCGTGGCACCTGCCTGCAGCAGAGATCAGCAGCACACCACACACACTTGGAAACTTCTCAGAAGTGAATGACCCAACCTAATAAAACACATTAGCAGTGTCCTCAAACCAAGGCCAGGTGAGGAGAAAGGCTCAAGAGAGCAATATACGACAGCTCCAGTAGCATGAAGGAAGTGGGAAATCTGCAACCCTTCAAAACCAAAGCCTGTGCCAGCGCAGCAGATGGCTGCTCGCACAGGGAAGGAGACATCGCCGCTGCCGTGCAGCGTGCAGAGCTGCTCTGGGTGGAAGGAGATGGACAGACGGACGTCTGCTTCTGTGTACTTCTGTAACTGCCACTGAAGTAAGCACAGTCAAAGGAGAAATGGCATTTTTGAGAGGATTTCAGTCCTCAAAAAGGTCGAGGCACACACCAAATAACAAACAGTAAAACCCCCCACACGTGCAGCTCGTTCCCCAAGCTGAAGTTTGCCTTTCTGTGCTCTACCGCTCACAGAAGGCTGCTCTGCGAAGCAAACAGTTGATGCTTATGTCAGTCTCATCCCTACTCCACAAGACCTGGAAAGCAAAGCTAAAGGCTACCTGCAGCAACCTCTGCCTTTCTCCCTCACCTTAAAATACTCCCACATTTAAATCACAGTTTTTCCCCCCTGAGATCCAATACAGGAAAACAAGAAGGGTCGGAGGAAGCCTGTAGCTGAAAAACTCCATCTTCTCCATTTGAAATCAAGTCCCTCCATTGCAACACATAAATAACTAGCTTTACGCTGGCAAAGCACTCAAGGATGCAGGGACACGTGACAATCTGAAAAAGGATGATCACCAAAATGGCACTTCTGTTAACCGAAAAGTTCTCAGTGTGCTGTTTTCCTGGCTCTGGATTAAATGCAGCAACACCAACTGGCTCTAAAGGAAGCCCAGCTGGGCCTACTTGCTTGAATGAAAGGAGCACACAGCTCTCCAGGCCAGGGGAGATCCAGAAACAGTTTTCCTACTTTACAGCAGGGAGAGCACAACCCTACTCACTCTGGCTAGAGCTGAACTAGCATGTTATGCAGAGCAGGCTCTGGTTTTCTTGTACAAAAGTTCTGATACCTGGATTTTTTTGTGCTTTTTTTTGACTTCACCAAGAGCAAGATCAGGTTTGGCATGACTAGTGCTCCATCGCAGCTCAAGCTTGACTCAAAACTTCTGCAGTTAGCACCTAGTGTCTTCATTACCTAGATGAACACAAACTAACTATCTGATGAACACTAACTATCCTCCTTTAAGTATCAGACACTTGCAAGTTTAGCACTTAACTAAAGGGTTTTAATTTTAACATGCACATATATACACTACAAAAATATACCAAACTGTGTGTGCATCCATATATTTATATGTATATGTGGAGATATATATATACACATACACATTTGTAGTAGCTTGCCCATGTTGTAAAACAACAATGCTTTAACTACAATCTTTTCAAAACCTAATTAAGTGCAAATAAATGCATTTATCTCATACTTTCCACAATTTCAAGCAATACCACCAAGAAGCAGAGGCAAAATACAGGGATTTACTTCATGGGACTGAGACGCAAACTGTTTCCACGCTGCTTTTGCTCATATCTTGCAATTGGTATTTAGAATAATACATGTAAACACATAGTTTATAGTATTAAATGTAGGCAGAAAAACATTAAAAACAAAAAAGAAATTGAGAGCTTCCTTGTTTTCTTACAGGCTCATTAGCAAAAGCCTCCCCTCTTAACAGCTACATCCTCCTTAAACTGGAAAGAAAGGAAACATCTGCAGGGCTGGTAGCATAACAGCAAAATGTCATGTGATCTTAATTTAGCTAAATCAGAGCTTTTCCTTCTCTACTTGTTCTGCCCCTGCTTGTTAAGAATAGGAAATGCTTTGTCCTTACCTTAAGAATCTGATCTGGAAATATCAGACAGGAGACTGAGAAAGCAAACTTTCTTAGTGTCGAAGCAAAGCTTGAGGTTATTCCGCTCATGATAAAAACTGTCTTAGTAGTCTGACAGCAGTGATTGAGAGCGGTTGCACAGTCACAGCCTGTCAGCGGCTGCCTTACGCTGCTTCGTTCAGCCTAGGGGAGCTTTCTGACAGACCCAAGACCACAAGCCGTCCACAACCCTCTCCGCTTCCTACAAATGGGGAGAGAACAGTAAGTTCTCTCATTGCCAACGTCCCCAGCCAAGTGTGTAACTGCACAATTAGGAGCTAGCTTGGACCACGTTTGTATACTCTTTTTGCTTTCTGGACTAACGCAGACTTTATCAGACACACCACATACCAGATAGTTTTCACTACGTTTTCACCAGGCTCTGTTATGGCATACCTATTCACACACACTGAATAGTTCTGCAGAAGCTCTTAAGAAAAACGAAATCACCGCAGAGGATAGAACCTGATTCACTCTGAGCCCATTTCAATAATCAGATGCAGCACAGCGTTGAAGGCAGCCATGAAACCACCTACACACTTCCTCCAGCTCACGCTGTTTCTCCTCATCGTACCCAGGGGCTATGGCTTGGTGAAACAAATCGTCAGCTCTGCCAGGACCCTGTCTAAACCAGCCAAGAGAGCACCCGTTTTTCCACAGCCTCTCTGCCCCTCCAGCAAACCTCTGGACTTGGACCGGGCTACTCCATGCTGCAGCTATAACGCTGAGCAAGGGCTTTGCTTTGTGGGCTCGGCGGTGGGACAGAAACACACCTTACGCTGCTCTCTAATGCAGGTATGAGGCTGATCTTCTCAGAGAAGCTACTGATCTTTCCAAAATAAATAGACTCATTCGTGCTTTAAAGATAGGAAATCAGAAGACTAGCTGCACCACTTCGTCTGCATAAATGCATTGTCGTAACTGCTGGTATCCCAAGTAGTTCAGGCTTGGGATCTGAACACCTTCAGCTTTGCAATGCTGCAGTTTTACTTAGAATTTTGTTTCATGTGTGACATGAACGTCTGACCTGCCCCATGCCAAAAGGAAGCCATTGGAAGATCAGGGAATTGACCCGCAATGTCAAAATGCAGATTGTCACCCTAAATATAGCAACTCACTTCCATTTCAGATTCAGTCCTGCTGGCAGAAGATTTACCTCGTCTCATGGGAAGAGTTTTAAGAACTGACTTGAGGGAAGAACTACTCAGATCAAGTCTAAACTTCCTAAGAAAGATTTAATACAGAGAACACAGCTCAAAAACACCACAAAACTTGTAAGGCAACGTTTCAAGATTCTTTACATCCCTGAATACACAGCTTCCCCCCTCAAAAGCAGCCACCTCTAGATATATAGTTAAAGCTACAAGCTTTAACACTGGGTAAATACAGAAACTAATAAATTCCTGCATGCACAAACACACTGCTTAAATATAATCCTGGTCCCATGTTTTAAGATATTTGAATGCAGTATATAATGCACAAATTAACACACTGCTAGTATTAAAAGCCTTACACTCAGAATGAAAAAGGTTTGTGCATAAATCAGCAAATGTAGATGCAAAGCTACATAACTCGTGTTAAAATATTTCCAAACTCTAAATTTGTAATCTGCTGCGCATATAGGACAGAAAAGCAGCTTTTTCAGTGAACAATTTAATTTACTAAGATATAATACTTAGAAAGCTGCTTAAAAAAAGACTGTGAAGTCATTAACTTGAAAAAAAAAATCTGAAATCTGTATGTCAACAGAGATGAGGTATCACTAAGAGGATAAAGAGGAGAAAGTTGTCCACAGGATTTTCAGTTTAGCTGCAAATCCAGCAGCTTTCAGACATTGCCTTACCGTGCGATCATAAGCAACCTGAGTTATTTCCTCACAGTTTGCAGCGAACGTGTCAGTAAGAATGGCAAATGCCAATGACTAAATCCACATTTGTATCTGTCTGGAGAACGGGGTGGAGGGCAGTGGGGAAATCTATTTTAACAAAAATTCACTTGCTTTTTTAAGAACTACTTGTCCTTGCATGCCTATTACTACGGCTTGAATTGCTCACTGTTGCTGAGTTACTTCCCCATAGTTGGGAACATTACAAATGTTTCTCCAACAGCAGCGTGAATTCCCACAGTGAGTAAAGCCACCAGCTATTTCCTGCAGTGATTTTACACCTTTTACTCAACAAAACTGAAAACATTACACCCTGCACTGCTATGAGACGAGATTTTTATCATATTCCCTCCCTCCCCAAGGCAGGAGATAAACAGAGGAGTACAATAAGATAACGTATCACATTTCTAAACTGTTATCAGCTGCAAGTATCTGAAAGGAATGCAACCACCTTTGTTATTTCATCCTCCAAGTGACACATTCAGAAGACTGAAAAGCTTTTTTTTTTTTTTTTTTTTTTTTAATGTTATCTGAGATTCTCCAGAGGAAGGGAATAGCTGCAGTGCAGCAGCCGATGCAGTGCTGCTGCGTCCTCAGGCTTGAAGGCACTGCGATCGCTGAGCCTGCACTGCACCGTCTCATTCCTGTACAGTGCCATACAGAAAAAGGCTGTGATAATGAACTCCAGTTAAAGCAAAATTGAAAAGATCTTGGCAGCTAGAATGCCACAACATACAAACTTATTTCTAAAAGACTGTGTTGATGTCAGTGGAAGTTCCTCCAAGCCCAGCAGCTTCAATGGCCAGGCACTCCGTGCAAGGGACCTGTGTGACCAGCTGCGAGTTGATGGAACTCTGCAGATCACCTGCCTTTGGCTGAGAAACCTGAGATGAAGTATTTGGATGGCTGAAAGCACCTAATTGTTACTTTTAGAGGCTAGGATGCAGCAATAAAATAAAGAAAACAGTACGGCAGGCATTGGTCTGGTAGGAATTTGGAGCCCACAGGGACCTGGGAAGACCTGCTCTCCTCAAACCAGATTAATCATCTACGACGCTGCTGGGGCAGCCTCTGTGACCCCACGTACACATCCCCACATACAGATACAAGCTTTCTACCTGCTGCTCCTTGCCTATTTCTCAATCTGCATTCATGCTGAAGTTCTAGATGGCCCATGAGACTCCCAGTCTTAGATCTGTCCCATGTTCCACCAGACCACCACTGACAACACAAAAAAGCAGACATGTCACTACTCCGCAGGAACAGATTTTAAGAAAGATCAGAAGTAACGAAGCTGTCCCAGAAAGATGAAAATCTGCAATTAATCCAGTTTGGCTTTGTACTCATTACTGTGAGACAAGAAGGCTTCTGATTTATTATTCATGGATCACCCTGTGAAAGCCACACAGCCATCAATCCCAGCCAAGGTCTGGGCTACAAGCTGACATTTTTCATTGCAGAACACGATTTCTGACTCAGATTTCTAATTTAGTCCTGACCTCTGCATGTTCTTTGAAAACACAACACGCTAATACACACAGCACCTTGCTGTATCTGAGCCCAAAAGGCACCTGCCTCCCGTTACAGCAGCTCTTACGCTGCACCATGAAGTACTTTTTGTACAATCTGTATTAACACGGTGGGCATGTATTGACATTCCCGCCTCTTACGTATTTGTTCCCTTCCTGTTCTAAAAAACAAACTTTGGGAACTCCACACTGGGGGAGAGGAGCGGGGTGTGTGCCAGCAGAACAAACTAAACAACCCTGAAGACCAACTCTGTAATCTGATTCAAGAAATCATTAGCGATAAACAAGCAATTAAGCTCTTTTTTATTTTCTCCTTGGATATAGGCTTCTGACAGCCATTTAGGAGGAAATATGTTGTCTCACAAGGCAAGCCTTCAGCTCAGCTCTCAGATGACAATTTGTAATTCACTCCCCTGATGGTTTACTGGGGTCAGAATGGATGAAAATCACCGAAGAAGCTGCATAGCTCCTGCTAATTCAAGGACACCACGTGCCAAACTGGAGCAGTTACACCTCAGAAGGAGCTGCTAGCTCCAACTGCACAGGTCACCCACCTCTGTTCTCACCAGCAGGCTTCTCCAGCAATGCTAGGTGGGGAATTTGGAAAGCAACACTGCTGCACAAAGCACAAGGCATCTCTCTCCAGGGCTGACGGTGTTCACTTCTTACGTGCACCTCAATTGGTCTCTTCTTCAGAGGTAATACCTCGTAAATGAACGAACAAGTTCGTTTCAAGGAAAAAAACAGCAATAACTCACTAAAATGTGCAGTTTGCAGCTATTTGACTTTCAGGGGAAGAAAAAGAGCACACACAGCAATCATATATTCTACTTATCTAATAAAAAAAATAGTAAAAACAAACAGTTCAGCAACATTTCTACTTTAAGCATGCAAGTAGTTTCAAGTATGTTGATCTAAGGCCTGGTTTTCTTACCAGCTTGGTATAATACAGCTTTTGGATTATGTGAAATCTGCCTTGTTGGGTGGTTTGGTTTTCTTAGCTTATTATTTTGGGTCTTAGCAGTTCATTTCAGTCTGTTACTCAAAACCAAACACACACACACAAATACACACACAAAGTGCCCCTTTCCCTTCCCCCTACTTATGCCAAACTCATTTTAAAACTTCACAGGACTGCTCACATCATGAGCCAGGCATTTTCTTGCTTCTTGATTTCTGAAGTACAGGAAGCTATCAGCCAGGTTGAGTTTGTCTATACAGGTGAATTCTTACCTAGGTAAGCAAGCTAGATTAAACTCAGACAGGGCAGCATCTGAAAATTAAGACTGGAAGAAAGCCTCAGTTTGTCTCAACAGAACAGACTTCTTTTAACCTATAACATTAAGAAGATGACTCAAAAAAAGTGGGAATATCTGGTGGGAATATTTCTGAATCACTTGCCTCTAGTTACTGTACCGAAACTGCAACTTTTTTTTTCTTTTTTAAAGCTCTCATCTTCCCTTTAACATTGTAGAAGAACACAATAAATTCTCCTCAGTGACTAAATGTTCTGTGAGAAATACGGGTAACATCTAGGGTACCCTGAAAGTAGTATTACAACAGCATAGCACTATTTTAAATCCTTAGTAAGTGGATTCTATTTACAAACAAGCTTTCAAAATCCAGGCATGTTTTGTTTTTTTTCCCTCTAGTTATGCAGGAAATAAGTCAATTAGACTTACAGCTGTCCATATTAAGGACTGAATAACATCCTGTGGTCATTTATTTTATCCTGCATGTTCACAAAAAGTACACAAAAAACCTCCCCTCACCCTATTTTCCCTCACATTCATGATAAAGTATTTTCAAACAGCCAAGACGGTTGAGTCCCATTAAAGCTGGGGAAAAAATCAGCTTTAAATTTATTCACACTGCAGATGACCCTGGCACGTCTCCCCTTTCCTGTACGCAATACATTTCTTTTTGTGCAATTCCTGAAGCAAATCTCCCTCAAAGGTCAAGACTCTACCAGAACAACCTGAAGTACTCCAAGTGTTAAAATAAAGCTTTTATATAGTTAAAAGCATGTTTTATATAGCCACTAACTCTAGCAAATGCCTTAGGACATGGCAATACTTTTAATTCTACCCTTTCCATAGGATGGGGGGGGAGGGAAGGGGAATAGATGGACTAGAGCCTTCCCCCCCCAAATAAATTATATTATCATTTTTAAAATATGTAAGGATAAGAAAACAACCGACCTGGCCACTCCAAGCACAATAGAGGTTGCATATGAAGCTCCAGTTGTGGTTGATCACGCAGTCCAAAATCTTGAACTGGGCCATGTCCTGCTATAGCGCAGACTGCTCAGACTGCTGCTGTGCTCTGACTCAGCTTTTGCTGCGTGCTGCTCGAGGATGCGAGAGCTATGCAGTAATGACATTCAGGAACAAGGACCTTCCTTCCTGCTCTGTCTCCCTTCCCACCCCAGCCATGTGTCAACTCGGCGAGATAAACTGACAGAACTGCCGAACGTTCCTCAAAACAACACTTCCGAGACTGTCAAATTATGCATTCTTGGGGGGGGGAAAAAAAAAAAAAAAAAGAGAAGAGGGAAATAAGAACAAGCACAGTTTGAGTGTACCCTTTTGTATTTCCCTTAGTGACATTTTTTAGGATGTTCTTTTTCTTTTTCCTGTTGCTGCTGCTAACAGTCTGAATCTCAATAAATTCGAACAATAATTCATATAATAAATCTTAAACCTGCTTAGGCACAGCTACGATGATGGACACTGTGTTTTCAGGAGATCCGAAAGCTTTTTAGGAGATCCAAGCAACTTTTCAGCAGCCAGGAGAACCGCCCAAGTTTCACAGAAGTCATGGAGGTCCATCACCTTCATGTTCTTAAATAGCAGGCTCCCTTTAAACCACCAGAGTGCTGACAGCACAGAAACACCTTTCATTAATCTGAGGTTTAAACACCACAGCTAGCTAACAAACCTTTCAGAAAGTCAGACAGTTTGATGCATCAGCTGTAGCTCCAAACAATTTAAAACTAGGATGTTATTTGTTGAAAGCACGTTAGGGCCCCAAGCACCTGCTCAGTGACAAGAAAGGACCCCAGCACTGACCCCAAGCCGAGGAAGGAGCAGAAAGAGCCCTGCAAGGCACAAATCTCAGCTTCCCCCCCAACCCATCTTAGGAAAATACAAGAGAAGCAATGTGGATGAGCAGGAGGGAAGCATCCTGCTTGCATCAGCATTCATGCACTGCCTCAAGGAACATCTGTAATATGCCAAAGACTTTTCAGTCTTGAGAAAGTGTTGAGCAAGGGCAACAGGACCAGGTGGCCAATTCACCCTCTGCTTTAGTAACAGCCAAACTACTGAAAAGTACTTCAAATGTGAAAGAAAATTCATGCTACAAAAGCAGTCTGGAAGTAAAACAAACTCGTACACAAGGGCCAAACAAATGGCTTGGCCAAGTAGCAGCTTGTAACTTTGCAGGCGTTATACAAATAAGGTCTCATTTGTTTTAACTGAACCAAACAGAAAACTTGTTCTAATTTCTCCTCCCAAGGGCCCTGGGAATTAATGCCAGGGTCCAAGCAAACCTCTTCCCTTCTCACCAACACGAGGAGTCTGAGGACTGCCAGGACACAGCTGTGTACAACAAATCTATGCTGTTTAAGATGTAAAAGGCAGAGCTTTTCTATTATCACTGTAATTACGAAAAAGGGAGAAGAGCAGTATCAATGTGACACTGCACAAAATGAATATGGTCTCAGAAAAAAAAAAATACTTAAATTGGGAAAAGAGCTTGAGATATTAAAAGCATAAAAACTCCTTGTACAAGTTAAGCAACCAGCACTGAAGCAGCCAGTGCTGACAAGAGGCTGGAAGACATGTCCTGCTTAGCAACTATTACTAGGTGGAACAGGCAGACTTGCTCACGGCACACATCCTAAGCGTCCCAGGTTGAGAGATGTGGGAGAGGGGGGATGTTTGGGAAGGTCCTGCTGAGCGGGGGATCCTGCAGAGATGCCAGAGCAGAGCGAGGCCGTGAAGTATCCAGGAAGGAGCTGGCAGCCTGAGGGAGCAGCAGGCAGGGATGCTGGCGGACCTCGAGGGGCAGCCAGCTTGCGGCTGAGAAAAGGCTGCACTGTGGAAAAACGCGGTCATCAGATGCACAGGGTGGAGGGAAGAAGGAAAAGGAGATCTGGAAATCTGAGACAGGTTTGCTGCTTCATACCAAAAGCCATCAGCCAGTTTTAAAGCAGTGTTTTGGTCTGCAACAGTCTCCTTATTACATACAAAAAGTATTACATACTTTAAGACAAATAAAGTACTATCCAGTATTTATTCCTTCTGAAGTACTCAAACTCCTAGTAAATAGCCAACACCGTATTTTATAACTCTACTGTACAGTTTGATATAAGAAAGTCAGTCAGTCAAGCCTCAAAAACCAAGTTTGTATACCTCTTCCCATAAAATCAACAGCCATTATTAACCTTTAACTTTTTGGCATTAATTTTCAAAGTTTTAAGGAAATTCTGACCCGCACAACCCCCCAGTCCGGCCAGGGCTTATGTAATACTTACTGCAATTCACACTGAAGTGTCTAAATCCTTCAGATAAAAACAAATTACAACAGAAAGAAATAGGAGAACATTCTCAGAAACAGTCAGAATGGGCCTGAATTTGTTGTCACCAACAATCAGTATCAAAATGCTTCAATGGGCATGGAATGAGACAAGGACTGAAGTTTCTGCAAGCCTGAGTCTTCATTTAAAGTCCTGTAGATACAGGATGAGATCAGGAACTGCTACAAGAGCAGCACCCTCAATAGTTAAGTTGGTTTAATAAAACCTTAAAATCACTTCTTTCTTAAAATTCCCTTCTAAACCAGCCTGTGTCCTTGTAAATTTGATCTGCCAGTACTGAAAACCATTCCTGACAATCTCCAACTAGCCTGATGATTGCTCCTACTTACAAGAAAACCTCCTTCCTGGTACAAGGTTAAATCAAATTCCACTAGCTTAGCATTGCTCAATTGCTACCTCATTTCAGAACAGAACAGAATTTTCTTCGCAAATTACTGCTCCATGTCTGCTGGAAGCCCTTCTGTACTTCTCCTAGGCACAGTTTTGCTGAGAAGACTCTGATCTGAAGACTCTTGTGCAACTGCACAGGAATTTATGGAATTGCCTTCAAGGAGGCACACAGTAAACAGAGCACTTCCCTTTCTGTTCTCAACACACAATTTACTAATGCCTTCCTCAAAAAAAAAAAAAATCGTCAAAAAAAATCAATATAACCTATTGTAAACTTTTTCTTTTTAAAGCTGTGGATAGTTTTGGTTAAAACTTAAGAACACGGCTTCCACACTGACTTTCACACCGGAGTATGAAAAGGAAAAGGTCAACACAGCATTGAAAGATGCACTCACACCAGCAGAGAATGACAGAGGACACATACCAATGGCAGCAGGCTCCAAAGGTCTCAGCATTCACCTGCCCAGGGTGCTCCCTGCCAGACACTAAGCTTCGATTGAAAGAAGATGACAATGACAGCAATGATTTAAGCAGGGTTTTCAAGTTTTACAGCTTTTATGGTCCACATAAAATAACGAAGAGACCACTTAAAATTGCAAGAATATAAAACTGCTGAAGCTCAATTATGCACTAAGTTGAAATTATGAACTAAAAAAAAAAAAATATCTATCCAAAGCCTCACATATTCTCAAAGATTGCCTGCCACAAAGTCTGTTGTTTCATCCCAGTGTTAAAAAGGATCAGGTTTAGGATCAAGCAATAATAACTCAAACTGGTAGCAACTAGCAATCAATGCCTAAGTGCCTTGGTATTGCACCGTTTGGTATTTGAGGAGCGAGAGGAGAGACACCAGGTGATGGAACTGGCCTGATCCTGCCTGCTACTGGCTTACAGGTCCCAAGCCACACAGTTCTGTACTTGGAGTACCAAACTCCTTGAAGAGGTAAATCCTTTATGAAGAAAACCCTTTTTCTCCCCCCTTAAGCCAACAGCATAATTCTAGTCAGACTCTCAGGACAGGGCGTTCCTATGCAAGAATGCACTGTGTATTTTTACATAAGCTAATACATAAAAATGACTCTTAAGGTTATCTTTTAGCATCAGGCTTGGAAAATGTACTTTAGGAAATGATGACTGGACGGAGAACGCAAGTGAACTGAGAAAGTCCTATTACAAGCAAAGTTATTACTTACTTCACCTATCCAGTCCGGGACCAGCACTCCTGCAGTCAGTGACAGGAATATCATGGGCACTACCACACAATATCACCACGAGGGCTTTGCGGTGCTCTGCACACAGTAACTAATGATTTCTTCCTTACAGTGGCATTTTAGTGGCTTCTAAATGAAAATAAATTATGCACACGCACAAGCAACAAATGCAGACAGCATCTTCCCTGGTTCCTCCCTTCTCCCACATCAGAGAATGTTTTCAAGTCTGGAAAGCAATTATTTTCACCAGAAGCTACAAGGTCCTAGAAAGGCCAAGTTTTGTTCACTCTTGTCTCAAAGGCAGATGAGGTAGAAGCCTTCGGGGTCCCCTTAGCTACTACAATTGCACAGTGGCCACTTGAAAGAACTTCAAGAGCATCTGAAACGTGTTTGAGGTTGCCAACACGGTCTAGACTCTTAATGAGGATGGTGAAGCTCCAGAGGAAGTCCGGCTCGTTTTAGTCAATGAAATTAAGAAGTGAATAAGAACAAAAAGGAAAAGCATGTCTGGAAAAAAAAAAAAAAAAAAAAAAAAAAAAAGAGAGAGACACTATTTCCATTGCTTGGCTCAAAAGACTGACAATTAGAAAAGCTCTTACAAAACGAGTCAAGAGCAGGAAGAGGCTGAAATATGATTTCCATTCTGAATTCTTTCCTATCACTGGAATTCTTATCAAAAGCAATGAACACTAAAAAAGAAAAAAAAAGAAAAAGAAAAAAAAAAACAACAATACATACCAAAAACATCTCTCTCCATATTGAAAAATTCTGGTGTTTCCTTCCCTCTGCAGCAGCTTCTTTTTAGGATGCAATACAGCTAAGAACACTATAAACACAACAGATATCCCCAGGGGGAAAGAAATGCAAGTGTAGGACAGCTGGTACAGCACCAGTCAGGCTTTGTAAGGCGTTCCTACCAGTCTGGTACAACTCTCCTAGTAACCCCAGCACCAAAAAAAACATGAAATACACGGGACTTAATACTCCCTGCTCCATCAGAAATCAAGAGCAAAAGAAAGTAACTGAGGTCAGCATAAATGCAGTTTTATTTCTGCTTGAATGCAAGTTTTACTTTTTAATCAACATATAAGCTCATTAGATGAATCAAAATACTTATTTGTGAGATTAATTCTGTAATACCCCCCACAAACAAAATCAGTTTCCAAATCACACTGAGTTGTTTCTAATACTATTTTAGAAGACATTACTAATGCAGAATGAGGTCCTCATCAATTTGGATGCAAGAGGATTTTTGAAGAGTTAGGGAGATACTCCTGTACGCTTTCCCCATCATCTTGTTTCTTTTCAAGGAGGAGATGGGGCACCAATATTGATCTGAAGGCTGTTTGATTGAGTCATGGCAGAGAGAAAATGTCTTTTCCCTTGAGCTACCAGTTCACAAGTGAAGCTGAAGTACTGCCCACTTGCTTGGAGTTCAGCCCTTGTCAGTAAACTATTTTGGTGTTTTCTTACTCCAACCAACTTCTGTTTCCGATGCGATACAAAAGGCATTCTCTCTTCCCCTTCATCTAACAATACCATTAAGCACTTCTGTAGCATTTGCCACGTTAACAAGATGAAACTCGTGAGAACACAAAGGCTTTGTCCAACTATCATGTTTGCAAGTGTATTTGCTAACTGTGCGCTAAGTTGCATAAGTCTTTTCACCTGGTTATTTCACATTATCTCCACAAAACCAAGAAACGCACCATGACTTATTTTGAGCTTTTTCTCCATGGTTACTTTTTCGTGCCAGACCAAAACACTGGGACAAAAATAGCACAATGCTTACCGCCACCGTAACATACACTGAATTTGTCATCACGAAAGCGATGACTGCAAGCTGCATTACTAAGCACGTCTAGATTGCACGTGTGTCTCCAGGAAACACACTGTACGCAGTACACCAGGATGCAGTCACTGTTCGCTTAGAGAGCAGCAAAGTTTGGGATTTTTCTTCCCCGGGAACAATGGTAAAAGTGTTTAAACTACACCACATCAACTCATATGCCTTTGGTAGCAACAGCAGAAGTACTTTCTTGCAGTGAAGCTTTTCTGTTTACAGCTGAACACGTACGCTCCTGCTGGTACAGCCTTCTAGCATCTACCACAACAGTACAGAAGCAGAACTGAAAGGCTCAGTGCTATGATCCTATCTGAACACACAAGACGCCAAGACTGGCTTGAACCCTCCCAGGGGTGTAATTCTCACAGAGGTACTTCCCGTTGTCTCCATATTCCTCGCTGTGCTGTGCTTGTGTGTGACCAGCTCTGCTATGTTCTGCTCCCAGCCCAAAGGCAGAGCTAAGTTACTTGCCTGACCAACACTGGGCTTCAGAATCCTGAAACTTGCATTTTGAGAAGCTCCTTATGTACATTAGTGCATATATAAACACAAGGGAAAACGTTGTCTTAGCTCTGGTGATTATAAAGAAAATCCTTTAAATGCACCAGGACATTTATTTACACAGCAAATCTATTATAATACAGTTAAGTCTTCTCAATAATCTAGCAATCTCTAGGTAGAAGATTTGGATAATTTGGATGAAGCTAATCACCAAGCGTGACCCCAGTGAAGCACCTTAAATTATAGCCCAATATCCTCTTATTCACCTGTGGGATGCTCAGGAGGCTGAGGTGTTTGTGTACCAAGGGACAGGAACAGAGAACTGCTTGAGCTGCAACAGGATCCCAAAAAGCAAGCCTCATCTCACACTGCATCAGAAGGCATTCTGCCAGCCTGATATGAATAAAGGCGTACTCATGCATTCTTCGAATAAAGACTGTAAGAAGTTTTACAGTCAAAATTAAAAATTATCACCATTGGCACAAACAAAAGCTATTCAATGCTATGACACTGTCAATAAAACATCCAGAGTTGAGTTGGTATGTAAGGATCTCAGGATTCCACTAAGTGATCTGCTTTAAAACACATCTTCCACCTCCCATGGGGCACAATAATCTGCAGCAGACTGTTCCTCTACACCAAATAGAGATTTCAAAGTTCAGAAGCCTCATTTAATATACCGTTAAACTAGCTGAGCTCCTTCTGAAGCCAGTTAAAATGAGGAAATAAAATCTTCATTAAAATAAAATTACCAGAGCGTGTGTTAAGCAACCTGAATTTCTCAGCTTGCAAAATAATCTTCTCCTTCGCCTTCCCTCTTCCCTGCCTTCCTCTTCCCTCAGCTGGCAGGCAGTCCACTGGTGGAGCAAGAAGTGACGCTTCAGAGCTGTCAGGCAGAGGGGTAAGCTCCAAAACAAAGCTGAAGTCTAACTTTATACAATGCTATCGTTTTTACTTCCTCTATTGCTCCAAATGTAGCCATGTAGGGGAAAAAAAAAAAAAAAAAAAAGGGCAAAAGAAGAGACCAGGATCTTAGTACTATAATCATTAAGCAAACACCATTTTCATGTCAAGAATGTCAAGAAATAAAAGACATTACAAGCTTATTCTGCTTCCAACAAAAAAAAGCCTGGGTGAGTGCAGCAACTTTGCAGCCTGTGGGGCCCAGGAATCCCAAACGCTCTCCTTGGCCACCACACCACGAGTGACCTCAAAGCACTCTCCCCAGGAGCCTTTCCAAACGCCTCTCTGCTGTTCCCACCTGTGGCCTCATAAATTTCAGGCTTGAGCACAACTGGCACGTTTTTAACGTTGCCTGAATGCTACAGAGCAAGGTGCCTCTTTGAAGCACCAACAGCCCCGCATTACTCCCCGGGCCTTGAAGCACCACCCTTAAACAGTACGGCAGCACACACACTTTCAAGCAAGTTTTAAAAAGATGACATTTAAAAAAATAACAAAACACTATCACTCTTACAGCTGGGGAATGTGTAAGAGGAGAGTCCTGACGAGACTCTGCCATTGACTGGAAGCCCACAGCTCGCCGAGGGGGAAGCAAGGGCTGCTTTGCTGGCACGTTCCCGTCCCCGTACCCACAGACAGCTTCTGGGATGTTGGAGTACTGCAGAGCAACATTCCTCACATCTGCACTTCTACTTCTGTTTTGTAAGGGAATAAAGTTTAAACATATTCAATAGCATATGTAAGCTAAGGGCTAGATTTTGAGGACTTGTTGAACAATTTGTCATATTGGTTACGGGCAACCTAATGAATGCAGTGCAAAGAACCAGTACCGTGCTACAGCTACAGAAGCCAGCAGAGGAAGAAGTGCTGCCACTTGTCACTCGTAGGGGTGGAAGAATTAAAATATAATTAAAAAAAAAAAAAAAAAGCTTAATTAATGAGTCACCTCCGTGACTGTTATGTCTGGCTCATTTTCTAACTGCTCCCAAATTTAAGTGAGTTCAGTCCCAAAGGCTAGTATAAAATTTTGACTCAATTTATTGCCTTACTCCCATTTGGCTGAAGATAAGGCACCTCAAACAAACAGAAGTCAAACACCTCTGCCCTCTGCACATCATGGTTATCAAGAAAATTTGAATTTAAACCCTACAGCCTTGCTTCCATACACTGTGCTTGCAGAGGTTCAAACCCTAGTCTTTACTTTGAAAAAATAACTCAAATGTTAAGCTCTATAAATGCCACCTGTCTAATAATCTCTTTAGGCAATTGGAAGAAATTCAAAATTCCAAATTTAACTTCAGTTTCTCCATCACCTTTTCATGTAGACCAAGCCCAGCTTTGCTCGGTGTTATCAGCTCAGTCATCTGAGGTATTCTGAAACTACCTTTAATTGTTTCCAGCATTTTTTGTTGGATGAGATGCGTGCACTTGATCAAAGCTCTTCCCCACCGTTGCGTAAGCTTTTGCCCTTTCACTACTTCATGTAAAGATGGATTGGCTCAGAAGAAGATGCACTTTAAAACAATTCAACATTTTTCCAGCAAGCTTTGGAATTCTAAGAAGGTTTCAAGTTTATTTTAACAACAAATTTAAAATATCAAGTTACCACATGAGTAACAGAACTGACTTTGGACTCATGCATCTCGGATCTCCCCCTCATTGCCTTTCTTCCCCCATATGGGAGGAAAAAATAACTTTTTTGGCTAGGCTGCAGTCATTCCTGTGCTGCCCGGCCACCAGCTTTCCCCCTCACCTTCAGCAAGAAGCATTAATCTGAGTTTGCCTTCCACCCAGCTACTGACAGGCTCTGCATCGCCAGGCACCTCCTATCTCCTTTGCTGCCTTTGCATTTGGCCAAAATTGGCCAATGAGTTCAAGAGTAACTGCAGAGAAATTAACAGGCGGGCAGACTGATGGCATGCACAAAAAAACATACCCAAGATATTTTTATTTTTTCTTTACTTCACTCCATTACATCACTCCTTTCCTACCATGTCTTTTGCCCAAAGAACACAGGCCCTGCATTTTCAGCTGTACTGCCCTCCGCTCCTTCCCCATCCAGCTATTACACAAGCCACATTCCAGAACTTTTTTGGGACATTAAATCATTCTCTATTCATATTTCTTCCATAACCCTGCAGTATTATTGCTGTCCTACAGCAATGTAGGAATTGTGATTTTCTCATCAGAAGTAACAAGGAAACTTGCAGTACTGGAGGCTAGCGCGTTTAATACATTTCATTCCTCGTGTTAGTGTGAATTCTTTATAACTCCACAAACATCAAGAGTGATTAAGTCAAGAAGGGCCTGCAGCCCTATTCTAGTCAAAAATTACATGAGTGCAGGTGGAACAACAGACAAGTTTTTCTGATCATCATTCATTTTCTTACTGGTTAAATTCCACTTTTCCCTCCATTTTCCATCTGTCTATAAAAAAACAACAAAAAAAAAATAACTGAAGAAAGTTTTTCTGTACAGAAAAACTCAAACTCACAAAATGTAGGCACAGCAACAGGTGCCACTGCATCTAACATCCTGGAGCTGCATTTACAGTGTGTGAGGGCTTCGGTTCCTACCTCAGCAATGAGCAGATCAAGCATCTAGTATGGAAATTCAGAACAGAGAAGTACAGACTGGACAGATGCTACCAGCAGCAATGTGTTATATGCTGAAGAAAGGAGTACATCTGAAATCTCACCTGTTTCTAGAGTTCAGACAACTGAATGTATTTTTAGACAGAGTATAAAAAGCACTATGGAAAAGTAAGCACTACTGTAATGCCCGTCTAAACGATCAACAGCCAGAAGCCAGGTGTCTGAATTTGTCCATATATAACGGGCAATTACTCGTGGCATGAAAGAGACTTGACATGATACTTAATTCTTCCTTAACACTGGAATTGAAAACCTTTTTATTTCTTAACCACAGGATAAAAGAAACTTTTTTATGACAAAAACAAACAGTATGCAAAACACAACTGTAGCACTGGTAAAGACCTGTTCTTCCTCAACTAGGAGCGCTGCCCCATTCTATTTGCAGAGGAAGTCAACAGCTTCTCCCTCTAGCCTCAAAATTTCAATTACACTATGAACCCAGGGTAATTTTCTGTGGTTACCACTAAAGGGAAATGCACTGATTGCAGAAAACCACAGAATCAACACACTTAGCACCGCAGGGATGGTATCTAAGTAGATCTTGGTAATAATGTGTCGCCTAGAATTATGTTTTTAAACCTCGCTTTGCTGGTGTAACAACTCATCCATCCAAAATTCTGGAAGAAAAAGTTCAGCATACCCTTGGAAAGCTGAGCTGAGCAGAGTGATGCATCTTCCCTCAACACAACATGCAAGAGCACAAGTAGGCAGCATCTTACAAACAGAAGCCTGCTTGTATTAGCACTTTAGCTAAAACACATGGAATTCATCAGCATAAAAACTATTTAATGATAAACAAACTCCACTTACAAAATGACCTCTGAAACCAACACAAAAAACCTACACAATGCATGCAGGGCTTGCATGGCAGGCCTGGCCCATCTAGCAGCTTGCTGCTTATGAGGGAAAAAAAAGGGGAAGGAAGGAGATCCTGTGCTCTGCCACATCCCATCACGTAATACCTCACCTCTCACTGATTTTGAGCTTGTCTGACACTTCAGCCCTGCAAACAACGGGTCTCTATGGGAAGGACATCTGAGCATCCTTCCGCTTTTGGAGAGAAAGCACATTGCAGCACGAGACCAGAAACCAGTGCAACAGCAGCAAGGTGGGCAGCCCCCAGGTCTTGAGGAGCCAGAGCCTCCTCTGAATAATGCTGGAGACACACAACCAGGCCTCAGAGTAGGGGGAAGAAAAATTTCCTAGGGTCTAGAGAAAACTGGTCCCTAAGCAGCAATCTGTTCAACTCATAAAGACAAATATATAAGTAAATGAAAGCCTCACCTGAAACTAATTCCAGAAGCAAGGACCCATTCTGTTCCAGTCAGTGCAGAGAATGGTTGACAACTTCTAATTCCATCTAATGATTTTTTCTGATCAACTTTGTGAATGGGAGAACGGGAGAAGAGTATGTAAAATCCTGCTTTGAGTGTAAAGATAATTTGAGGTGACCACTGTTGGCAGAGCTGTACCAAAACTCTGGCCAGCAGGGCTCCACCACGCTATGCTGGGAGTCATAACCCCGCTCCAACCCTGCTGACAAACATGCACGTAGCTTTACTGTTATTTGGAAACCAGTCATAGCAGTCATGGAAGTGATCTCACTAATAAAATGAAGGAGAAGCATGGTATCTGTGGCACAAAGGCCTAAAGCATGCATAACTCCACCATCACCACTTACCATTCTTAGAAGCACACTGAGCTCACAATCATCTTTTCTACTGCTTATTCCTGAGATATTCCCCAAATTTCCAGAAGAGAAAGACGGACACTAAAAATGTAAAGCACAATGAGGTGATTCTCCCACATAAGGTTAAATACATAAAAATAATCCTCTAGGAAGCAGGTTCATGCCTTCACTTTATTTGAGCACTGATTCTGCAAACAAGTAGTTAAATACAGGAGCTACACAGGCAAGATAACTCTCAGCTGAGAAAGTCAACTGGATTCTCATTTTGCTTATCAGAACTTCACCCTCTGAGGTGAGGTGATAAAAGGAGCCATAAATGGGATGTGATCACCACGCCAGTCAAAACTCAGGCTGGAAGAAAAGCCATCTCCTCCTCGGTCCTTGCACTGAACTTCTAGAAGACAGACTTAATCCCAAAATGAATCATCTGTGGGGGTTTTTCTCCTACCCCTGGAACACCTTCATCTCCGAAATAGACGCCACCCACACTAGCCCAAAACAGCACAACTCTGCTGAGCTTCGTCTCAGAAAGCAGCACACGGGTGAGCCTCAGAAAGATGTCAAACCACACGCGATAAGGGAACGCGGCGTTTTGTGGTCAATCTATTTTCTTAATGCGTTAAAAGAACTCTACAGGCTTGGACAGCTGCACTTTCCTGGCTTAAACATATACTGAAACACCTTGTTTTTATTTGAAAATATATGCCAGTGATTTTTTTTTATTATTTTTTTTTTGCCATGTAACAGAAGGTTGTTTAGAGGAAGAAAATCACTGTCAGTGGAGGGACAAGCCTGACGAGTGCCAAGCAGACAGGGGATTACAGCGACGTGCTTTGAAGATGACGGAGTGCGAGAGGTATGAACAACAAACACAACCAACCGCACCGCTGTGCTGCACAGGTAGAGCACGAGAAATACACCACCAGTGCTGCCCACAGCAGCCGTGTGCACTCTTGTTTTCCTTCGTTGAATTGCTTCCTCCATCCCCTCCAGAGCTTCCGAAGCAGCATGCAGTACCACAGCCTCTCTCAAGTCTGTTACCCATTTAAAAAGATAATTAATTCTTCGCCACACACTAAATAATGGAAAGAAACTCCAGCAATGCAGGGAAGTAACTGGTCAGAAGGAAGAGCAGAGGATGAGTAAGGGGACAGAGGGTGCCAGTCATCTGCATTTTTAGGCTACTCAGCACAAGTGGTTGAAGATTTTTTTATAATTATTTTTTAACCAAAAAACTGTGGGCTACAATGCAAAACTAATGAGAACGGTAAAAATCTCACCCTTAGAGCAAATATGAAATAGGTACAGTAGCTCTTGAAATCTCAAATTCCTAATAATTAAATTTTTCTTACAGATTTCTATTTTTAGTGAGATATAAACAAGTCTTTAACTAACAAAAACCTAATCAAGACTGACTCAAACAATGTAAACCAGAAATTCAGGTGCACAAAGCCAGGAAGCAGCACATAAAACAACCTGAAGCAGTATACTTCAAAAAACTCAAACACTATTCACCCACCATCAAATTTCCTGCGAGCGAAAAAACACACCACTCAAAATGCTATTACAATGCTGCAGGTAGTTTAAGTGAGCTATACGCTAAGTCTAAAGTTAACATGCCAGTGAAACCTAATGAAATTAATTTCAAGAAAAAACATACCATTTTAACAAGCACATCCTAGATCGCTCACAATCCATCAGACTTCTGTCAGCGTGTGGCAGAATACTAATACTACATCCAGAAATCCTACAAAATAAGCTACTGATTTCTTTTTGAATGTTGGGAGTTTTCAAAGAAGAACTTCCATAGCTGAATGTGTGGAATACAAGAAAAAATACATGCAGCAGAAACCTCTGAACAGGCAGTGGAAAACTATCGGTACTACGTAATAAACAGCAAGTCACAAATTTAATTCCAAGTTGCTTACGTTTCAGCAGAAAGTAGGTCTTGATCCTTAAAAAAAAACAACATTTTGTGTCATATTAAGTTCGCATTATAACTTAGGCATGCCTTCTATCAATCCTACCACAGGGCTGGCATGCACACTGTGACCTATCAATCATGAAACTACTACACACACGCTAAGCTCCTCATTACATAAGTGACAGTAGTAGGACTGTGCAAAAACACCCAGAACTGGACAAGTGGCTCTCTTCTGGAGCTTTTCGTGTTCATTTTTACTATGTCTGTAAAAGGATGGTATATTGGCTAGCATTGTCCTTCAAGGGAGATTTATTTATTCTTTAATTACTATGTTGCTGCTTCAGATCAAATGGCAGAAGTCCCAAAATCTATAAACGTAGGGGAGTGTTTGTACAGAATATCATGTCAAACAGCCACACAAGACATGCACACCGCTAACATGCAGCGAGGGCTGAAGAGATGGCAAAATTCAGCTCATTACTTCCAATCAGATTTTGAATACGCAACAGGCATAAAACAGTAACTAAAAGTTACTGAATAGCAGGAACGTAAGTTGCTGTTTCAGTTTTATTTAATAGTCCTTTACCAAGCCTCCTCGCTGATTTCCTTACTAATTTTATATTCTGGCATTTAAATTTTGTTATATGACGAAAAAGATTAATGCTCTAATGCAACTTCCTCTTCTCAGAATTTAATTCCCCTGTGTGAGTTCCTGGTCAACAACCTCTAAGGGCAGTTCCTATTTTGCTTTGTACAAAAAAAACAATTCAGAATGAATTCTTAAAAATGTAATAAAAATACGCCGGAAAATGATTTTAGTTGTAGAGCCTGGGATCTCAGTCCCAGCGTTGTCCCGTACCAAATGCCAACCTAAGCAAGCCGTACAAAAGCATCTTTGCCAAGAGGCTGGCCAAACTGACGAGGAGAGCATTGGACTATGGCCAACAGGGACAAGAGATGACTTGCATGGATGTCCTCCTCCAAGCTCAGAACAGCCCATACCAACCTGCAGGAAATCAAGGATGCCTGCCTTGATGATCAAGGAGCTTCTGGCTGAACTCAAATGAACGAAAGAGGCATACAAAGAGCTGAAACAAGACCCAGGTGATCCGGAAGAAAGGCAGAGACACCATCTGAACACACAGCAATGGACTTAAGGATAGCAAAGTCCACCTGGAGTTGAATCTGGAAGGAACCTGAAGGGCAACAAGAAAGGTTTCCAAGCACACGAAGGACAAGAAGGTGGATTTATGAGTGGGAAATCATGCTTAACCAACCTGACAGCGATTTGCAAGGAGATGACTGGCTTGGTGCAAGAGGGCAGAGCAGTGGATGTTGTTTATCTCCACTTCAGAGCAGCTTTTGACACCACCTCCCACAAACAACCAGATGAAGTCCAGGCTGGATAAATGAACAGTGACTGGACTGAAAACTGGCTGAACTGCCAGGCTGAAGGGGCTGTGACCAACAGCAAGAGGTCCAGCCAGAGGCCAACCTCCAGTGGCATGCCCCAGAGGCCAATACTGGGGCCAAGACTGTTTAATCTCTTCTCTGATGACCTGGACCATCAGGCAGAGCGTGCCCTCAGCCAAGTCTGCAGATGATACCGAAGTGGGAGGAGTGGCTGATGCACCAGCTGGGTATGCTGCCGTTCGGGTGGAGGGCGACAGGCTAGAGAAACAGGCAAACTAGAGCCTCATGAAACTCAAAGGGAAATATCAGGTCCTACACTTTGGGAGGAATAACCCCCAAGCACCAGCATGAGGCTGGAAAACAGCCTCACATAAAAAAAAGGTCCCGGGGCTCCTAATGGTCAACAGGTTGAACATGGTTCACGGACATGCCCTCACAGCAAAGGAGGCCCACAACCTCCTGGACCCCAAAGAGAATACAGCCAGCACACGGAGGGAAGCAGCTCTTCCCTTCTACTCGGCCCTAAGATCACATCTGGAGCACTGTGTCCAATTCTTGTGTCCTCCCAGTACAGGACTGGTGTGGACATAGCAAAATGAGTGGAGTGAGTGGCCATGAAGATAATTAAAGGACTGAAGGCACCTGTCACACGAGAAAAGGCTGAGAGCTGGAGTTGTTTTAGCCTAGAGAAGGCTGGTGGACAAAGAGGGAATTTATCCCTGTGTATAAATACCTGAGGAGGTGGGGGGATAGCAAAGAATGAGGAGGCAGTGGTGCCAACTGAAGTGACAAGAGGCAGCGGGTGGCCTGAAACACAGGAAATCCCACATAAAGAAAAACTTTTACCATAAGGCTAATTGAACATTGGAAGAAGCTGCCCCGAGAGGCTTGGGAGCCTCCATTCTCTGAGACAAAAGCAAGCGGTACGCAGCCCTAGAGATCGTGCTCCAGCTGCCAATGCTTTGAGCCAAAGGTTCGTCAAAATGATCTGCAGCAGCACCTTCCAACCTCAGAGATTTAATGATTCTGGGAAAGTTGTTTTTAATTCCAGATTTTATTTCCAATGGTGTGAATGCATTACACAACAGCTGCTACACACGTGGTAGCTACAGCCAAAATCAGGTTCAGACTTGGTTGGTTTTTTTTTGCCGTTATGTTCTGGTTCGTATCTCTAACAGACCGTTCATGTACAATACAGTTTCCCTGATAATATGCAGTGTAAAGGTGTATTCTTCTTTGTCGCCCTCATCTAGTTTTACCAGAAGTATGCTATTCACACAAGTGTCACCCCTTTCTCAAGCTTCTGGCTTCAGCAATCGCTTGCAGGATCTGCAGTTGCAACATACAACCACGTGTGTCCAGAGATGGGAGGAGGAAGCAGAGGAGAAAACTCACTCTGATACTGATCTCAGAGAGCCAGAAGCTCTTGAGTCACAAAAAGGTCTAGTACCAAGAACTAACTGCATCAGGTATGACAGTGGTTTCCAGGCTCCAATTTTATAAGAAGGCTTTTCAACAAGGTGTATTCTCACAGTAACACAACTCATTATTCACACACCAACAGGAGATGGGAAAAAATGCACTGAATATTTAGAGATGGCTACAAAGAGCTGCAAAAGGATTACACAACTGAAGGACAGATAAAATGCAGTAGCAATAAAAAACCCTAAAAGCAGTATTTCCTAACACAGCATTACTACATTCTTACTGCTTTCCCAACTCAGTGTTTAGGTAGCACATAGAGCCCACTGTTGTTTCCAGGTGAGATACCTATACCCTTTGCACACAAGGCTTCTGTAAGATTCATTTACCAAATATCAGATTTTTGCTTTGTTAAAGTTGAAAAAAAACAGGGAAGAGGTAATTCTCTTAAAACAGGCAGATTTTGTTGATGCTGGAAGGAGACACCAGATTAAATATAATTTGAGGAAATATCTACAGCTCCTCCAAGTTGCAGACGTTCAAAAAAGCAGTCCTTATTCCTTCTAGACTTCCTATAAAGGGGAGAAGAAAAAAAACTAGTCTTTTAAAAGGTGGCTGCTTGCAGGATTGTATCAACTCTTCCATCCTGAAACAAACTCATCTACTCTACAGCTTGTTCAGATAAATTCATAATGCTCCCCCCTTCAAAAAAAAAAAAAAAAAACACTCCACATTTTCAGAGGTTTTTCCGTAGCTAACCTCACACCAGGTTTTAGATAGTTTATGTAGCTTTAGAGCATAAAAATAAACTTGTAGTCGAAGCCACTATGATGTAGGCTTCGCTATGAAAAAATATCTTTAGATGCCTAGGGTATCTGTACTTAAATCTAGCACTCATTCCCTGTAAACAAGGCTTGCAGAAAGTATACGATGCAAACTCTTTATATTCTAGCACGCAACACAAAAAAGCAGTCAGCTTTATTTAAAGAAAAGTAACAGAACAGGCACAACTGGTTTTCTCAGGAATTAAGTTTTTTTATTTCCAAAAGCCCATTTATTAGAACTGCTGATCCAAAGCCTGCTGAAATCCGTAAGAATCTTCAGTTGAAAGTACTTACATTTTTTTATTTGATGAAGTAATATAGAAGGAACAACATCATTTTCACTTATCTCAGCATCTTAAATTAGTTTGCAAGTACTATTTTCCCTCCAATTTTAAGGAATTTTTATTAATATAAAGCACCACATGAGGTTTTCCTACCCATACATTTTCACAAACATCTGAAATCATCCATACTTAAGAATCAAAAAAAAAAGCATTCTGGACTGCAAACGTTTTAAGGCAATAAATATGATTGAACGTCTGGGAACTGGACGGAACTCCAAGTACAGAACACCCTAATGGAACAGTAAAGCCTCCACTACCACTGGTAACAGCAGTATGTAAAATAACCTAACAGTGAAGAAACAGGGTTGTAAAAGTAAAAGCAGCCCAGAAAGGCTTTACTACAGAGTAAGAATTAATTGGAAAATATTTCTGTAGTGAAAATTTAGTGACATTTGAGAAGACAACTAGTCCTATTCCTTTCCCAAAGGAGGGAAGAAGGAAGAAACCAAGTTCCTCAAAGAGACTATGGTGTCAGGAGTTAAATACAAGACAAGAACTACCACCTCTCTGTTCCTCATGGCTTGGAAAGCTCAGTAATCCTCATTTGAGAACATATTTTTGTAATTCCTGCTTTCTTGCTCACCAAGTAGGCAAGACAAGAGCCTTCCAAGGAATGAAAGCTCATGGTATCCTGGGCCCTAAGGAGCAAAGAGAACTCTGCCTGGCCGGATTATCTAAGGGGGGGAAGCAACCACAGCATTAACTGAACTTAAGGTCAAGTCACTCCCACAAATCCTGTTCTTAATCTCACACATAATGCCTTTCCATCAACTCATCCGGTGGCATTAATGGCTTGAGTTAAAAACACTTTGAAACATGATGATTCACCCTCTTGGCACTATCCAAAAGGAGACAGACATCACAGTGCTTCACCTCCCTCACAGCAGACACACAACATTACATATAAAATTCTGTTTCCAAACTTCTGGTTCCCACTCCCGAGTTGACAAAGAGCCTGGAGACAACTGCTACGTCACCCACTGACGTTGCATCACCCACAGACCAAGCGATGGACAACTGGCCACGAAATGGACAAAAAGGTTAACACACTGAAGGAAGTGTGGGAGGGATCTTCTTCCCAAATAAACACCCACCAGATAATGCAAAAAACAAGCATCACGACGGTCTAAGAGATCAGTCTTGAACTGAAGAGAAGATCTCTTCCAGAATTTTTGGAATTTAGGTTTACACAATTCCCCAATTCAATTTAAATAAGGAAAAAATGATTGCCTGCATACATGTTTACCCGGGAGAACTGTTTACCCTGTCCACACCTTGCTGACTAACCACCTCGCACCACCACTGTCTCTGCTCACTCACCTTGAAGAATTCAGTTGCTGAGAGCCATGAATCACTAATTACATGAGCAGAAACCATCTTCACTACAGAAGCCTTTAAACATTTCAGGCTTCAAATACAAACGTTTAGCCTTAATAACAGCAGCATGGGTTGGGGGGCACAGGGTGGACTGTTGCTCTGCCCACCCACAAAAGACAAAGAGCCAACCTCAACAAAACCATTTTGTGGTTTCATTCACCTCATTTCATAGTCCTTTTGGTAAGCGATTAGCCCCTTAATCTTCTTGAGAACTGCTTTTTAGGATTGGTGAAGGGGAGAAGTTGCTTTTTGCTTCTGCCTCCAGTATATTTCATAGCTGCACACCAGCAGCCCTGGAAGCTCTGTAGGTTGCTGAACAGTCCCTCGAAGAGCCTCTTCTTTCCTTCAGCTGGTAACCACAGACGTGGAGTGGAAGAGGAGCACAGGAAACTCTCCTACAGCAGTCAGCAGACCCAACTGCCTGAAGACCCTTCACTGAATGGAGTTCTCCACTAGCTCCTATGGATCTACTGGGCTTGCTGCTGCAGAACTTCCAAGACGTGGAATCAAGAATAAACTCTTGCAATGTAATGCAGCCCAGTAAAAGTAATACAGAAAACAGACAAAAAATACTGGCATGATCGTAAGCAAATAGGAAAGAAACACGAAAACTACAACAACGTGCTTAACTTCTGCGTACAAGCCACGCCATCACCTTGCTCTCTCTTGAAGCTGGGAGAGGCTGGAGGAACAGATAGGGCGAACACGCAAGCAGGCAATTAGGCATTTCGTTTGAACTACTACAACCTGGGGAACATTAGACACATGGTGTAACAAGAATTAATAGTAACTTTTACAAAAACGAACAAAAGCAAGGACTAAGTTTGATATCTAGCCTGAACCTTTAAGAATCAAAAATAGGTCAAAATCCCAAACATTTGAAAAGCTGCATTTCCTGCTGCTAATAGCAAACAGCCGCCGTGCTTCAGCTTAGTACGGAACCACAGTCTCAAGGCCTGAACACAGGAGGAATTCTGATAAGCTACCATGGAACTGGCATCAGAAGATACGGTAACACCTGTAGATCAGATCCAAGGTCCACCCAGCCTGTCTGCAGCGGTGGCCAACGCAGACAGTTGCAGACAATTAGGGAAGAACCCAAGAGCAAGCACCACTAGAAAACTCTCCCAGCTTCGATTATTTACAAATCCCTAGTTCATTCCACTACCAGGTGATTTAGAAACTCTCAAAGTATTGCTTTTCTAAAAAAATATCCTGGCTATCCTTCAGTCTACATAGACACCTTTAGCTTCCAAAATATTACGGTGAATAGTAACATGCTTAAATAACTGTTACGCATAAGGGCTATCATCTTTCGCCTGTTCTTACTCTACCACACTCATCTGACACCCCCAAGTTTTTGTATAGATAGTGAAAAGCTGGCCCACATAAATTCAAGAGAGGTCAAGAACGCTACAACACAGCATCCCTGAATATCCCGAGCTGGCAGGGACCCACAAGGGTCCAACTCCTGGCTCCACACAGGACCACCCCAAAACCAGACCCTGTGTCTGAGAGCGTTTTCCAAATGTTTCCTGAGCTCCAGCAGCTTGTTGCCATGACTGCTACCCTGGGCAGCCTGTCCCGGTGCCCGACCACCCTCTTGGCAAAGATCCTTCTCCTGACATCTCAAGCTGTCTCTCCAGTTCTAGTTCCTTCCCAAACTGTGAAGTCCTGGCTTCCTTAATTGTTTTTGGTGGACAGGTAACTCCGTGTGCTCAATTATCATCGCTGCCCTTTGTCTTGAGACTTTCTGGTTGTACTGCTATCCCTGAGACAGAGAAAAATGGAGAGGGAAGCCACAGAACAAACCTAGACACACCAACTCCAAGTGTATGGACAAAGTCTATGTCTGTACAAAGGCAAACAGAAACATAAGCACTTTCCTTTCGCACTGTCATTCAACTCACGAAAACAGCAGAAAGCTACCAGGCCTTCTTAGCCATACAGCTGAATCATTCTCAGTCAAAACGCAAACAGAGAGCAAACTATTCAAAACCACCTGTAAAGTCATAAAGAACAGCTAAAGGGCACAGGCTCTGAACTGCTGCTAGCGCTGGCCTGTATCCATTATACAACACTGTTTTGTAATACTTCATACAGAAAAAGCCTTTGTTCCACAACTGGGCTGCAAGGACCATTTTGGTCAGGTATGGAGTTCTTAAAATAATAATCAACATTTTACTTTTTATTTATTTTAAATGAGAACAAAAGAGATGCAATTAATGAGCTTGCAAGATTACTTCCATGACATCAGGATCAGAACACCAGCCCACCAAGCTATTTATGGCTGCTGAATTACTCCAGCTTCTGATTCTAGCACAGACTGCTAGAAACACTGAAGATCATCCACACAAACTTGTTTCTGTGTTCTAGCTTTCCTCTCGATGCCAATTTGTAGAGACAAGACACTTTGACGTCCTAGGACCAGTACAACAGCCATTCGTTCTTACTTTCTTGAGGCCAGGAAGGAAATTACATTCAAATCCCACCTCACAGGTAGTCCCAAAACTTCTCCAACAAATTTAAACAATAAATAAAAAAAACACCAGACGGTATTCAGACCAAACCCGTACAAAAACAGGGCAAAGTACACAGGCTGGAGCAGGAGGCCTGTAAAATTGCCATGAGAATTGATTACTCCAGGCGAAGTTTACTTACTCACCTTTTACCATGGTGACTGAGGATAATAAAATTTTAAAACGCATGCAAGAAGGGACAAGTAGGATTTTACAACCATTGATGAATAAGAAATGTTTGTGGCTACACATGAGAATGCTTTTCACCATAATCATGGGCTCGCTATTAAAGTTACATCAAAATTGGAAAGCTGAGGAGAAAAGCACAGCAACAAAAACAAAGCATGAACTGCAACGAGACTGCCTGCTGCTACGTGAGCACTGAGGCATTCCTCCCTAACTTAACCCTAATCAGATCTTTATCTTAAAGAAAGAAAAAAAAAAAAACACAGGTCAGAACTTAAAGGTAGTAAGAGCCACCTGCTTGAAGTGCACATACTAGATCTGCTGCTTCTTTGCTGGCCCAAACAACAACAAAATGTTTTGGCTCTCAGTTCTTGCATCATCAGGAAATTCGATGGTTCTGCATACCCATGCAAGCACCGAATGAACCCTGGCCTTTTAAAATAGTCTAATCCCAAGGACATTCAAGTTTAAACATGCCTAAACTACAACAGACCCAAAGTTTAATTAAAGAATTGTGTTAAGATATCACCCACGTTTCTTAGGAAATCAACCACTTCCACATTTCATTACAGCAGGGTAGTCCTTGGATGAGCACGATGTTTTCCTCAAAAGTTGAACTGCATTGAAGTTTTGAGATGAACGTTGCTTTTGTTTCATAAACTAGTTTTTCAACTATAACTCTTCAACACAGCACATGGAAAGTTTTAATTAACTGTAGTTCTCACAGCTGAGAAGTCTGTCCCAATACCATAAACATATCATTGTGTAGACTGCATCTGTCACAAGCCAAATAATCCGTACGGGATTTCGGAGAGTTTAATTGTTCTCCTTGAGCTCGTCCCAGGGTCAAAACAGGCAGCACCCATGACACCTATTCACATCCAATGTTAAATCTCGTAGGAAATTTATCTATATTTTAGCCCCTTCTGCCCTCACACTTAAGAAGTAAACAGAAATTTGAAGTAGAGGGCATCAATATGTTCAACACTATTGTCAAGATGATTTAAGCAACATTGTTTTTGTTTTGTTTTGTTTTTTAATTCCCCAAGAGTTTACATCCTCTGAGATTCTCAGCTTCTTAATACTTCTTAATAAAGTCCCATATACTTCGAAGAAAAACTGGAACATAAGAAAGGACAATAAAATGGTTTCTTAAAGGGCGAGTGATTGTCATCTAAATTTAAATAGGGAATAGTACTCCGTTAAAAGTACACGAAGTATCCAAAGACATAACTAGGAGGGCACACTACCACTCCCATCAGTAAAAACACAAGATCACTTCAGAAACAGGCTCACATTTCTCCTTTCAACTGATTGGTACCAACTACAACCATTACTCAGAAGTGTTTAACATCTCTCTTCTCAGTAAGATTTAAAGCTTGCTATTTTATTTCTCTTTCCTGTCCTTCCAAGCAGAAAAACAGCACAAACCTCAAAATTAAAAATAAGGAAGATTAGGTCATCTAGGCAGCCCATTGATGTCAGCGCAAGACCGTTCCCTACAGTGTATTTGCTGCGCTTAATGCATTCCATACAGTGTGTCCTAACACATTATGCAAATGACACTTACATAAAAGAAAATCGTCTATCTCAAAGCGCACCCCTCCGCCAACAGCCGATCTGTAATTAGCCATGGCCCCTAAGGAGGCACCTCATTCACTGGGAGCAAAGCAGCAGCTGCTGGCAGAAGGAAATCAGGAAAAATTCAAACAAAAGTAAGCCCACAACCTGCGCTCCCAAAGGTAGATGCTCACGGTGGCAAGCCAGAGTCAAAATCTATAAACAGCTGTCTGTATTTTTCCAGAATGCCCACACAGCACCTTTCATGCTCGGCACCAAATATTTACTATCACGATCTGCATCAGGCTCTCTCAAACACTGTGATGTTCAGGGAGCTACAATTACAGCTCGCTGAGCTCTGCTCATAAACACCTTCTGAACTGCAAGTTTTTGTGCAAAAAATCAACGGAAAATATAAAGCAGCAACACCTCCCACTGAACACAATTCATTGATGACATTCAAAACTATAATAGGGTATACGAATTCAGAAAGATGCCATAGGTCTATCTCCACAACATAAAGAGACTCAAAGAGCACATGGCTTTGCCTAGTTCCTACTTTCCTGTCAGCAAGTGACCCAGTCTCTAAGCTCTTATCATCATTTTCCCAGATGAGATTGATTCAAGACTACCAGCAGCAATAAAACAGGACACTCAAAATTGTTTCACCATTACTAAAAGAAGAAGATAAACAACAACTCTGGGAGTAGCTAGAGTTACCACGTAAAGAGAGTAAGAGAAAAATGCATTTCACCCGGTTTAAAAGCAACACAAAAGGCAAAAACACAACAGAGGAAGCCTCCCAGCTGAGAAGTCTCAAACTATTTAAGAACCACATACATAAAACAGCTTATCCCACCTTGCAACCAGAAGATTAAAAGAATTCTTTCTTTTGGCACTTTCAGGTTTACAAGACGTGTCGAACTTCTGCTATGAATGCAGTCAAAGCCTGTTTGATGTTGCTGTTCCCACCCATCACCTGGGCTTACGCTTCTGCTGCATACACCTACTGCTGAGTGATGGGGAAAAAATACCAGGACTCCATAACAATACTGAAAGTGTCAAGACAAAAAAGGAGTTGGACAGGAGATACACACTATTTACAGTAACCTGCATTCTGTGTAAATAAACAGGTGAAGTGTGACATGATTATCCCCATTCATCCACTGATCTGACCAGACAGCTCTCATTCACTGTTTATCTATTATGCTTGGCACAACGTGTTATTTAGTACATATATTACCTATTATGGGAGACAGACGAACTCTTCCTCTATAGCAAGGCACTAAATTCAAGGATTTGATGAGATCACAGGATCTGATGTCTCTACAACGGAGGAGTCATAGCTAACAGCTCATCAGCCTGACGTCTGCAGTCCTGTCCATTAACACACAGCTTCAGTGCCAGCTACGAAGCCCCGCCATTTACAGCACAGCTAAGCCAGGCCTTTTAGAAACAATGACCCCTTATTAACAACAGGAAATAAATCCCTTTTCATTTAACATCATTTCCTAAGTTTTTATATTCTGCTTCCTAGCCTCTGCAATTTAACGTACAAACAACAGCAATGAAGAACACAAAACCACTGAATGCCAGAATAGCTTCATTTTTCTCCATCCTCCAGTTGTTAAAGAAAAAAATAAGCTCAGCATTAAGCACCAGGATATATTGCTAACAGGTTAACCAAACACCGCAACGCAAGTTTCCTCAGGAAAAGATACAGAAAGTTTTTCTTTTTATAGTGCCCACAGGTTGCACACACTCATGTTCTCATCACCATCTACACAGCACCATACGCCTGCATTCACAAATTTAAAACTCAGCTTTTACTCTTTGCAGAGCCAATGCTCTTCTGCTGAGCTACGTTTTAGTCATCCACCTACAGGAAGACGTTTTTGTACATTCAAGTAGTACAAGACCATAAATGCATAAAGTGCAGAAGTGTCATGAGATGTCTTCTCTTCCCCAACAGTCCGCTCAGTTGGTTTTGGTGTATGCAAGTAAATAGCACAGACCAGAAATAATACATCAGAAGTAGAGATGTTTTTTCCACATTCAGTTTAACAATAGGAATTTTGTTAAAGTGCTTATAGAAGGAAAAAGCTCCGATTGGTGTTGTGATGTTTGCTACAACTGCTAAAGAGAAACATTTTAGAGACAGCTCACCCTAATGCTTTTGTAAGTTATTTGGACACAGGACTTAAATATACACTAAGTTTACAGATGACGCTAAATTAGCTGTTGACTAAGGAGGAGCTGTTGACTCCTTCAAGTGTAGAGAGGCCTTGCAGAGATCTTGACAAATTAGAGGGCTGGGTAATCAGTAATCTCCAACCACATGGAATTTAACGAGAGCAAATGCTGGATTTTGCATCTGGGACAGGGCAGCCCTGGCTGTACGCACAGGCTGGGGGCGAGAGGCTGGAGAGCAGCCCCAAGGAAAGGGGCCTGGGGGCTGTGCTGGAGGCCAGCTGGCCACGAGCCAGCCGTGTGCCCTGGGGTGCACCAGGGAGGGCATAAAGCTGGCAGAGAGCCTCCACGGGAGGGCTACAAAGATGGCAAAGGAGCTAGAGGGGAAGACATGTGAGGGGCCTGGGTTTGCTCAGCCCAGAGCAGAGCAGGCTGAGGGGAGGCCTCATGGCGGCCTGCAGCTCCCTCACCAGGGGAGCAGAGGGGCAGGCGCTGAGCTCTGCTCTCTGGGGACAGCGACAGGACCCAAGGGAACAGCATGGAGCTGGGACAGGGGAGGGTCAGGATGGGGGTTAGGGAAAGGTTCTTGACTGAGAGGGTGGTCAGGCACTGGGACAGGCTGCCCAGGGCAGTGGTCATGGCACCGAGCTGCTGGAGCTCAAGAAGTGTTTGGACAAGGCTCTCAGACACAGGGTCTGGTTTTGGGGTGGCCCTGTGTGGAGCCAGGAGCTGGACTCCATGATCCCTGTGGGTCCTTGCCAACTCAGGATATTCTGTGATTTACCCTACAGAACATACACTGCATACAGTAAATGCACTTACTCTGAACTGATACAGCTCAAAGCATTCTTTAATCCATCAGGCTTCTCTTACAAAAACTCTTGTTTTTCAAGCAATTATCTAAGTGGTGCAATCAACAAAGGCGTCTTTTGGAGAAGAAGAAAGTCACTTTTACAAAAGCATCAGACACATCTACATTTGAAGGCACATCCCTTCCTCTTCTTGAAGAAAATTAACTGTTTACTGCTTTATGTTGTCACTTACCAAATACATTCTGGTTGAACCTCATTATACATCATGGTGATGCCTCTACTCAAGCACAGAGAAGCACTGGTCTCCAAAGATACTGACAGAGCAGCTTACACATTTGCAGGCAAAATTATGTAAAGACTGAAACACAGAACCTAACTACAGCCTCCCAGCGCTTGTGCTCCTCCAGTAGAGACACTTAACACCTGGGTGTCGCCACTCTGAGCCTACCAATGCCATCCCAACCAGGCTGCTAAAATAGCAAGCACAGTCTACTAATTATTGTTAGTGAAAATGCCAATCATTTTCTATTTTTACTGTCATCATTGCCCTTCTCTGGTTCCTGACCCTTCCAGTTTATGCAGTTTTGCTCTCTCTGATAAGGAGTAAAAGAAAAATATTGTGGGGTTTTCTCCCCCTTTCTTTTCAACCACAAATACTGAATTCGTAAAAATACTAAAGAAACTAACTTTTCTTTTACTGAAGCCTATGGAAATGTACTCCCTAATTACTGCCAAATGCAAAAACACACAGGAATCTCTAAAATTGTTAGGCACAGTAGACTGTCTTTATCTGTTAAGCAAAAAATAAATAAATAAAAGAGACAAAAAAGACATCATGCTCCAAATTTCTTTGCAGTATTAGATGCTTCCAATAACAAAAATCTAAACGTGCATGTGCTCTGAGTTCCAACAGAAAAAAGTATCAAAAACTCTAATAAATTTTATTTGACAAAGTATTTTAGTGTTCATAAGTGGACAAAATTATTGTTTACCATAAAAATTACCTTTTAAAAGCTACAAACATTGAAAAGCGTTTAAATGTAGGATGAAAAAATATAAACCACAATTTCATCTTAATACAGATAACAGCAAGCTACACCACAAACTGATTTAGTAATTCTTTTGAAGTAAATGCAAAACAGTGGGAATGGAAAACCAAAAAGAGCACTTTTTCATGCCTTCCTAAGCAGGGAAAGAGAGTTCAAACTTACACTAACAAAAAACGGCAGCTCCGGTCTCAAATCTGGACAGAGCTATAAATGTGATGTTGTGACTAGCACAGCACTGCCTGTACCTCAACAGGGCTTAATCACTACAGCAAAACACTGCTGCAACCTGACAAAATGGAGATAGTATATGCCTAATAATCTAAAAGCCAGAAAAAGCACTCTCACTTATCTGTCCTTATGAGCACAAGCTCAGCGATTCTTGTACCCATTTGCAAATGTGTGTCAGATTTCAAAAAGAATGGCAAACAGCCCTGAGAGTCCCTGGCCCTCTCTGCCAGCTCCCCCAAGAGCCCAGAATACGTGATCTGTCCCTTTGAACAGGCGCTGTATGTTCAGATGGGAGCCTGCAAGCCTGAATGCGTCATCTTTGTTCTCAAAAATCATTTCAGTGAAGGGGCTCTGTAGCGCGAAAGACTTCCAGGTGCAGTGTCAAGGAAAAAGAAAAAAAAAAAAAGTGAAAATAAAAAAGTAGAAATCATGGCAAAGCATGACAAAAAAAAAAAAAAAAAGTATAATATCAGAGTAAAGATGCATCCAAACAAAAAAAATTATCTACCCATATATGCATTACCCAAAGGAGTCAAATTGCATGTCCACAATTTTCCCACCTCTGTGTTATAAAGATACACACTTGTTTCATACTCAAAAGTTCCTTTTCTTTGTACAACCAGTGATCTTGAAGACATAGGACAAGTTCTGTTCTTATCAAGCCCCAGTGTTTATAGCTGTACCCTTCCAAAGCCTTTATCTGGCTGGAAATCCTAGTTTCTCTTGCAACTGCCTTGCCCATTATGAACACAAGCTATGCTTGGAGTCCTCCTCATGACATCTTGCTGTGTGTACAGGTCTACAGCTAAACATTATTACATGGACATGAGTTAATACTGCATGACAATGTGAACAACATATGGGAGATAGTGTGCCAAAAGCATAAATCATTTCCCAAAATTCCCAATACCTTGCACGTCAAGTATGAACACACTATAAAATCCTACAACAGCAGGAACTTCTTGAATTTGCAAAGACTCATTTTTACAGTAATTTCATCGAGTGTTTTCTGATCCTTTTTCACATGAAAAGAGGTTCCCAGTGTTCAATACAAGTCCTATTTTGGAGTTAAAGGAATTTGTTCACACCAGGACTGCACACAGTAACCATTTCATCAGCTGAACTCAGACAGCAGATCGCAAACCACAGCCCCTCAACTCTCTCTTGGCATTTTACACCAATCTATGAAAAAACAAATAAATAAATTGTACTTTAAACCATGCAGGAATACGTGCACGAAAGGAACTAAGAATGCATTACGACCTCAATTAGGCATTCATGAGGGCTATCTTCATTCAAGCAAAGATTATTTCAGGCCTGCTGTGATTAAGGCAGTCATCAGTGTAAGTGCATATTTTCCAGCAGTTAAATGTTAACTGCAACACAGAAATACCAGGTAAAACAACAGGCAGCGCAGCCCATTTTGCAATTCCATACCTATTAGCAGTCCCCGGTTAGACAGCTCTAAGATGAGCTCCAAAGGTGCCAGAGGCCTCATTAGGGCTCACCACAGCAGGGAGAGGTGGATTGTGACAACAGCACCAGTGCCAAAAGACCAGCAGCCTCAACACGACAGAATTAAAAAGCAGATTTTCACTTTTACACTTGGCCATGTGGCTTCTCCCCTCTTCCCACACTATTTAAATAGTATTACAGGATACGTTCTCCAAAAATGGCCTTGTTTTCAGTTACATTCAAAAAAGGGTATCAGTAACAACGTATAAAATCCACACAGAAATTAACAAGCACAATTCATGGCTAACCCTTAAATCTTAGCATCTTCTGTTTTTACTTATCCCTCCCCATTTTGTCCTCACCTAACCCACCTGCTTTAAGAGCCTGCGTGACTCCCTTAACCGAGGCAACGGCAGCAAAGAAAATCTTACACCACCATATGTGCCACTTTGGGATCGAGGCAATAAGGTGAACCGAGGATAGCGGTAAAACAAACCCTGGCACTTCTGAAATTAAAAAACCTTCCATTTTTTGAGCTCTCCAGGTTTAAACCTATCAGTCTCCTGCGTGCCAATTTCAGCAAACAAAAGGGGACCGTCTACATAAAGGACACCCACCCCACAGCCCTACCCGGCTTCCAGCCAGCTTTCTGTCACAAAAGTTAGAAAAAGACAGAAGTTTGCAAATGAAAGTTTAAAGGCGGGTATTGGAGCAACGCGGCCGGAGCCGTTAGCTCTGTTTCTCTGGATGCGAGCTCCGGGTCGTTTCGCTGATATTTACGACTATTAACAGCCAGCTGGGAGCTGAGGCATTGGGCAGGGTTTTAGGGTGCCAGGTCGGGCTTTTGAAGGGTGGGGGGAGGCCACTCGGGGACGCTGAGGGGCTTCGGATGGGGCAAGCGGGGCAGGGCCGGGGCCGCCACACGGCTCCCAGCGGCTGCGGGGCGGGCGGGCAGGAAGAGAGGGAGAGGGCGGGAGGAGGGAGGGAGGGGGGCGGCCATTAAGCCCGCTCCAGCCAAGCCGTTCCCCGCGGCAGGAGGGGAGGAAAGGAAGGAGGGAGAGAGGGAGAGAGGGAAGGAGAGAAGCGAGCCAGCCCCGCACCCGCCCGCTCCTACCTGGCCGCTGCCGCCCGGGGGGGGCTCGGTGTCTCCATCTCCGCCGGGCGGCCCGGCTGCCCACCGGGTCGCCATTATTTCAGTTCCCGGCTACAAAGGAGGGGCGAGTCCGCTGGAGCCCACATCGGGGACGGGAAGAAGGGAAAGGAGCCGGGAAGAGGTGTGTGTGTGGGGGGGGAGGCAGCGCCGAAGCCGCTCGCACACACCCAGCGCGGCCACGCCGCCGACGAGCCCGGGCCGGCCCCGTCACGCAGCGGCCATGGGGCACAGCGCCGGGACGGGCCCCGGGGCTTCAGCCGCGCTGCCCCGCTTCTGCCTTCATGGCTGGAGCCGGAGAGAGAGAAGAGAGAAAAGAGCGGAGGTGTCAGTCCCCGGCGCGGAGCCGCCGCCACCCGTCCCTTGTTAGGCTAATTGCACTCGCTCGTCATCTTCCTCTTCCTCCAACTCCTCCTATCCACAGCCCCAGCCGCGGGGAGGAGAGGGAGGCGGAGGCGGGAGGCGCCCGCTCCTTCCCTCCCTCCTCCTCCTCCTCCTCCCTCCCTGCCCGCCACACGCGGGCTGGCGGCGGCACGGGGCGAGCCGCCCGGGGCAGGGCCGGGACGAGCCGGGCCGGGGAAGGGAGGCGGCGGGCGGGGAGCGCGCCCCGGGGCCGGTCCCGTCGCGTCCCGTCCCGAACTTTGCTCAACTCGCCCAGGGGGCCCCGCAGCCGCCCCAACCCCGGCTGGGAAGCGGCGACAAAAGAGCTCGGCGAAGGCCAAGCCCCGCCGCTCCCGCAGCCGGGCTTTTGTTCCTGGCTTCCCAGCCAGCGCCCTGCTTCCCTCCCTCCCTCCCTCTCCCCCCTCCTCCTCCTCCTCCTCCCGGCTACGTCGCAAGGGCCGCCGGCGATCAGACCACCGCGCCCCGCCCGCCGCCCCTCCCTCGGGCCTCGCCGCTGCCCCCCGCCGCTCCCCGGCCGTGAGGCAGTGCCAGCTGCGCCGCCCCGGCCACCTGGGGCCACCTGGGCACCGGCCGCGGAGCGGGGGAGCCGCGGCCCGCCCGGCCCCGCCGCCCCCACGGGGCCCCCGCGCTGCCCCAGCGCCTCCCGGGCTCGCCTCGCCTCTCCCCGGCCCTGAGGGGCGCTGCCCCCGCCGCCGGCCCCCCTCTCGCTCTCACACGGCTCCGGTCGCCGTCCCCTTTCCCCCGCCTCCGGGCCGGCGGGCTGTGTTGCCTCCAAAAATCCGCCCTCCTCAGACGACACCGAGAGGGCAGGAGCCGGCTGCCAGCGACCGCCCCGCCGTGTGGAGCGCCCCGCGCTTCGCCTCTCCTCCCCACCGGCTTTTTCGGGTCCCTCAGGGGAACAATCGCCCCTTTTTCTGCCCTGGAGAAGGATTTGGTGCGTCTGTGGCAGGCCCCGAGCTGCACCCGGTCCTTGCGCTCCCGGGCCGGTGCCCCGCAGCCTGAGGGCTGGCAGGAGCCTGGCCATGGTGTCACGGTGAAGGCACCGAAAATAAACGTCCCCTGTGTCCCCTGCTTCGGTCTTACCACTGAGACCTTTCTATTTCATTTTATTTTTTCTTTTTCTTCATTCCAGAACAGCGTCTGGACAACTGAAGTCTCCGTGAGAGGTAGCTACTGAAAATAAAGTGACTTGCATGAAATAAAGATCCCGTCTCATTTGTGCCCTCAGAATAGTAATAATGTGCTGGGGTTGTGTGGTTTTATTTATTTACTTAGCTATTCTCAGTGACCTCAGAAAGGAGGTGACTGGCCTGCTTATGCAGCAACCACTCCCATCGCAGCAGGTAGGAATATTGGCTTCCTGAGAACCGAGAGGAGCCTGGACGTCCAAATGCTGATCCTTGTCAAATGGTCACATCTACCCTCCACTGAACGTAAAAGTATATTACAACACAAGTCTCGTCACCCTGATTTACATGCCTACCTACAATCCCATGTGATTCCATGGATTTCTGTAGATGTATATACAGCTAAAACATGTAGTAGTTTCTGAAGTCAATGTGTGAAGGCAATGTTAGACCTCCATTTTCAGGTCCTCATAAATTTCTGATGTTGAAGAGTACTTCATAGCTGAACCTGACCTGGACCACAGATTACATACACATATTTTAATTAAGCATGCTGCTGCCCACCTAGCAACTCACAGAATGATTTTGTCAAGCTCCCTAATAATTTCTCGTTGACATACACTTTATGATTTATTTGCCATCCAACCCCTGAACAAACTTACAATATCATCAAGTCCATGGTTGTCAAGAAGTTGAAAAGATCAGAGATAAAATCACCCGAGATTTTTAAGGGGCGAGGAAAGGGAACAATTGGGGCACTTTTGCTTTTTGGAAGCTGTTATCAAACAAAGCCAAGAACTGTTGCTGTTTCCTTGGCTGCATACTGCTCTCTGCACTTTAGTCATTGTGCCAACCTGCAGAACATCATTGAAAATCTATTATGTATATGAAATAACTTCCATGTAATCATGATCACCGCTTTTCCCATGAGAGCCACAGACTCCAAATCTAAATTAGCATCATAACTAATATCCATGTAGAAAGTTGTCAGATTTATAAAATGTCTCAGAGAGATTTAAACATGAATAGACTATCTGAGCAATCGTTTAGTATCTAGCAAGTCTCTATTTATATCAGCAGAGCTACATCGATACAGTGACAAATCTTCCATTTTTACTTTTCTTACATTGCCAATCAAATTCTCTAGCTTTAGCTCTCAAAATATACAAGTGAGGCAAAAATATCACAGAGGAAAATATAATTCTAGAATCACAAATTATTTCATGGCTTGGCTAAGGAAATAGATCTTATTATTAACTCTGGGAAGGTTATATTTGCGTAATTATCAAAAGAATATTTATACATATTTATACTACCAAATCTTCATTAAACTATACATACTTCATTTTCTTCCTCATAATCACAATTTTCTATTTTTTTTTGTGGCAGATGTTTTTTGCCTGGGGGGCTGGGATATCTTTAGGACTTTCATGTGCTGTAATTTTTCACTCTAAATACGGTGTCATAGTTGCAACAGGAAAGCTTACAGAAGGAGGCAAGCTTTCAGAAACAAGCTCGTTATCTCAGATTCAAAACACACAAGAAAAATCTCAGAGTCTCCTAGCCACCTTTGAAAGCGATTTAATAAAAGAGGTTGCAAAAGCAGAATTAGGGTAACCGAGAGCTATAATTTCACTTTCTCACCTTCTAGTCTGAAGGTGTTGACACATATTCCGTTAGCAGACAGCTGCAGCAGCTTAAAGTGTTAGCACCATCCTACTGTTTATTATCACTCCTTGCTAAAGAGTATCATCCCCACAGGAGAGCTGGTGCAGATATCTCTGAGTGCATCTCAGCCACTTCAGTGCAAAGTCTAGCAGCTCTGTTTGAATTGCGGAGGCAGGCGGAGTTCAGCCTACGCTGCCGTCCAGGGGCTGAGGCGTGCTGGGTCGTTCTGTGGTGCCAGTTCTGCTGGGTCAGCGACGACACAAATACGGGGCTGTATCTTCTTAAGACAGCATTTGCTGAATGAACACGTTGATATCTTGAGAACACAGAAATTCTAAAGGCTAAGTTGTGAATATCGAAATTCACTTGGGCGGGTAGACCAGAGGACTGAAACTCATTGCATGAAGTATGCCTGAGGTACCTGCCCCCTGCCCACATGGTACTTAGCATCTACCTCTGGCAGAGCCCAAGGGCCTGCCTTTCTCTCACACCTACGACCTATCTAAACTGCACCCAGCCCATGTTGAGGCAACTCGCTTCCCAAGAAGCCATGCTGTCCATGCCATCCCGAAGGCCCTCTCCTCTCCCACCACGTGCAGCCCACCAGGATCTGTCAGAACTGAGGTGCCATGAGCAGCGAGTTGGCTCAGCTGTGGGTAGTCCCAAATGTCCTACCCTTGGCTTAGAGAGAAGTGCAAGCACAGAGAAACAGAGGATAAAGTGAGAGCAGGTTTCTGACAGGAATTTTTAGATTAGATTAGTGTGGAGTACCTGGTAGGATAGATTAGATAGGGAATAGTGGGAGATAAGAGTAAATCCTGTCTATTTTGTGCTGGGGTAGGGGGAAGACTGAGCAGTTAAGTCTGAGGAGTTAAATAAGAAAAGGTACTATTTTAAAGGGCCTGGTTTTGGAAATTAAAGGTAGAGTGAGTGGGAAGAGAAAGGATTCTAAGTGAGTAGACAATTGCACTGATGTTTGCCCTCAGAAATTGTCGCTTGTGGGAGCTGTTGAGATAAGGCTTCCCACCACAGACCCCAGCTGCTTAAATCTCACAGGCAGGGCCTGCTTTGAGAGGGTCAGGCTGAGCATGGACACCTCTGCAGTTTCTCTGTTTCAGAGAATGCTACTGCCTCCCTGGCAGCCTTTGAGAGCACCACGGCGAGCAGCCTGGCACGGACTTCTTCCAGCGCATGGCCACAGCACCAAGTGACATCCATCTAACAGCTTCCATGCTCCAGAGGATGTTGACTGGTGCCCTACACGAGGATGATTTATTCCATTTTCCCCAGAATGGGAGATCAAAAAATGCATGATGAACACATTTTTCATTATCTGATATATCCAAGATACTGCAGCTGGAATACAGTTCCTTCCTAGACATATAAAAGCCTTCTGTGAAATCACGAGTAGAGCCACACAGTAATCTAACCATTGTCTGCAATCGTATCTGCTTTACAGATTTCTGCATTAAGATTCCTGTGATTCAGCCATGATGCATGCAACAGTTTCCTGTAGAGCACTAGCACATTATTCATCCTAGATATTATTGGTGATGGCTGTTTTGTTAGTAATTGTACCCCAACACTCCCATCTCACTCTATGGTCTTTCCTATCACCTATATTCTGTCTGCGGAGATTAATCTCATTGCTGCCATGCCTACGCCTTGGCTCCCACGTGTACACTGAACTATGACCAAAGTGCCTCCTTGCTTTTATTTCAGTCTTCACAGGAGATCACACCTACCTCACTTGGCCCTGGATGCTGAGGCTTTTCAAGTGCTGCAGAGCACTGCCAAGAGGAATTGAAGCCAGCCTGCCACTGGGTCTACAGTAAGAGATTTTGGCATCCTGAAGCTTCAGCAGTGCTGTCTCCACCAGTCACAGGCTGATATGCAATATCCTCTACAAGTAATTCCCTTTTGAGTGCATACTACATTCTGCACGGCTTAGTCCCCAGGTATAATCTCTGCCTGGCTAAAGTTGTGATGAAGAGGAAGCATGGCCTACTGAAAAGCCAGAGAGGAGGCTGAAGTGATGGGGTGTGCATCCTGAGAGTGGTGAGGTACTACAAAAAGAAAACTGTATTGAAGACATGGTGAAAAATGTATAGCATGGTCTCCAACCTGGGCTGGGAGGTTGATTGCCAGCAGTGCCATTGAATAAAGAGATGTGCAGAGCAGGTACAGGGCAAGGCTGGACACGTGTTGGGTTGAACAAAGGGGAAGTACGGCACTGTGACTTCTTGGGCATGGAAGCAGACCAGAGCCAGCATCGCCAGGCTCACTGAATACAGGTGAGGAGGATAAAAAGGGACTTGGTAAGACCAGAAGTCTGTCACTGCTGACTCAGATGTCCTCAGAACATCCTCCACCACTAAGTTAATCGGTCTGATATGCAACGCAGCCTCTTGCCTTCCCCACAGATCCTTCCTTTTGCCAAAGCAGTGAATGACTTGAGGCAATGGTACAGCTTGAGTGCGATATCACATAAACGCATGGCAGCTTCAGGACCATGAAGTGAAGATCACTACTAGGTGTGCTTGGGGAGGCCATGGGGAATATTTCAGGCTGTGCTCTCAGGACCCATGTCCCCTGCACTGTAGCCACTGAGCAGAGATGTGCATGGGAAGGGAGCAGTCATCTTCTGTGCAGAAGCTACTAGAGATTGCTTTCCCTGGATTTATTTCCTATCCTGTGCCAGGGCAATTCACTAACCCACTTTCCAGCATGAGGCTGCAGAACTTTCCCTGCAGGGCGAGTGATGGTTCTGGTCTCCTGACCTGAAATATTTGTAGAAACGGTCAAGTTGCCTCCTCCCATACAAGCTGTGGGATGATGTGGTGGATGGGAGGAGTGGTGGTTTGCCAGGCATCATGGTTTGGGGTCAGGTTTCTCTGAGGTAGAAAGTTGGATCTTACCTTCCGGAGCTTCCCAAAGAAGATATGTTTTATCCAGGCTGTGTGTGGCTGCTGTTTGCTGGCCCTTTTTGCTCTTCTCCAAGGCATCTGGAGATCTGATCCGAGTACGTGTGTGTATGCATATGCCTCCAACACCTTTTCTTTTGAAAATAGGAGGCGTGATGTGACCACAACAGCAGTGTTTGTCAGCATGGACTACAAGCCAGGGTTTGGAAGAGGAGGCAATGAGCTGCTTATTCTCAGAATACTTTGTGTGTTTGAGAGTACCAGCAGAGAGTAGCCATTTGGCTTCTGCCAGTTGTTTTGGGAACAAGGTAATTACCCTATGAGAAGCAACATCTCAGCTGATGTCCCCCAGTCTTCGGTGTGGTCTTCTCACATAAAGTTGAGGCACAAAGGGAGAGCTGCCTCTGTCAGGATGCTGCTCCTCACACAGTCTGGATGACAATGTCCAAGGCCCCAAGAGAAGCCAGGATTTCACGGAGAGATGACTGTTCCTCCTGGCCAGCATCACTGAAGCATCACCAAGCAGAAGGCTGCGTGCAGGTAAGAGGCCTGCGGTACTTTGTTTCCCCTCAGAGCAAGGATGACGAGTAGTGAGGCAGGTTATTCTTCCATGTGTCCAAAACAGAGATGGTGAGAAGTTTTGGGTGTGCTGTGCATTCACACCCAAGTGCTTATTAACTCTGCCACATGTGTATGGTTTCCTTGAACTGGACCCAGAGGTGTGTGTGAGGCTACCAAAGTGCGCAAAGGCAGGCTGATGCACACCCTTTACAGCAGTAAGCCTCAGTTGTTCGCTCTAAAAGCAGACTCGGTACTCCGTAAAGAAGTATGACATTGTTCAAGCCTGCAGGAATTTAACATCATCCAGACAGAGACAAAAACAAATTCAAGTATAATTCAGTGTGCCCAGGGGAATTAGCTGCAGTGTAAAATCTGAGCAAACAGATTATGACGAGGAGGAGCGCAGCAGAACTCGCTTTGCTTTTAGCTCGAGTTCCTAGCAATAAAAAGCTACCGAAACACTTAGAAACCATAAGCAAAGCAAAACTCTTGTTTTTCTCGTTTTCCTGTTGGAAACTGTCACTGTGGAATAACAACTTGTTTCTGAAAATGCCATGCATGTTGTTTACAGCAAGATTTCCTAATTTTGTAAAGGGCTAGAGGGAAAAAAAATCACTCCCATCTTTTCTGCATTCACTTAAACTATCAGCAGTCTTTCATTTGTTTTAAATCAGAGGAGCCAGAGTCTAACAGATAAAGTCATCAGCCTCAGTCCTGTTGAGAGTTTATTCACTTTAGGTCAAACAATGTTAACTTGTTTTAGAAAGCCAGCAGGGACTATTAGATGTGCAGCATTTTCCCTCAAAACCATCCCCTCCCACACACACACGAGTTTAAAGAGTTCAACACAGTGAACATCCAATCTATTTAAAATTGGCCATGACAGAAAAGATTTAATTGCTCAAAAGGTAAAGAAAAGTGAAATGACAATTTGGGTTACCGTGGCCCCTCTGCTGAAATAACAGCTCTGTCTTTGGTTCTCTGCTGTCTCCTGAGAGGTGATAAATCAGCCCTATTTTGTAAAATGTTTAGTTTAACTACTTAACTGACAATTTAGGTGGAAGTAGCTGGTGATGAATTGACAACAGTGTTATCACTCTGTCCTTGCTTTATCACATCAGCAGCAGCTTGATCTGCTGATTACTGAGGCTGTGCTGTAGTAGCACAGAGGTGCGAACAGCCGTCTCCAAAACTCAGGCTGCCCGTCTTGCATTTCTTCTGACTGTCCACAGCTTCCCTCCAAAGGGACAAGGTGTGACACCCTCCTCCCGAGCCCTGGCATTTGACAGGTCTTCCTCTAGAGATGGGGCTGGGTCAAGGTAGCTTTCAGGCACTGAGCAGATCAGGAAGGAAAATAATGCATTTATATCATCGTAATGTATTCCTTTCATTAGAACCCTCCCTGCTTCCAACAATGACGTGCTCCACCCAAAGGCAATATATCAGTTGCTGCTTTCTTATTTTGCCCACTCTGTCCAAAGAGCTTTTACTTCACCTTGAGCTCATCACAACACCACTGGCAGATACCTTGTAGAAACCAGGTACTCACCTCTAAACCTGACTCCACATGCTGCTACTTATGCCGACCGCTGCTCAGCTCTCTTCTCACTGAAGAGAGACACAAGAGATGCTCTCTGGGACAGCAGGAGCCATCTAAAGGCCAGAAGGTCTCTAAACCTGTAAAATGATTGCTATTTATGGGGACTAGGCTCTGAAAATGATGTTACATTTTTCTTCTTCTTCCTCTTTTATTTTATTTTATTTTTCTTCCCACTAGCAAGACAGAAAATGGGGAAACAGCATCCAGGAAAGCATGAAACTCCTCACCCCTACCAAAGGGGGAAAAAAATATGGGGGAAACTGGATTGTATTTACATCTGTATAGTGTGGATTTTCCCAGATAGGCTGGATTAGGAATATGTTTGGTAGTTTAACAGAGCTAATCTGTCATCATAGCTTCCTGGAAGGAGTCTTATAAATTTCCCAGAAAGCTACATCCAGCCTCCAGAGAGAGGATTACCTGTGCATGATGCTTTCAAGGAGAAGAAAATATTGGACCTTATTCCCTTTCAGTCTTCTACAAACCCTTTGAACAAAAGTCAAATTCTACAGTAGGTGCTGGCTGATCAGAATTAGATATACTCTGTAATGAGTGATTTCTGCTCTAGTTTTAGCAAACAGCTGAGGCAACTGTGGGCACGAGGAGCACCTGGAGCTGGGTTCAGGTTCCAGGTGACTCATCTGCCTGGATGGGAATAAAAAAAAAAAAAAGAAAAAACAGAAACCCAGCCATGCGAATGATTACATCTAAGGAACAGAAATGCTCATTTATTTTAAAGAAGCCATGTTGACTGACTGCCTATGCAAACTTTAATATATAAAAAAGAAACATGCATTTGAACTTGCTGGAGAAAGCATTGAATATAACATGTTTCCAGTGTGACTAAACCAATTGTCACACTGGGCGTTTTGTCCCTGTTAGGAATGGATTTAGAGATGCAAATCTAGACAGAAATCAATCCAGAAATCCAATCAGCAATAACACAATGCTGTCAGAAGTCAAAATGAAAGTAATGAGCTAAAAAACAAAGCCACGTTTACAGAGTGTTTTCAGCCCAGCCTTCTGCTGAGACACCCTCAGATGTTCATTTCAGAACTGCTTTCCCAGAAGGAAGCAGCAGCCAAATATTTTAACTCATTAGATATACTTGAATTCTTCAGTGCAGCATGGGGCTGTTTCGCATGCACCAGACTCCAAATGGCTCCATGTGGATGCAAAGTATGTCCACACAAAGGTCATTCGCAGGATTAGACCAAAGCATTACAAGGGAAGCAAGGGAAAACGGTCCAAGTTAATTTAATTCTCAAGGCAGTCCTTAAGCCCTAAGCAAAACAGAAAACAAACTCTGAGCACAGCAATGCAAAGCATTTCCCCCCCAAAAGAAATATAAGGACAGGGCTTAATCTTTTTGATACAGCAAGAGTGGTCTTTGCTTTTCATCAGGTGGGGGTGGACTATCAGATTGCAGGGCCATACAGCTGCCTGAGGGGAGGGCCACAAGCATTATACAGCTTCTATAAAGGTAATTAGCCTTAATAACTGGGTCTGGTTAATATATAATAAAAAAAAAAAAAAAAAAAAAAAAAAAAAAAGAAAAGAAACCCAAAGGGAAAAGCCTCCATATTCCTGTTTGCTCTTCTCCTTTCCAAGCCTGCAGTACCAGCCGCAGGAGCAGCAGGCTCCAATCCATTTCCCCAAAGCTGTGTCAGGACTCCTCTTTTGGAGACATCATTATGGTTTAGAGAAATCCTGATGAAAGCCAGAGAAAAAGCAAAGATTTGTACCAGTCATCATTTGTCAAACTTCTCTGTTCACTAAGACCTTTTTTCTTTGTGTGTGCTGTGTTGATAGCTTCCATGTTTATTTAATCTGCTTTCCTTTATTTATTGTGTTTCTTTTACAAAGCAACACTTGCTACGGCATTGCCAGCCCAATAATTTTCTTAATATTTAGCAGTGTTGCCTCTTGAAATGCGTGATACCCCTGAAGCATAAAAGAGTTAAAGGAAAATAAACAGATTACTGCAACTTTGAGCATTTCAAAACAGAGGTAAATAACAGCTGTGCACAGCTCAAGTCCCCTTCCAATACTTAGCTGCTGTAGCAAAGGGACAAACTGAGTGGAAACACTGCAACAGTCATCCCTTGGCTTTTCCTCCTGCAAGATGTTTTGCTGACTCCAGCTCGGAGGATTGTGCTCTTCTTGGTCATGACAAAATTGGTTGTGCAAGGGCAAAAAGTGAGGCACGCTGCTTGTAGGATGCCCCATGCCACTGCCTCGTTAAGACAGCCAGCACAGCGGCCTCCTCTAACTGTGCCTAAAACCAGAAGGTTATTTCACAGACAGCTGGGCTGGTGAAGTTCTCCCCGACATGTGAGTGTGGTTTTACACAGTTCCTCAAAGGCAGAGAATAACAAACCGCTTTCTTCACCCCTCTGACCTTTTTCTGCTACTCTGCACTGAAAGAGGGCAACGAGACAACTCGCCCAGCCTGTGGCAGGGAGGTGGGCGCTTCTGGGCGAGGGGCTAGGGCTGTGAGACAGCTTCTTGCATCTTGAGACAGCTTCTTCATCCCATACAGAAGCAGTGCTGGAGCCTCTCATTACTGTCAGATGTGGCCCCCGCTTCAGAGCAGGCCGGCAGATTGCTGTAGGCTGTGTTGGGGCTCTCTTGCCTCTCTTCAACAGCCAGCAGATCCACTTAGTCACTAAATGTTTTGGTTCTCCTCAGATAAATGCCACAGCTTTATTCTTACGGTCTAGACTATTGTAGTTTTTGCTCATTTTACATTAGCTCCCTCCAAGGCTTTTCAGCCTCTGCTCGTACAGTTTCCATTGACTGTGCACAGGATACATGCGGAATCTAAAAGTTCTTCAGAGTATTGGCTGGAAATGCTTTAATTAAGTGGCTCTCACACTCCCTCTCTCCTTCTGGCTTTTAATGAAAATACTTGCTTTTGGTTCCAATTCAGAGCAGGAGCACTGCCGAAATATTGAAAATATTGATGGATTAGTACAGCATATGCCGGGTACTCTCTTCCCAAAATAAGAACATCTTATTCCCCTTTTGCTCAGTGCACCCTCAGCTGAGAATGAGGAGCTCTTCGTATGGATAAAACTGTTCCAACATGGCTCTGAGTGTGAGCACATCCTTGCAAATCTGCCTGCAGCAGGGCTCTCATTCTGGGCAAACAAGGAGCCTAATAATGCAAACTTCTGACACCCCGAGGCAAATAAAATTTTCTGCGTGCCTTGTGCTCTCTGCTCCAAGCGCGCTAGACACCAAGGGCGGTATCCATGGCACCTGATTTTACCCACCTATAAATTATTCATTTGATCTGAGCTCATCATCTAGGCTCTCTTAATAGTCAATGAAGTCGCAGAAGCTGACAAGAAACGTTCACACCACTCTTCTAAGAGGGATTGCATCGGCTTTTTGTTTCCCTTTACTGACTGTTGGGAGAGCCTGAACTTCTGTAACTGCAATTAGTTATTATTAGTCCGTTTTCTTTTTTTTTTTTTTCACCCTCCTATTGTGGGAATAACAATGAAAGTAACACTTTCTTCCTATGTATAAAACAACAGCCTTTCGTTGAGGATAAGCAGACTGCTGTGCAACTCTGTTCTGCATAACTGCTGGTATACAAGTATCAATTATTTCTATATTAAGAAATAGGCATGACATGAGTTAACATTAAAGCCTTCATCTGAATGTGTAGGGGAAATTTTCGCCTGGTAGCGTTGCTGTTAACCAAGTGGATTAAGCGAGACATTTCAATTACATTAATTAGGTATTTCCTAATTCTTTGGCTTATCACTTTATAAATTGCAATGCTGTTCTGCAGGGTGAGAGCAACAGTGTGACTGTGCTACAGGATTGGCATTACTAGACGTTTGCTTTTGGTAAGGAAGGGCTTTTTATTCTAAACAAAGCACCAGGACCAGTATTTTGAAAGCTTCTGTAAAAGAAAATATTGATTTTCAATTTAGTTTCATCCATCATGTTACAAAACTTGGCAGTCTGTCTGTCGCAGAGGATACCAGGGATGTTTGTGGCCCTGGAAACAGTCTGCCTGGTGCACGTCATTTTTATTGATACAGGAATCAGACCCATTTAATACTGATAAAGAATTGAGCAGTGGTGTCCACTAGCATAAGAAATAATTAGAAAATCATTGCACAACTGAGTTATACACAAGCCCAGAAAAAAAACTATAGTATTGAGCCATGATATAACTGACCTCTACTGAGGTGAAGAGTTAGGCGTTACACACTGCCAAATGTATTAAAACCAAATTCAGATCTTGTCTACACTCTAACAAGGGTTGTTTTTTTGCTGTTGTTCGTTCATTGAAGATCTATTACATATGGCAGCACAGTAGAAAGATCTGCAGTACAGATATTCTCTGAAGTGTTCTGTAGCAGGGAGTGCCTAACACCTTATTGTTGGTTATTGTTAGCTGGAGATCCGTCCCTTCCCTATAACTGGAGCTGAGAACCAAAGCCTCCCTACAACAGATTATTTTCCAGCCCTTGTGGCTGTAGAGACAGCCTTTGAGTGTGACTTGAACTTAGACCAGTGCAATTACTCTCCTGATGCTGCCAGCAAACAGCATGGAACAGTAACTTTGTTATCCAAGAACTGCCACATTTATCACAGCTGGGATGTTAATTTAAGAAGCGAATACAACTCAGCATTTTAACAGCATTTCTACGGTAGGGCTGAGTGTATTGGAAGGTGTGCCAGAAGTCAAAGGTGCTGTTGATTAGGGTTGTGGGTTTAAAGGGGAAGAAACGAAGTTTTGGAAAGGATGTGGCAGTGGGCTCAAAGATGGACTTAGTCTTGTGAGCATTAGCACAGCAGAAACTATGATTCAGGACCCCATCCAACACATGTAGAAAGCATTTGGCAGCAAGAAAGGCTTGAGGAGAAACCCTTGTATTTCAAAGGGTGCCAGAACGCTGAAGTAGCTGGGTAAGGCCTCTGTGGATCGCGTGGTGGCAGATCCCGCAAAGCCCTCCAAAGCCTTTGCACATCTCACCGTGTATATTCCCCTTTATCTACTTGCCTTTGGTTCAAGAAGCAGACTCCTACACGTTCTCAAGTGCCAGAATTACAGCCACTCACTCGCTCCTTGTAAAAGGCTCTGGTTCTGCTGTGACAGCCTTCGGGACGGGGCGCTGGGGCGGCCTGCAGCTCCCGGTGAGCGGGGAAGTGCGGTGGTGTGGCTGAAGGATGATCTGATGTGGGTATTTATCTTTATTTCAACACATCTGCATACAAAATAACGAATATAGTGCTGGATATACTGCTCATTTTCCTGCTTAATTGTAAGAACCCCCCTTTTCATCTTTCTATGAGATTGACATCGGAGTGCTGCTGTGTCACAGGACCTGCAAAATGCAGTCTTGTTTTTGTAAGACACTTCCCATCCTGATCAGCAGGATTTACAGTAGAACACCTATGTCAATGAAGTCAAGCAAACCAAGCCTGTGGGTAGACCAGGCCTCATTACACCTTTCAAAAAACTGCTGTGATACAATCACCTACAAAGCCCTGAGAGCCTGTGCAATATCAGTAACGTGTTAGATATCCCATGCTATCTTCATTACAGACTTCATGATTTTCCATTTCTGTGGAGAAATCCCAACAAGCATGGGAGCCAGTCTCCAGTCAGGTGACTGATCATACATGCAGCCCATAATTACAGAGCTTGTATTCAGTGAGCAATGCTTGCAATGTGCATTTCATCTACTGTGTAGTTGGATGGAAGTACATGGCTCCATCCTTATTTCAGTCTAAAAGCATGCAAGTGTTTAGCGCTGAACCAGAAGGATATCTTTTCCTGTTGTACCTCCAAAGTAGTTCTGTTATGCAGATCTGCTCCTAAACTAGCACATAGATGTCACTTAGAGACAGGTTGTAATGGGAAACATTTGAGTTTTGGCTAGATTAGTGCATTTAAATGGATCAATGATGAGATGCAGCTGCAGGGTGGAGGCTCTTTAAAAGCTGCACTTCTCATTGCCAAATATAATGAAATACGGATGACTTCCAGCTAACTTATTGTTGATCTCCGTATGAGGGAAATTTTGCAACATGAGTATTTGATACTGTAAAGCTACACTGTGGAAAATAAAAATTAAGAAAAAAAAAAGATATACAGGAATTATAAAGATAAGACATAAAGGGAGGAAGCAAAAGGTGACGGAATAGGTAACACAAATGTGAAATGAGTTGGAGACAATCAAAAATGAGTGGGAATCAGAAGTGTTAAAACTTCATGAACAAGAGATGAAAAGAATGGAAAATATAACAGATAAAAGGAGTAATAAGGAAATGGTCAGCAAAAGAATTATTGCAAGCAATCACAATTACTGATACAAAGAAGGAAATTCTTCAGGGAATAAAATGTGAAGCTATACAAATTCAGAGCAGAGCTAAGAAAGTGAGTCTGATTCTGAAGTGATGACTTTTACCAAGACAGGTAAAGTAATTTATTTTTTTGCTACGCTCTACTTGCAGCTCCTATTTCAGATTGCATTACTTACCTAAACTTACCTGTTCAAATATATAAGAAAAGGAGACTCAACGTAGTTCAGATCAATGTGGCTTCCCAAGTCGTTTCATTTCTCCATCTGTGTAGCTGCCACAGCCGTTATCAGTTTATTTACTTTGTCTCTGATTGTAAGATGGGAAACTCTTAGGCATCCCGTGGTAATCCAACAACTGTTCAAAAAATACAGCCCTTTGCCAGCTGAAAAAAAGAACATTCTGCATGGAGTCACTCAGCCGAAAAAGAAACAACACAAAAAAAAATAAAACGTGCCTGACCTGTTGTCCTCTTCAGCAAACTGTAGAAAATGAAAACAGTTCTAGAGATAACATAAGTCAATTTTTATCAGATCCTTAAATTTGCAGACAGCTATGCATGTGATTTTAGTCAAAAGAAATCTTCAAAATGTGACCCAGTTTGGGTTCAGCTTTCTTCAGCACTTTAGTCCAAAAAAAATGCATTGCAGTAGACTTCAATTGATAGGAAATCTATCTCTGTGTGGAGAAAGAGAGAAACTGTGGACTAACTGCTCCGAGTTGGATAACCTGCAGTTTTACATAACAAAAGGCTTAAAAAGTGCAAATGGACAAGAAGGGTCCCTTGTAGCTTCCCTGAACTTGCCTCATCGCGCTCATCGCTTTTCCAAGTTTTTGCACAACTGTTGTTGGCCTGCTCTTTTTGAGCACTGGAAACTCGAATCGTTTATGGGAAATAATACAAGTCTGGGGCCAAATCCTACCTCCGTTAACTGTACGTGGAGCTGGACTGCCCCTCACGTGCAGTTGAGTGAACCAGGACAGCAGATGCTGTTTCTAGCAAGCAGCTCTTGAGAGGTTAGTGGGCTGACAGTCCCTGTAACGTAACAGCAAGGCTGTGTGAAGTGGTTCACATTTAAATTGCTTCAGCTCTGCCATCTAGGGGAGCTCAGCCCAACAGGGTACCAGGCAGGGGAGGTAGTGAGGAATCAGTCCATAAAAAAGGAGATTTTGGGCAGAAAAACTCTTATGACAGACCCCAACCAGGTTTGCAACAAGGGAAGGAACTGGGTCCACAGGGGTGTCTGCTAGAGACAAAGCAAGCTCAAGCTGTAACACGACCACAACAGAGAAAAACGATCGCTCAGAGTCACATCAGCATTTCAGCCTGACTGTGATGAGGAAGACACAGTGCAGCTGCAGGGCTGGCAGTCTTGAGTGTCAGCCTGACTGTGATGAGGAAGACACAGTGCAGCTGCAGGGCTGGCAGTCTTGAGTGAACAGACCCTAAGGAAGGCTGATTATTTAAATTCAGAAGACGAGGAACTGTGACCAAAACAGTCTTTCAAAACCACCTAGTTCATCCCCTTCTGGTTCCAACTGGGTTGTTCCCAACCCTCTGTTTTTTAGTGATTTATCTGGTTTAATTTTAAATTACTCAAGAGATGGAGTTTCCACCACTTCCCATGGGAAATTAGTCCATGCATGGCCTGATAGCCATGGCCAGAATATTTTCCTGATGTCCAACCTTCAGTGGTTTCCCTTTGTTTGGTTTAATCTCATTACTCCCAGTTATTCCCCACTGGCCAGTGTGGAGCAGTCAGCCCCTCTTTTTTGTACTTGCACCTTCACAGTCGGATACAATTGTCTTGAGGAAAATCCAATAGGCTTTATTAGATATTATTCACCTTTTCAAATGCAGAGGTAAAACAAAAATACGAACCCTTTGTTCATATAGGATAGGATAAATTCATTTTACAAGATGTTTTCTAGACTTAATCTACTTCCACTCACCTACTAGCTGAGACCTGCCCAGGTCTTTTAAGGTACAGTGACTGATGACCCCACGCAAACCTCCTCCCTGCCTCTTTCAGAACTATGGGAACACGTTATACAAGGTGGGAGTAACAGATGTGGGAAACTAAAATCAGTTCTCTATAATAAGGGGACACAGAAACTGAGGAGTTGCAGGAAAATGTGTTTAGTGGAGTGGTGTTAAAAAAGATTACCAAAAATACCTCAGTGTGGGTGCTACATTAGCTTGGCTTAGGAAATACCAGACAGGAGCACTGCAATTAATGCCAGAGAGACAAGTCAAAATTTTAGCTCAGAAAGAATATGACAAATCTGAAGGAGAAATACTGGTGAATCATAAGCACAGAAAAAGTTGATGAAATTTTATTTATGGTGAGATTCTTCAGGGGCGAAGCACAGGGAGGGAAGAAAAGGTGACAAAACAGCTATTTCCTGAATGCGCAAAAAATGCTGGAAAGAGAATGAAGATCCCTTAATACTTTGTAAGAAAGATTAAAGACAAAGAAGCTGAAATAAAACTGTGGAAGCCAAACAAAAGCACCAAGAGTAACCTGATCAAATCTCTTGAAAGCAGGAGACAGATCAGAGGAGGGAGCAGAAGTATTAGCCAGAAGGAAATCAATAGAGGCTTTTGTGAGACCCTTAGGAGATAACTGGGCTTTCCGGAAGCTTGGGTTGCACAGCAGCATCGGCAGAACAGCCTGTTCCTTGTTAGCCTTAGTCATAAGAAAGCTGCTGAGAGAGATGCACTATTCCTCGCCTTCCCCCACAAGCTCCTGTGTTTAAAATACCAGTGTTTTAGAAGTAACAGTTTAAAATTAAAACGAAAGAGTCATCTTACCTCCAGTTCTGAACTTTGGGGTAGTCATAAGCCAGGGATACTGATTCAGTGGAGCACACAGGGCAGAAGCCAAATTAGGGAAGATCTAGGTCAGAACTGAAGAGAAAAAACAAATAAACAAACAAACAAACAAACAAAACTGTAAGCACTGATTGTAGATGTGCTGCTCACAGAGCAGACCCACAGCAAGGAGGAGAGAGCACCTGGATGGGCAAGAGGAGTCAAGGACAGGTTTTTTAAGGTGGGAGAGACTGAAATATCCTTGGGAAGCATTGCTCCTCGCACCTATAAACATGGTGTTTTCTCTCTCACAGCGAATCCATCGAGGAGGCAGCAAGAGAGCATTACTTAGATCACGGATAATGACTGTAATTCTGTGGCACTGACATTATCAAGGGCTGCTCAGACAGCCTGTGCACAAGCTCCAGGCTTTTGTCATTTGAACACAACTGAAAATGTAAGGAGCGTTCAGATATTAAGTAGGACAGAAACCAGTTGTTATGGGCTCAGGCATGCCAGGGAAACTGCATTGCATTCCCGCCCATCTGGACTGCAGCGAGGTGCAAAAGGAGATATTCTGGCTTATTTTTGTGAGCTAAGTGTAAAGTTATTGTCATTAGGTGATCTGCTGGTGATAGAAATGGGATGAACTTGTCTGGGGACAGCAGCACCTCCTTTCAGCTCACTCAGTTCAGATAATGCCAAAGAGAACGATAGTCAGTTTTAGCCAAAGACATCCACATCCAGAGATATATTTTAAAATGTACAAGACATTCAGATTTTGAGTTTTAGATATTTAATACAAATATCCTCTCTTGCCATAGATGACATTTGCAATGTATGTTTAAAAATGAGTTTTCACTATGATCTCTTACTTTTTTTCCTTACTCTTTTTTTTTTCTTATTGTAGTCACCTTTTTCTTTTCTTTCCTCTTCTCTCTCTTCTCTTCTCTCTCTTCTCTTCTCTTCTCTTCTCTTCTCTTCTCTTCTCTTCTCTTCTCTTCTCTTCTCTTCTCTTCTCTTCTCTTCTCTTCTCTTCTCTTCTCTTCTCTTCTCTTCTCTTCTCTTCTCTTCTCTTCTCTTCTCTTCTCTTCTCTTCTCTTCTCTTCTCTTCTCTTCTCTTCTCTTCTCTTCTCTTCTCTTCTCTTCTCTTCTCTTCTCTTCTCTTCTCTTCTCTTCTCTTCTCTTCTCTTCTCTTCTCTTCTCTTCTCTTCTCTTCTCTTCTCTTCTCTTCTCTTCTCTTCTCTTCTCTTCTCTTCTCTTCTCTTCTCTTCTCTTCTCTTCTCTTCTCTTCTCTTCTCTTCTCTTCTCTTCTCTTCCTTCCTTCCTTCCTTCCTTCCTTCCTTCCTTCCTTCCTTCCTTCCTTCCTTCCTTCCTTCCTTCCTTCCTTCCTTCCTTCCTTTTCAGTGTCTTTTCTTTCTCCCTGCTTCCCCATTTCCCATGTTTCCCCTTTTCTTCTCCCTTTCAGTCATTCTTTGCACTTTTTTTTCCCCCTACTCTTCCATTAGTCTTTCCTTCCCACACCATTCCTAGCTGGACAGGTAGGAATCCCCATAAACTTGCTTTCTGTCCACTCTCACTCTCCACTACTGCAGTTATCACTCTACCCTGGGAGGGAAGAGCACAAAGAGAAGAATGCAGATGTGTGCTGTACCCAAGTCCATTTCTTAAATCATTCTGAGAGATTTCTCCTTTCAGTGTCAGTGTGTCACTAAATGGATTTGGCCATGCTGTACCCTCTCACCCTGTCCCCAGTCTGAATAATCAAGTCAAAAAGACCTGTAGTCACTGTGTACTTGTCCCCAACCTGCTGACAGCTACAGGAAAAGCTGTATATGTTATAGCTGGTATGCCCCATGACACTACAGAGCATGTGGACAGATTTTGAGGCTTTAATATGGTACATTATGAAGTTTGACTTCCTACAGCATGGTACAAGCTGAAGCACCTGGTGGCCTTATCTGGGTGGCCAACACTCTAGCTCTTGGGCAGGTATGAAGAAAGGCTGGGAAGTGGCAAATAAGATCTCAGATTTAACGTATGAAAAATAAAAGAGATATGCAGTTATACTGATAGTAAGATGTAGGGGGATTGGGAGCTGTCAGGGTATGTCATTTTTTTATAATCTGGAAAGCAACAGTATAAATATAAAAAATATTGTATAGGCCAAAATCTAGCAATCTTTGTTAATTCTGCATTTTGTGCTGACTCCACCTAAGCCATTTGTCTAGATTTTATTTGGCTGGGCTGTAGCGGCGTGGTATGCAACTTCACTTAATTATCCATTTTCAGGATCAGCCTTCAGCTCAGAAAGATAAGAGAAATGTCAAGACAGAAAGCAAGAATCTGTGATTCACAAAATGTCACATGCTTTGGTTTCTTGACTGAAATTTCTGAAATGAGAACCACCTGCTCCTGGTAGTAATGAAGGATCTCTGATTGGAAAGTCAAACAGCTATTTCGGTAGAGTCTGGGGAAAAAAAAAAAAAAAAAAGCTACAATTAAGAAATTCTGCCAGAAGCTTCAGCAACGGTCCTATGAGACCAGAAAGGAAGTACAGCAGATCCTTCACAGTCTGAGAGTACAGCAGAAGACAGCTAGTTCCAGTAAAATCAAGACAAACCAGGATTAAAAATGCAAGAAAAGACAGTAAAAGACATGCAGCAAGATATAAAGGAGATGGTATGAAGAAGAGGCTAAGGTGCAGTAAGCAGAGTATGATCGTGCAGCTGGGCAAGGAGGGGAGCAGCTGAACGCTAGCACAACTTGCCGGCCCTACAGCGGGGGCATCACCTCAGGGTGCTGCTTTTTGGCAGGACACAGCCACGTGCAGTGCCACCCCTGGGTGTGAGAAGCCATCGGTGCTAGGGCTCCTACAGCAGCTTGCTGTCTTGTCATGGCACTCTCCCTATCAGCTTGAAAGTTGAGCCAATACGCATCTCTAAAATCAGGGCTGTAGCCTCTCAGTTTTTGGAACAAAACCTAAGATTGTGTGCTTGCCCACATCACATACTTATGTTAGGAAAGCCAGCTTAGAAATGTCTGCAAAGAGCCCGCTTGTAACACTCTTATCTAAAGTAGCACTTTACCCTTGGATGTCACCACATCCAACTGTCCACTTGATGAGATGAACCTTCACTTTTTTTTCAGGAGCAACTTGAAAATATGAGTAAAAGGGAAGATGATATCCAGAAAGAATGAGAGGGACAGAGCCTGACCTCGAGTGATATGCAGAGTCTGGGTGGGAGGTGCTGAAAACACACAACTGTTACTTTTGGGGTAGATGCAGAAGAACTGAAATAAATGTAAATTAATATGTCATGAGAGCTCAGATGGAATGGCCTGGCACAAACCAAGCCTGTGGTTAGTTTAATCATCTATCCGTCTCACCCCTGGTAAATCAGGGTCAGGAAACAATGAGAGGGTCGGGGACTGTTTGCGCCGATGTTTGCTGCCTGCCTGCCTGAAGGAATGCTGCAGGAATGTGCCAAGAATTCGGCTTTGTCAGGGAAAAAGTTCTCATTTCTGAAAAGACTGACAGACCTTTACAGAGAAGCTAGACGACACGTCAGCAGGAGCACCAAACCAGAAGCAGAGAGGGCTTCTGGAGGTTTCTCTGGGGGCTGGAAACACTAAACCCAGCAGGAGAGGCATGAGGTGTCAGGCTGCCACCCTCCTCTGCCCCATGGGCAGAAACAGGGCCGGGCCTGTGGCACCTGGGCATGGCCTATGGCACCTGAGCACATCCTATGGTGTTTGGGCACGGCCTATAGCACCTAGGCACGACCTATGGCTCCTGGGCATGGCCTATGGCTCCTGGGCATGAACTATGATGCCTGGGCATGGCCTGTGGCTTGCATAGGGGCTCAAAAGTTGGTGGCAGCAACCCCAGGGCTGCTGAGGGAACCTCAGGGCTGCAACGCCCTGAGGCAGGCCACGTGTAGCTGTGCTTCATCGGGCTCTGGAGTCACCATGAAAATCGGGGCCAGTGTTGAGGCCCCGTGTATGTTTAACGCTATTGGCATGGCCAGAAGGGCTCGTGTGATGAGGGAGAATCTTCTAAAGCCAGTCGTTCTCACTTTAAGGCTGACATACCGTGCCATAAAATGTCGCTGGAGCAAGAGAAAATAATTTCCTGGTTGCTAAAATAATTCAGCATCTAGATGGGAGCACTGTGGTGCACTATCCAAGATAAACATGGAGAGAAAATGCAAGTGAACGTGCTGCAGAAAGCACGAAGAAGGGCAAAAATAAATTTGGTTTGGGTGAGCAATCCAGATGCTACCTTTGCAATGTGCTGCTTGGAAGGAGGAGAACTGAGCCTCTTTAGATAAAACCCAAATTACGAGTGTTCCCTTAGCTGCAGTTTCTAAAGTCAGTAAAGTAGAGATGAAGAAGGAAATCAAGCAGGGATCCTGTGACTGACTGAAAAAGCTGAACGCAGGAGTTCTGGCAGAGCTCTGGAAAAAAAAAAATAAAGAGAGAGAGAGAAAATGGGAAATAGAGAAATACTTTTTAGTTTAGACTTCATTAAAAACAGAGATAAAAATACCGTTTTTTATTCTAAGCTGTTTTTCTATATCCACATTTCTCCTAATGATTATTATAGTAATATTATACCTACATAAGAACGTTTTGTCTTTCATAAAGCAATTAATGCAGACAGGGAAATGTGAATGTGTAATTGCATATTTTACAACTAACTTTTAAAGAAAGTCTGGTATGATGACTTTGCTTTAAACTAACTCAGAATAGTGAGGGAAACTTCCCAGGATTTGTTTTCACCTTCAGCAAACCTACAGACAAAAGATCAAACTATAAATGTTTGCTTTCCTGGAGTGAGTCATTAGAAGACATTTGAAAATATGTGAAGGATTTTTTTCAAAGTATGTCAAGACAGAGGTAAATAGGTAAATTCCCCTCCTTTCCCCCCCAAAAACAAAACAAAACAAAACAAAACAAAACAAAACAAAAAAACTCACTCCACAACTAAATTCTTAATTAATTGTTCATAATTTTCCAGATCCTTATCTGTTAGCTATTAGTTATATTATGGAGGAATACAGTACTGGGACTAGAGGGACTACGGGAGTGAAAGCAGCAGCTCAGCTCCTCTAACCAGCAGTGGGAGGGCATCAGCCAGGCCCCGCTGCCCTGGCACTAAAGTGTCTTGTAATTTTGGTTAAACCTAAAGAAGGAAAACATCTACTTACCTGATTTTCAAAATCCTTCACATCCACCTAATTATTTCTGCTGGAGCCACAGGCTTGCAAAGGTCTTTGTAGTCAGGAATGAGATTTTTGGCCCATAAAACATCCAAACACCTAGAAGTAATTTATAGAAAAGGCTGGGGGCAAGAGCAGGAGCCAGACAAGGGTGAGAAGAGTGGGGTCTGGAAAGAAGCTGAATGAAGACAGCACTGGCACTCAGTAAGGGAACACAACTTCTCAGGGGAAGGGCAGGGATGCTTAAAGAAGTTAACTCAGTTACTCTCTTTTATTATTATTATTATTATTTAGAGAGTGTTCTCAGTGAAAAGCTAACTCCTACGTTTTACAGTTTTAAACTGTGATCCCATCTGCTTTACCATTGAGTGCTGAGCTGGGAAAACTCCAGGAGACCTCAGCGAGATGCTGGAGATGACACTGGTGGTTGAGTTGTGGGCTCCTCTCTGCCATGGGAGCCTCCGGTGATGACTCCAGGAGGACACTGGTGGATGAGTATTTGGTATGCCTTACCAAGAGCTGCATGACTGAATCTCCATCCCATTTGGTAATGTGTTAAATGTTAAACCAAAAATTTTAATTCTCAGAATTAACAGCAGTACAAGCATTCCTACCTTTGGGCTGATGCCATTACACTGGCAGGCTAGAGGACTGTTTGGAACAACATTCGCGTGGAAAATGACAGTATTTTCACATTATTTTCATACATAAACCTATATTAACTAAAAACTGTGGCTCTGAACTTAGTAGGGGCTTAACTCAGGGCGTATGAACAGTTGTATACAGTCAGTCTGCAGGAATGGGGCCCACATGCTGTGGAGTTATTTTCCTATTCAAATACACAGAACACATGCTTCTTGTTCTTGAATAGCTTTACATACAATTTTCACAACCTATTTTTACTTCGCAAAATGTTGTTGTCCTTCTGTGTAAAACAATTTAAATGTCTCAGAGACGGATGAAGCTGAGACAGCGTAAACATGGTTTGAGGAATGGAAAATAACACCAGCAAGGCTGCGCCTGTCCGAAGAATTCGGATCATCCTGAGGCAGTGCCATGACGTACCTTGACTTCCTTCTTCCCTTTTGCACAGGAAATGTGTTCTTGTATTTGACTCTTTTTCTATAAATAAATGGAACATAATCAGGAAAGCACTCACTAGCTTGGGATTCCACTTTGTGACCCGTGTGGAGAAATATCAAAATATTTTGATGCATATTTTGGCTAGGCTGCTGCAAGATACTACGAAGGCCTGATGGAATCAACTGCATGCCAGACTTGACCTGGATAAACCCTTTTTTGCTCTTGTCTGAATAATGCAGCTGGAAATACCGCCTTGGAGCAGTATTCACATTCACCTGATCGTCCTGCTGGGCTCCCTGCACCTGCAGAGCTCATAGACTGCTTTCTGTTCAACACGGACTAGAAGAAATTGGGAGAAAGGGAAGTAATGAAGATTGAAGTAATGAGGCAAAGCCTGAGATGGGAAGACCTAAAAGCTTCAGAAAATAAGATGGAGAGACTGTGAGTAACAACACTGGGATCTAGTCAGATGAACTAACATAGGTGTCTAATTTGTTTGATTAAAGGTGAAGGGAGATTCAGACTGACTTTACAGAACTGACTCTGCCTCATACACGTAGCTTAGGCAAAATAGTATTTAGGAGCTTAAATTGGGTGTTTGTAGTTAAAAGTTTGAAAGTGGTAAACAGCATCATGCTCTTTCCAAAATGCTTTTTGGATGAAAGATAAACAATTTCAGTTTATTACAGTTTTCTTTCCCATATGGAACAAGTGGGCCCAGGACCAAACAGTCTCTCAGCAGAAACCTTCCATCTCCATACTCACTCAGCAGGTCATATTTAACTGATTTCAGCATCCTTCCTGTACACTCAGTAGTGGACACCTTCCAATCAATGTTCTACAGTTAGAGCTTGTAATGACTCTTCATTTGTTACCCTGTCTGACTCTGCTCCTCGTGCTACTGTTGAATATTTCTGTCTCTGGTCTGCCTTTGGTGTCATGAAAGCTGTCTGCTTTTTGTCTCTCTGTGCAACTGTTTAGGCTGAGCTATGATTTTCACAATTTAAATTTTGAGCGCCCTCACCTCATTCCAAATTTCCTAAGAAAACATAGAAACACAGCTCCAGTAACTCTCATGAGAAAGCAAACAAATCAATCGATCAAACAACACTTGTATAATTCAGAAAGACAAAGAGATATTCACTCCTGAATCAAAGAATGACACAATTGTACTTGCCCCTCCTTTTTATTCTGGTAGCTCCTATTTTCATCTACAGTTTTATTATTGCATTATTGCATTTCTCAGTCCATCCAGATTAGGCTGCAAATCAGATTTTCAAAGGTACATAACCACTGAAGGATGCAGCTAGGCACCCACCCACACAGGTGAAAGTACTTTAAGTTTTCTTGGTTGGTTAAGAGCCTTCAAGGCTCTGGCCCTGAGCATCTCAGAACAAGGGCTTATCTTTTTCTGAAAAACAGCAAAAGTCTGTGAGTGTCATTAAAAACTGAGTCTGGCACAAGTTTGGTTAACAGACAACAAGGCGAAGGAGAGAATACCACATAAAACCAGAGCATACCCGATCAAACTGCAGAAAAACAATTCAAGGAAAAAAGATCAATACTTCTAATAATTTAGGAAAATAAACTAACTGGGAAAATACACTTGAGGATAGCTCTGTTTTCTGGCATGGCTTCCAAAATATTTGCTAAATTCCATTATTTTTCTGTGCGATTTCAATAGCTGTAAAAGCATAGCAGTGATCTCCCAACCATAGAGTTCTCCCTTGTCAAGCCTTATGCCTTAACAGCACTGACAAATGTAGAAAGCTTTACTAATAGTAGGACCAATGGATTTTGAAATATATATAGCAATGAGTTACTTTAATGAAATTTTGTATCATGAAATGAGATTTTCTTACCATTATCAGAGGTTCAATCATGCAGGTCTAAAAGAAACTACAGGGTCACAATAATACAAGTCATTTTTGTCTCTTTCTGCTATGGAAAAAAGGGGAAATCTTTCAGGCCACTCCCGAAACCAAACTAAAGGTCAGGCTTTGAATGGCATCCAAACCTTTTTCTCTCTCAGTATTGCAAATAAATTGCTGTACTGCAAACTCTGGTAGTTTGTCAGTACTTCTCTGCTCCGTGCAGCAGCAGAAGGAACGAGGTATGACAGCAAGTACTTAACTGGGTCTACGGTTTTTCAGATTTGGAACCCATGATCCAAAATAACCAGTGGTAACAGTGAAAGGTGTGAATACAGAAAGGAAGGCATGGACGGAAAGGAAGGCAGTGCCAGCCCAGGCTTCCTGGCAGAGCACAGACAAGGAGCCAAACTGCAGCCAACAGCCCTCAAGGGGCTTGCAGGGCCTCACCCGGAACTGATCTCTCTGCTTGCCCTCTTCTAAAGAATATTGACTCTTCTCGCTGGAGCAATCATCTTTTCAGCAGCATAAATGAGAACCTCTCTAATTTGTTAGCATTTTTCTATTTCTATTTTGGTTATCTATTTAATAATGAGGGGAGAAGAAAAGTGCAGAATATTGCTCTTCTTAACAAAACATATAATTTTAATACTTCAAAATAATCCCTCATTCAAGTTTATGTCTCCCAATCAATATCTTCTAGCTTCAGGAACATGTTGCGATGTTCCTTACTTCTCTGATGGCAAACACACCAGCCATTCCCTAGTGGTACAAACACTGCTGGTTCGGGCACTGACACAGCTGGATGTGGCTGACTTCCCAGAGTAAGGTATAAAATATCAGTGAGAAATTGTGAAAGGTTATGAAATGAGGGAGCAAGCTTTTATTTTTCCTCCACTTCTCTCTTTCAGATGGGTACAGTGCCTGACACCGTGCTTCTCTCACCGATGAGGTTTCAGATAGGACCACTGAAATAAGCAATTACGTTATCAGAGGTTGACTCTTCTTCAGTTATCTTCTGCTCTCTCTGCTGAGTACAGACAGGGCCAACTTTTGGAAGAATTAACTGAAGTGATATATTCCTACATGAACTTTTATGTGTAAATTTCTTCCTCCAATCTAAGGAGGAAAATCAATTAAGATACCTTTCAGAATACGCCCAGATATTGCATTCATTTCAGCTTTTACATGTAGACAATCAGAGTTTGTGGAAAACATTTAATAAGGGAAGGGAAGGGAAAAGAAGGCAAAGATGTTCCTAAATTGATGGTTTTACAAAAGGGAGAAAGAACCTCTATCTCTTGCTATGCTACCCTGTATTTTTTCTTTTGAGATTGTCATCTTATTTTTAACTGAAACTGAAAATTAAAGTATTCTGAATAGCTAGAGCCAATTACAGTCTTCATGTGTACCAAGTTTGATTATAATAGAGGATTTCAGTGCTATTTTATCCGAAGAAAATACAGATGCAAATATATACGGAGAAGTTGATTAGGCCTTTACCTTCTTCAGTCTAAAGAAATGTTAAAATTGATCATTCCAATAGTTTCACTGAAGTAAATGTTATTCTCACCACAGAGCAATAAGGATGACTCATGTCATAGGTACATCTCCAAGTTAAGCATTTTATTGTGTATAAACAGTGATGATCTGACACTTTCCCAGATCTGAAACTGTTTGGCAGCTGATACCACGTACAGGTCTTTGGTTGGTTTGTTTGTTTAAGCAAATGCTGGAATTTCACATAGAAATTTAATTACAGAACACATTAGGAGTAACATAGGATGTTCAGGAAATATAACATTAACAGGAAGCAAACAAAAAGCAGATGCTATTTTCTGCGTTGTTCAACTATGAACACAAGTATGCATCAGCAAACCGAATTGAAAATTTAAATTGCAGACCTTTCAAACTATTTAAATTCCCTTCTTTTAAGCGGAAACTGCTATAGTCAGACCATGTCTATACAAAGTAGCATGAAATCCTAAATGGTCTGTAGTTACCCAAGATGCAGGACAGACTCTTCCTACTTTGGCTTTCTGTCCAGAAAATCACTTTCAGATATTTTGGAATTGGACCAGATGTAACCATGAATGAATTGAATGAAACCTAAAACCTGATGACTGCTAAACATTTACGTAACCTGAAACCAAATCACTGCCCGTATTAATTTGTATTCAGTGGGTAGGGAAAGGATGCTGGGTTTAGAGTGCATGCGAAGAAAAACCGAGACAAAAATGGATGGCCGCCAAATACATAAACATGATGTCCAGAAAATAACAGATTGTATAGAACATCCTCTCTCTTCTTCAACAACAAATGTTGCTGAACTGATTAAAAAAAACAACAACAACAACAACAACAACAAAACATCGCTTTGTGGGTCATAGGGTGCAACTGCGACTGAAAAAATTGTTTAGTGGTCTTTTAGTTCAAGAACTTTGTGACGCATGGAATCAATGCTGGTATTAAACTGGGAGTCAACCACGGGAAAGACGTATGATTTTTTTAAGCTAGCTGAGCAGAATGAAGAAAATAGACCCAACATTAATCAGACATGTATAATTAACCTGTTCCCTCATTATCACTAATGATGTTTTGGAATCAGATTATTAAAGTAAATGAAAATTATTAAAGTAAATGAAAATTAATTTTTTAGATGGATGTGCTTCAAGCAGAGAATAATGTGGAATGGCAACTGAGACATCGCGACATGCTTGGATATATAAAAGTACAAGATTCAAATATGACATTAGAAGAGAAAAACACCTCTTGTTCACAATACAATTACACATGTAAATTCGCTAATGACATCCATAGAGTGATTTATCATAATGTTAAAAATATGTCAGCAGGAGGAAATAAAATGAATTTCATTTTTTTTTCCTTAGCTTTTGTATAATTATGTCATTTTCTATTAGGTACTTGGATTTTAACAATCTGAATCTTCCAATGAAACAACTTTGACACAGTCTCAATTATGTGTAACTATAGCACTTCATATTTTCCCACTAATTTCATACTAATTCACCTGTTAGATTCTTTTGTTGGTGCTGCTGAAGGCTGATCATAGTACAAGGCAAACTGGACTGAGCCTTTTTAAGAGAGGAAAAAATGAAATAACCTCATGGATCTCCTGGATTAAGCCTAAGCATGTCTGCCTACCCAAAGTGACAATAAGACTAAATTCAGGGAAGACAGACACACTCACATAAAAGGAAACTTTTTCCAGAGGCTGTGTGGGTGTGCTTTCTTCTCTAAAACAGAAGAAAGTTATTCTGTGAAGAAAAGCTTTTCAACGGAAGTCTTTAAAAATATAGTTTAAAAGAGTAAAGAAAGGGCTAAAACATTAGCAACCACAACAGTTGTGTGATCTTACTTCATGCCATTAACATGATGGATTTTATCCAAATAAAAATAGTTCATGAGTCACAGGACACATATACCAGGTATGTTTAGATTACCGGTTAAATGCATACTCTTGAAAAGCTTTTAAGGGATATGCAAAATATGCTAAAGCGGGAAAATAAACAACTGTGCACCGTAACAAGTGTTCTTATGGTTTCTTTATTAGTTTAAAGGAAACTGAAGCTAATAACAACATGTCTCTTACAGCTCAGAGCAAAGCTATTGGTATACAGCTACTTTGCATTTGCTTCCTTCAGGAAGTCATTGAGAACAGTTGTGTACGGTACAGAACTAAACTCTTCAAACTTAATACAGCATGATAGAAGGGATCTCTAGTCTCCAGCACCCACAGGTTAACTTGCTTCCTGGATTTTCCTATACATTTTTTTCCCTTTATTTTATACTAGTCTTCAGTTCAGTGTCATCAGTTCTATTTTCCTAAAGAAGACAAATGGCTATAGAAAATCTCAGACAGGCTGTGAAAATCAAACAATAACTGAATAATCGTTTAACATGAAGCTTTTGTGCTTAATGAACTTTAATTAAAAAAAATATACTCAGAACACTATGCTAGTTTTTGGACCAGCTCATGTCCTACAGAAGTCAAAGGGCACTGCTCAGAAATGGAAGCCTTCCTAGCATTGTTTCCTCTTGATTAAAATTCAACATGTTAAACACAGCTGATTAGATCTATGCCCACATCACATACCAGAAGCAAGATATCTTCCAAGTTCAGATCAAATATGTCTTGCAGAGGTCCATTGTGCACCACTACTCCAGTTCAGTGCATTCTGAGAGTTACAACTTCTGTTTGGAAGGGGCAATAATGGACTGCCAGAAGTCATACAGCAAACAGCTTCAGCTGAAACTTTTGAATTGTGCAATTAGACAAGAATAATATTTTCAGTTTGGCAGCAGAGTATGTGACCAAGACTAAAGGGATGCTGAAGTTCCTAAAATTCTGCCTAACACAAGAATCTAACACAAAATGGCCCTTCTGAAAAATCTTATGCGACACATAAGAACACATGATGTGAAGTACCTTAATTGTAACGGGTAGCATGATGGGCTGAATGAAGAAGACACATTCGCGATGAGAGTTGAGGCAGACAAATTAATAGTCAAAAGGCATCTTATACTGCAATTTTAGTACTTAAAAAGTGTAATAACTTTAAAAGCCCTCTACTTCACATTTTAGAAGCTCCCACTTCTGTATATGTTAATCGGTATCTCTAGAGTAAACCCCTCATTACACTGAGTTGACAGAAACACAAGTCGGTTGAACTGCTCTTCTGGGAGATGCTTGAAAGCGTGCAGTCAAATTTCTGCTCCACTGAGCTTACAAATCTTCATGTGAGGATGTTACTGCTTCAGACTCTGTATTTTGCTTTGCCGTGATCGTTGATAACACATATGTGCTGAAAAAAAATACAATATGGATTGCAACAGCATAGTTGATTACATCATTAATTAATAATGAATTGTGCAGAAATAATTTTGCTTGTCCAATCCAGTAACCTTGCCATTACTCCTTCCTCTCCAGAGACCTGAAATTGAATCTGATCTCACTTTCTAGCTGCAGTGAGTTCTTCCACTTGCAATTCCCAGCTTTCAGCTCCACCCCCGGGGGGATCACAGGAAGCAATGGCAAGGCTGGCAATGCTTGCACCTTTTTTCCATCATCATCTCCCTGAGAAAAGGGGCAGGCAACACAGCACTAAAATGCCCCAGTTGTCTGAACTGTAGCTGTATTTCACTTTTTCTGCTATCACTGCATTTACTGGGAGCTGTGGAACCGCGAAGTCCCAGGCTCACTGAAGATGGAAGCATGACAGAAGTGACAACTTCTGCTCTTAGTGGGTGAGAGATGGGAATGAACCACCCACAGTGCTAAGCAGTGACTCCTCTGGATTGTTTGAGATTTTACAAGGAGTTCTACACTCATTGGAAGGATCCCTTTAAGACACCCCAAAAAAAGTAAAATAGAGATTTCTGTTTTTTCTTAAATAAACTTACGTTCAGATCTCTGAAGTACTCATTGTAGTCTAAAGCATAACCAACCACAAATAAATCTGGAATTTCAAATCCGTAATCTGTATTGAGGCAAATAACAAATACCATAAATACAAGGCAGGTGGCTACTGCATAGCCCTTAAGTTAACCTGTTGGTCCTCTGACCAGAAAACTACATATACGTGTAGCCAGTTCAGGTTCTGTTATTTCTGACGTAGAAACCAGAGTCAGCAGGTAGCAGAATTCACAGTTCCAGCTCACAGACTATTCGTGACAGGCATGTGAACAGTCAGTGGAGAGTAGGAGACGTGTTTACAATGATCAGTGGCACAACAGACACATTGTGGAAGGAAGCCAAAATCAGAGCCGAAAAGTTCTGCCTAGGTTGGGCAGCTCTGTTCAATTATGCATGTGATGACAACTGTCCATTGAGAATGAAAAAAGGTATAATCTAAATTCAGAAGTTACTTACAAACTTATGAAGAGGTTTATACATTTTCTTCTGAGAGTAGGCAAAGCTATTATGCATATTATCCTACCAAAATGTGTCAAATGCTTCTTAAATTAAAGCCCCAGTCTCATGAAGACTCATGCACACGCTTAACAAAGTAAATGCATGCAGCATAGCTGAATCATGCAACACACACTTCGAGCTAATCATAGCCATGTATCTTTATAAGCGTGAAGTTTTGTGCAGTATCAGCACTATATAAAATGAGTTAGACCCTTTCCAAGTTGTTCATTATGTAACTAGAGAAAAACACAACCTTGTGGACACCAAAATTTTTGCATAACGTTTTTTACAGCATTAAAAATTTACAACTGCTCAAGAGAGGATTTTTATTTGCTTGTTAAAAACGATGGGTAACAGGCACTTTGAATCACACATTTGGGCAGGTGAGGAAATGACATAGCCCTGTTAGTGATTTAAAGGGTGACCTCTGTTATTTCATAAAATCCGTCACAAATAAACAAGAAAGTGGTTAAAATCTGTTTCATTTTACAAAGTATTACATTAGAATGTTAAGCTGTCCTTCATGGAGTCATTTTATTGTATTTTTTATATGTCTAGTGAATCCAGTAAAATGGATACTTTAATTTACTGGATTAAATTCTAAATGTAAAAAAAAAATGCTGTATAAAAAATTGCACAACCAAATGTTTGAGTCATAGTTCAGAATATTGGGCTAAAACTGCAGGGCCATGCTCAACCTTGATTAACTTCTGGTTCGTGAAGTTTCCCTCTCTCCCACACCCCAAATCCAGCCCCTTGATGCTACCTCCTGGTACCCACCTGCCTACTCTCCTGCTACCCTCCTCCCCACCTCAGCTGTGACCAGAGCCTTCTTTAGCAGCAAATACTGGTGTATCTCTTCTTTCTATTTTTTCAGTATTTAGCCACATACCTATTATTACATCATTTATTCTAATGAATCTAAAATGGTAATAGCTTGGTATAGCTCCATTTATGTCTTCATCTAAGCCCAGTACAAGTGCCAGTACTTCAGAGACAAGTGGTGCTGGTATGAGACAAACAGAGCAGCAGGAGGAAGCTTGAAAAGCCCATTTTATCTTTTGCTTTTGGCAGGGAGGGATTTGACCATATTATTGTTCACCCTTTATATGATAGTGCTTCTTAAAAATAATTTTAAAAAATAATTAAAAATATAAAACTTGTGAATAATTAGTTCACAATGAAAAAAGCCTTTGTGTCCAGGTGGAGTCCTGCAGCTCCTCTGCGAGACATAGTGAGGAAGGAAAAGGAAGAAAAGGACTGCCATGTATTTTGGCAGAGACAGAAGATAAAGCACCCACCTTTCATAGATAACATTTAACCCTTCCATAACTTCCTCATAGAGTTAGTGCTCTGCAGAAAACATCAGACCATTGAGAAGGCTAGGCTTAAACCACAATTATACGAATCCCTCCATTGCAACCCAATGACAACTCCCCCTGACAACTGGCATTTTACAACGCTTCTAGGAGGCTGCAGGATCATACGAAGGGCAAGTGACAGAATAATGGTAACTTCTTGTACAGTGATGTAAAGATTTTCACAACAACACTTACAGTCTGGTCTGTACCCATCAGGCCGAGATGTTCTTTTCACCAACAAACTGTAATTAAGAACAAAATTTTAAAAAATCCAAATATTCATCTGAATAATGCATAAAAACATAGCCCCTTCATCGAAAAGCTCCTGAGCCATATGAACCACTGTTCTTTTTCTGCTTCTCCTTCGACAGTATCCTAATGGCAGGGAAAAAACTGGGTGTGTTTCCCTTCAAAATCTATCAGTGCCAGCCTTGAAATGGCTGAAGGGGTCATTGCCACTGCAGAACAATACAGAAGCATTTCCTCTCCTTTCCTCCACCCTCTTCTTAGTGACTCAGGCAGCTTCTCTGCAGAGCTCCCCATGCAATGCTGCAGCACAGAATTAAAACAGGAATGTGGAATGGGAATCTCCGCTGGGAAATACGTTGGGCCAGAGCAATTAATTACAAAGTTTTCTGATCATTTTACTCACCTCGCCACTTTAATCATTTTTGGCTTGTATTTTTCTATATTATTAAGCAGAACCTTCATAGTCCTCCCAGTTCCAACGATATCCTTACAAAACATTAAAAACACAACAAGTTAAAAACAAAGGAAAGCTGAAACAAGGAAATTTGAACAATTACTGGGAAGTTGCATATTCTTATTTTGTGGAAATGATATATTTCTCCTAGTATATTGTGAGCCACATCCAAAAAGGGGTGTAAAGAGTGTGAGACTCTTTGAAGCAAGCACCTTGTACTCATAAAATAAAGACATAAAGGACTGTCCACTTCCTCTTGAAAACAGCTGTTTCTAGTATTTGGGATACTGCAAGGGATGGGGGATGACTTTACTGGGCACTGAAAGTATGCAGGGATCAGACTTTTCATATTTTATCCTCAAGACTATGGTATGTGAACATCTCTCCATCCCAGGGCTAAATCTGCCCTGTTTGTTTTTTTCTTAGACCAGTACAAATGAGTATTCTCCAGATCTCATTTGGAGATCTCTCGTCCATACCTGGCTACACAACTGAACACCACTGGAGAGCAGCTGTTGATCCTGAACTCTACGGCTGTGTATTTTTCATTAGCTAAACCTTGCCTCTGCTCCTCAGCTACCTATGAGCATTAACAGAATTTGCAGCAGACATTTTTCACTTCTGTTACAGCAGTGATCATTAATGAATATGGAGCTCCCACCAGTTACTAAGGTCACAGTCATTTCTATGCCTAATGACTTTTTTCTCCTCCTTTTCCATGAAAAGACATTCCAGCACCTGTGCATTTCCTTCATCGTGCCACCTAGCCTCCTTCTCACACAAGCAGACTGGGCCAGAAATGCCAGCCAGGTCCTGACGTGCTCTCTAAACATCCCGGTTGCTTTCCTGACATTTTAAAAAAGAATCACCTACATTATTAATTAAGGAAGATTTTGCAGCACCGGTGAAGTGACACACATTCTTCTTCTCTACAACTGAACATTGCAGATTTACATCAGCAACATCTCTCTGATGGACCTCCCCAGGGGGTGCTCCAGGGTGCAGTGCTAATGAGCAGGAGTCATGGGGACTTGAGAGAGTGACTGATGTTCTCATCCAGCATGGGAACAACCCTGAAGTTGTAAAGCATGTGTAGGGCTATGCTGCCATTTCACAGTCACGCTATAAGGAAGTTTATGGTGGCATCAGTGCAGTTGATTCACTGTCCTTCAAGGAACAGAACGACTTGCAGAACAGGAGCTCACAAAGCCATAAAAATACCACACCAAGTGACGCAGAAAGTGACTGCTGGGTATCACAAGGAGAGTACAAATTAGAGTGCCAGCAGTGTAGTTTGATCCCTTGTGCAATTGTAAAAAGGCTGAGATGTTATTAAGCAAATCAACTCTTCCTCTTCACCACCTCCCAGCCAAAGAAGTCTAAACACAGTTGTGTTTTACCTCGACTTTACTATGTGACTTTCTCCAAGTACAATATGATAGAAGAAACACGCAACTTACCTCTACAATTAAAACGTTCTGCAAGAAAAGAAAAAAAAAAAAAAAGAAGAAGAAAAACTGTTATACAATGTTCAGAAACTAAAATAAAAAAATATTTGAAAAAGTGAAATGAAGATAGGTCCATGTGCATATGTACAACAGGGCACGACACAAGGAGTCTTCCTGTTTCATTTCTGTGTCCTGAATAAGAGCCAGCCACAAATAGCTGGCAATCAGAGCCTATGATTTTATTCAGCTCTGTCTGGATTACCTGTCTTGTGCAAGAATGGATGTAGCTTGGGAAAATACAACTAGATGTAGGAAATCCAAATGGGATGAACTGCACTTCATACCAGTGTGTCCAGTGGTATACTACAGTGTACCCGATAGTTTACTAAAATACTATTTCCCAACTTTAATATGAAACTACAGCAATGATATTCTCACTCTGAAATAAATGTTCTTCCTCTCCCCCCCCCCAGAAGCCTCACGGTAAAGGATTACATGGCGAGCTGTACCACCCATTCTCAGACCATGATACAATAGCAAAAAGGAAGTTTTTTCACATATATCTCTGTATACACCTTACACGTATGTGTACATTACGCAGATAGTTTCATATCTATGCAGTATTCACCCAGCTGGCTTTACACTCCACTTCCCTTTCTATCAAGCTCCTTGGCTTTGCCACCTACACAAAATGGAGGCTGTCTAAATTTCTTTTCAACCACACAGTCCTAAAGCTGAGAATTCGGAGAAAGACTCAAACACCATGGAGGAGGAGTGTGTGAAGGGAGAGTGCTTATAAACAGCACGGCTTTGGCAGTTTCATTCACTGGTCACAATTTTTTTTTTTTTGTTAATCTGCAAACTAGAACTGATTAATACACATTACCTATATATATACATATATATATCTATCTATACACACACACACGTATTCAGATTGCAGTCCCTCCTAACAATCACAGTGCTTGGCAGGGAGACGTGGCGTGCTTCATGCACACAGCCATAGATATGCAGACTATGTTACCACACACCATATAATCCCCTGGATGCTTCTGAAATGGCAAAACACTTGGTCAAGTTGTGGAGGGAGCTCCCCGTAGCAGTTCAGCCGATGTCAGCAGTGGAGCTATCACTCAAGAAAGCCACTAATTTAGACTGAGCTCTGATGGAATGTGTGTTAATCCTGGAGGGTGGCTCCTTTTTGGTGTTTTCATAACAGGTTTCACTGGTGGTTATCCTGCTTGGCACTCCTGACTTTCAACCTCCCAGCAGATGACAAAAACAACTCTGGATCTAAAAGACCTAAACCTGCGGAGCTAAAAAGTCAAAGGCCTCCTCACAATGAGATCCCAAGATGTCCTGCCTCTAGAAACATCTTCCTTCAAGAAAGAATGGAAATAAGTCAATCCCCTAGATAAAATGAAGAGATCATGCTCAGGAGAAGCTTATGGCAGGCTTACAGGGACATGCATTCTTAAAGGAAACCACTTGGATATGAAAGAGTTTGACTCTCAGGAGAAAAACCCTTTCCAAAGCCTAGCCCAGGACACCTGGGTCTGAGATAGATCACTCCTTTCAGTCAGTGGACACCTGAAGATGATGTGTAGGTCTAATGGTTAAACCATCTCCATACGTGCAAGTGTCATATGTGTATCTATGTATGTATGATACGCAGAGAGCAGAAGAGTGGACAGGTATGCAGAGAGGTGTAGGAAAGAGCCTCAGCAGAACTAAAGCTGGAAACGAGCTCCTTCAGTACCAGCAAACAGACCAGGATGACTGCAGCTGGCATCTGGTGGGAGAGGCTGACCCGGTAACACGGCCTGGCACCCTGACTCACTCTGCCACCTTGGTGCACCTCCTGCTGCTCCTCATGCTGTTTACAGGAACAAATATATCAGATGTATTTTCCCAGAGGAAAAGCAAACATCTGGTGACAAGACCCATCCAGCAAGTACAGCATGAGATGCACCAAAACTGGCACGGCAGGGACTGCAGTGGCCTGCATAAGTGAGGGGTAGGCAGCAAGGCAGGGGCCCCACCAGCCAGGACCCACCCCCAAGACAGCACCTGATCCAACAGAGTGTAGATGATCAGGCATGTCATGGTGAAGAGGCAGGTCTGAGGGCAAGCTGGGCTGTCAATCCACGGGTTGGGATCAGGCCCAGTGAGAGTAACCAGGGTTAAACACAGCCCGCTGATACCAGACCCATCTGCAGTGGTGCAACAGGTCCAAGGTTGAGCTGGGAAGCCAGTCAGTCAGTCTGTGAGTCAGCCTGGTCCATAATGAGGCACAGGCGTGGCTGGAGCTGCCCTGAACATCAGAACTCAGCACAGGTCAGGCACTGCAAGCCTGGGGCTGAGCTGAACTGGAGCTCCTGTGTCCACAGGTGTGGGAAGGGGCCCTCAGTGAGATGTGTCAGGACCATTAAGATCTATTAAGTGCACTCTGGGCCCTGACAGATTTCAGAGAAAACCATGGTCCTGGGATGGTTTTTGCTACTGTAGCTGCTTCAGCTATCCTATCTCAAGAAGAAACACAGGTTCCCTTGCTTACTTGCAAGCAGAAATAATATTAAAACAATTAGACAATGAGGGGACAGCAGCCTCCCTACCCATGGAATTGGGATTAAACGAACAGGGAGGAACAGACCTTACTAATTAACTCCTGAGGAAAAGAGAATAGCAGACATTAATGGAAAGCAGGGCTGAGGGTACCTTGAAAGGTCATCAAGAAGATTTTTGATATCCTTGGCCCAAAGAATCAACTTAAACTATTGCTCACAGATATCTGCTTTACCTGTTCTTGAACATGGTGAGGACTTCAGAACTTCCTCAGGTATTGTGCCTCAGTGCCTCATTATCTAAGAGCAAAAATACAGTTAGAAAACCTCTTTTGTTATCTGACCTGAATATGTTTTGCTGTGGACACAGAAATGAAATTTTCCTTCTTCCACATTTGAAGACAGATATATTTGTTTCCTCTTCTCCATTTTAAACTGTCCCTATTTATACAACATATTCTCACAAGCTAAATTTTCCAGACCCCTGAATGTTCTTTTTTTCTCCTCTAGAACCTGTCCAGTTGGTCAGAATCCTTCTCCAGTAGTGGTGCCCCAAGCCACAGAGAAACCTTTTCAAGCCTTCAGAAGAATAAAAGAGCCACTTTGTATGCCTTACAAATAACCCTCCTTTCTACAAACTCCAATACAGGGGTTACATCTTCAGTAAAGGTATGCTGCTGTCTCATATTCACCTTGGGAACTACCTATCATCTCCAGCACAGAACTGTTGCTTAGGCAGTCCTTCCCCACTTATGCAAAAGATGACTTCTATAAAAACACAGAAGTTAGTATTCATCTTTGTCGTTACATGTCATTCTTTGAGTCAAATTCTTAAAATAACTTCTTAAGATCCTAATCCTATCTTGTAGTATTTTTCCAGGTAGTATCATTAGCATGAAATGCTAATCCAGTCTTCTAAATCATGAATTAAATATTGTATAGTCCCTGGAGAATGTGCTTTAATTCACCCAGTCTGACAATGAAGCATAATTAACAGTTTCTTGAGAACAGCTTTCCAACCAGTTATACATCCATCTAATACAAATTTAATCTAGTCTACATTTCCCTATCACAAATGACTCACATGAAGCAAAGAAGATGAACATGGAATCAGACATCCCTGAAGGACTTGTCTGGCCACAAGAGTGATAGTCACCTGCACAAAACTTCAGCTGAAGGGTAAGATCTCATATTGAGCAATTATCTTGAGAAGGAATGATATTGGTGGACCCTGAAATTCTCTGCCCAGTGCTCTGTTATCCTTACCACTTCCTACTCATATTCAGTAAGTCCAAGAGCTGTAAATTATATGAGCTGGGAGATTTGGTTCTGTGAAAGTCCCTTTAATCAGGTGGCTTGTCTATCTTAGGAAACACAGATTGTGCATAACACAAACCAGACTTTCTCATTATTGCCAAAACGTTAATGAGAATTTTCTATGCTGTGGAGACACCCTGTATGTAAAGACTTTGTAGTGGAAAAGCCACTATAAAATACTGAGATATGGAAACAGTTTGTGTGTATAAGCAAGCAGGCATCCTGATGGAGATGACACATTACTCCCCATTTTGATTAGGCAGCAGGGTTCCTGTGACTGATGTTATCATACTTAACTTGTGCTTGGGACTGAGGGCATTCAAAATGGTTTGCCAGCCTCTGGTACCAGAAACCAGTTCCTTGAAAGCTATGGGATGTGCTGGGAAACTGGTGGTATTGCTGCCTATCCTCTGCCTTTCTCCTGCTGAAACAGGCTCCTGCTAGAAGGGCTCCAGGAAAGGGATGGCATTGCAGAGTAGCAGAGAGGCAATCTACAAAGGAAGGTTTTGACACACAGAGTATCCAAGAGCAGGTAGTGGCGATGTGCAACCACAGCTGGTTGAAATGGATTAGCTTATCCTTGAGCAGATGGATAGGAGAAGATAAAAGAAGAATGCAGTGGATGTGACAAATTGCTACACTATCAGCAATGTCACTGTCATCCTAAATGCACAGCTGACCGCATCCAGCATCCGCTGGGAAAGGTCACAGGTATGAGCAGGTCCTGTGCAGCTTCACCATGAAATCCACCCCTGAGGTGGTGGGCAGGAGACTGGTGAAACTCATCAGCTCGAGGAGCTACTACAGCGACTGACAGCTGGAACAAACGACGTGATGCTAAAGGACTCTGAAGAAAAGGTCTTTTTCCAAGTCTATGTAAATGTTTGAGACTCTTGCACCACACAGATCAAAGCTGTTTTGTCCTTTCAGATACAGCTGTGGTGATTGCAGAGGAGGAAACCACATGAAAAGAAAAGTAATCTGGCCTTCTGGCATGCATTTGATATTTTCTGTCTATTTTTGGAGCTTGGAGAACAGGAAGTGGGAATATTTAGTGACACATTGACTAGACTGAAGATGGCTTAATTTCTGAGTAGAGCCATCTTCACCAATATGAACTGTGAAGCATGTCCAGAAATCTAACAACGGCTCTAATATATCTGACAGTCAGACACACAGAGAAGAGTCATTTTTTTAAATATGTCCTGGAAATGCTTCTCTTAGCCCAAAGAAAGAAGGGACAGTGGCTCAGCTCTCAAAGAAATTGAAAAACTTTTCTACTCAGCCATTACAAAAGAATCAGTAGCTTTCATTGCTGATGGCTCAGAGGAATGGTATGGAGCTGATAGATATGGATGGCTGTGATTCGTGCTGTCTTTATAGCTTTCCCTACCAGGTAGTAGGCTGGTGCAATAAATACTCTGTGTTTTTTGAATGCAGGAGGGAGAGGGTTTCTGATAAACTTACATTTCTCCAGTTTTGAGTGACCAGGGTGCACACAACTTCTGATTCTACATATGGATATTTGTACTGAATAGGAATAATAGTTGCAGTGTGAACTGGATCTACACAAAGATAAAACTTGCTTTCATATCTGTTTGTTAGGCAGTAGTAGAAATGATTCATTGCAGCATGGACATCTGGAAAAAGCAGGATGTTTTTGACAATATTAGATGTAAAATGCAGTAGCCATCATTTCTACTTCCTGCTTTCAATGGGAATCTGTCTCTCACGTTAAAAAGACACGTTCACTTTTATAACAAGTTTCAATGCATTTGCGAATTTTAAACTTAAGTGGGAACCCTGAAAGAACTGAGCAGCAGTTTTCTCTGCTCTACTGCCTTTCAAAGCCACATGAGCTAATGCACGGCAAGAAAGTAGGTTGATATTACAACACACGTAAGAAAAATCCAGACTTGTGATAAGCTGAAAAATACTCCAGCCCTGAGTCAATACATTTCTATTGTTTACCTTCCCACAGGTCAATAACAAAGGGAACAATGTCAGCTAACAAGACCAAGCAGAGTAATGCGATCATGTATACCTCCTGCCTGACAGTAGTAAGTACTATGGAAATTAGTTTTCACCTTCTTGGAAAAGAATAAGTTTTTTTTTGTTGTTTTCTAGATTTTGAATTCATGATCTATTCAGAAACTTAATTTCCAAGAAAAAAATATCCTATGCTTTGAAATAGGTAGTGAATAAGCATTGGAGGGAAAGCTTGCCTTTATATTCATGTAAAATATAAAATTTTAACAAAGCAAAATGCCAAGTTGTAAATTTAAAAAGGAGGAACTTTTCCTGGAAAGCTGATACTCTACTTAAATAACCAAATAAACAACAGTACTTAATGCAATACTACAGCTAACAGGACAAACATGGTCCTTGCATGTATAGCAAGAAGCTCAGGTAGGTACCTAAAGAGAATATTTTCTCCTTAAATGTCTCAGTATAAAATCAATAGAACAACATGAACACACATTTGAGGAAAAAAAAAAAAAAAAAAAGTTAAAAAAATAGAAATAACTTAAAACTGGGAAAAGCAAAATAATTTGAAACCTGGGAAAAACACCTTAGAGTGAAATATGGTTTGTAGCAGGAAGTAATAGCTTTTATTTAATTAACAGCCCTGTTCCCAGTGGGAGAACATTTTTCACAAAAGAACTTTGACCTCTCAGCCCACAACCTCAAAGCGACCACAAAATACCTTCAACAGCTGAGCCTGGGAACAAAAATTCAGAACTGCTGTATGCACTAGAAATCATGGACTCGATAAAATACTGGGTTTATGGCACGTTATCATCTTCCACGGCAGCTGACCTCCAACTCATTTATCAGTGCTCCACAGCTGTTAATTTGCTCTCTTATTTTAGCTCAGAGAAATTCTTAACATTTTTATCTGCCTCTTTGGTCATAGGGCAGGTGATCATGTAGGGCAATCACCATTTTCTCCCGAACTGACTGTCTTAACTGATTACCACATTAGGTTAAAATTAAGAATTACTCCCAGTCTTGGCTTGAAGTCTGCCAGTTCTGTTCATACGAACAGAAGGATCTGCATGAAATTTTGTTTCTTCCAAGTATCTCCACTGGCCTAATATTAATTCCCAGTTGTTAATTCTACCTTCAAACCTGCCTCAGTTACATCCTACAGTATGCCAGCACTTCACAACAGGCTCCCAGTGCGTTGTTTTGTCAGATGGTCTCCAGAGGGCCCTTCCAACCTCAACCATTCTGTGATTCTGTGACTTCAAAATAGTTGGTAGCTCAAAAGAGAAACTGTGGCCCCATTGAAGAAATTGGTGTGTGGCACCCTTCAGTCTGAATTACCCAGGAGTTCAGACAAAAATGTAATGGTGCTTTTGGATCTTAACAACTAGGTATCTCTAAACAAAGCTGTTTTAGGCCAAATAAGTGTACTGCAAGGGAAAAAAAAATGGAAGAAAGAAAGAAAAAGAACCCTACAATGGCAGGATTTGCAGAATTCTTAAGGTAGTAGATCAAAAGCACAGATTTATCTATGTTTTGTAAAGATCACAGAAGGTAATCAGGTAGCAAGCTTAAAAGAAAGATAAAGAACTTTTTTTACATGCATCTCAAACATGAAACTCTTTGCTGCAGGATCTTGTAGGACTATCAGCTGCATAACTGGAATTGCAAAGAGATAAGACAGATATGGATAGTAATTTTAGCACTGGATCTATTCAAAACGATAGCCCAGATTTAACTTTGATTCAGGAAGTCTACATACTAGTTATGTTTCATATATCCTTCCCCTACTATGATTCCAGTTGGCTGCTGCTGAGGATGTGACACAAGCCTAGACAGACCTTTCATCTTGTACAGCATGGCAGTACAGTAACGGTGGTCTTATGAGGGGAGAAAATACATGGAAATTGCAACTGATGGAAATACTTTTCCCCGTAAGTCCCCACTGGTGTCCTGAGTTCCTTCCTCTCTCCTTTTTGCTCAGAACTATGCTTCAACTCCTTGGGGATACGCGTTACATATTGTTAGTTACACCAGCTTATAAAGTATGCATGAATAAACAACTGCTGGAAACAGTGATTTATTTTATACATCCACTTCCACAGATAAAAGCATATTCTTACAAAAAATACAAAAGACTGAAAAAGAAAGATACAGTCCCACTTTGTGTATTCCTTTTTTGAAGGGTGAGAGGTGGAGGACTCCAAAGCAGTGTATTTTCATTCCCTTTAGGTCAATTTCCATTCAAAAGCCTGCATTTTCATTTAGATTATTTCTAAAGGCACTTTCTTTTCCTGTGTGCTCTGTGCCATCAAAAGATAGATAGATTGATAATCTAGTTGTTCGAAGTGAATTGCTAGCCAATTATCAGCTTACTTATCACACCTACAGTACCAGCTCTTTCAGCTTTGTATTTGGGCAACCTCAGGTCCCACTGGTTAAACAAGACATTTCATGACAACTTCAGTTGGGTTTGAAGAAGCAGTGACAGGGCTGAAAAATCATCAACAAACAAAAACTAATGATAATGCATCAGGTCTCAGTGAAGAGGTCTAAAGGAAGCTACGAGGACAGCTGTTAGAACTGGAATCATTTAACAGTATGCACAAGAAAGAAATCCACATGTACTAACACCTCGTCAAGATGATAGAAAATAATGAGAGACTTCTGAGAGAGTAGACATTTAAGTGGGATCTTTTAATGAGGTTCCAGAAAAGGTCATGAATTTCTGATTTTAATCGCTTCTGCTGAGCTGATCCACAGCTTATGGCATCCTGAAAAGACAGACACTGTAACTCAAAAATGCTTCTTTTTTTTAAAAAAAATCAATTTGGTCAGTGTCAGCTGCTGATGGGAACAACTCGGTTAGCACCTTAGGAGCCTATGTACTCAGACTCCAGCTGCTTAAAGCCTGTAAAACTAGTTCAGTATCTCAAGGATTTAACAGAGCAGGGGATGTAATGGAGGGAATGATGATGTGCTCTGACTGACTTGGTGTTCTTAGAGAGCACTGCGGTGCTGAATGCTGCACACGCACATGCCCTGCTCACAGCCATCTTCACAGCATGCTTCTGTTAGGCATAAGAAGTAGAGCAAATTACCATAATCAATCAAAGTTAATGCAGAAACAGGTCATACTCTCCTTGTTCTTACTTGAAGGAAAATACATAATCTTCTGATAGGCTGAAATTGGAAGGGGATTTTTCTGACAAAGGTGAGATCAATAGAATTATCAACTCACGATATAAAGGCAAATGAGGCCACCAAACCCTCATTAAAAATGGGACAGGAAGTTTGGGAAGTTCCCTTTGTACGTACTTTTCTCCAGAACAAGAACAAAAAAAAAGTAAATAATAATGAACACTACAGCAGATTACCTAAGAAGGAAGTGCAGGGAAAGGTGATTGACTATGGGAAAAAAAAAAAAAAGAGTATCTTTTGCTGTGGAAAAAGCAGTTAAGAATGGCAACTGTCATAAGAGTAGATCGGTTAAAATTTAATTAAGAAAAAAAGCAGAATGACAAAAGTGACTAAAGATGTCAGGTAAGTAGAGGTAAGAAGAGGTACAGAAGGTTTGAAATGCTTCAAAATATGCCAAATCAACCTCTGAAAAGATGAAAAAGGTAAGACAATGTATGATAGGAATACAGTACGATATACAGATGTAAATACATACAGAGATGTGAAGCTGGGGACATGATTACTGCAGAAGTGTACAGTGGATTTTGTGTATCTTTACTGTCATACAAATAATCTCTTGTGCTGTTAAAATACTGTCATGTAAATAATCTCTCATGGCATTTTTTTCCTGCAAACTTAAGGGCATTATTCCAGAAAGGAATACATACAGCGAGAGTGTAACTGTACTCAAGGCAGTGAATATTGAATGAGAAAAAATAATAATAAATACAGAACCAACAGAACTCTAAAACATGGAATGGTGAATGAAAGCATAATACATGTATGTATTTTAAATCCAGAGAATAAAACTCCATGTTACTGTTGCCATGTGGATCATTTATCGATACTGAAATGCTACCATAATTAAGAGAATGCTAAAGAAACAATTCAAAGTTTGCTAGAAACTATGACAAGCAGAGAAAATGACTGAATAAAATAAGAGAGGAAAAGAGAAAAATTAGTGTTGAAAGAAAGTGAGATTGCCTTATGCTCCTGGAACATGTTCCCATGTGACAAGTGGGGCAAGAAAATGATAGACAGTGGATAAATTGATTTGGGTGAGACATAGACAAAGGAAGTTTAGAGATTTTCTAAGACACATCCTGCCTGAAGGAAGTGGGGACTACTCAGTGGTAGATATCTTCCTCTGAGTGAAACCTCTTTTTGATATGAGCTGATCAGTTGTTTTAGGGAGAGTGTTAAAATAGAGATGGAATGATGCTCAAACTAATGCAACTAATGCATAGAGAATACAAGACATTCACTTTCTTTTTTTCTTGATCTCTACTACCTTCTATGCCTCTCTGAAAATGTCCAAACACTGGCTGTCAACACAATGTGTTTAATATGAATAAGGGGAATAGTCCTTCATAAAGAAAATAAACATTGATCCGTATTACAGACAGCTAGAATATCAGAAATTCATGGATTCCATAATTATATCACACTAACTAGGTAGCTACTTTGTTTTACTTCAAAATTCTCATTAACCTGACAAATATTACCTGACAATGATTAATTTTGTTCAAATTCTCTGTTATATGGAAACAGTGATAACTATAAAATATATATGAATCTAACTTTGAAAATAAATACATTATCCAAATGAAATGAGTATATAATTGTAAACATAAATTTTAAGTTTGTGAATTTGTCTAACTCGTCTCATTTACATGGAAACAAGTCAAATCAGTATAGGAACTTTTTTGAAAGGTTGTAGGATATTACATACAGAATGATATACAAAATAACTCCTGCCAGTAGGCACTTTGGACTACATAACCAGCTCCAAAACTCTTGTGTTTAATGCTTTCTGAGCTCAGTTCTGGATATCAGATTAAAATGATAATTCCATTTCCCTTCAGCAAAGACACAAACCCTAATTTACAGCATATTAAGACAAAACATACACACATACAAATATAAGAGGTAAATGGCAATGATAACTCACAACACTGGTACAGCTGGATCTACTGAAATTTCTAGATCTTCTAAAATGTGTTTTGTTTAAATACCACAAATACTTTAAAATGTTATGAATAATTACAGTATTATTCAGGATGATTACAGTATTAATGCCGAACATGGTTATACCATTTCTTCTTTTGCCTAATCTGTACATTTTCATTACGATCTCACTTTGAAACCGTGCCTCTGGTTTTCTGGATAGCTACTAATTACCACCTGTTTTCAAAATTTATTTATCTTTACAAACATTAATGATAATTTTTACCCAAATGAGCATTTTAACTTTAGAATAATTGAAAGCTAAGCAGCTACTTAACTATGAAATCAGCTACTGGGATATTTTACGTTCACTACTTTCATCATTAAAGAAGAGATTTTGAAATTATATTTTTTCTGCATAGAAATGAATAGTTGCAAAGCATTAGAGTTTCAAGCTATATCAGGACTCATTTTTCAAGTACCTTTATTAATGATTCATACCATGGAAATCTTAATTTTTGCCTCTGTGACCTTCTTCATGGAAGATGAAATTCAAATTGTGTATTACTTTTTTTTTTTTTTTTTTGCATGACAGTTTGGATCTGTATGCTAACCCTTTCTCTCTCTGAATATTTTTTCTTTTTCATGGCTTGGGTCATTACACATTTTTTTTCCATGCTTTTAATACTTTTAAAACAAAAGCTTTTTCTGTAGAGGTACAGAGGAGAAATTATTCCCTTTGAAAAGCTATTATCTTTAACAGCTTTTTAATTTTCTTAATTTTTTTTTGCTTTCTCAGAAAAAAACAAAACCAAAAAAAAAAAAAAAAAGATTGCTGTAGAATAGCGTTCATAATTATAACCTTTTTTTTTTTTTCCCCAATAATAGGTAACATATATGAATTAATTGTTCACTAAGACTATTGAATAGCCAAAGTTCCACATATTCTTACTTTAAGATTCAAATCTCAGAATCTTTTGTTTGCAGTTTTCAGAATTGTTAAAGTTATTTATGGTCTTGAACCTTACAGGAAGTTAATGGAACTTATATTCTGAACCCGTGCAGACATTTTAGAAAACACTTTCCATGATCATTAAGTTAATATGGTTTCACCTAGCATATTAATTTTTCAATATAATTACATTCTTCCTATAATAAGTATTCCAAGAAGCACCCAGCTCCGTTAGAAGCAAGGAAGTTGAATTCTACCAGTAAGTCTTCCCCTAATTCATTCAGTGACTTTCAAGTAGTTACTAAAGCCAGCAGTTTTAAAAACGAGCAGCTAAACTAAGGTACTAAAAAACACTTCAAGGAAAGATTTACACTGACTGTAGGAGGCTCTGAATCAATCCACGAAAAGCTGATTAGTAAAACGTGCCTAACACTTTCACTAATTGCTGAAGTCAACAACAGATGGGGGAATTGGCATCTGTGGACATAAGGCCACTCCTTCATACATCCAACTTTAGACGCACAAGTTTGAACATTTGAGCTCAAGCCTTGTGTCCCACTTCTTCAATCAGTAACACAAGTCTTAAGAAAATCCCATTTTCACATCTTGTGAAAATGCTATTTACTTGTTCACCCATCAGCTGTGTCACAGAGACAACCACACGTACAACCAACCTCTGTGGGTGCCCTTTCAGGAACTCTGCTCCCCGTCCTACCCAACCCTCCTGTCCTGCTCTGCTTCAGCTTGTCCACATCCAGCTTCTATCATGGGGCTCTTTCCCTCATCAGCCACCTCTGTCGTTCCCAAACCAGCCCCTTCACACTTACCCAGGACCCCAGACTCCTCACCCAACAATCCAAGTCACCATCACCCAAGTACCCTCCAGCCTCCCAACACCAAATGTTATGTCCCTGTTCCAGACCTGGGAGGGCACAGCCAACAAGAAAAGGTCACTGGGATTTTCAGTGTAAGGAAAACATACCTCATTTTTGGAAAGAACAGAATTATCAGGGCTGAAATTTTCCTTCTCTCTCACACACATATGCACACACAAGTACACAAACGTCCTGATAATACAGAAAATTATATTTTGTCCCAGTGAACTCAAATTACGTTAGAAAAATTGTATCTGGAAATGATATAAATAACTGAAAACAGGATCTGTCTCACCAGGCTCTCATTATGAAACTTTGGGTTTGGAAGATGGGGAAGAGGAGCTGGCCTAGAAACTAAGAAAGAGCTTGGACTATCTGGGAAAGAGGAATGTCAGGTGCATTGCCAGCTCTGCCTACGAAGTAAAGAAGCATAGGCAAAACCATCACAGAAGAACAGGTTACTCCAGTGACTGTAGAAAGCAGCAAAGGAATTACTATTTCACAAGAACAAGGTGAATGTTTTCATGATAATTTGCAAAAACACAACCACCCAACAAAATTTAGAAGTGTAATTTGAGGATGTACCTATCACAAAAATATTCTGAGTACACTAACATTTTTTTTTTTAATTTAAGTTCTAGATGCATCAAAATCTATTGAATATTAATGAAATATTTAAAATTTCGTTCTTCTATTCATTTTCTTGTGTGCTACAGTACACCAAGGCAAATGAGTGCTAGCTCCTTTGACTGTTTTGAAGAAACTGATGTTATTTACTGCCAGCTAATACAAGAGTAACTGCACGTACAGTACAAATAACAAAACAAGTATTATCTTGCCTTAATGCATAAGTAAAGAATCCATTTGTGACCATTTTCCACATAGACCATTTGCCTAATGAAATCAGCCTTCCTTCCTCTTCAAAGTACTGCTTTGTATTATCATGGTTGGATGAAAATAGCCTTTTCACTGACTCAAACCACTCTCTCTATTTCATTACCACAAAGTCCAATCATAGTGCAAAGCAAATTCAGTCATACAGACAGTCTGATGTTGAAATAAAAAATCCCATTTGATTAGCTGAGTGAAAGGTTCCACTTTTTATAGTAGGCAAATTTATACTAAACTCCTCGTGTGCTGAATTTGACAGGGATACTCAAAGTGCACTTTGCATGCATGCACCCTTAGGGGGCAGAAGAAAAAAGTCCAGAACCTAAACAAGCTCTGGGGACGCATTCCAGCACAAGTTTTGCCCACAATATCACTGATGATGTATGTGCAACTACTTGGCAAATGCCCACACTACTAGGATGGAGGGGATACATTCTGACCTTTTGGGGCATCTGCAATCCGAAAGCAATGGCATTACAGCAATCTAATAGAGATGAACACATTTCTTTGATTGCAGTATTAGTGTCTGGTTTGAAACTGAGAGATCACGTGCAAAATTACACAGCTTTTCTCAACTGCTTTTAGTGGATGTATTTTCTTGCTGAAATTTAAAATCAACAAACCTTCCCAGTCAGCTTTGATAGATCGTCTCCTCCCATTATCTGCATGTCTTGCATAGACTGATCGTTCTGAAAGAAGAAAGACAAAAGTTTGATACTGGATGTAACTGTATAAAAGTATAAACATGTTATTTTTTTTTTATCTCTTACATTCTTAACTACTAATATTTTTTAATAATTATTAGTACTAGTGCATGAGAGAAAGACATTAACTCCTGTGACTTCTATCATTCTATCATCTCCCCCAGTTGTGTTTAAACTAACATCAATCTCCAGGCTTACTGAAGTAGAAAGAGTTGCATTATTTATTTATTTGTTTTTTGTTTTTTTAAACAAGTGATTTTCCTTTGCTTGCTATTTCTCAGTATGAAAAGTGTAAAGCAACACATTTGTCCCTTCCAAAACAGGAAAACAGCAGCATCTCAACACTTGACAAAACACCTGTAAGTACATACTTTTTTTGGAACAGTTTTTATAAACACAGGCAAAATGTGCCTTTATCTGTCACTCACACGGAGAACTTAGCTATTATAGAAGAAATTTGCTCATTTTTTGTTCTGGAAAATGTTTTGCAAACAATTATCACTTGCTATCAAGAAAAGTTTCAGCATGTACGTGTAGGGCCATACGGTTTCAAGAGTTTTATTTGTTTATTTTTTCAATTAACTCATATAAAATCCTTGAGATCATTTCAGTAAAACAAAATACTGTCATACTAATCCCAACAGAATTGTATGCTTCAATTTTCCTACTAGCAAAGGTATTTAAAAAAAAAAAAAAAAAAAAAAAAGTAAAACCTTTTCTTTAGATAGATTTGTTTTACAGACATTTCTAGTGGAAATTCATCCTGATGGAAAATTCTCAAACCAGCTCTAGTTCAAATTCATTAACAGCCGCACAGAAGTTTAGGAGAAATTAAGGGAGCCCTACTTTTAAAGGAAGACAGAATAGGCCTTAAGGAAAGTAGCAAATTAAAAAATACCTAGTCATAGTCAGGCTGTGTTTTCCAGAGAAAGCAAGAGCAAAAATAAGTATAGTTAATGTGGGTTGTTGTTCCTTTTTTTTTTTTTTTTTTTTGAGAAATTGGTGCATGTGCTAATCTAATCTCCTTCCCCACAGGGAGACAGGGTTAGTCCAATTTTAATAACAGCTGCAGTACCACAACGTGACCCTGCAGCTTACCAATAACCTCAGAAAGCTTTATCATTGGAGACAAGTGCTGAAAATGCGACTTCAGCATACTTTAGCTTTTATTCCAGAAATAAACCCAATGCTGTGAAGTCAAACTCTTTTCCACAAGTAAGTAGCAAAGCAGTGGGACTTAGGAGGCAGGTGAGGATTTACTGGTGGACATAGGGGTTTGTAGCTCTTCTCCTCATGGGGCAGCAGCAGCAGCAGAGGCATGTGAGTGCTGGGCAGGTGGTGGGGTTACGGCTGCACGCCTCTGCTGTCCTCCCATGCAGGTGGAAACCTCACTTGCCCAGGCAGCTCACTCCTTCAAGCACTCTGACAGCCCCAGGAACCACGCATGGTCCCCATGGGCATGGATTCTCTAAATGAACACAACCTCCCTGAGGAACAGCAAGTAATGGTCACAGCATTGCCCAGATGAGAATTTCTCCAGGCTCGCATAGCACAGACCCACGAAGAGTTCCCTTTTGCTCAGACTCCACTCCCATAAAAAGCCCACACCACAGCTTTGTACGAGGTCCATAGAAGTCATTGCCTAAAAAGACAGGTTTTAGACCTGCTTTCACTTTTTCTGCACCAGATCTAGGAGCTCTGGATATTTTTCATGCTGCTCAGATTCGTTTCCTGGGAAACAGAGCTAGAGCTGGAATGAGGGCTACATCCATATGCTTCCTAGTATAATGTTCAACATTTCTCTTATTTTTGTAAGGAAAAACAGAAAAATAACAAACCAAGCAACTGATTCCTCAGAAGGCTATTTTAAAAGTAAGCAATAAGTGGAGACTGGGAACATTTTAAGTTCAGCCTTAACAACATAAGCCTTTTGTTGTAGAGCGGTCCAGGTCATTCTTCAAAAGTCAGGGACGTATTCAGGTCAAGTCTACTATTAGACTATAAAAAGTGGGTTCTAATATCTATCACGGCGTGTGTAACCAAGGCAGTGACAAAATATTTTTTCATTTCCAAATGAGAAAGACTGGAATTTCTGTAACAGCCGACACATAGCAATGACTGAAGAGGCAGTTTGCCCTCAGTTGCTAGTGGAAAAAGAGAGAGAGAAAAGAGAGGGAGAGTGAAAGAGAGCAGTGAGGTGCAACAATTAGTGAATTTATTTATTTTTAATTAAAAAAAAATCTCTTTCAGCAGTCTTTACAGCAACACTGTTCCCCTTGCATTTGGTATTTCTGGCCTCAGCTGAAAGGAAGATGCTGAAATAGCAACTTCATTGCTGGCGACCAGTTAAGCAAACACAAAAGCCATTGAGAGCTGGGGGATCAGAGCATCCCCCCCGTCTGTGTGGTTACACGTTGGGTGTTGTGACACAACTGCACACCGCTATGAAAATCTTTGTGTTCTGACTAGAGAATGAATCAGAGGACAGGGCAGCATATTCACTGTGCCTAAAAAATGTATAGAAAAATGCATCTCAGAACGTTTCAGCCAAGATGCTTTCAAGAAATATGGAAAAAATGACCTGCATCGCACAGCAGGGCTATTCTATTGCCAAAGGAAAAAAAAAAAAAAAGAGAGAAAGAAAAAAAAAGAAATTGGTTCATTGCCTTTAATGCCATTTAGAAGTACCTCTAAATTTATCAATTAACTTGTAGTGTAAAATACCTACCTGCCAAGCAGCAGGACTCAGTGCCACAGTGTCACATTACAGCTCTCACAGTGTTCATACAGGGAATGTGCACACTATGGTTGCCATAGGAACCTCCCGGTGCTTTTTCCTAAATTCTCGGTATATAATCTCAAAATAACACTGCACTAAATGTTAAGCATAAAGTACAATAAATGTCAGAAAGAAAAAGAATCTACTGATTCATTCATAGCTCTTACTGTCAATTCAGAACTGTTTGTTGAATTTCCACACTCTCAAGTCATTCAGGGCTTCTTTTTCCTTTGGGAGACATTCAATACTTTAACATCACTGATACGATTGAGTCTACAGGACTTCTAATAAATGCAAATACCTGAATTAAAGGTTTGCTTTCAATCTCCCAAAGCTCCTCAGGATCATTAAACCCTATCAACACAATTTTTGCTGTTTTATGTTTGAGACTAAATATAATGTCCCAGATAGACAACTCAAAGCCACACTATGTTTTGGTTTATGCAGCAAACAATTCATTGCAGTTGCTCCTGATAAACTACAGTGCATTTTGTGTTATCCCTACTTCACATCACATACTATGTTTAATACTGCATTTCCGTTTCTTCTGCATTTAATAAATCTGCATTTTTCCAGACTAAATCTCAATGTATTTGTTTTTACTTGCCGTGTTGTGCTTTTTCACCTGTTCACCTTTGTTCTCTGATTTTATTTCCTGCAGATCTTGTCAATATGCATCTTCAGATCTTATGAATACTTAATGAATGAAAGCCAGAATGTTGCTACTTTCACCTCCATTGTTCACAGCATGCGAGATAAAAACTTTGACTTTCTACGTTGATTGGAAGTATAGATATTTAAATTCCATCTATACTAAGTCATGTCTTTTGAACTGGGTGGGGCACAGAATTATTACATCTCACATCTCCTGAGATCAACACTTGGACGCAGTTCAAGTTACAAGTGAAATGAGTTGGGTGGTCTCAGGAAAATTTATTATAAACAGCATTGCTCATCTGAAAATTGCACCAAACTGTGAACATCTGTTACTCTTCTAAAGAAACAGAATCTGGAGTACATTAATACTGGGCTCAGTGAAACAAAGATTCTTTAATCACGGCAAAAAAAAAAAGCAGTTCTGACAAAACAGTTTAAGTGCACAACTAAATTATGAAATGACACCAAGGCAATATTGCACATATCACACATACAGTTACTATAGTCTCCACAGTTTGTATGTAACCTCTTGGGGAAAAAATGTGATTATTTTCTTCCCCCAAAATTAATTGGAGAAACTCTTAAGAGAGAAGGATGTGACTTTCAGACCTGTTCACCAACAGGCTTGGTCCAACACGTCCACCAAAGCAGTGTTGAGTTCAGTCTATACATTCACTTAGATCTCATCTTTTTGTTTTCCAGTAAGACTGTCATTAACTTTGTCTTACCTATGCTACTGCTGTTCTCACAGGGTGACCCACGATCTTGAAATATATTCATTAAAAACAGGATTACTTTGTCCCTAATTCAGGCACCTAAAAGTTAAGACTTCAAACTCTATGCTGCTCATCCTGGGCTCCCTTCATGATGACTGGAGAAAGCCAGGCAGATCAGGGAAATCATCTGTTTCACCACATGGGGAATCTACAGCAAATAACTCACACCTAGACATCTAATTGTCAGACATCTGAAGTCAGCTGAAATGAATCCCAGCTTAAGAGACTGGCATCAATATTTTCTTCTTATAAACCTCACTAAGCACTCAGAAAGAAATTATTTTCAATCACATTTACCACAGGCATATAAGGAGCAATGATCTTGACCATTTTCCATTAGTACCATCCTCAACTATCCACTTAGGCTCTCTCTCACACAAACACAATTCCCCTTGGTACTACTGTGGGTTAATTTGCTTGCACGTTTATTCAAAGGTTTCATTTTAGTCTGGTTGAAGTATATTTGAGGAGAGATTTTAAAAGATACAGTCAATCTAGTATTTCTCCCCACGTGCAGAGGAAAAATATTAGCAACCAGTCTTTGCAGATTTTTTGCAAAAACATTATACTGGATGATTAATGGGACTCTACAGTCTGAACTTCTCAGAACAGAAATATGGGCTTATCCATAGGGCTTACCCACTACATAATGAAAACAAGTGGATTTCACACGTGTGGGGTTTATGATCTGGAAGAATGGAGTTTCAGCAAGCCTCAACAAAACATTATTTTGTGTTTGATAGTGGTGCAAGGACAGCAGCTGGGCTGGCTGTGAAAACAGCTCCTTTGAAGGTGATCTGAACAGCAGCTACATGTTGAATGGCACTGAGGGAACAAGGTGGATGGCATTAAAGGCAGAGGGGAGATGACATTTACCGGGGTAATGAATGATGAGGATTTGAACAAAACTCTTGGTAGTTCAAAGAAAAGCTGAGACTCTGAAACCTTACATGGAGGACACAACTGGCTTATGAAATGGCTGCAGTTTCAGAGACGTGGCTGTGTCCAAGACAATGGCTAAAATACACTGCTGAAGCTGAAATTGAAAATGACAGAAAACCCAAGCAGAGCATGTGAAGTAACAGATATGTTTTTCGGTTAAGAAAAAACATAGCGCTCAGAGGAAAACAGAGGCAGATATGACAAGAATTTACTTTTCAATTCAATCCTTCAAAAATGAAACCACAGAAGCCATGTCTCTCACAGAACATTTAAATAGAGAATTATTACTTCTCTGAGTTAGCTGCAGCAAAAGGATTCATAATATAACCAAGCTTTCTCCATTTAAAAAATAGTGCTGCAGAAATTAATTGCAGGTATTTGCAGCATTTAGATAGATGCATCTGCGATTATAAAGACTTCTGTTTGAAATTCTGTATGTTTCAATAATTCTGATATCTTTTGCTATATGACCATGCTCTATCATCTCAGTCATAATAATTACAATTAAAATTTTGATCTTCCAGTTCGGATGCAGATATTCTAGTATGAAATTCACTTGTTGTGCAGCCTGCCTCCTGAGAACTGCTTCAGTATGTTAATATGTTGGTCTGAGAAGTGTCAGTATGGTATCTACATCATCTATTAGCTTATTTGGACTACTGGGTAATGTCAAACTGGCGTATAAAATATAGGCTATGAAATTATACTCAGTATTTCAGCAGAAGTAAGAACATTGGTGGCGTGGTAATACATAAGATGCTGTACTTACAAGCATATACTTAACTGATAGCATTTTGGATTTCATCAACGAAGAAAACAGCTAAGAATGAAGGACCTTAGGAGTGTAGCTCAGATCATGGACTGTCAGGGGTTTCATGGCAGGGAACTAGGACTATATGCTAAAGAAGCAACATTCATTAGTAAGTACTGCTAAAGTTGGAGATTGTGCAAATGGGAATGGAAATGATATGGATCACTCCCTGGTAAAGACCGGGAAGAAAGCATGCCTTCCCTAACCCAGAATCAAATATGTACCAAAGTGCAGACTGAAACCTCCAGGGCGCACCCACATTCAAAATAATCAAGTGCTAGGTCACTGATATATTTGTAGGAGGTGCTTTAAATACCTTGCAGACAAGTGAAGGATACTGAACCAACTGGAAATCAAACACAGTAAATTGGCACACTCCCACTGTCAGAACATCTTTATCCCCCAGGAACAGTAAAAATATGTTTATACGGAGACACTGATGGTTCTGTATGTCTCTGTTAGCTTTAAAGTTGGGGCTACAATGCTTTCCTGAGCTGCTTGGTAACTATAACATGAACTATGCTGCGCTGAGACCTGTCCTATTGCAGGCATAACCTGAGATAGTAAATTTTAAATTGGTATTGGTATACCTATCTGAGCTCCAGTTCCTACAATGTAAGACATACCTGTACATCTCTATGGTTACATCTACAAGCTAACTCATTTCACCTATTCTTTTTCCTCCGTGTTGTTATTCCTTAACAAAAAGCTCCATCACACAGGTTTGGAAGCACTTCAAATTCAGGCTCGTCTATCCAGTTCCAGGGAAGGCCAGAGCTCTGCAATGAGGAAGTAGGCTTTGGACAGAGAAACACAAACAATGAACTTACTTACAGCAAGGTACTACCCCTCGTCAGCTCACATGTGCTAACACACGTAGATGCTGCTTCTCTTCTACAAAAGCAAGAGAGATCCCTCAGCTTAACTCTCAGGGCAACAGTACCTTATTAAACTTAATAAATTGGAATGTTTATAATCATCTGCTCACATATTCAGTAATTTCTTGTATACCAGGACTCCTGCGTGCCTTCTAGGTATTTAATCCAAAGGAGGTAAGGTATTTTGAAACAGACATGATTTAGTTGGTACTATAAATTCATCCCGTATAGAGAGGCTTCCATGGAGATTCTCTGGTATCTAATAAAGCAGAAACTGCCACTGAAGCTTTTCCCCTCCTGGTCAAGGCATTTGACCAGGAGGGGAAATCTTGGGTATACGCTCAGACATAAACAGAGGTGAACTGACATGCAATGCTAATACCCTTAATATAGGTTAATACAGATTATAACCGTAATTAACAACATATTTGCCAGGGACAGATATTAAAAGATGTAAATTCTTTACTTTTTTGTTTGTTTGTTTGTTTGTTTTTCCTGGAGGAATGTGTTGAACACTTTATTTCCATCTATCAATAGGTTCTGTAAATATACAGATTAAAGAAATTTTCAAATATTTTCAAATAGAGAAAGAATTCTAAAGATGTGAGTGCATACATGGTCTAGCCCTGTAGTTTTATTGCATGTAAAACTCTCCTTAAAATCCTTGAACAAAGACGTAACTTCAGTTATATTGGCACAAACTGTTGGAGAAGGGTCAAACTATTGGAAATGGCAATAGAATTTAGAACAGTTAACATGGTTAATAAAGATTATAAAAATTATTTTGATATTTTCTTTTCTACTTTAGCAATTAGGTTTTATATATTTCCTTGGTATTGGTTCAATGGGTTATTTTGTTTAAGAATAAGGCAGTATGACTGCAGCACCACATATATCCATATGCCACAAAAAGCACCTGTACACTTAGAAAGATCAGCAAGAAATGAAATCCAGAACATGCAATACTAAATTTTTGGAAACATAAATAAAAGAAAACCACAAAATATCTTCAAATCTCAGCTGAGTTCACAAACAGTGTACTCCAAGGCTTTCTTACACTATTAACTTGTTTTTATTCTGTAAAAAAAAAAAAAAAAAAAAAAAACACATTTAAAACATAGAAATAAAATCTGCATGTGTTCCAGGATGAGAAATTGTACAACTGCACAGGGCTGTTCAGTCAAAGGGAGATTCAGACCACTACTTTGTCTCTAGAGATGAGAGGCAGAGCAAATTTAAAATGTTCAGGCAAAAGAACAATTTAGGAAGTGTAGCTGCCAGAACTCATTTTGGACTGCCAGGAGACATTACTAAGGGTGCCCACCTTCTGTGATAATAATATAATAAAGGCCCATATTCATGGAATAGGTGGCTTGGGCTTTTTTCTTAGCTTTCAAAAGTGCACCATAAGCTAAAGAGTGCAGGGGGAATCTTCCTCCTGTTACTACGCCATGGTAAGGCAAAAATCAAAAAGGACATCAAGCAACCTAGGAAAAGGTCAGTGTTGGTTTAAACCCAAGCTAATTAGAGTATGTCTTTTACCCAGTTACTGTTCATTATTGTGTACATGACCATTACAGCAACAGGACTAGAAGTCACATTTCCCAGCACCAACAGAGGGGCTCAGTACCCCAACTGGGACTATTCCAAGTGTACCATCTTACCCCATGTGTTTAATTGTTGAATTGTTAATTGTTTTTAATTAATGAAAAACACATGAAAGTAAACGGACACAAAAACGAGCAAGTTTTTAGCTCTAAACTGAAAAAAACCTGTCCCTTGAGGGTTTCTGAAAGGACAAGGGAAAACAGCTTTCACCGAACTAAGCATAAAGTACTGACCTCCTGACCCCGACTATCAGCAGTTTCTGAGATTTGGTGATAAAAGGGAGGAAGAAGAATCTTCAAATCTGTCAAATAGCCATAGGCTGAGACAACAGATAGCTGTAAGCAAATTCTCAAGAGATGATACTGATAAAAACCTCAAATGCTTAATCCCTTCCAGCAACCTGAAGTCTAGTGTATCCCTTACAACTTGGTAGCTCTCTTTCATACAATGTTCAGTTCCTTGCTAGTGACAACTTGGAAACTTTCAACATAACCTTCAGCAAGTGGTTTTTTTTTTTCAAGATTATTTTCCAGCATTTCAAGGTTATTTTCTACCATTCCTGCTGTATTTCAATATTCTAACTTTTGTTTATCAAAGGAAGAGGGAAACAAATTTCGTATCTGTCACACTGATAAGCACTGCAATAACAGAGTGCTTCTCGTTATTGCTGTATTCCTTTAAAGCAACCTTTTTGGTTTATGCCTTACAGCACCCCTGGGGTGTGGCACCGCATGAACATCACACATGCTATGATCTGTTTTAAGGAACAGCATGTAAGGGATGCCAGCAGAAGAGAGTCATAGAATTCCTTGGGAAAATTAGAAGCCTCGGGCTTCTTTTAATTAATTTTGCCCCATTTCAGATCTTAATTAAAAAAACCACACACTAAATGGTATTATTAGCATCCAAATAAGTAATCAAGGTGATGCTCTGCCAATGGATAAACATATTATGGTACTTTCAAACTTGCCAGATCTTATTTGTACAGCAGGATTAGCAACCATCATGTTCTGGACATTTCTTCCAGGTAAGAGCCCATCTCCCTGTCACTGCAAAAACCTACAAAGCAGTCAGAAAATACAGACTTCAGCCTCTCCTAATGATGACATCCAGTGTTGCTGGAAATGTCATGATTTAGCGGTGGCTTGCTGCATTTTTGGCAGAATATGAAACAAAATATTTTACTGAGACTGAACTTCAATTTTTTCGGCTTTGTTAACAAACCGCCGCTTTACAACAAATCCTGTATCCAGGGGAACTTTCAAATCTAACTTTTTGCAAAGATGACCTCTCGAGTGCTTTTGAATGAAATCCCTTGATGCTTTGAGTATGTTCTCAAACTGAACAATTTTAAAAACATCCACGGTCTCAAATGTTAAGATGTTCCAGAAGGCTGGATTGCTTAGAAATACCAAAGATTTAAGCTCATGAAGAAAACATTAAAAAAAAGTTAAGAAAAATGAACTTCAGATCTAAAACTTCATTTACGCATAGTAGCCGTCTACCCTCTGTAACATAGTATAACCTAAAACATTTATTTCAATTTGGAAAACATTTTTCAAAAGAAAACATTACAGCTTGTTAGAAAAATGTGACCCTGGGGGGAGACAAATTTCTCCAGAAAGATTAGCGAAAATCTCTCAAAGACTTTGCATTAGACTCGAAGTCCAGCAGAACAGAGTATCAACCCCCAATACATGAATAGTGTATTTTATTTTTTTTATTTTCAGTTAGGAATTCCACAGCTAAAAATCACAAAGCAGTATAAAGGCAGTATCTAAGTGGGGAACAATGGCTAAAAATGAAAGGTATCTTGAGAAGGCAAGTAATTACTAGCTGCAATATGTCCCACAAATGCCTTAAAACAATACTTTGATGGTGCTGGAGAGCTTCAGGACAGCTCCGTACCACCCTGCCTTCACGGCCACATCTGTTCTCATTCTGTCCCCATGGCAATCAGACTGCTTCCTACTCAGTTCTCCCCCGGCTGATCTGTTTGGTTCCCCCAAATCTTTCAGATGAGTCACCGAAACACTTACTCATACTTAAAAAAAAATCCCTAAGACTTCAGATGGTGTTAACATATTTAAGCGGTGTGTAGGTGTATTATCTGATGCAGAAACTTACAGAGATCACCTCTCCATGAGCAAGTTTTACATTACAGATGAACTTGATAAACTGACTGTATCCTGCCTTATAATGACCTTTCCTGAGCTATGCTCACAAATCAACGCCTACTTATATTATTAGTAACACTTCAACCCTTAAACAGTGTCCAACAGGAAAATACTGTATGTTTTAATTAAAAATAACTTAAATCAGAAACACTTTATTCCTCTTTATGTTCAAGAGAGCTTTGAGCAAGTGATGGTTTCAAGCTCTCATATGTCACAACTCTGCATACAAGTTAAATGGAAGCTGAGGATGTCTAGGAGAGCATCTGCCTCCAAACCACAACACTGAGCATTAAGGTCATATTTTATTGTGTTGTAGCATAGCCTTCTGCAGCTTGCCTTGGAACTGTATGAAAAGAGGATTGGTTCTCTGAAAACAACCAGGGTTGATCCACGCTCCCTCTGACCCCTCTGAGGTGCACCTCAGATAAAGAAGTGGTGGGCTCTGAGGCTTGCTGCACTGCTCTCTGGCAATGAGGATCCTCAGACCACAGGCAGACTTCTTTCTCCAGCAGGAGCTGTGCTCAATACAGACCTACCAGCAGGCTGAGCTGCATGCGTGCAGCTGGTTCAGTGAAAATGAACCCAGGTAGCTGGAGCAGTTCAGATAGGAAGCCTCGGGTACCCAGTCTCATCTGGGCTGAGACAGGCAGGGATGTGCCCAGAAACACCTGAGCTGGCAAGCGTGGCTGGCACGAGGGCACCATGCTTCATGAAGAATGAGCATCATCATCGCCCCAGCTGTTGGTGCAGAAAATCAGAAAAAAGGCCCATTTCCACAGTCTTCGTTTTTGCACCAAACCATGAACTAACTATACCTGGTGTACTGCAGATGTATCTGGCGTGAGAGTATACTCTCAAAGTTGTCTGGATCACCCTGTTACACCAATAACATCAGCTATGCTTTTACCAATTGGGCTGACATTTTTCTCATTACATTTCTGTAAATTTCTTCCAAAAATATTCAGCCAGTTGCAAGGATAAGCTTTTGGGACAACTTCCACTACTACTACTTTTTCAGCTATTTCTCTGAAAAGCCTGAGTGTCTCTGAGGCTGACACTTTGCAGCAAGACACTGCTGAATGTAGAAGAGTTTTTTGTCTCCCTCATGAAAACCTTTCTGTTTTTAAACATTTGGACAATGTTAGGAGGAAAGTGAATTCTAGCAACTGCAAACGTTCTCCCTGCACAAAATATGATCTCTTTCCAGTGTTCTTCACCTTATTAAGCATCTCAGGTCTGACTAAGTTTCAGAAAATGATGAAAGCATCAGAAATACAGAGATAGCATTAGTGCCTGCTTAAGACTTGGCAGCATCTTCAGCTTGGAACCGTAAAGGACGTTTTACTCACTAGTTTTAACAGGTCTGAGCATTTCACAGAGCTTTTACTCAAAAAGACATTACTACTTGAGGATCCAAATAGCATTTTATCCATGGAAAAGTACACCGAGGTAGGATCCCTCAGGCAATGCTAGGAGCAGAAAGCTAGTTGCAAGCCTCCCGTGTTTAACTTGTCCATACGACAGACATCTACTTGGCAGAACCGTCTATTCCTAGTATATTCATAGCATATTCTATACTAGAACACATTTCTCAGAACAGCTACAACTTAAGGTCCGTATCCTTGACGCTTGTAGCTTCTGTGGACTAAAGACAAGACAAGAATGTAATCCTGCAAAACTCTAATCTCTGCACAGGTGTTCACTGTCTGCTGTTGCAAGCCATGCACCTGAAAAAGTTTGAGAATATTTTATTTTTTTACTGTATAGTACATGCACAACCCCTCCAAATTAAGTAAATAGAGCTCATTTTGCCTACAACAGATATTTATTTGCCTGTCAAACTGATCATCTGCAGATAATATGGAGTTCAATCTTGCGAAATTATTGTAAAATCTGGTCTAAAAGTTCACAGGTATTCAATCTACCAGGTAGGCCCTAATTTCCATGGCTGCTCAACATCAAAGAAGATGAAATGAACATCAGCTAAAATGTGTGAATGAAGCAAAATAAAGGGAACTCACAACCTGCCCATGAGAAAGCCTGTAACTACAAAAGCTACTGTCAATTCCATCTCAGGATGTACGTTTTTCTTGGGAGATTATAAACTGTGTTTTCATGACATGTAGGTATGGAAATAAAACAGTCATCATATCACTGATGAAGAGTTTGGGTATTAGATGTAAATCATTAAATTCAAGCAGTACACTTAGTCGTTTCTTTTGTGTTGTTAAATTAATGAAATCATTAAGGAGTTATTTGCTTTTTTAGGGTACAGATTACAATACACTGTTTTCAGATGTAAATGTAAAATTCACACTGGTCCTAAAAAAAGGAAAAAAAAAACAAACAAGCTCTACACAGTAAAATTATATTGAATAGGAACAGGTAATTAAGCAAAGAATGGATATAAATTTTACACAGTTCATTACTGTAGTTACAGTCCGATGTCTCACGCTGCTCTGTTTTTTAAGATGTAAGTATTTAGCAATGGCATATGAGAAGTAAAGCTACAAGGCAGAAAAATAAACTATTTTACCACATTTATCAACTCGCTTTCAACTTACTCATTATAAAATCTCTCTGTTTCCTTACTCCTACAGTAGAGTGGTTTAGCAAAACTATTTACTGAAATGGCCTCATATAGACAAAAACATTCAGATTTCTACTAAACAATACTTGTTTTGTTGCTTGTTTTCAGAGTTTTGCAGCACTAATGGTCCTGTTTATGCCAAGATTAATAACCAACAGTTGTAAATATATTTCAAACAACTGGAGGCTGAAGAGGAAACAGATCATATCAATGGATTTGTTTGTGAACAGACTTCAATGCAACCATTGTGTGTGGATTACAATTCGAGGTCACATTTTTTTATTAGTTATGTTCTGGAAACCATAAATAATGTATTAATTTTAAAGGATTACATGAATTGGCTCAATCCACATAATCCACTGCAAATTTCCTCCAAGTGACTAGCAAACAACATTCCTTTGAAGTTCATTCATATTTTTCAGGGTAATTTTCAACAATACCTTCTTGCCACTGGAATATGAAAAGTGCACTTCTAAAATCTGCAATTCAGGCACTATATGGAAAACAGATCGATATTATATAATAATCTGTGCTTGACATGACATTTTACCTATGATACATTATCACAATTCAACTACTGTCCTTTTTAAGAAGCACACTACACAAGTTCAAAATAACAGAGACGATTGGTCTCCTGTCCCATTAGTCCACACAAGGATAACCTAAGAAATCACAAAGGTCTAAAGGAAAAGTATCTCACTCCTTGTTTAGCTCACCATGCTTCTCACAAGAAAAGCTATGTCACTAAGATTCACTTGTCCTTCCCCAAAACACATGGCTTACCATCATATGGACTTTGTATCACGTAATAATTCTGAGAATGAAACAGACAGCCATGGATAACGATATGGGAAAAATAAACTTTTCAGAAGAACATGTAGCAATGACACGTTGGTCTGCCCAGTTCAAGTATGGGTGTTTCTCCTTTCTCCCACCAGCCCCTGCTACCAGTTTCAACCACAAATTAGTATGATTTTTTCCATTTTTAGCTTCCATCAACTGTCCCCCAAAGAATTCTTAATTCACACGTATTTACTTTCTCTCCTGCTGAGAGGCTGCTAAAAACTTCTCAAGCATGTCTACAGACTCTGTATGCTTCCTCTACTCCTCTAATAATTTTTTTTCAATTCCTTTTCAGAATTGAGCTTTGGTTTAGAGATCACATTCGGCATACCCATGGAACAGGATGATGTCGTTGCACCTATAAACTGAGGATTAGATTTGAGGAGCCAGAACATCTGCTTCAAGATCTAATTCATCCTTTACCTTCATTAGCCTGTCCTAAATTGTCTCTTCCACACTGAACAAAGAGACACTCTTCTTGTTGTTCAGGAACACTCTACTGTTCTGCATGAAAAAAAGATATGCTTTAAATAAGAAAACTGATAGGATCTTGTTAACCTTCACTTCTTTACAGAAAGTGTAAGATTTGGGTGACCTCACACTATGTTTTTTTACTAAAGCATATCCCCTTCAGCCCTTTAGTATGTGACATCTGTCTACTATTCCTTTGCTCGCTCACTCTTCTTCTTCATCTTCAAACATTCTTTCATGTCTTGTCCTATTCATTAATCTGTAAGCATCTTAGTGTTGGATGTAGGCTAGTAAACCTCCAGCTTCCTCTGTTGCACTTCCCACTGGATTTTTCTGAATTAGTTCTTTAATCTGCTGAAGCTCTCCATATCACCAATATATTAAAGGATTTCTGGATCCATATTTCTTAACTCTCCCACTGGTGTCATATGTCCTTAGGTGACATTTGCAAGCTCATCCACTTTCTTCAATACTTTTCATTCCTGATTTCAACCTACCATGTTTCTGAAAATACTTTCGAATTCTTCTATCAATCTGAAACTCTCATCACTTTTCAACTCCCTGTGTAGGAGTGATCAGTCAGGAAAAAATTCAATATGGTGAAATTGAATATATTAGATATCATTCTTCCACTCAAAAATCTCTGCAGTGAATTATACTGTTCCTAACTTATACCATATTCAAGTCCAATTTCTTAGAATTCAGTATCTAAGATGTTGCCAAATTCTTTCAGTTCTTACATCACAGTTTCCAGAATACATCATCTTCCCCTAAAACTTGGCATGCAGCTTATCCATACCTGCACCATATTTCATGAGAGGTCTATGCTAGTACTTCTTCGTCTAGCCACTATACTTACTGCCTCACAACTCTTAAAACTTGGAGCTGCTGTTTCTCATTCAAATTTCACCACTGGATTTTATTTTCCTTTCCATCTACGCCTTGAATCTTACCCTACAGTGTCTACACACTACTTCCGTATGTTTATCTAAACAATCGTATTTCCTAACTCTCACCTCGGTGTTTTCTTTTAATTTGCCCATTGTGCTGGAAGCTTGTAAGTCACCACACAGCCTCTAATCAAATCCCCATGTAAACTATCTCCTTATTTTGAGATTATGTAAAAAATAATAATAATATAAAAAAAAATACAGTATGTTTATCATACTACCTTTAAGTCTACAAGAAACTGCATTCTTCGAAGAATTTTTCATATTTCTATGGAGGGTGCCACTCCATGCATCTTCCAGACATGATTCTTTCCCATTTCATAATTAATCATTTATATATTTATTAATAATTTTTACTTAAGGGAAATCAAAAAGCCTTCAAAATCTAAGTTAGCACAATGTAATTGGTGTTTTTGCTTGTTTGTTTGTTTGTTTGTAAATGGTGTATTTCTGGATTTACAGATATAAACTTTTCTTACAAATTAAGCATATCTTATTTTTTTTTCTTTTTTTTTACTGATCTACATTTGAGCATGTAATTTTCTGTCCATGTGTATAAGCGCCTTAACTTTCTGTACTGCATCATTTTAGCATTCCAGTAGGGGGGAAAAAAAAAAAAAAAGAAATGGAAAAATACAGTTCAGTTTCTAGAGGAAGCAAAGATATACTTTCAGATGCTGCAACCTCCACATTCAGTTGCAGGAATTTTATTAAAGGTCTAAGAACTAATACTGATGTGTGTAGAACATAAACAGTGTAACCACATCATTTTTAAGCTATGGTTTCCTATGTCAGATTTCCTCTGAAAATAACAAACAAAGAGTATTTCCCCACATTACCTGTATATAAACAATATTCATTAATCTGACATGCCAATTTGAGATACTGAAACAAGACAGTACTTGTAAACCATGGGAAATTTTCTCATAAAAATGTCCAGGCTAGTAAACCAAATAAAACCATCCTTACTCTAGAAGTACATGCAGCCACTCATATCACTAAATATACTAAGCTTTTTTAAGAATCAAATGATTTGCATGAAGAAGTCTAAATAAGGATTGATATTACAACTTTCAGCAGCATAATATGAAAGCAGATCTTAACATCTTAACTAAATGTCTAAACTCTAGAGTATGATGACAGATCTAAAAACAAAGACCCATGTAAAGTTGGTCTCATTTGCAGTCTCCTTTTATTTGAAATCATTTCTGTATGCCAGACATCAAAATATAACATTTTCCACTGCTACTTCACAGTTAAGACGTACTTTCATTGATGGCAGCATCTGACTTTGGATCACAAATAGAGCCCATTTTTGCTACACAATTAAACCAAGAATACCCCCTTTAAATGACAACCTCTAAAAATTGACTAACCTTTCAGTACTGAAGCTGGAATGAGACAATTCAAAATCTCATGAATTTGAGCTGAAGTTAATTGTTGGATTTAAACAGCTGGAGGGGGGTGAGGGGAGAAGACATATCTGAAGGAAGTATATTGAGAGCAGCAGGACTCCCTTTAGGAGAGAAATTGGTAACAGTTAGTAAAAGGAAGCAAGATAAATTACATGAGAAGAACAGTGTCTGTAAAATGAAAGAGGGATAAAAAACAGAGAAAAAAAAATGGATCAAAAGTAATAATAAGCCTTAAGAAAATGTGGAACAGAAAAGGCAAAAGGAAGGAAAAGAATGGAATTGGTGATGCTCCAAGACTTCACGTAGAGTCTTACCCTTAAACCTGTAATTTTTTGCCTCTTATTGAATTGTAAAACACTGTGAGAGGTATGCTATTAGAGAATAAACTGACACAGAGGGTCTGGAAGTCTCATATAAAGCTGGGATACAGGCTCACTCAAACTACTAACAGCTCCAGTGTTCTGACCGTGGCCGTGCTGCATAGGGCTATGACCTGAAATTTTAGGGAACCTACCCTTGTCTGCAATTGGACAGGATACAACTGTAACTCAAAAAACAAAGGGTGGCAGGTAGTGGAACTGGTACCTTAGCGAGCATTACATTTGTGTATCACTCACTGAATGAACCCACCAACATTCATGTCATTTTACATTTATACTCCAGAGTTACTCAGCTTCTTAGGACCAGGCTGATACCAAGCACTGTTCCAAGCACTAAATCAAGAACAGTTTCAGTCTCTAAGTACATGACACCTGGTGGGAAGCACTTAAGAGAAAGAAGGGTTTATTTTCATTTTCTAAAAACTAGATGCAAGCAGTAGTTCTAGGGAAGGAGTTAACTTCCTCCTGAAGCATAAGGTTAAGATCCAAAATATCACAGCCATCAAATGTTAGGATCATCCAGGACTTAGCCTAGATAAACACATCCTGCATAACCAAATTGGTACTGCTGTTTCAGTTTTATATATCAAGCTTTTATTTAATTTCTTAATTAATGATGTGAAGATTTCCACACTCCTGTGGTATAGATCTCCTCTCACTGATTATGGGTTAGTGGTGCTAGTAAGTGTTGACTTGTCAATGAGGAAAGAATCTTCATGTGGTATCTTCATACTGGATATGAGACATCCAATAAGAAAACCATGTGCATTACCAATACTACCAGGTGCACAGTAAAAAAAAATAAAATTAAAAAAAAAAATAATTCTACTATTCTTTAAGAAGTAGTACTGAAGCACTATCATTACCACAGTGAATAAAAATCTTGTATAATTTCTGTGTGCCTTTATGTGAGACAAACATAATATATTTTGCTTTATTTATTGGTCCTGTAATACTGCTAAATAGCTAGAAATTGTACAATCTTTATATTGCACATGTCCTTCACAGACCTGACTAGTTCTTCAAACAGAAAATCCAGGACCAAATCCTAACTAAATGGTGACAAAAGGCTGTCATCCTGTGATGGTAAGAACAAAACAAAACAAAACAAAACAACAACAACAAAACTTGGGCTGGATTTGTAAAAGTTAGGAAAAGCTTATGGTCACTGAGGTCAGAGCAAAATGCCAACCAACCAGCCTCTGCTTGTGGAACAGACATAGAACTATTCCAGGAGCTATTGGGCTCAGCAAGTTGCATTTATGCTTAGAGGGAAACTGTATTGTCACTCCATTTGTTTGGTGTACTTCCTCAGACATTTCTAGGACAACTTCTAGAAATGCTCTCCCACTGTGGAGTGTGAACTACAAGGTGGAATACAAATATGTACAGCTTATGCAAATAGAAATAATAATCACGCACTCTAAAAAGATGCAGGTCATCTCATTAGCATGGCTTCATGGAAGCAAATGAATCATTATTGCATAATTTCTTCAGAAGATAACAGGAAGTCTTGATCCTTTCCTCAACGCTGGATTTGGTTCAACGCCTTATTTCATTTTCTTATAAAGCACTATCATCATCTAGTGGTATATTTTGCTACTATGTAAACTGCATGCTATGAAGAGTAAAACACTTCATTTACTTAGCATTAAACATTTAGAATATGGCATAGATTTATCATCTCGCAGTTATGCCAAACTATAGAAGGGCGGGGGGAACAGAATATGAAGTAATGAGAAATAAACTTGAACAGCACTGTTCAGGATTTCAGGAGTAACATGCAGACATTTTACAGGATGGAAACTTGAATAATTTTATGTCCAAAAGTGATGACAGACTAAATAAAAAATACAGCTTGAGGATGCTTCATATCATCACTCATACTGTTCATAAAGCATAAAGGGACATGAACAAATATACTGGGGAAAAAAAAACTCACATTTTTTAAAACAAAAATATTTTTCCAATTGTTTTTTGTATAGTTTGAAAAAAAATAATACCATTTACAAAAGCCCACTACTTATTACGAACATACAACCAGAATCTACATAAGCAAGTTGTTGACTTACATGGTAACTTTTCAGTCTAACAAAATCGACTTTCATGGAGATGAACCTTTCTGAATTTCTGCTGAGATTTTTAATGTGCTCCACAAGGTCAGCACAGAACTTGTAGCCACCTTTGAGTACACAGAGAACCACAATATCGTTGTCTCCAATGTCTTGCATAATATCTTTAGCCAATCTTTCTGTCCTGAGACAAAAAAAAAAAAAAAAGGATAAAATAACATTAGATGTGGGTACTCTAAGTTTACAGTATGCAAAATAATATAATGAGAATATATCTTGACCTACAGTTGGCCTAAGCATCTTGACTTGCACGGTTTTGGGTCAAGTTCACAATGGGCAGATAAGGAGTGTTGGATGCAAGATGCAAACTGTGTGACTCGAACTAGACAAACGCATTAAATGCCCAGTTACAGAAAAGGGAGTAACACATCTCACTGTATATTGAATTCATAAGCATTTCAGAGACTTTAGGGTGGTAAGTGAAACACTGACTTCAGTTTTATCTCACAGAAAACCTCAACGTGCATTATTTCTGAAAAATCACATTTTACATGTAAAATTCTCATTTTAAATCACTTTGATTTCTCAAGAGCAAGGTAGATGGTATTATAGATCTAAAATGGGTACTAGGTATTTACTACACATAAAATATCAAAATATTTATATTTTATCAAAATATAAAATCAACAGAAAACAGAAAAATGACATTTGATGTTCTGAGGAAAAATAGCTCAGTGCATTATTTACTCTAAATGCTTTTTTTCTGGAAAGTTCTTTGATAGGTCTCTGAATTCATTCTGCTGGAGTACAAAAAAAAAAAAAAAACACACAAAAAAACCCAAAAGAGAATGCTCACTTCAAACAAATTTATAGTGAACATCAAGAGAAATGAAGTTGTAACATATTTATTTAAAAAGAGGAATTGAGAGTCAGTTGACCTTAAACAAGAGATGGAAAATTCAACACAATGGTAACTTAAAAGGCTATGAAAGAAAGCTTGTGTGTAAAAACAAATACAGGAGTCATTACTCTTCCTTAGGATGGATGTTTACAATCTTCTTTCAAGGAGTTCCAACAATTTCAGTACTTGCAACTGGCTGTTTAAATGTGGTAGGTAGAAAGCTGCAGGCTGAAAATGTCCCATGAAATTCCATTCAGATGTTCCCAATTCTTTGTTAAAAATTACTCAGAACAATAACTGAGTATGAAAACTGAGCTGGATTACTGCACATATTAAAGCACCATAGATGCCTACACTGAGAGCATACAGGAGCTACTGTAAGATAAGAATTGAGAGGTGATCAAGCTTTCCCACTGCTGCTCTTCAAGCACAGCTTCTGGACTGAAACAGCCTACCCCACACTCTTCTCCTGGGCTAGCTACACAGCTTAAATGGCAGAAGTCAATGGTACAGTCCGGAACAGCTGGGTTATCCACATGAATGATTTGTAGTAGGGAATTGTTGAAATTGTACATAATTAAATGTAGTCTTTTTCTCCTTTTTATATTAAAAACACAAGACAGGGTACAGGTGAGACAGTTGAATATTACTATAAGCAAAGCCTTGTACTCGCTCTTCCACTGTTGGTTCATCCCTCTTGTGTACAAACACTCCAACGCCAGTTTCACTACATGATCACAATCTCTTTTTTGTGGGACCCCTGTGCTGTTAAATGCCCAAATCAGAAACTAAGTGAAAGAAATCAGATAATGACTTGCAAAAGACAACTACACGTCTAGCATTTCCTACCTTCTAGCATTGTTTTACTTCCCAAATTAAATAAATAAAATATCTTTTGTAATTGATTACACAATATTTTAGGACAAATGTTATATATACACTATTTGTGGGTGACAGGCTTTACAAAAAAAGAATAATATTACTGACCAAAGTATATAGTAACAATCAAAACACACGTACCTGTCAACAATAATGCCATGAGGAATGAGCACATATTCCAGATCTCCATAGTAGTGCTGAGGATAAGTGAACAAATCCAGACTGTATCCGGGCCAATTGTCTGAAATCTGAGTATTAAATAATACTGTTAGGAATACTTCATGGTGTTTGACAAAATATAGTTGATATAAAACCAGTGTTTTAGTATCCTGCATTGAATTAATAGTATGACACACACTGTTCCATATACGCTGGCACTCAAATCATAAACTTCCAAATTATGTAATCAGTGGTTACTGTTTCACTTTTCCTATTTGTCATTTTGCTTCTCAGTATACCTCAGAAATTAAATGTTAGTTAGTTTGTTTTTTTTTTTTCCACAGGACATGGGAAAATTCACCTGAAATTACAAACAGCTTGACATAAAGGGGAAATACTACTAAACTAGTGGCAAGTCTAAGTTTCTTACTACTTTCAAAGTGGAAAAGCTTGTAAGTAAGTAAGTTAAAAGTAAGATTACCAGAAAGAAAGGATTTTTCAATAGGGATTAGAAGGCATAAATCATATATTAAAATTGTGAATTTCTGTTTTAGAGGTATTTTTAAAGTCACATATTAATAAATATTCTACAGATGAAAGAGAACACAGGGAAAGTAGATGATGTGGTTCGTGGGCTGTGTCTGTACAAATCAGTGGAAGACTGTCTTGCCAAAGGCAAGGTTCCTAATTTAGATAAGTCATCAAACATAAACTATTACCAAGTGTTCATATCTCACCTCACTGTCAGCTAGTCTGTAGAACCATACGTACATTTACAGCGAAAAATAGCTTGCAGATTTAATACGTGTTAGCTTCATAGCAGTCAGAATACAACAATTGGGAGATACTATAGAAAGCAATGGCAGTAGAGATTATGTAGGGCAAAAATCAGCCAGAAGGCAAAGGCTTCAGAAAGTTGTGAAGATGCAAAGTCATCACCACATTTCTAAGAAAAACAAAAACTAGGCAAACTCCCCACAACCAATTTTCACAATTCTGTATGAAAGACAAGACCTGCAGGATCACAGTATTTCTTGGAAACATTAAAAAGTTTTGCTTCATTATTGATTCAGCATAGAAAGTGACACCTAACAAGCTTTTTTTTTCTTGTACAGTCACATTCGTCAAGTAACATATTGGCTTTCTCCTTGACCACAGGAACACTGATTAGCAGGATACATGGTGAGAGAATTGCCATTGTGAATTGCACTTCTTAATGGCATTTCTGCTGAATAGGGCCTTTAGATGCCTGTCACTGAACCTCTGCTTACAATTTCATCTAGCAGAGCAATAACTCATATCTCAGAAGTACCAAGGGTAAGACAACATATTGGATGCTGAGCTGTTCCTCCACCCCTGTAGCCTTGTTGAACTTACCCCCAGCTCTTCCTAGTGCTGTCCTGTAACAGTGCCGTGTCTCATGGATTTGTGTTTGCTTGGATTTTATTTTATGTTCAATGTCAGCTACAGGCACCTAGATGGCCAGGTTTTCAAGCTCTGCCTAACAGTTTCTGTATGCAGAAAAATACTTTGCTGGTAACTACTACATTTGCACATAAAGAGCGTGACTCAGAGATCACTGGAATCAGTGAAAGCTTTCCCCTGGCTTACACCAGCCTTGAAACTACACATAGGAAAAAAGTTACTTAATTCTGTTCCTCGTCTCCATAGAAACAGGAGAGGATAAATATACTCCTTGGCAAGGATTTTAATGAGAGGCAAATCTTGCTCCAAAAACACTGCTGCAGAAGGCCTGGGAAGCCTATTTTCCTATCTTCATTTTCAGTACATAGGGGTGGCTGACACTTTTAAAATATTTTGTAGCAATGAATTGTCTGGCATGGTTTCCTGCAAAAGCACTTTAACATAAAAGGAAACAATTTCAGATAGTGCTTTAAATTACATAAGTACTATAAGCACCCGCTAAGAACCCATGTCAGTATCGGTTATTTAGGCATCATTCTCATCAAATTACATGTTTTTGAGCATGGTGCTGAAGATCAAACTAAATGAATTGAAACTGCTTCAGAATTCATACAAATCAATAGGTTTTACTTCTGCTACAATCTGTCCTTTCTGGCACAGGGTCGGTACAAAATCCTTATTCTTCTCTCTCTCCTTCTGGTTTTCATGAATAAAAAACCTTAAGCTACATCACCTTGCAAGAATAAAGAAGTTCTCATTTACAAGATTAAATTCATATATAGTTTCTATTTGCTTTTTAAAGTAATAAGCCTATTTTTATTTTTTATTTTTTATTTTTTAAATAAACTGGCACTTCCCAACAGTAAGCCTTAGAAATTCTGATTTACCCCAGAGCTAATCACAGTGTTATGCTACAGGACAATTTTCAGGTAACTGTAACTTTTGATGAGCTTGTGATTTGTGTGACTTGTGACACAAGCTTGTGAATTGTGCAACTATCCTCAGTTTAATAACTGAGTATCCAAAAAATGCCCTTCCCAAATTAAATTCAACTTCCATTTACTTCTGGCTTTAATGCTTGGAAATTTCAAGGAAATATTTATGATTGCTTTGTCCAGATGAATAAATACATATACTAAATATATTGGTACACTAGTGTGTAAAAATATATCCTACACTGAAAGAAACAGCTACTTCTGAAGTTCAGGTTTAGCGTGTACAAGCTGCCCAGTAGAAATTCTTCGATGAGTCTCTACAAAGTTGATGTGAACATATACAAATAAGAATGCAAATACATGGCGATACCTGAAAGGCTTTCTCCCATAAGAGAGAAAATGGGGAAATTCGCAATATAGCTTTGGAAGAACTTTGCTAGCCTTGCTGTCTACCAAAGTGGGCACACATGAGGTTCAAGCACAGTACTTCCCTTAAAGATTTTTCTGGTTTGGTATGAAATGGGAGAGCTGAGCACAAAGCCAGTTCCAGCTTTACAAATGTAAACAAAATCGTACTGCACTGGCCTTACTTGTGTTTGTTTTCTTTGGGGGTGTGTGCACACACTGGCGTGTACCAAGCAAAAGAAATGAAGTTAGCACAGCGGAGCACAGTGATGAACGTCCATCTCCTCCTCTGCAGCATCCTCACATTGTTTAGGTGCTAAACAGTCACAGGTTCAGCCTGGCATTTATCGTACCAGTGTCAAGAGATGTGTCAGGAGATGCAGGGCAGCTCCAGCCACAGCTCAGGCACAACGTGCAGGGTTCCTTGGCGGGGAGGTGGTGGGTCTCTGTCATGGTCTGGGGCTGGCTGCTGCCCACGACAAGCCCTCAGCTCTGAGCTGCTGCTCCCTAACTCGGTTAAAATCCCACCACTGTGATAAAATAAAAGCATTCCTGAAGCGGTGGTAATAACCCACATTAAGGTTGAGGTTGGAGGGAACCTCTGGAGACCGTCTGGTCCAACCCCTTGCTAGCAGGTCACCTGGAGCTCGCTGTGCAGGATGGCATCCAGGCATCTGGGGTTTGAATATCTCCAGAGAAGGAGACTCCACAGCCTCTCTGGGAAGCTTGTGCCAGTGCTCTGTCACCCTCACAGGGAAGAATCTGCCAGCTTTATGGGGGGGGGTGTGGATCTCATTAATCTCTCCGAATAATGAACACAGCCCTTTACTTTTTGCATAACCGATTTATCCCCAAACCCTCCAAACGAGCCGCAGAAGTCCACGCAGCCAGGTGAGGCACACCCAGAGGTTCCCGAAGGCGTCCCAGCCCGTCTTGGGGAGCCGGCTGTCTCTGGGGACCTGGAGCTCAGCTCCCCGAAGCGGCAGCCCGGAGCCAGCGGGGTGGGGCGGGCAGGACGCGCATGGCGGCGGGCGGGGGAAGGAAGAAAGGCAGGGAAGGAGGAAGGGAAGGAGGAAGGAAGGAAGGGCGGCCGGGGAAGCGGGAGGGGTCGCGAAGGGCCGGGCCGAGCCCAGCCGGGCCGGGCGATGCTCGCATTTACCACAACGCCGCGGCCTCCGCCTCCCCGCTCCGCTCCGCTGCCGCCCGGCCCGGCCATCTTCTGAGGGGCTGCGGCAGGGCGGAGCCGAGCGGGGCCGGCCCGGGCTGGGGCTGGGGCTGGGGCCGGCGGCCCCCGGGCTGTGGAGGGGTACGAGGGAAGGAGGCGCCTTTTTCCCCACCATTACACAGGTGCTGGAGTAAGAGGCAGCTTCCCGATGCCTTCAGCCCACCGCAGAGTTTGTTGTGCTGTCTGTTAGCAGGGGAGCAGCTCCGGAGCCGCGCTGCCTGCTGCCTTCCCTCGCCTGCTTCTGTAAAAATGGTTAATAGGGTCCTTGCGCTGCCTCACAGATGAGAAGGAGATAGTTTCCAGAAAGTATTGTGCTTTCCTAAAAGTAGGAGTTGGTTATAACTTCCAGTATTTATCTTTTAAATATAGAACTGCCAGAATTCTGCTATTCCTATAGCAGTAACTATTCAAGGAAGAAACAGCTGGGTCTAGGGCAGACCTGGGCATAATGAAATGTGCCTAGCGATACCTGAGCAGTTATCACAGACCAAGCAGGAAGGCATTTCAGTTTGGCACATGACTTTCTAGAATGTAATCATAAAGACTTAGAGACCACAAGTCACAACAGGTGGATCCAGAGAACACCGCGGGTGTGTCCAAATCAGGAGTGTGGTGTCCAGCATGGGCTGCTTTTTAGGTGCATCCTCTTGCTGCAATCCCACTTACATTAGAAATGACAGGACAATTAATACCTTAGGAATCTGGTGTTAAGAATATTTTTATAAATGAATCTACAATTACAGACTCTACACTATCTATACAGTATGTACACAGATTCAGATACTATAATGATTTAAAGTGATCTTGCTACAGATGCTTTGGTTCTTATGCTTAGCCAGATCTGTTTGCTTTTTAGTGGGCTAAGGATCTACTCTTAACTATTGCTACAGTTGACAACATATCTCAAAGAACAGAGGACCACATTTACAAAGTGAGGGAGGCCAACTCCAGACCATATCTGTTTTGGAAATGATCTCTGTATATGAAGACTGAGGTATGCTGCAAAAAGATGGTTCATGCTCACAGTGCTTTAAAATAAACTTAAGAAAAGGTCGTGAATTTGATAAAGAGCATATACAGATTTGTACAAACCTACGCAGAGTAAATACTATTTCTGCAAAATATATAGGAGATCTTCATAATGGGTAAAATCCCTAAATACTTTTGCATTTCAATTGCATTTCAAATGCCAGTGATTTGTGCCCACAAGCTCTTTAGAAGATCTAAAGATTCTTCTTGCTTGGAAGAAAGCTTCTAAAGCCCACGTTTGTCCTAAAGCTAATACAATCTGATTCAGTAACTACATGTTACATATGAAGCTGCTGTTGAATAAACATTATAGACCTAAGCTCTGTAGTTTTGAAGCTACTTATATTGCAGCTGGGATTTCAGATTAATCGTGCCACTGTTGTATGCCTACTGGTTTCTTCTGCCATCTGGACTATTCAGGTTACTACTAGAGTTTTCTGCCTCTTTTTAAACCACATTCTTTATCAGACCACAGGAATACAAGAGATTGTTCAAACTACACCACAGAAGGAACCCCACAGGCAGGAGTTTAAAGATTTGGAAAAGATTATGAACAAGACACTAAAAAATAAATTCCTCTGGCATTGTGCTGAAAAACTTAAGCAGGAAATGTTTGTTCGGTCAAGGTTGTTCCGTCAAGGTTGGACGACTGCATTTTGTCAAGTCTTCTTTTGGTATTCTTCTCTTCCAATAGTTTTACAGGGCTCACTTCAGAAGTGCAATGAAGTGTCAAGCTAATAACAAATAAATAAGAATATGTAAATTAAAAACTAGGCAAATTTAGCAGGGGCATAGTTGGAAGGGTAGCGCTAATAACAACAACCATCAATCTGCTCTTGCATGTAAGATTATTCATTAGCATAAAATGTAATAGTTTGGGAGGTTTTTTTTAGTCTTGTTGCAAATGTGACAAATTCATGGATCTGTAAACCCACAGAATTAACAGAAATCAGAATTAATTAGGTTCTTTGTGCATGACGAGAATGAAACTGCTAAGGATTTTGCTGTGGAGCTATATGTTCTTACTGGATATTTATATTGTTTTTCTACAGTCTGAACTGATGTAGAATGAATGAATTTTCAGTAGATTTTCAAACCTTTCTTAATTAGGGTCAAAATATGGTTAGTTAAAACATGGTACTAGGGCCTCAATCGTAAAATAGAATGTAAGCATTCAGAACTTTTCTATTATGTTTGTTTAGCTGTTTGTTCATAAACTAAAAATAGGAGGAAAAGAGTAAACACTTTCAGATATACAACCGTGGGACATAATCAAAGGGGAAAGGAACAAAGAAAATAGGGAAGAATAGTGAACTCATACTGACAAGTAGGTCTGGACACATAGCCAAAAAGCATAAAGGAGCAGATGGAAAAAGCGACACACAAAGAAACAAAGCAGAGTTAGGACTTATATGCAAATCCCTTGTGAACAGTATTTATATCTTGGGCCTTTGCAAAACTAACTTTATAATTTCAGTTACACATCTTTTCCGCTCTTAGCCTGTTACTGATGAAAGCAGCACATGTAGTACCCACCCTTCCACAACTCTAATGTAAAGAAATACTGAAAACAGAAGATTGGGGGCAGGGGTATAATCAAGAAAACAGTCCAAGACAAATATTATCACATGGTTACCTGTTAGCCTTTGCAACTCCATTATGTATTCCCCTCCCAAGAAGTTATAATAAACATTTGACTACTCAATTTGATATGTAAACACCCAAAATAAACAAGAAAAGCATGAAAATCCAGAATATTTCAAGAGGTATGGCTTACCTAGGTGGAAGCTTGCCAATTAGGGGATGAAGTAAGAGCTCTTATTCTGGTTCTGCCTGTTGCTGCAGCTGTTATGTCAACAGCAGAACTGTAAATAATCTTATGAGGCATAAACTAGCATTTGTTAGTTGTTACAAGGTAAGTGATCCCCCTCCACCCCCATCCCAACTGTTGCAGAAAAAGATGTGTACCTTTTAGGTAAAATGCTCACTGAAGACAATATGAAAAACAGAGTCAAGCAGATGCGGTACTTTAGGGTATGTTGAAAACAATTTAGAATTTCTTTCATATTCAGCTTTAATATATTCCGGAATTTTGAGTTCTTTTGCATTACCTGAGGCAGTCACCAAGTCCATAGGTGACTGTTGAAGACCGCAAGGGCAGCAAAAACTATTTGCCAGATTGTTAGGGATGTCTGTAAGAACATAAAGCAGTATTTTAAACCATTTCCCGACATTCAAGAACCTAGGGAGATGGTAGGAAAAGCTGCACAAGTAGATAGAGCCAGGTAGCATCCTAAAATCGGTAGCAGTATTGGTGTTAGACTTTACCTTTGTGACTGCTGCATTATAGCAGCTATTGGAGTGGCACTGCAAGGTGGAATGTAGTTTCTGTCCATATCAAATTCCGCAGAATTAGCACCTTTGGGAACTGGAAAATTCAGCTTTAAAGCAATTTCAGCATCTAAGATCCACAAGTAAAACTCAGAGCATTTACCTGTCACAGTTAACCTGTACTGAGTCTACAAGACTGACTCAGGCTTAATTTGATGATTTTTATATCAAGAAAATGGCTAAAAGCTGACATTCAGATGTTAGTCTGTTTTGTGTATTTTATGACCCTTCAATCTGCATTAGGTACTGCTTGACAGACTTTGGGGCTTTGACTTATTTGGTCCATGATAAACATCTTTAATACAAAACTATATTTTTGTTTGTTATTAATCTCACTGTGCCAGACTAGAGCAACTAGATCTTCACTTTGTAATTTCCTGGCTTCTGAAGATACTCTTCCTGCTTTTCAGGTTCGCGTTATTAATATAGAGTTCTTCATAGCTGAAATAAATGCAAACAAAAATTTCCTTTTGTCCTTTAATACTAATATAAACTTTATTTCCTTCATAATATTATGCAAATATTTCCCCTAACCAGCTATTGAGAAGATTGACATTTGAACGATAAAAGATCATTTTCAAGAACCGCTGTTCACATCATATCCTGTGACAAACTCATGATGCACAGCTATGAAAATGAGTCAGAAAATTGTAAATATGTTGTGAGTCGCACCCTATGTATTGAATTTAACTGGTCGAGTTTGTTCTCCTTCTAAAAGAGGTTGTTCACTTGAGTTGTCCCTCTTTTTTTTTCCCCTTTAAGTAAACTACAGTGAATTGGAGAATATCCACAAAAAAGAAGATTTCTTAATGTTTTAGATGAGTAAATGAGTAACAGTTTAAGGACTTTTTTTTTCTTTCTTTCATTTTTTTTTTTTTTCCAAAATAGCTCAGTCTTCTTTGATGTAATTTTGTATACTTCACAACTTGCTTAGAATAAACATTGCAGTAACAGAAGTGCATTGAGAAGCAGAATCTGGCCCAGCAAGTTCTCCTGTAGCACAGGCCTGCTAAATGTGCACGGCTGGCCAACCACCGAACTCTTCAGCTGCACAGAATAAACCCACACCCTGAGAGCACCGGAATGCTGCATTAAGACCATTTGCTCATTTTATTGTTTGTGTAAAAGACAGACCATCCCCCTTGAGCAAACAGCAAAATGGGGCTGTTTCTTCACTCTGTAGTACTTGGGGCCATGTGTTCAACGCTACTGATTTGTTTCCTCTGAAGAGAGAACTACTACATTGCTTCCTGAACATTCATATGGCCCTCCAAGCAATGCTGGAACAGTTCTAGAGGTACCTGTTCTTCTTTACAACTGCTTTGTAAGTTAAAGGGTTGAGTCACCTACATTTTCCACGTAGGGACTGACACCTAGCAAGAGTGAACTGAACATTAATTTAATTAATCTTGAGTGACCATATTGAGACAATAGTTATTATTTTACAATGCTGTTATTATTTTACAATTATTATTTAGTGCTGTACAGGTTCAAATCATAGCTTCCATTAATGTCAGGCATACATATCCTGTATGTAAAACATGCGGACTCTAATTGCAGCACTTGGGAACCCCAAAAATGCAGAAATGCATTGTTAATGGCTACCAGTGAAAAAGCCAGGTATAAGTAATTTGCCGTTGCATTTCAAATAATTTCTATGACAAAGACGCGACTAAGCCACATTGCTCCAGGGAATAACTTAAGTGCCTTCAATTTTTCTTCCTAGAACTCCTACTTTCCGATTGCTGAAACAAACGAGATGAGAGTTCTTGGAAAACAGATCCTTTTGGTAAACAATTTGAATCCGTTCCCTTTATTGCGTGGTCTTGATTCATCCCTAGATGATCGTATTTATTGTTATTATAAGCACCTAGGAGCCCTACTATGGACAAATATTCTACTGTGTCAGACACTGTGCAAAGAGAGAAGAAGATTATCCACACCACAGATAACTTTCAGTCTAAGCAGAAGAGAACAAAAGGCTACAGAGTGCCAGAGGAGTTAAAGGAAACTGCACTGGGCAACACGATAAAACTAATCTCAGTTTACCAGCAGCTCAGCTGTTGTTAAATTCTTGGTAGACATCACTGGAAAGAAACATTTGAGGAAGGAGTTGAAGACAAAGCTACCCTGGTATTTGTGTGAACTTCTCCATGCTGTGGAGTCAATGTGGAGAAGTAATGGAATAGTGATTTAACAACACAGGCTGGTACTGTGATCGAACAAAAGTTTGTCATCACAGGAGCATCCAGATCAGCCTATGTGAATGTAAACCACCGTTTGGCTATGCTCACTCATCTTACAACCATTTGTTGGAGGTACACTGTAGGAAAAAAATAGGTATATTTTTCATAACTTGGTGAAACAGCAGTCACGTTTACCTCAGGACCCTTTAAACAGCAAAGAGCACAAACAAGAAACCCAATTCACCTTGTGTTCATCCCATAATGCCACTGCTTAGCCTGAAGGATGAAAACCCTGAATTTACTCACACTCTGTTTACATAACATTACATAACAAAAAAGAGCTGGAGCAAGATCAAGGCAGAAAGAAAAAAAACAAAACACAACCTAGGAATTCAGTGGTTGAGTATAAATGACTACCTCTGATACCCACTCGCAGGGAGCAATGGCCAGTCCTTGTGACTTTGGTTGGGCTCAATATACCTCTAGTTACGGAGGTGAATGATCGCAATCAGCTGCTGGACTCAGCAGCTGGCTTCCCTGGCTATGGGAAATCTCAGGGAACCTTAATAATAGGTTTTGCCATCAGGCTCTCCTGTAATTATATTCTTAATATTATAAGCACCGTAAAACCGAGGATGAAAGCATTGACTGGGACTAGTATTTATCTAGACCTCCCATTAATCTGCATATAGGTGAAGTTTTCTTATCTGAACAATGTCTGACTTCATTAGTGTTGAAATTGCCAGATACGTTGTTTTCCCTGAAACATATGGCAGTGGAAGGACTAGATTTCAGCTTTGTGGCAGACTGATCACAACAGCAGTTTGTGATGCCAAGTTTTTTTTTACAAAAATATACAAAAGGCCAGAATGCGCCCTCCTATAAAAACAAATCAAAATAAAACTCATAGAGACTGAGGAAAATAAAATTATTGAGGAATTTCTCCCATATTATTTCTCCCATAGAATTTCACCCTTACTATTTCACAAGGGGAATAAGGTTACCCCTCTGCAAGGAAGGTTTTGAAGAGGTACCCTCAGACTTAGTGGCTAAGCATGCATGCAGATCCTGAGAAAACAGCACCTTGAGACCAGCCACATGGAGCCCATCTGCTTCTACCAGCTCTGATGCTTGCTCGAGGCAGCTCTATCAGAGCCGTGCAATCAGGAACTCCCTGTGTTTGTGATGATGCCGTATCTGATTCCTTACTTCCTGAATATAAATGGTTTCATTCTGAAAAACAGCCAGTCAGATATTTATCATAATTTCATGTTGCTATATTTAAAAAATGGATGCACAGTTTGTCATGCACAACTTTCAACAGGAAATATTTTCAGTTTGTGGCACCATAACTCTTACTGACCAACGGAGAATTGATACCCTCTTTAGTGTGAGTTTTATGGTGGCTATCCAATATAGTACTGACTATTTAAAAATATCAGGTTGAAAAGATGACTATTAAATGTTATACGTATTTTGATTATGTTCTTTCTCATTATTTAATTGTCAATAATTGACTGGTGAATTTAGAGAATGTTTCAACTGGTAATAATATTTTTGCCTATGAACAGAACTCCCATAACAGTGGCTGGTTTTTCAGAATGAAGTTAAAACTGTATTACAGAAAGGTACAAGTCCCACAGCTTCTGTGATTTAGCTCTGTTTTACTGATAGCTGATAATAAACAATTCTGCTGAAATTTCACTTTTATATTTGCAAGAATTTATTGAATTTCTGAAGACTAAACCTATTCTAGTCAGGACTAGTATCATTCTACAGACCATCTGTGAGGGTGAAACATCTAGAAATTATGATCTGGAAAGGCCAAATGTAGTAAAATAAAATAAAGTAAAATAAAACAAAACAAAATAAAATAAATCATCCATTCTAAGTACAGTTGTTTGTAGGAGAGCACTTGATCTATCTTGAGTCTGCTTTGGTTTCCCATCAATTTTTTTTTAATCATGTGCCAACTGTCACAGTCAGTAGAAAGGTTACCATTGGCAGCAGTAAGTTTGAATTACATACTTAACACATTTGCTTAGTTACACAACTTGCCTTCTCAGCAAGTGCTCAGAATATATTGAAAACCTCAGAAAAAACCTCCAGCAGCTTGTGTCACTATAAAAATGCCATACAGTCAAGTTGGGGGAGGTTGGAAGCTCCTGCTGAAGAAAATCTATTGAACTGTAAATAAAATCAAAGTTACGAGAAGCATTTTAATGTTGAAATGTTAAGGAATGTCTGAGATGACATGCTTTCATACACTAGTCTTTTGTTTTATTTTGTTTTTAAAACAAGAAGACAGTGTAGGCTGTTTTGTAACTAAAGAACATTATAATTTCCCTTAGTTTATAAATACCACAGGAAAAGTTCTGCTCTCAGGTCTGCACACTGGGTCTCAACCTGAGCTACTTCTAGGGAGTTCCTCAGAATACCATAGCGAGGACCTACAGTTCTGAAGATACAGGTTGGAGAAAGGCTGCCCTGTAAGACTAGTTGAAGAGTTGCTTATGTTATTATTTAATATCTTTTACGAAGGAACAAATCTATCAGAATAATTGAGTTTATTCATGATTTTTCTTTAGTTATAACGACAAGCACACATTAGTTGACTCACAAACATTGCACCTTCAATTACTGGCATTTCTTGACCGTATAAATACAGATTCTGTAAATTTATTTTACCAGAGCTAAAGGGAAAGAAGATTATCCTTCCCTGTGTACTTTAAAAGGTTTTCATTTTAATACATTTTTCCATAATCATTAGTGTTGATATAGGGTCTCATAGAATACGCATCAAAATAAGTGTGGCCTAGTTGCTTGTCCTAACTTTTGGGATACACAATCACCAACTTTGCATTTTCATAAAGTTAGCACTGATGAAAGGGAAGATCCAAATCCAGATCCTCAGCAGAACTCAGCCAAATGGTCTAAAAAAATATGAGACTGAGGCAGTGGGAATGCATGCTGTTTTCAAGTCAAAAGCTGCCTTTTTATTTTAAGCCACAAAAAACATCCATGTTTGGTTATATTGCATTTCTTAAGAAATCTTCTTGTACTTCATTAGCAGATAATGTGGCATGTTATTAAGTGATTCTAGTCAGCGTGGCTTTGTTAAAATATACAGTATGATTTTTTTTGAGTAAACAGTAAATGAATTTCATATTTTTCGAAACCACAGTTTTCCTTCAGCTTATTTTATACCTTTCAAAAATAGACATTACTGCTTTACTATAAGTTAGAAACAACAAAATACACATTCCTGCTCACCCCAAGCTTTCTTAGTGCATGTCATAGACAAGTTTAAGATGTACAAGAAATATAACCTAGAATCACTGTGAAGTCTTCAAGGTCCTTTCCGGGCAGATTTATGAAATTAACTAATGCACATGAAAATTTGGCTTTTAATAGTTTATTTAAAATTCTTGACACCATCCTCTTCTGCTGTCAGATATTATGAAGTCACAACAGCTGCTGGTGGAAATAATTGAAATAATACAGAAAAAGCTGTGTTCTGAAGTAAAGGTTAAGCAGTGAGAAAGAAAAGCATTTTTTCTTTTTATGGAAATAATTGCTGTAACTATGTCAACATCATTTCTGCCTAGGTCATGACTCACATAGTAATATATTGTTTTCATTCTAACTTTACACATATAAAAGCAATCAAAACACATTTTTGTACTTTAGTTGTAGATTTAATATAGTATTATGGTGTTATTTTTTACATCAGCATACCAAGCTACATGTGGTATCCATATTGCTTGAGTTCCTATATTATTATAGGCTTCTGCTACAAAATTTGTTTTTAGTAACAAAAAATGAATACACAAAATGTTATGTAGAAGCCAAGCCATTTAGAAATACAATCGTTCAAGCTTTTAAGTAAAGCACAACAGCTCTTTAATAACTAGACCAGAAGCCATCCCACCCTGAAGTTGTATTTACCAAGCTGTCTTCAGCAGCCAATTATTCCACTTAGTTTTTGCTACAAGGGAAAGAAGTGCTCCAAACATACAAAACAGTATTTCTTATGCTTTTTGTATGATATTTATAGACATTTTAGTAGTTGATAAAAATTACAAAGAATAATAGATTAAAATCGTGTTTATATATTTGAAGTCATATTAAACATTCTAAACTTGTGGATTACACAGATGAGAATTAGCTATATGTAACAACTTTTATAAGAAGCTAATCCTTATGTTAGTTGAATATTACCTTCTTCTGAATAGTTGGAACTTTCAATTTCTTTTTTCAGCTTTGTGCTTTTTTTTTTTTTTTTCTTGGAAGGACAGGGGTATAGAAAGAGAAAAGAGGCAATATCTGAAAAACAGTCCTTACTTATTTGCAATGTAGATAACTTTATGCTTCTCAATTACATCTATGTCATGCTCCAGTTGTTTCATCTGTGATTCCAGCTTTGCTTTATGCAACTTCTTGGGTATGGTGTCTATTTCTACTGAAAGACACTGAAATTCATGATGCACTTCCTCCCAGTTCTTTTTCAGCCCCTAGTGCCATCAGAAGAAAAGGAAATACATGAGAAAAATATATTTCATTAAGAATAGTATGCATATTGCATAAGAATAATATGCAAATTGCAATTTCTTTTTTAATTACCTTTGATCAAGCGTCACAGCAATGTTAAAACAATAGATAAATATATGAATAGTGTTTAATCATCTTAAATAGTTGGACTAAATCAATTAAATGCTTAAAAGTCAGGGTAGCTGCAATAGAAATAATTTTGATTCATTTTGATATAAGGAATGATCTTCAAAAAACCCTGTGCTTTGGAGAGAAAAAATTAGTCTTTAACAGGCAATAACCAAGTAATCATCAAACTAGCCAATGAAGGAGGAGCTACAAAAATTAGAAACCGACAAAAGTATGTCAGTGTGACTAACAGTCAGCTCCACAGCCTACCAGGAGCTCAAGGAAGACTCTACACTTCATTTCCAGTCCTGTGTATCTTCAAGAAAAAAAATGTATAAAGTTAATAAAGAGTGAAGCTTCCTTATGCTATGTAAGAGACTTTCCATGCTGTCAATAATGTACAGGTAGGCAACTTTAAATGCTCTATTGTATTTAAATCTAGTCTGGTAACTGAGGAACTTCTAGGGTTCATGAAAGCTCCTCCAAAACTCATGTCACTCCAATTCCTACTTTTCTCCAAAAAGCAACAGGAATTATTTTACAAACCTCACCACAGAAACCACTTCCCTCATAAACAGCAACCTTGCTGCTGCAGATACCACTGCATTGCACATGGTGCTACTGACCTTAAGAGATCACAAGAATACCAGTGCTTGGAAATCCAGCTCAAATTCAATGGCATTCTCACTCAGTTTACCTCACCACCAGCTTCTATTCCAGCAACTGAGACCTTCTTCAGACCATGGGCACCTAACTGATCTCACAGTATTTGAACTGTTATGAGCTATTTTAAAGAAATTCTAAATAATTGCATTCCTTCCTTAATCTCCATCTACAATAACATACACATGCAACTTCTTTATCATTTGGACTAAAAAATGTAGCTGTCACTGACCCTATCACCAAAAATTTAAACAACTGCCACCTTTCTGGAGTGAGACTACACAATGAACTACTGAAGTGAACTGTACCTGCCTCATATAAAAACCCAGGACTAAAACCCTGCCTCAAACAGACAAACAAAAAGCAATAATCTGAAACATAATAAAATTTCAAACTTGCCTTTACATCCTCACAATTAGTGCAACACATGCTCTTACTTTCTCTCCTAAAGAGGATGACCAAAATCTGCACATCCTGTATATTGCCTATACCACAGGAGTGTAGGTTATTCAATGCACAAATGTCCTCATGAAAACTCTGTGGGTGTACTTAATAATCACACCTACTATAAGGAACTTATGCAGCAGTCAGCAAGCAATACAATATGGCTATTGGTGAGAGAACACTTTTCCAAAACAACTTCATTTTTTTGGCTCTCAGTTTTGTTTCCTTAAGGGATATCACAAAATATCTTCAGAAATGAAGAACTGAGGTTAATCTCCCAGGAACTCCATTTCCAACTCTCCTCTGTGATTCAACTGATACACTGATTTCATGGCACACTGTGATTTCCAAATTCAGGTCCTTCTTCACTAGTCATCTTTTCTCCCAGACTTGATTATTACCTTGCTGAAGTTCAATTTACAAGAATTATTCTTAATCCTAGCTTTGAATCCGTTGCTTCCGTTTTAGATCTCAAGGACTGTTGTTCCTAAAAACTTGTCTGATTTGGTCCACTGTATGAATGGATTTAACAGGAAAAATGCCCTTTCCCTGTAAAATGCCTACTAAGCATAACATACATTTTAATATGAACCAATATTTGACTAATTCAAAGCAGTGTATTTGTTGCACAGAAATTCATATTTTTTGTATATTCATACCAGGCATTGACTTGGTGTTCCCTACAAAGGTTATTCCAACATTCTTTATATACAAATGCCTACATAAATTTAAAAACTGTCTCAACACATGAAAGAAGAGCAATGTGCAAGGCTGTTTATTTACTGTCTTGTAATGCTACTTGTCTTTTAATCTAAGGCTGTAAAGCATTTATATAAGGCTTCTAGTCTACCAGGCATAAGGTATACTTTACAGATATATCATCATGAAAATAAATACAGCATTTCTGATATTTTGAAATAAAAGTCATTCATAACTTTTTGAATAATTCTACTTTCTCTACATTAGTAAAAACTGGTTTGGAAATCGTTGAAAACAGTGGGGTTAAAAATACATTAAAGCATCCACTCATCACAACTTACTCTATCCCTGTAGAGTGAAGAGATCAAAAGCAGTTCAAGATTCCCTGTGTAAAAATCTCCCTCACAGCTCCTCCAACAGCAATGTAATTTGCTGACCACTATTGCTCTGGGCTAGACCACAAACTGAAGATCTAACTCTATATAAGGAATTCGAATACATGCTAGATCAGTGAGAAATATGTACTGCATTTATCAACATTCTCTTTTATTCTCATGAAAAGTTCAACCAAAGTAAGCATAATGAATATGTAGTTCAAAAATGTTGGCACTTCCATTTATTTTTGTAGGTTCATAAGGCTTGATTTTGTTCTCAGACATCTATTGCCACATATTTTTTCAAATCAGATAGTGCACATGTGTTCAATAGCAGTGTCAATTATTTTAAAAGACAGGATTTCCCATATGTCTACAGCTGAGCACTGGGTAGGAGTCTCATACCCTGAGGACACTAATTCCTCCTGGAGATATATCTGTGTGAGTCATCTGGCCCATGGCTGAGCACATTTTTGAAAACTTTAAACAAAAATACTGATTTAACAAAAATAGTAACCCCCTTTTTTAATTAAAAAACAAACAAAAAAAAACAAACAAACAACAAAAAAAACCCAACACATTTCAGCTCACTCTTGTATTTTAATAATAAAGAACATAATTTTAATCAAACAAAATCAGAACTGTGAGCATCTGAACTGACATGCCTTCTTTCACACATATATTTGCTGCACAGACAACTTGCTGGACCATCATATTGTCCCATGCCTTCCTCACCGTAACAGTATCTTCATCTTCCCCCTTGCTGTTATATTCCTTATACTGTGGTCAATGTGATACCCTCGCTTCTCTCCCAGCTAACCTTTGTAAGTAAGTTAGACACTGGGTTTTGTCTCTAGTTATTCTGCTGATTTTTTTTTTTTTTTGTGGGAATTTAGCATCTTGGAGATGTCAATCCACCTGCTAATTTGCTTCAGATGTCTGCCAAGATCCAAAGACATTAAGGAACAGACTGACAAACAGATACCATAGTAATGTAAGCCTAATTTTCATAGGAAATTTGGCTAAAAGTGGTTATGAGAAATTCCATTTAAAAAAAAATGGATATAATTTAAAAATTTTTATTTTCTCTTTTTGTCTTCTTTTTTCCTTCTCTATATCTTTTATGGCATTATTTCATTTTAGAAAGATTTCTACAATAAAAACTTTCTGAAAGACAGTATACAAAAGTTTGACAAAATAGAATTTTCCAGTCATTGTTCTATATATATATTGCAGTTTAATTCTGTTTGCTGGTTTTGCCACATTTAAAAGCATGGCCTTATATTTTACCCAGTGAGGTTACAAGATGAAGATAGAAACTGCCAACAAATGTAGCAATGATGATATACATCAGGAAAAAAAAATATCGTGATTTATATTTTCTATGATTCACAAGTAGAGAGTCAGAACTGTCTCCAGACCCATATAGGTTATTTTCTGCATTTCTTTAAGTTTCACTGAAATTCCAAGTAATTAAAGAGGACATGAATCTAACAGAATTTAAGTACCTGTAAAACAGGACTAAAACTATAGATAGATCAGCTCCTTTCAGCTCAATTTGCAACTGTTCTGTAGCTCCATCTAGTGAAAAAGTAGGTAACTCGTTTGCCTTGCTTAAAGATCTAATTTTATTATTCATATTGATTTACATTACCTCATTAATCTTATGTACATGTTACTAATTACACTAAGTCAAAATATGTACCTGTAGAAGATTTTCCCTTTCTTCATCAGATAACTGCTTCATGGCTTTTTTCTTGAGACACTCCAAGACCTCGGTCTCATAATCTTTCTGAGCTTTCTTTGTTTCTTCAGTTCTCTGTGTCACATATTTTGGTGTAATGCCATAATCCTAGAAGTGCAAGAAGAAGTGTCTTACATGAGCTTAGAGAAGAAAACAAAGACATACCTGTGATCTATACTTTTACAAAGACAGTTTGAAAAGGAATTTTGTTCCACTGAGCAGTAAAATTTTAAATCACCATGTTTTTAGAAATATGAAATGTAATTCTCTTCGTAATCTGAGAAAGACATATAAAGAATTCCCTTCATTTTTTTTCCCCAAAACTTCATAAGAGAATCCAGAAACCAAAACATGTATTTATTCAAACTGATGCTTGAGTGAGGAGTTTGAAATTTGTTAATGACAGAAAGCTAGTTTACATTTTACATGGTGCCAAGTCCTACTGTCTGGAATGCACATTCCTTGGATACTTTCTTTGAAATATCTTCCAGTATCCTGTTTTTTGCTGAAACATTGCATGCCACAAAAGATACTGAACAATGTTAACAAGATAGGAACGACAGACTATCTCATAATGGATATGGCAGATTTGTGTCTCTGGGAGGAACAATAATTTCTGAATATCCCAGATGCACTTGGGGTACAACTCTATTTTGACTTATCCTTTATTGAATGTAGCCTATCTAGCTCTCTTAGAAGGTACAAGAATCTACCTTGTTTCCACCAAATGCTAAATGATTCACAAATCTTTTAGTGTAGGGTAGCACTTTAGGTTAGCCAAACAAAGGTATCACAAGGACTGCCTGTTCATGTTTTTGCATCTGCTGTTATAAGCTACGTCATATATCATGTCTTTTTTTGGCATAACACTCAGTCATGAATGGACTGTTGAGCTTGGAGACGACTGACCTTGAAGACATGCCAGTTCTCTCAACTCTTTTTTTCTTTTTAGTGTTTTCTCCCATGGGGTCCTGCTTCCTAGTTCCCTGAGGAAGCCGATGTCTGCTCTCCTGAAGTACAGGGTGTGTACACTATCACCTGTCTCCCTGTGGAAGAGTGGATCTTAAACTACTTAACGGCTTTACAACCAAGTTTACCACTGATTATCACACCACTGACCAGTTCTTCCTGATTTGCAAGTAGCAGAATTAGAAGAGCATGGTCAATAGTTGGCTCATTCACCATCTGTGTTAAGGAGCTGTTGCTGACATGCTCCAGGAACCTTTGCATTGCTTTCATCCCATTGTGTTGGTCTTTCAGCAGATATCAAGGACGGTGAAGTCTTCCATGAGAACATCTGCTTGTGATCTGAAGATTCCCTCAGGTTGTTTAAAGACATTCCATCCAGTTCCTCACCTGATTAGATGGTTTGGAACAACCATGCCTGTGATGCTTACTGGCCTTTCCTCTGATTCTGACCCATGAGCTCAACCAGCCTGTTGCCAATTCCATAGAAGAGATCCATAAATCTGAACCACTCCTGCAGCCAACGGGCAACCACTTCTCTTCTTATTCATAAAGAGTTAGCATGCATGCATCCATCCACAAGACTCCAGGCAGAAGAGCTTCCCACCATGTCTCCATTATTCTGATGATGTTAACTCTGAACCTGCACACAGAGCTCTAGCTTTTTCTGTTGCTTTCTCAGATTGTGCACAACTGACACGTGAGGTGGGCCCTCTTCCAAAGAGTTTGATCTGTCCTTCCCACCTTCCCACTCCCACTACCCTGCCCTATGTACTTATCACCCTCACCTCTGTTCCTTGATTGAACTGTAAGCTTTTAATACCACCTCCAGTTAAAAGCTCTTCTAACGAGGTTAGCAAAGATGTTGTCAACAATATCCTCACCCTGCTTTGTCCAGTGGGTCCTATCTCTTTGCCAGCATCTCTGAAAGACTGCTGAGTGAGCAGAAGTTGAAGAAATCGAGTCTAACTCTTTGTGCCCCTATTAGTTACTCCCCGGGTTCCCAGCGCAACACATCTGCTATTGCTTTAGCAGCATCATTCTGCAACATCTTTGCTGAGAGCATAAGCAAGTGAATACAGAGCAAAGGCAAGTCACAACTCTAGCGCCAGTGATTTCTCCTTGGCGAATTTCAAAGGTCTACCACAAACAGCAGTGGTATTTAAACATCTAAAAGAAAACCATAAACATTTCATAGGAGAATGCAAGAATCTAAGAATAGGCATTGCTACTCGTATTTTCACTACAATTTCATAAAACTTACCTTTTTCTTAATATATTTTGGAACAAGTCCTGAAGTTTCAAGCAGATATTTGTCTCCTTGTCTTCTATCAACATAAATAGGTTGAGGCTTTTTAGGCAATCCTGTGATAGCAGCAACTGCATTTGTATTTATAAAATTCTTTTTACTCTGAATTCCCATAACTGGGTGATCTGTCCTCCGTGGGACTGATAATGCAGGCAATTTCTTACTATCCTGTTCTTTTTTTCCTGTGAATTAGGCATGTAAACATTCTCAGTGATAACCTTAGAGAGCTTTGCAGTTTAATGTTATTACATTTTTGAAGAGAGAAAAATTATGTGCAAAATTACATAAAAACAGAAAGCAACTGTATCTACACTGAGAGGATTGATGGGGAACATACTATAATGAAAACTAGTATGCTTGTTGGGAATAAGAGAAGTTACATAGCTTAGGAAATACCGTGCTGTTTTGTAGATGAGTTTTCATAGACTATGCCACTCATTACCTCTTACCTGCAGTAGTATGAGACTTATTTAAAACATACGTAAAACTACATTTACCAGAGATACTCATTGTCAAGACCCTGAGAGCACCAGGAGACCCTCACCAGTCCCACCTGGTGCATCCACCCCACAGCCATAGGCCCAGGAGATCCATTTCAGCTCAACCCTGGGCTGTCAGTCTGTGGCTTAGCTACCGTGCAGGCGTGCCTGCCCTTAGCCCTGCTCCTGAAGAGCTGTGTGGTATCAGAGGGTGGATCTGGCCTGCTACCCCACCTTGCCTAGGCCATCGATAAGGCCCATTTTCATCACCACCCTGCTCTGCTTGCACGCCTCTGCTGTGCTGGGTCTGCTGCTGTAGGTGAGATCACTGCCCAGCCCGCGTTGTGGTCACTCTTAATTCCTGGCTCACCTTCCCTTAGGGAGTAGCCCTGTTCTCACTCTTCCATAACACTCATAACTTCTTGCAATGCATTCTCCAGAGAACACAAGAACCCTTACCTTTTCAGCGTAATCTTTTCTTCAACAGACCAACAGAAGGTCAACAGCCTCCTGAGTTGTCTCACTTCAGGTGAATGATAAAAGACAATTCATTCCCCACCTTATTTCCCAACAGATATAGCCCTAACTTACGGTCGTTATCAGAGGGAACTCAGAAGAATCTACAGTAGTTTGACTCAGGTTGTCTGAGTTCATGTTCTTCTTTGACAGAAAGCAAGTCTGTAATATCACCTGTGACAGCTCGTTCCTGCAACAGCTGGCTTCCTGATACTGGCCCTAAGAACCAGCACTTTTCTGGGTTTTTTACAACATGATAGCTTGCCATAACTTAGTACTGCAGGACACAGACTTAAATCTGTTTCTCAATGATGTTACTCTGGAAAACAGCATCTCAGTGAGCACCTGCTCACCCTTACCTGCAGAACACTTGCTTTGGGAGCCTCTGCTTCTTCTAGAGCCAGAAACAGAGTTTGCTTAAAATGAATGTCAGGGCCAAGTAATAAAACAAGATTCAGCTGAAGATTAGGAAACATAGTTTTTGTAGGGAATTGCTGAATAATCAAACTCTAAAGGAATGACATTCTCCCAGACTTTAGGGAAAAAAAAAATCAATCTTTCAGCTTTGTCCTTGCAACCTACTTTTTAACTAGATGGATCAAACTCAGTCTTCAAGGTGGCACAGCTATCATAAACAAAACACCATAATCCCACATAGATAACTGGTTAGGTTCAAAAGTCTCATGCTTTGAAAGAGCTCATTAAGCAACGTAACTTTTCTGACGTAAGTATGAGACTCCATCCAACAAAGGTTTAAGAACTTTCTGAGTTAATGATGCAGTTCCTTCTCAAGATCTCTTAGGATCTAATCGTAGTTATGAAATTACTAGTTTGGATGGAAGCTGTGATGTGTCATAGTCATTTTGAGGTTCTGGTACATTGACTCTAAATGCAAACACCCAATCGCATATTGCTATTATGAAGTTCTGAATCAGCAAGTTGAAACAGAAATATTGTGAGCTGCTTTTCTGAGAAAAATCGGTCAGAGTGCTCAATCTCAAAACATAGCCAGTTCGTAGTAGTTAACATAATTTTACAATAGAAATACTTGAAAGGAATCTTATGGACTGCTGCAAGTTACAGGTGAACTGGTTAGATTTCCTGTGCTCATCTAAAACACTAGTGTAGTAATTTAACTTCTTGAGCTTGGAAACATTAATGCTCAGATGCCATTAGGTATTGCATTCCGTACAGTGAATGCTGTTCAACTTTCCTGAAAAAGTGAAGACCTAAGTAGAAACCACTCAGGATGCCTACAGGACCTGAGGGACCAAAGCTTACCTTAAGGTTCTGATAATCTGCATTGTCTGAGGCATTAAGCCTCCAAGGCCTCCTGCGATAGTCTGTATTTTCAGTGCTAAAGTCATTTGTAAGTACCATGCAAATTTGGGTGCTGACTCACACATTCTCTTAGACAGCATTTTTTAATAGAGTACTTCAAGTTCTTCTGATTTTTCTTTTTTTTTTTTTCTTCTTCTTTTTTTTTTCCAACCTAAAAACAATTTCAAGCTAAAACTTCCTGATTCAGTTACAAGTTCTGACAGCAATGTACTTACAACTCTAGCAGTACTAAGGAGGTCATTCCACCCTTGCAGAGTTGGCCATGAAGCTGAACATAAGAACTGCCAACTCCTCATACCCAGAATTATGGTTTGTGCCTGAAAATAGGATGGTGGAAAACTGGTTCTTTGCAATAAAATATTCCATTTTTTTTATTTCTCTAACAAGCAGCTCTAAAAAAAAAAAAAAAAAGTTCTGTGCTCTGAACACTGTCAATTTAATGCTACAAGATTAAGAACCAACAGTGAATGCTGAAGAGTAAAAGCTGTATGTTGGTGATAACATCAAGACAGACACACATACCTACTTCATGTCTTCAAGCTCTAGAAACAATTAGTTCTCTTTTAATATGCCTGTTAGTATTATATACTTTATTATTAATGACCAGTTGCAGGAAAGAATGACATACGAATCTAAATTACATAATTGTAAATTGAAACATCAGCAGGACAGAATATACCATCAACACATCTTCAATATTTAAATAACTCCAGGCAAAAGAGAGATAATTTTTCTTTATATTTCATCCGGCTTTGTATCATGACAGAAAATGCTCACTGTATTTACTAATCACATATGTAATCTCCTTTTTGCTTCTTTTAGTATTTTACGCAATAAATAAGAAAGAGAAACATTTTTGTGAAATAGTAAATTAATTTCAGCATCATAGAGGCTATAAATGGAACAATGGAAACCAACCCAGCTTACAAAAATCATTTAAAATTAAATAAATGAAACAAAACAGATCCTCTATAACTATTATTTTCAATATTAATATTAAGAATTCTAATATAATAAAAAATACATTGCCTTTCACATATTTAAAGTATGCACTTACTCGCTGGTAGCTTGGGTTCCTTTGAATGTTTCTTCAGAAAGTTTTTTGGAGACGGCACCGCAACTTTTGCTGGCCCCATAGTTTTCCACTGAGCTTTACTTTTCTCTATTTCTTGTTTCACAGACGGTCTAAATGTTGATATATACCTTTGATGTTAAACAATAGGCATAAAGAAGTTCAAGGTCAGAAAATTATTAAAAATACCTCTTCAAAGATTATACATTTTTGCATTAGTTCATGCCAGAAGACTGAGCTATTTTGTTTTATACTCTCCCAAACAAAGGCCATCATCATTCATATAACCTCTATCTTAAAAGTATGCTCAGTACCACACTGATAAGTTGTACTTCTGATTCTGAAGCTAGCTTGCTTCTTCCTCCTCCTGTGTCTCCAAGGCCAGTATTATCACAATTTGGCAAACAGTTCCTGTATCATATAAATACTGAACACAGACATTCTGAAGCTCAGCACTACTTTGAATATTGCTTACTAAGTCTGACAAAAACATGAATTCTTTATTTTTATTAGGTTATATGTTACACACTTTGGTCTTTGATTTTTAACTACATTTTGAAAAAAATATTTATTTACGTGGCTTTTTGTTTTGTTCAAAAATGCATCCTAAATATGTAGCTGTTGTGCATCTACAAGAAAATATTAATCATGAGCCTACTTTGTCGGATTTTGTACATTTGAAAATCTGTAGTCTGAGGGAGATGCAAACACCAATGTACCTCACGTTTCAGAACCTGCAGTTGCAGTAGAACCTTGTGTAACAGTAATTAAACATAACAGAGGAAAAAGCTCAGTTGGCTTGAAAAGATACGAGATCTGTATTGATAATGAGAACATTCAATGTTTCACTCTGTGGAATGAAACTGATTTTACAGGTACGTAAACCTCATGCTTCAGGAAACACTTCAAACATTGTTGAGAGTTGGACAGAATGTCCTTGAACATCACCTTATCTTATTAACGTCCAGCCACTGCATCACTGTCTCAGTGCTCCTGTTGAACCATTTGTTATATGTTATTTAAAGAGACTTGATACACAGCAAACTCTGTAGTTCTTAAATGGCACAGACCTGAACTACGATCCTGAACTATTGTCATCTGTCATGGTTTTGGCGTTGACTTAGAAGGCTAACACGAAAATCACAGCAGCTCAGACATGAAGAGACATATGCACACACTGCTGTTTTGGTGTCATGTTGCATATGGAACTGAATTTACCACTGTAATCAAAAGTTTGTAAACATGCTACAAAAGAAGCCAAATGCTGATGATTAGCTGATCAGCAGTGATTTGCCACCATCTGAAACACTGCTTGCATGGACACTTTCCTGAAGAAGCAGAACTCATAAAGTTAAGGCTACCTCAGTACCTTTTAAAATTTGTTCAGCTTTAGGAACCATGTCACATTAATCATGTACATAAGATTATATATAGTTCCAGAAATACCCTATAATTATATATATAAAAAATTATATAATTTTTTGGTGTGTGTTTGTTAAATTCATGGCAAACAGCCATATTTTAGGCATGAACCCACCACATTCAGATACCACTGTTTTCCTCACCATTTGGTAAAAGTAGCATTGTAGTCACACAGCAGAGAAAGGTAGTGACTTCATGATGATTTACTTATTTTGAGGAGTTTGACCTATTAGTATGCACACCGTCTTGAAAATAGAAAGATAATGAGAAGGTATTGAGCTTATTCCATACTGGCATAAAGTTTAAAGCTGTCTTTTTACAATGCCATTTGAATACATCTATAGGCATTCTCTTTGGACAAAGAGTTGTGACTGTTACATGTTTTGGTGACTGACATATGGCCAAAATGGTAAATAAATGGTGTCATACAGCAACAATAGATGGTTAGAGAGGGCTGCAAGTAAGAAAACATGGTTATGGGGGACTTCAGAATCTTAATTCATTCAGCATTTGGTAAGAGGAGAAAAAACAATATATTTATAAAAAGACAGTTAGTTCCTTAAGCCTTCCCTTGGGATATCAAAGTTGGAGAAAATGAAGATGCTTGCCCTGTACCTATGGCAGTCATATGGCTATGACTGCCATGCCTAGTACCCAGCCAGCTGAGAACGAAATATATATGATCTCATTTTTAAAAAGACCCCAGATTTTGTATGCATTAAAAAAAAAATGTTCAAGTCATGCTATTAACCAGTTCTGACAGTGTTGTTACCAGCTGGGTACATGGCACATTGCAAACTAAAGCAGGAGGTGAGGTGACAAAATGGAAATCAGTGAGATGAGAAGGGGATTTAGTCTGACTGTGTACAACCCAAAGAATCCTTTGCCCATATTGAACCTAATGGACTATGGTCACACAGTATCCAAACCCTTGAGTGGAATTAAGACAGGAGAGGACCTGGCGTGCTGCTTGCCTTCCATAATGTTGTTTCACTGCACTCTGCCCACCAGAGGTATCCTTCATTCACAGGGGAAATCAAAAAGGGCGTACCATCTATTTTTTATATGGTGTATAAAAGTTCAGAACTAGAAATCTGGCAAGTCTGAACACTTTTACCTGAAAAGCATTCAGACGTTGTGCCTTTGTTCTAACAAATGCCACAGATACTGCTATTCATTTTACAGCTACTGAGTTATAGCCTGGGTTAACGTTTCACTGAAAATGCTATGTCTAACAGTGTTCTTCCATACAAATAGCAGGAACCTGAAAATACAACATGCACATCAAATATGAGCTTTACAAAAACCCTCGGAGCATTAATACTAGGCGAGCAGAAGGCGTTTTTAATGCTTTTAAGGTAAGGGGTGAGAAGGAAGTGAAATGATGTCAGAAGATGCACCTGACGCATGAGAATGCAGGTGTGACACAGAAAAAAAAATAGAAAAAAAAAATAGAGCTTTTCAGCTGCTTACTGAAAAATCATTAAAAGCTGAGACAACAAAGATGTCACGCAATTCCTGTGCGTGGGACAGATGGCTTCACAGCTTCCTTGTCATCAGGCGAGGTGGCACCAAACTGAATCATCAGCGGGCTGCAAACCCCCAGCTGCCAGCCGGTGACTCACCGAGAGGCGCGATAACGCCACAAAAAATCCATTTTTTTTTTAAAGTTCCCTGCAAAAAAAATCAATTTTTTTAAAGTTCCCTGCAAAAACCTCAATGTATTGTTATTATTTTTTAATTACCCGCAAAATACAGCGATACAGCGCCTGGCCCGAGCCGAAGCTCTCGGCCCCACGTACCTGGGCGGCCTGGCGGGCGGCTGCTGCAGGCGGGGCAGGAGGTTATAGATGCTCTCCGGGGCCGCCATCTTGTGGCCCAGCGTCGCGGCCGCGGTTGCCAGGGAAACGCGTTGCTAGGCGACAGCGCACCGAGGGGGCGGGGCTACGCCGTCGCTCCCCCCCCTCCCTCCCCTCTGCGGGTTGCGCAGGCGCGCTTGGCGGAGGTGAAGCTAAGAGCGGCGCGCGTACGCCCGGACTGAGGGCGGGCAGGCGGGGTGCAGAGGGGAGAGCCGGGTGGCTGCGCATGCGCGGTGTGAGCCTGGAGGGGTCGGGGGGGGGGCAGTACGTGAGGGGCCTCGCGGCGGGCGGGGGGGGTTCGTGAGGGAGGGGGCGGTGGCGGCTGTGGCGTGAGCCCTCGTCGCGGCCTGCCCGGGCTGCCTTGTCTTGTTTTTCTCTTTTCCAGACCTCGCAGCGCCCAGAAGCGAGCGTGGCCCCTCCGTGACGGTGCACAGGACTCCTAAAGCTGCCGCAGTGCCCTGAGATAATGTTTTGGAAGCCTCCCGTGGGTGGGAGTGCCCCACGGAGCGGGAGCTCCCGTGGGAGTTAAGGTTTGTCCCCAGCACGCGCTTTGTGCTGCCTCAGTGAGCCTTTATTGTCGTGATCGGGGGGGTGTGAGCGACCCTGCCACCTCCAGTGGCTCTGAGGGTTTTGTGTGTGGTGACCTGTGGGCTTCTTCACCCGTGGGTGGCTTTCCTTGAGGAAACGAGGTGAAGTGTGTGCACGCAGGTGACTTATTTTTAGCATTTTGGTCTGTGGGAGGGTTGAGGTTGTTTAGGAGTTTTTTACTCTACATAAAAACTCCAAGGAAAGTAAAAGGATATTTTTTCTGCGTTAACATTTTTGAAGCATGAGTATTACTTATCTTGACCTGCCTTGAGGTCTTCAACAGCTGCCAACTGCCTCTCCCTTCCTTGGGCTCTGCAGTTTAACCATACCTCACGTCTCTGCAAACTTTGTGTCCATACCAATAACTATAACAATTTTCACTTGAATTCTTGTCACCAGTTGTGGCTGTTAAGATTTTGGTTATCTGCTAGTGATACATAGATGCCCTCAGCAGTCCGAGTGGAGGGTTGAGGTGTATTACCAAAGCTTCATTGGAGGTATGGGTATAAGCACTGCTTTAATAAAAAAAAGTAAAATAAAACAACACAAAAACCTGTTGGTAGAAGTAGCTGTAACTAAGGGTGGTTGGTTTGGTGCTGTAAGCTGGTGAACTCTCCTAGACATGAAGTCTGATTCAAGATGTTTTTACAGCATAGCTTTGCCACTGGAATAAGAGTGGTTGCGAGCTTGTTTGCATGTATACTTCATGTGGGTGCAAAATTGGATTAAACCGTAGTAGGTTAAACTTTCTGAGCAGCTGAATAAAATTCCCTGCAAATTTCTGCACCAAATTAACTGAGTTGATTTCAAACAATCCTTTAGGCTGCTTGTAAGTTTATGTAAACGTGGCAGGTATGTAACCAGAGAAATCTGTTTCTTGTACCTTTCTTGTCTACAGCTCTCATGTTGGGTGTTTTAAGTCCCTGTGTTGTAGATTGATAAAGCAGTCCAGATGTTACATCCTGCAGCTGTATAGCATGTACTGTACCTGAAAGGGAATCTGTAGTGCATCTAGACACGTAGACAGGTTGCTATGTTTGGCATGACTTGTATGCCCACAGTTCATTAACAAGGTTTGAAGTGATTCCTAGGTTAAATAAATAAAATCACTAAGATAGTGCCTCTAAGTCTTTTTTGAATCCTGAACCTATTTACATCTGGAAGTTTAAATACCTCTTTCTGGCCCTGTAGCTCTGTATGTTTGTACTCACTACAGTGCATTATGATTACAGTATGGCTTTATAATGATGCTGATTGTCACAACTACTCTTCACAGATTTTTTCTTGTTCTTTTAAATAACTATTACAAAAAACTCTGCATCTATACATCCTGTGCTCATCTTTACTCTGATTTACACCTTGTAATTACAGCGTGCTTACTGTGTCACAGCGCAGGGTGCAAACACAGAATACAGTGACGTTTCAGGCACTGGTTTGCAAGCTCATCTCTCCATGCAGAAGTGAGTGAGTGGAAAGATTTAGCTGATTACAAGTGCTTTGACTTTGTAACGTAAGCTAATAGATTGGTAAGACTAAAAGACAGATCTAGGAACGTAGAGCAGGGAACATCTGGAAGCAAAGACTTTGTGGTTTTCTCTTACAAAACCTGAGCTTCTATCATTTTTGGAGTTGGAGTGACCTGTGTCTCTGGAGTCATTTGATATTGGCCACTGTGATAGGGAACGGCAGGGTTCAAGGACTCTGGTAACTGTAAATGTAGTTTAACCCTGAATAGGTCTTTGGAAGATGGTAGGTTTCCCATTTTGGTTGCCTTCTGCAACTGTAGGCCTGTTCCTGCTCTCTGCAGTGCTAAAGCACTGTTGGACTGGAGACTTTCTAGAGAAATGGCTCTGAATGGCTGAAAGATCTGGCAGTTTATAGTGAATTCCTTCATTTGTTCTATTTAGTCAGTCCTGATTAACACAGAAAAACACTTCATCATTAAAAATTATTTTTCTGGACAAAGTAGCTGGTATATAAACAAAAAACAAACGAACAAAACCCACCAACCATAGTGAAGCAAGCAGCTGGGATGCTTGCAGTTATATTGAGTCTTTAAAATATAGTTACTAGAAATTGCTGATTGCAGTTTCGGTTATGTGTTACGGTGTCAGGAGGGAATAAAAATTGCAACTTGAAGCTTAGTCAAGTATTTCTGTCCTGCATATTGTAACGGCTATCCACTAATACAGTCTTAAATAAATAAAAACGTTGTTTTTACGTATGTTACATTTTAAAAGAATTGATGAATAACCCAAGAGGTGAAATTTTACATCTAAAATGATATTAATTTCCTAAAAGAATGTTTCATGTTGTTTTTCTTTAAACATTTTGTTCACGAACAGTGAAGAAATAATAATAACAAAGTTGTTTGCCTACCTACACTGAAAAATGACTCGGGAACAATTTTCTGTACAAATGTGTGTGGATTTTTTCCCCGAGCCCTCCTCTTCTATTGAGATTTTGAGTCCTTCACCGTTTGGCTCTAAATATCACACGCTTATCGTGTTCTGCAACTCCAGTTGGCACTGGCATTGATTTCTGTAAGCAAACAAAGCAATGTATTGAGAGTGTCTTGCCTGATCTGTGTTGAGGATGCTGCTTTCCTACTGATTTTTTTTTTTTGAGAGTAGAGTGTCTTCATGATGTCTGTTTCTCTCTCCCACTTTACACCAAATACACCCGATAAAATTCCATTATAGGATTTCTTGACAATTCACTTGGTCTGTCATCCCATCAGAAGAGAACTGGATGGAACTCTTCCAGCCTTGCTGTTGCCCAAGTGTGTGAGTTTTTATTGGATTTAAGAGGGTATTGCAATTTTTTAATTCCTTTTTTAGAAAGGAAATAAAAGACATCTTGGAAGTAGGAAAAGGCAGTATTTACAATCTTCTGATTACACAAGAATAATTAGCCTTTGTTATTTGTGAATGTGTACTTCTAAATAAGTCTACTAGCAGAAAAGCTAATTGATTTTGAATTCCTATGAACAATATTATTTGCAGAGAGTATTGTAGTGTTAAGTTTTGATATCTTTATTTAACCTGACAATATGGACTGCTTGAAGTTGGATTTGTCAGTGGAGGTGAGCTGGAGCTACGCAGGAGGGAGGGAATGAATGGTCTTATGTACAGCCCTGGCACTGAAAAAATCCTAACTGGATTTGTGTTTTCATTCTTGTTCTGAATTTTATATCCTTTAAGTTTTTCTGTAGATGTTTGCTGAAGGACTAATTGATATTTTTTTTTTCTTTTTGAAGCAATTAAGTGGATTGTCAAGTTGGCTTGAAAAAAAAAAAAAAAAGCAGAAGAAGATGTTTCATGTTAAGTATCAGCCTTTGAGACTGATAGCCCAAAGCAGTCTTTCTGGCATGTGTTTAAAACTGATGTTTTCAAGACCTGTAGCGTTTGCGCAGATATGGAAGTCGTGGTTCTCAAGCCATTCTCTTGTTGGAAACAAAAATATTATCCTGATGGGGCCTCCGGGTGCTGGGAAAACAACAGTTGGGAGAATAGTAGGTCAGAAACTGGATTGCCCTGTCATAGATATAGATGATGATGTCCTTGAAACAACCTGGAATATGAGCGTGTCGGAAAAACTGCAGGATGTTGGTAACGAGCAGTTTTTAGAGGAGGAAGGAAAAGCCCTGTTGAAGTTTTCAGCATCTGGAAGTGTCATTTCCCTTACTGGGTCCAATCCGATGCATGCTGCCGGCATGCAGCATGTGAAGCAAAATGGAATCGTTGTGTATCTGGACGTGCCCACGGCGGTCATTATGAGCAGGCTGAAGTCGATGAAGGTGGATCGCATTGTGGGCCAGGGTCCTGGCACTTCTCTCAAGGACATCCTTCAGTTCAGGAAGCAGTTCTACAAAAGGTGGTACGACGTCCGCGTGCTTTGTGGAGGGGATGTGGCAGCAGAGGTCGTGGCAGAAAAGGTACTCGATGCCGTGAAGAGATACCAAAACTCAGAACTGGAAACTTACGTTTCAACTAGGTCTAGTAGGTCTGGAAGGAGCACACAAAAAGACACTCACAAGTATTTCAGTGATGTTGTTATTGAGGGCTTAGCCCCCGATGGAGGACTCTTTGTTCCTGAGAGAGGACTTCCAAAATTCACTGCCGAAGAGTGGCAAAGCCTGATAGAAGCAACGTATGCTGAAAGAGCCCAGGTGGTACTCGAGAGATGCATACACCCTGCTGATATCCCTGCATCGAAACTGCGAGAAATTATTGGCATTGCTTACGGAGAAAACTTCTCTTGTTCTAAAATCGCCCCAGTTAGGCATTTGACAGGCAATCAGTTTCTCCTTGAGTTATTTCATGGACCGACAGCTTCATTTAAAGATTTTGCCTTACAGATGATGCCACATATGTTTGCATACTGCATTCCCAGGAGCTGCAATTACTTGGTTCTGGTAGCTACTTCTGGGGACACAGGGAGTGCTGTCCTGGATGGCTTCAGTCGTCTCCATGACATTGACAAACAGAGAATTGCTGTCATCAGTTTTTTTCCTGAGGATGGAGTAAGCCCCATTCAAAAATCACAGATGATTGGCTGTCAGAAGGAAAACGCCTGATCCATAGGTGTCAAATCCGATTTTGATTTTTGCCAGACGGCTATAAAACAAATCTTCACCAATTCTGATTACACTGGCTTTCTTACAGTAGAATATGGCACAGCTTTAGCGGCAGCAAACTCCATAAACTGGGCACGCCTGCTTCCTCAGGTAGTTTATCATGCCTCTGCATACCTTGATCTTGTTCAGCAAGGTATTATTGCCTTTGGAAGTCCTGTAGATGTTTGCATTCCTACAGGGAACTTTGGCAACATATTAGCTGCTTTGTATGCTAAAATTATGGGAATCCCTATTAGAAAATGCATTTGTGCTTCCAACCAAAACAATGTTTTGACTGACTTCATACAGACGGGTAGCTATGATTTGAGGGGAAGAAAGTTAGTTCCCACTTCCTCACCAGCAGTAGATATTCTGAAGTCCTCCAATCTCGAGCGGTACTTGCACCTGATTGCCGATGGGGACGGAGAACTGGTGACACAACTGTACAGCCAGCTGGAAAATCAGGGCCACTTTCAGCTGCGGAAAGATCTACTCGAAAAGCTTCAGCAGGACTTGGTGGCTGGCTGGTGCTCTGAGGACGACTGCCTCGCTGCCATTCACTCCGTGTACAGCACCACGGGATATATTTTGGATACACACACAGCTGTTGCTAAATTAGTTGCAGATCGATTGCAAGACAGAACTTGCCCAATTATTATTTCATCTACAGCTCATTATTCGAAGTTTGCACCTGCTATCTTGAGGGCCTTGAGGATTGCGGAAATCAAACAGAACCCATTAAGTCAGCTTCACTTGCTGAGTTCTTACAGCCCTCTGCCTCCAGTCCACTGGGGCCTGTTAGAGACGCTGAAAAAGAATGCGAATGAGCATCACCAGGTCTGTGCTGCTGATCTGAGTGTGCTGATGTCCCAGATAGAGACCTTAATTCAAAATCATTTTATGAAAGTTTTCTGAGCAACCGGTCGGACATCCACTGTGTCAATTGTGTGCTTTAGCCAACTGCATGAATCACAGAATCATAGAAATAAAGTCAAAAAATCCATCTGGCCTGTGTCCAGGCCACAGCGTAACATCTGCAGGGTTACATTCAATTGTCTTCAGTGGTGTTTTTAAGTAATGCATGCGAGGTTTGTAGCAGTGCTGAAGGGTTTTGAATTGAGAGGGCAGAAGCCTGGAGTACTCTTGTGCAGGCCACACGTACTAGAGACAGCAGCTGTGCAGGCTTCCCTTGGCAGCACTGTCCCCTTCACAAGCCTGGAGCGTTCTCCCCTGAAGGAGGAAGGTAATGAGGTCTGACCTTTCTGAAACAAATAGCTGTCATTTTGTTGTGGGAATGATGTGATCACTTGCCGGGGGTGATTGGTTAAACTCTCACTTCACTTAGGGCACTGGAACATAATATGATAGTGATGATGCTCAAATGTTACTAATGAGGGTTGATTTTGCTGTGAAGATTAAAGTATACTTGTGTTATTAATCCCTGAACCATGCAATTTGATGGTATGTTATCTTCTTATATGGTGTTTTTGTGTGTGTGTTGTGTGGCAAACATTTACACAAAAAGTCTGATTATTTGGGTTTTCAGATAGCGTGGTGGGTTTACCCTGCTAGGCAGCTAAACACCACAACTGTTCTCTCGCTCCCCTTCCTTAGATGAGGAGGGGAAGAAGTAAAGGAAAGAACAACTCACGGGTTGAAATAAGGATAATTAAATTAAAGGAAAAAAGAACTAATTATTAAGGAAAGATTATTATTAACTAAACAATTTAACTAAAGGGAAAAAAAAAAAAGAGAAAAGGGAGGGGGAAAGGGAAAAAAACAAAACAAATAAAGGCTATGTGGAAGTGCAGAGGAAAGAAATTACTCTACTTCCCACAAATGAGTGATGCTTGACCACGTCCTTGAAGCAGGGCCTCAATGCACGTAGCCGGTGTTTGGGAGGAGGACCGACGTTTTCACGAGAGCCCACCCCTCCCCTCTTCTTCCTGTTTCCACCTTCTATTGCTGGGTGTGACATGATGTGGTATGGAATATCACTTTGGTTGGGTTAGGTCAGCTGCCCTGGTGATGTTTCTCTTCTCACTTTTTTGGCCACCCCCTAGGAGGGTTAGGGAGAGTCCTGATGCTGTGCCAGCACTGCTCAGCAGCAGACACAACGCTGGGGTGATGCTACTGCTGTTCTAGCTACAAGTGCGGAGCACAGCACTGTATGGGCTGCTGCATGGAAAGCTAACATCCCATCCAGACCCAGTGCAGATAGTAACACCCCCTCCTCCCCAATATTCTCCTCTATAAAATAGAATCCTTCCTTCAATATTTATAATTTTTGAGATGTGACTCTTCCTCCAATGTACTGTGATGTTTCCTAGATCTCTTCTATTTCAATTTTCAACTTCTGAATACTCCTTTAATGTTATTTTATTTTTTTTTTATCATTAGCAGCAGTCTCCTTAAATAAGATTCAAACTTAAGTATTTATTTACATTTGTTTCTTGTACTCTATTTTTTAACTTTGAGGTCATGTAGCTTTCTTATTCTAATTACCTCTGTTATATTTTTCTTAGAGTAATTTTATTGACATTCAATTCATGCAAAGCATTAATTACATTATGAAGGAAGCTTCTCAGTTCTTGATATCAAGGAAAAGTGGAGGATGAATTTCAGTGTCTGGCAAATGTGATGGCATCAGAGATATTCATTGATAGCACAGATCTATTTCAGGTTAATCTGTTTTTGCTAATGATGGGCTCTTTATTTATTTATCAGAAAACATAGAGCAAGTTGACTTAGGAGATCATGTGGTTATGGGCAAACTTGATCTGTTAACTGTAGATTATATTTCACAAAGGTTTAAAATACAACTAGATTTCACAGTATGAGAAATGATAAAATGATGTGTTGGCAAGTTTTGAATGTTATCCAGTTACAGGTAAGAAGGTAAAAGCTCTGAGGTGTGAGGACGTACAGCTATGGGAGGCTGTGGTTCCCACCAAGATGCATAAAGGGAGAGGTATTGGCAAGAGAGTTGGTAATTGGTAACGTTTTTGCCTCTTTGAGAGTCAACATCTCATAGATGTCAAAACTCATTAGCGGCTTTGATCAGTTGCCAAAATACAGAGACGAGATAATGCTAATAGAATCATTCCACCCCCTTCCCTTGTGTGCCTGCTTGTACTTTTTGTCACATTAGAGGTGAAGAAAGCACCATCCAACAGACTACTTGAAAACATCCTCGGTTTATGTGAAGTGTTCCAGCGTAAGCTGAAAGACCCAAGCATGATTTTACGATGTGCATTTGCCCCAGTGAATGTGTTCTGTAGTAAAGTCACATGTAGCTGATAAAGGTGTGACACAATAGCTCTTCAGATTCTGCCATTCTTGGATGCTTTTTGAGGATCTTTCTTGTTACTTTCTTGTTACTTTCTATGTTCAGACCTTGTTTCTTATTTCTGCAATAACTTTGGAAAATCATTTTTGTAACATAAGAATGACTTTTTAAAAAAAAAAAAAAAAAAAAAAAAAAAAACAAAACCAAAAACACAAAACTGTAAGGAAAATGTTGCATAAATATGTTGCCAAAATAAAAGAATTGTGCAGATAATTAGTGCTCATCCACCTTTCATTTCTGAATGTATCAATTTGATTCTTGTATTAGTCCCAAGTGGAAAAAAAAAGTTCTCACTGTATATGCTCAGTACAAAGCATGAATTCTAAATCTAAAAAAAATAAAATAAAATTCTTCCTGGAATGGGAATTGGTTTCATCTGGAAACTGGAAATTCTGTAGGACCTGGTTCCATGGGGTTTGGTACCATTTGTCATAGAGCAATTTCTCATGCACAGTTGCAGTACATTCTAGAAGTACCTACAAAGAAGAGCTTATTTTTGTGGAAAGTACCTAAAAGAGAAAAGTTGAGATTTTATAAAAGATTGGGCTAGGGGTCTATGACCTACCTTGAATTAGTTGATTATTAGATAAATCAGGAAGAACTAAACCTGTCTAACAGAAGATTTATTTTGGCGCGACTCAAGCAATTGATATTTCAAAGTTCATGGCTGTAACTCAAGCTTGGTTTGAGGAAAAAAGTGAAATTCCTAGTTAATATTTTCTTACCATGTGAACCAATGTAACAGGTGATATGGTTACTTGAATCAAATAAGTACAGAAACGAGCAGTTGTGCTGAAGGGTTTTTAATATGAAAGTAAAGATAGTGATTGAGGAGCATGTACGGTCTTAGTACATTTCTCAGAATGTCTAAACTCATTAACAGTACAATACTTGATTAATTATTAAAAAAAAAAAAAAAAAGAATTGGGCTTTGTCATTTGTCATACCTTAAATGAACTATTTTTGTGTGCCACGTCTGCTTGTGGATCCTATTAATGGGTGCTATTAAAATACCGCAGTAGTGTCACAATCCCAAATCTATGTGGTATTTGTGACTAGGTGCTGGTGCTGTGTTGTGGTAGCTGCAACGTACAGTCCTCTCTCTTGCTTTGACCTGCTGGGCCTGGAGGAATGGGAGAGGAGAAAAAATTTCCAGTGTGCTCACTGCTGTGACTGGCTGTGGGGTATAGGATAGGACAGTAAGGGAAGCAATCTTTGCCCTTTCCCAGCCCAGCTTCTCTAAATGTCATTCAGCAAAATACCGTAGTTCAACAAACATTGTGCAGGTTTTTTTCTCGCTGTGTTACAAAAGATTCAAAGGTCATTAACTGTTCAGAGTGAACACAAGTACTGTTTTTTGTTGTTTGCAGACATTGTACACCTTGAATTCTGTCACATAATATTTTCTATAAGAAAAAATGGTGTACTTATGATGCACCAAAGCAAATTTACATTCTAATGGTTAGTAGGATTCTCAAAGGTGTTTGGGCTTGATGTACACAGTTTGCTCCTATTTGCTTAAAGATGGGATTTTGCAGTCTAAATCAATGTCAGCCAGGTTTACAGAGAGTGGGAGCATGTATATATATGCATTTTTACTGGCTTTGTTGGCCTGGAGTGATAGCATAGCTTTAGTTAAGCTATTTTCTGTATAAATAAATCTTTGAACACTGATGCCACATGAAAAATCTTAAAGGCAAATGTAACGAGGAATGGTTTGTAACACCTATATTTACACTTTCCATTATAAAAGTATTTATATGGAAAATGCTTTGTAGTTCTTGCAGACGTACCAGCTGCTCATTACTTGCCTTTGTAGAATCACTACGGTTGGAAAAGGCCTCCAAGATCATCTGGTCCAACTGTCCCCCTACCACCATCACCCACTAAACCATGTCCCTAAGCACCACGTCCAACCTTTCCTTAAACACCCCCAGGGATGGTGATGCCACCACCTCCCTGGGCAACCTGTCCCAGTGCCTGACTGCTCTTTCTGAGCAGAAATGTCTCCATTTCCAACCTGAACCTCCCCTGGCACCACTTGAGGCCATTCCCATGTGAGAAGAGGCCGACCCACAGCTTCCTTTCAGGTAGCTGTAGAGAGCAATGAGGTCTCCCCTGAGCCTTCTCTTCTCCAGACCGAACAACCCCAATTCCCTCAGCCACTCCTCACAGGCCTTGTGCTCCAGGCCCTTCACCAGCTTCGTAGCCCTTCCCTGGACATGCTCCAGGGCCTCGATGTCCTTGTAGCGAGGGGCCCAAAGCTGAACGCAGCACTTGAGGTGCGGCCTGGTCCCACTCGTCATGGTGACAGTGATTTTTGGTAAAGTGTCAACAGAGCAGTGAGGCTTGATTTCAGAAGAGAATTCTGTTTTCTTGGTGTGAATTTAAAAAGAATTGTTAGTTATGTTTTTGAGATGATGGGATATTTTAGCAGATGGAACTCTGAATGGAAGAGTCTTGTTTTTCAACACATCAACTGTGCTCTTCGAAGACATCAGGAATGCACATTGTTATTAAGTATATCATGTTTGCATGCCTCAAGTATGTGTGTAGTTGTTTGTTTCTACTGCATTCCTTCTAAATAAACACAGCAAGATCCATGATGTAGCATTTCTTTGCAGATATGGTCTTATCAGTTTGATACAAAGGAAATCCTCTGAGAGAGGTAGTTTCAGAGTTTCGTATTCTTAAATCTCAAAAAAAAAAATGTGTTCCTTTATGAGTTTACCTGAATGCTAGGTATATGGTAATCAATCTAGTGATTTCTCTCTGCTGAGACTGGCAGATGTGAGATATTTCACAGCATCCTGGAAGGAAAGTATGTAAAAACAAAACAAAAACACACAAACAAAGAACAACAACAAGAAACATGAAAAAAAAAAAAAAAGACACAAAAATAGCAAATGTCTAAACACTTTATTTGGTTTGCATCACAGATTTAACTGGTGCTGTGTGGAAAGTCTGTCCTCTGCAGAATTTTTATTGAAAATGAAATATATTCCAGTTACATCTTTCTCTTATTCATACTTAGTTCAATGGAGGTGATAAACTGGTTGTCTGGTGACAGTTGGCTTAGAGAGCAGTGCTTTGGTTTACTTGGAGTGTGATTTCAAGGTTCTGGGTATGTAAACCATACTTTTGAATGGATGAAATACTAATACAACGAGCTTTGAATTTCAGTAAATTAACATGAACAGGTAATTCCAAATGTATGTTAGCACTTTGAGAAGGAAGTAAATGTTACTGTGTTTTTTCATAATACTTAATAAAACATGTGCAGCATGCTCATCAAAAGCGGGAAGCTGTTGCTTCAGCAAGATCTTTCAGAAGGCACCAGACTAAAAGCTATCAGTCACAGTCTTGCTCTCCAGCTTAGGTATTTTAACTGTCGAGGATCTTCAGGTGTACAGGTGGATCTAAACAGTTTTTGCCTTTTATTCCAGAAGACTTTATTCTCTGATGGCTCTTAAAGGTGATCTTCGGATACTTCCATGACTGGTGTAATAAAATGGATGCAAGGTTCGGAACAGAGCACAGAGTAGGAGGCTAATGCATAGGAAATAAAGTGGTAAGTGATTGACAGAATTAAGAAAGCACCTGATTTACTTGTTTATGTACAATTTAACTAAGTGGAGAAACCACAGTATTTTTTCCTGTGCTACAAAAGAATGCATTTTTTTTAATGGAAAGTGTATCCCAAGCTTTACAAAATCAGTTACATAGCAGAAACATTTTTGCTCTAATGTTTAGATATTTCATTACTGCTATTTGGAGTACCCTTAGATTTTCAAATCTAGATCCAAATCTTAATTTTTCTTTTATTTTAAATAACTTACTGCTATAGGAATATGTAAAGTATTATCATCCAATTTAGAATTCATCATGATGCTAATTGAGATCTGAAAATGTAATTCTGAAAGGACAGCTGTGACTACGCAGATTTGTTACATGAGTTCACTCAGGTTTTGGTTATTAATCATCAGTTTGTTGAGAACACAAAGGAAGGTTTAACAATGAGTGCTCAAGTCTGCGGATGCCACAAAATTTAAATACCGAGGAGCCACTTAAACAGAGTAGGATGAATTATTTAGTAGGGAGCTGTGAAAAATCTGCATTTTACCATGGCCTAAAGTAGAACAATGTCTCTAGGAGCAGAGGCTTGAGCTCATACTTACCGAATAGACCACTGTGTTGTAGGGAATGCTGACTTTGAAGAGTGCCTGGAGGTGGGGTGCATGCTCAGCTGAACTTGAATTGTCAGCATGCCTTGTGGCCAAACAGACCAGTGAGATTTTCAGGTCTAGAAATGGGAATGTTGACAGGAAGGTAATGCTGCTGTCTGTATTTCACTTTGATACAACCTTTTCCAAGAATGCTGTGCCTAACTTTTCCAGTAATACTAGAAAATTGGACAGAAAAGAGTTGTAAGGGCAATAAAAAGATTAAAAAGGTAATGTCACAAGAGTCTTGGTAAATAGAATCTGCTTAAGTTTAATGAAAGGAAAGTTAGCATAGAAGAAAATTATTGAAGCAAAAGCCTATTAATAAAATAAAGGTCTCTTCAGTCTAGCAGAGGAGAAGTGATCGAGTGATTGTAAATACAGCTAGACACATTGCAAGAAGTAAAGGCAGTTAACAGATTGGTAAAGTTTTATCTAGTCTGGAAGTACTAGATGGTTTTCTGAACAGATGTGATTTGATAGAGGAGAAATTCAGGCGAGCCAGATCCATGTTATGCAAAAGGTCAAGCTAAATAATCACAGCAGTCCTTTTTGGCTGCCCCAGGAGTAACTTACATGCTAACAGAAGTATGAACAATATTTCACAGAGGCCTGCCTGAGCGTTAAAGATTGCAAACTCATTTCAGTTCTGCTCTACTGTTACCAGTACAAAGAACAAGCTGTGCTCTAAATGGGCTACTGGATATGTTTAGCCTTGTTCTTTCTGCCACTAGAGAATTGCAAATGGTCTACTAATGCACATCCTGACTTGACTCATGGCTATTAGGATATGGCTCATTAGTTTTAAATTTCATTATACAATATGTGTTGTGATGGTTTGTGTAATGCATACTTTCATTATGAAAATTATGTGAACATAAGTAGTAGGGAATTGCCTATGAAAATGTCAGCTGTATTGAATGTAGCTATTGATTATTTGTTTTTCTCAGCTTTTAAAAATTAGACGTCTCTTAGAGATTATTAGATGCTTTTGGACCCCTTCTTTCTATTCTTGTTTACCTGGCATTTCTCTGTGCTTTAGTGAGCAATTTGTGATCCAACAGCCATTTTCAATTCATTTTCAGCTCACGATAAGATCTGTTTAAGACAAATTGAAACATCCAGTGTTTCCTTTTTATAGTTCAACTTGACCTTTTGTATAGCAACCAGAGATGTTCCATAAAGCTTAGCAGAGGTAGTATGTGCAAAAGGGTTCTTTTCTAGAAATGTTTTGAGAAAAATGCTCGTATTTTCTTACGTTTGAAACTAATCCACTAAATTATATCTAAATAAAGTAGGCATTAAGTGGGCTCTTTTTTTATTATTTATTTATTTATTTTTTTACTAAATGCATGTGCAATCTGTTTCTGTTTAAAATGCTAATAAATGCATACCATCTCCTAATGAAAGTTGTGCTCCCTGCATAATTAATTAGCATTGTATACAGATGAGGAAGGGAAATCCATATTCACAGACATTTTCATCCAGAATGGTTAATAAATGAATAGCGTAGATTTTGAAGGGTCATATATGAGTACCTCATTTCTGTATAAACTATATTTAGCAGGTAAAAATTTAGCTAAGCTTACCTGGAGTCGTGGTTATATACAGTTTTAACCACAAGATGGCATTCCTAACAGAAATTTGCTAGACAGTTTTCTGCAGTTTTTGAAGGCTATCAAATTAAAGGCCATCATAAGCACTTGTGATGTTATACAAGCCTTTTATGTTTTCATTTTTTAGAAAACCTAATTAATAGAAATTTGACTAAAACTCTGTTGTAAGAAACCTTCGTGTTCATTGATATGTGGGGTATATAGAATTTTATGATGGTTCCAGGTCAAAGAAACACATTAATTCATAGCATTGTATACTGTTAGAGACTTTTCAACTGTAAATCTTGAAACAATTTTGCTTTAATACAAACAAATAAATTCAATTCTTTATTATTTAAATAAAGAGCGCATGTAATGCCATTATCGTACATGCAAACCCCATTTCTTTGGGCTTTAGAATGTGATGTAGGGTATGGGGTTTGTATTGAGTTTTGGGATAAGAAAGAGCAGATAACTGTATTCAAAGAAAACCACAGTATAAATACTGTGCCCTGCTGTGCAGGGAGGATTATTCATAGCTTAATGTTGAAATGACCAACCAATGTATTTTCAAATACTCGTCATTCAGACTTGATAACAGAGCCCACAGGCAGGTCTGCTTTCTTTCAGGCTTTACCTTTTTTGGTTTATTATTATCTTTGCGTGCTAAAAGCCAATACTCTGTTTTTCTTTTTCCTTAAATTAAATGCAATCATGAACAGAGCATAATACAACCCACCAAACCAATACAAATACACCAGGGACATGCTTATTATACTTACGTTTCTTTTTCTGTGGTTAAAGTCCTCATTTTACCTTGCTTTTTTTTGCTGACTCTGTAAGATCAGACGTGAGCTAAGTAATCATTCAAGCTAGTGCCCTAGTTGCTTTGGTTTGGAAAAAAGACATTACCTTAAGTTCATGCTTAAACTGGAATCAAATGCAGTTTGGGTAATTTTTTTATCAAGTCTATTTCAAGTCAACAGAGAGAGCTATAATAGACTACATTTCCTTGTCTTGGTAGTTTTAGATTTGTGGTACAGAAACTTTTGTGGCCTTAGAATATCTTCTCTAATGCTTGTGTACATTTCCTACTAATCCTTCTGCTCCATGTGCCATTCCCGCTGATGCATCAGCCCCTCTGGTTTTGGTTCCTGTTGTTTACCACAGCTGAGTGGACAGAGAAGTGGCTGCCTCCGTTCCTGACACTAATGACAATCTTCGCTGAGTGAGCGGGTACTGCTTTGACATTCAGCAGCTGTTCTTTTCCTTAACATGCTGTTATACCTGTATCATCTCTCTGAGGTGGCTGTGCAAAACAAAATATGAAATACTGTCTGCTGAATACAATTGTCAGAAAAACAAAACAAAACGCATGTTTTTGTAGTTATCAGGTTGGTAGAAACTACCTGCCGGTAGGACGTGGCACAAGGACTGCAGAGGCAGACCTTGTGAGTTAATAGTATCTGGAGCTGACTACCAGTAAATTTTTAAGGTCTGAACGCTTCCTACATGCTGCAAGTTTTCAAGAAGTATGGTGAAATGGAAATGACTATTTCAAGGATGTGGAAAAGGCGCTAGGAAGGAACTTATACATGATAATTATGAAATCAATGTTGATAAGAAAGTAAATGATTTGTAATACTGATTTGTTGCCATTACTTTTTCAAGTTAAATTACACACAGAATTTTCTTTTTTTGTAATTTGGCATGGCACTAGTTGAGTAGATGTGGACAGGTTTCCACAGAGAAGAGCAAGAAGCATATCCTACAGAGGAGGTTTTTAAAAAGGAAAACCCCAAATACTAAGGAAAGCAACATCCTCTGCTCTCAAAGGCTGATGGTTGGCACGTGGAAAGGACTTATCCTGGAGAACAGTCAGTAAGCAGTACACACAACTTAACAGGCGAAATGAGTTAATCAAGGCAAAAGCACAGTTTAGGGTCCCCAGAAATGCTGTAATGAACAGGATATGATGGACACAACCAGTGGAAATCGGTGATCTCAGCCATTTCTCGTGCTGCTTCTGGGACATCTTATGATGTCAGATCAGATGGGTATGTACTCCTGCTCCCAGAAAAGGGGAAATAATGAAACCAAACTTGTGCTTTTGCCTGAGGATCTCTCAGTTAGGTGACAGCCATGGAGAGATCATATAACCAAGCCCTTGCATATAATGCTGTCAGAAAAAAATGGCCATAATGGCTGCTGTCAAATAGTAGGACTAATATTTCATAAAGGATCTGCAAATTACTTTGCTGGTACAAAGCACGTCAGGGGCTAATTTAATGCAGCTTATTGTTTGTGAGAGGTTGATTATGAATGTTTGGATTGCATCTTATATAACTGCTGCTGGATAAGCATTGCTATGAATAAGTGTGAACTGGGAAAGAAAAATGTGATATTGGGAATAGTAACCACAAGCATTATTGCTTCCCATATGTAACAAACATGCCTAGGGCAAGCAAGCACAATTACCGATAGAAGCTGTGTTTGTTCATGCAAGTGATTTTATTGTTCTGAGTGATTTATCACTCTGGGTTACGTTTTTGATGAAAGATTTTTCTGGAATAATCGTACTGCTAATGAAATCTTCAGTAAGTGACCAGGATCGCCTACTGGAAGGAAGTTGGGTTTATGAAGTTCTTCCATGAGGTTTTTAAGAAGGCAGGGTGTAAAGGGTCACGGTGCAACACGATTTGCTTTCACAAGCTGGTAACATCATGTCTTCCACTCTCTTTTTGACATCCTCAGTGTTGGAAATCTAGAAGTATGTGTTTTTGAAAGTAGTCAGTTACTGTCATATAATCCCAAACTATGCTTTGTGCAAGCACTCACACCATTGTATTTTAGCACTAGTATCAAAGCACTATGTTGGAGTCTCTGAATTTACACTGGGTGCTGAAGATATGACTATTGAAAACAGAAAGGCAACCCTCATGTTCCTTTATGAAAAGCAAAGAGATGTTACATTTTTGAGCTGTTACAACTACTTTTCAGATCTGGATTGCAGGATGTGTGCAGCACCTGAATCGCCAGCACCTCTGTTCCTCGGGCCCCTTGATTGGTGGTGATAAAGCTCCTACTGATTTCTTTATGTTGTGAAAATAGATGGTTGTAAGCACTGGTCCCTTCCCTCTCTACAGCACCTGAATAGAAAACAGGCACAATTATCTGCTGTATTACACTGGCAGTGGAATTACTTTACTAAAGATGTCATACACGGTCAACCTGTTTTGCAAACGCAGAGTGGCAAAACTGAGCCAGAAGATCCTGAGTGCCAAGTGAACTTTCCTGCTCTGCACAGAACCGCTGCGAAAGCTAGATGGAAACTACTTCACAAACTACTAAGATCTCTCTAGTGCCCGGCATCATAAATTGTTACTCATTTCCGCAAGGCACAGCTGACAGCTGACAGCGGGAAATGAAGAAATAAAAACTACATTTTTTTTTTTTATTCCATCCAAAATGAAATTTGCCTTCTGTGAGCACTTAGCTTGTTGTGCCAAGCTTAGGAGGTGAAGAGTGGGTCTGCTACCTCCTGGTGGGGGCTGGTTCTTGGTAATTTTCAGTCAGTTCAGGGGCAGCAGAAGCCACATCTCTAGTGATGAGTTTTTGTTCCTTGTATTAATTGCATGATCTGCTTCACTGATCAAATTGTGTATAAATGGAACAGCCTAAAAGTAATTGTACAGCTGAGAAGCTGACAAGTTATTGTGCCTTATGGCTACTGCAGCCATGTGGTAAGGACCAACAAGGCAAAAATTGGTATCTTTAACCTCCCATATCCCCTAACTTTCCCCTATGAACTGCCTGTCACCTTAATTTGTCATTTTGATCAATTTATGAAAGCAACTTTTTTATGTGGTGGCCTCCAATTTTCCAGAGACAACTGCCCAGTCCATCCCATGTTCCTGATTTACCTGCTGTTGGTGCTGTATTTCCTTTCCTTCCCCCCTCCATTTTCACATCTGATGTTGGTAGTGATGGTATGGTTTGCAGGTCTGTTTTTACAGGGTAGGGAGATTAATATGGAGAAGAAATAAGCCACATAACAGCAATGTTTGGAGTGTCATTGAGACTGCCTTGATAATTTTTTTTTTGCTTGCAAAGCAGATGTCTGTAACACACTCAGACTCGTCACCATCACATATTATCATGAAGCCATTTTAGCATAATCATTTTTAATTTATGTATTTCCTCTCCACAGAAGAATTTAAAATTAGTCTTTGTAGAGTAAATTTAGCTCTCTCTTACAACTTAAAGTACCAGAATAGTATTGTTTAAAAAGCAAGCAAACACAAATACATGTCTTGCAATGGGAATTTTGTGGTTAATACAATAAAGTTTCTTTCAGGCTGCTTGCTTGGACTGCAAATCAAGAGTTTTATTTCCCTTCTGTGATCAGGTATCGCTTGAAATGTTCACACCTAAGTTCTGAGAACTGCATTGTTGTTAACTCTGCTTTTGAGGGCTCTCAGCAGGATTTTACCACTTCTGAACAGAAGGAAAGGTGCACGTATGCAACAATTTTCAGCGAAATGGAAAACCAGAAGACATTATTTTGTTACCGTAACTTCACCCAAGAGCAGAAGAGGCAAATATGCGTGAGTGCACTGATATTTGATAAGCTGGTATCTTTCTCAGAAAGCTTGAAAGTGGTAATTTTTGCAGCTCTTCCTTTTGTTCAGATTGATTAAGGTATGCTTTATTCTTTTCCCACTTTCCTCCTCTCCAAATTTGTAAGTAAATGACACAAAAGAGAAGAGCTATTTTTAAAATCAGACTTCAATATATTGAAGGCAAGTAGGGGGGGAAAGCAGAAAAAATCAGATCTAGTGAACAGTCAGAAGCTGGACACAGTTTGACCAAGTACTTGTGAATAAAAGCCCAAGATTGGAAGTCTGACCCCTTGAACAATTCATTTAAACAGGGCCAAGGTGATAACACAGGCCACCTCCAGCTTTAAAATCACACTAAAAAAATGGAGCTGCGGTTTTCTTGAGAGACTTGTGTAAATTCCTGACTAAGCCAGATACCAGGGAAACCCCCCCTACTTTGGCAATAATTCTAAGATGAAAAAAGAAAGCTTTGGAAAAAAAATTAAACTCAGAAATTGTTTTTTAATATGGGATGAGCATTGATACTTTATCAGTCTGTTTAAGTGGTGCTGTGTGACTTCTTCCAGATTATGGATGTTCTCAGGTTGTCTTGTTCAGTTTGCTCTGTGTTTTGAGAGACAGAAAACGTGAGAAAATGAATACGTATGCACAAAAAAAAAAATAAAGTATACGTGTATAGGTGATACATATTTCAGTATGCACAGAATATCATGTCCATTGTGAACGTCATCGTGTGTGATGCATCTCAGAAGCCGTGCCGAAGGAAGCGTGCATCCCCGTGGGCACCAGGCTGCCGCATCCGCGGGCTCAGGTGGGATGAGGCAGTCGGCCCCAGGGACACCACGCTTGGTGACAGGGCTCAAAACAGCAGCTGCACAAGTGACGAGAGCATCACCGCACAGGTCTGGCACTCTCTGTGGCTCCCCTATGTGCACCGTGCCCGCTTGCTTCTCATTTTGGTTACTCGACCGGGTGCAGCACTGTTCTGCTAGGCAGTGGCACTGTACAGCTCCCGGTGTTTGCCAGAGCCTCCTCGCTAAATGGCAGCTCTTGGAGTCATCCAAACCCTGCCTCTGGCCTCCGCAGCGCCCTGCTGCATGGGTAGAAGGGGCTGCAGCTTTGGTTCCTCACCTACTTGACATCTTATGTGAACACTTGCTACCACCTATTGATTTTTATGCACCTTGACAGACGTGTGGTGCTCAGATAAGACAACCTGTGAGGACTTGTGCTGATGTTCTTGGTTGTTTTGACAGCACTGAGATACTTTCCTTAAGGAATATAAAAGCTGCGCTGCTAATAAGAAGCAACAGAAACCACACTGCGAGCTTTTCTCTCTCTCCCCTCCCTTTTCCACATTTTTTCTGCACTGTTCCTCACCTCATTTGCTCCCTCTTGAACTGTCTGAGTGATGCTTCTCCAATCAGCCCCTCATCAAACCGAAGTGCCTCTTGGTGCCCTTCACCCCTTGCTCCCACTTCCCATGGCCAAGTAACGTGGATCCCGTCAGCCCCGAGGCTCACCTGCCCTGGTTGTCCCTTCTCAAACCAGGTGAGTCAGGCCAGGGGGGAAGGACATGGGACTAAAAGAGACTGCCTGGATAATTTGGGCTGGACTGGAAGTATAAATTGGTTCTCTCTACTTTCATTTTTATTTTTCATTTTGATTTTTGCTTTTAAATGAAGGTTCAGACAGAAAATGGATGGCAATTTAGCTGCTCCCGAGTCAGTTCTGAGGACCCAGTTTAAATTGGGGTTTATCTCTGCTTTTGCTTAGGGCATCCACTCTGACATGTACTCCAAGTTACATTTTATTCACTAGAAACAGTCAGACAAATCCTGCTACGTTTTTATCATAGGATATAATGACACTGTGTGGATTTCAGCTGTAACTTCAGATGCAGGAACAATCCTTGCTGCTTGCCAACTGTTATTCAAAGGAAAACCTTAATGGTTGGAAAAAAGAAACGTTCAGGGAGATTAGAGATATGAATTTGTAATTGGAGTGATTAAGAAATTCCTTCAGCGTGTTCCTAACAAAAGAGAGGAATAAACAAGTGATGGAAAACCAACCCAGAGGCAGGCGCAAAAGACAGGAAAGCGATCGTATGCTAGGAAGAAAGGTCATAACTTGTTAATGTAGTGAGCTTGTTTGAGGATATTAATGTTACGGTGTACAAGGGGAGTGCAATAGCTTTTGAGAGCATTTGGCAAAACTTCAGATCAGAGTACAATGTTCGTGATGCAGAGTAATGGAGTAAGTGGAAAGTTGGCTCCTGAGCTACAAAGCAGGAAACAGAAAGTAGCTGTAAAAAGGAGTTGGTATTCCCCCCCCCCCCCCTTTTTTTTTTTTTTTAATCTGGAAAGAAATTAGGCAGTTGTGCTGGAAAGCTCATTATTACAGAGAGATGTGACCTCAGCTTGGGCTACAAACTTAGTTCTTGGGTGATTTTCCCTCTGCAGCTGTACAACAACAGCCCACAAATGCCAAGTGCAAGACATCAGTGCGACATGATGGGGAGAGGTCTCTGAAACTGCAACGTGTGAACTAGACTTAGGCAAAAGACTGGGAAAGACGTCCTGGGAACTGCCCTGCCAGCTTGATTAAATCTCTCAGGAGCCTGGAGAAGTGTGGCTTCGTGCAGAAGACAGAGACAAAGGCTTCCTAGTCCTGCTGTGAGGTCCTTCTCTGCAGCAGCTGCTGCTGCCCAGGCTCCTCTAAGCCACTTGGTCTGTGTTTGGTGTAAGCTGAAGCCAGAGGTTGTGGCACGGTCATACTAGTGTTTATTATTCTGTGTTTGCTGAGCAGGTAGGCAAAAGGCATGTTTTGAAGGGCCTTGTAGCAGTCTGGCAACTGGAAAACAAATGAGCCTCTTCTGCAGCCCACTGCGTGACACCCTGCTGTCCTTAGCTGTCTCCTCTGAACTTGGATTCGCTAAATTCCCAGCCGCGTCTGGGCTTGGGGAACACATTATGAAGCACAAAGGAGAGCAGGTGGGCCTGTGCAACCCTGTTTGTGCTCAGCCTGGTCCAAGAGATTGGCTTGGGGGGTGGCAGAGATCTGCAGGCGTACACACAATCCATCACCGGTGCTTCTGACGGACGGCGAGGAGCTGCTCCAGCTGCTGCTCAGCTTCAGATGGGCTTTGAAATATAGGCGGCTTGAAGGACGTATGAGTTTTTCTTTCACGATAACAAAAATAAGCATTTTGTTCTCCTATCTGTACAGTTAAGGCAATTTCCTACAAGCGGTGATAATTCCAGAGCAGTTTCTGCCTTGTGATTGATACATAAATGAGGTGATTATTTTTGGCAATGCTGCTTGATTTTATTATTATAACAGAGAGAATCGCAGCTAATTCTCTGTTTGCTGAGGTTTTTAATGCATCCTCTGCACTAAAACACCTTGAGTCACCAGACAAAGGGGAAATAACACATTGCTGTGAGACAAAACCAGCGGTCCCCACTGGAGTAGACCATCCAGAGATCTGCCTCTTGCTCTCAGTAGCAGCCCTTATGCAACAAATAAATAAATAAATAAAATAAAATAAAAATAGCTCAAAGACTATGATGGAAGATGCAGCAGAGATGCACTCTCTGTGTTTGCCAGGCACTTTTAGAGAAAGCTGTGAATATTTACTCCTAATTGATCAAGGCTTTTGCAAACCTGAAAATGCCAAGGCTGACTTGGAGGATGTGGTCCTGGAGAGGCCAGATGCTGCCCATAGTGGCTGTTGCAGCCTCAGAAATAGGGTTGCCCCCCCCAAAGCATCACCTGCACGGGATCTGGGGTCTCACATGGCTGCTGCACCGAGTGTGGGGCTGAGCCCTGCTCCCCAGCACTGCCCTGTCCCATCCCGTCCCCCTTGTCATGGTACTGTTGCCTCTCCCTGTGGTGCACAGCTTTGCCTACACTGCCAAGAGCTCTTGAGCCAGCCTGGCTATTTAGGGGAGAAAATAGTAGAAAACAGTGAATAGATAAGGCAATATTTTATTTTGTAATAAATATTTGGAATACAGTTTCCAAACTTCATTTAAAAGTATATTGCAAGGAGAATCTGAACGTCCCTTGTAAATAATAAAGATGATGTTGTCCATTGGAAATGCAATCTGTAGCTTCTTTGAAGCTCGTTTTTTTAAGCATGATACGAATTACTCATTTCTTGCCCATTGCCTGACCACCTGGGTTACTCTGTAACATCAGCGTCTGCATCTGTACAAAGGGAGAAGCACTGCTGTGCATCTTTGGAGAAGAAAGGGGGGTTTCAGAGTAAAGGGGTGATTTAAAGGCTGGATTTTACTTCACGTGATAGATCTGCAATCTGATTAGAGTGAGTTGTGAGACCACCATGGAACGCAGTGGAGCAATATTAGATTATTGCAAAATGCAGACTGGAAATTAATTACTTATTTATTACCTTTAAAATAATTATCTATGACATTCTCTGTTAACCCTTTCATTGTTGTCTCACACAGGCCAAAAGCCAGATACCCAACAAGTGACTCCGCATAAATTTGGACATGGACAGGACATGCTCATCTTTCTTTTCAAAGCAATTAAAATTCTCATTCACTCTTTCCATCTCTCTCATTCTTGCCACGTGTAATGAAGCAGAAAGACAACAAGGGACACGGTCACTGGGGATGCTTGTCAAGTCTGTGACAAGCCGCAGAAGCTCCCTATTAATATAACTTGTGAAAACTTCCACAAAGAAATGCTGTGGTTCCAAGGTCAAGTGTTCAGCTGTGAGGAAATAACCGTGTCCTAACTTCCCCGGCCACCTCAGCTCAGTTTCACCATATATAGCCTTTATAATATTTAATTACGTTAACACAGATAATAACCTCTTCAAGGTCTAACCATACTATTAGAGGAGTTTATCCTCAATATGAATGATTTCAGCCAGAAATGTATCAATTTATGTCTCAAAACTCTAAGAAAATGAAAATAAGGCATTGCATTTATAAACTTGACACCAAGGAGTGATCTATTTTTGTTTATCCTGTGTTTCCCTATGGTTTTACTCTCCACAAAAGTCTCTGTATTTTTTTTTTCTTCTATTTCACCCTGATTCTTTTGCTTCTATTTTTTCTTTTTTTTTTTTTTTTTTCTTTTTCTTTTTTTTTTTTTTCCTTCCCCACTTCAGTGTGTTCTCTGTGGCAGCCGAAACACTGTGATTTGGGCACACTTCACCAGGAAGACATTTCAGGAGGAGAATTACATTAACCAGGCTATTTTATATTGGTAAAAATGTTGTAGTGCCATTAAAGCACAGCAGCTGCACAAAACGTCTGGTAATCATAGGTCTGAGGTAAGCCATCTGAGGCCTAGAGGGAAGTCCCCATCCCCTTTTGGGAACAATTTCACCGCAGAAAATGGCAGTGGCTGCAGAAGTTTCAGCCAGAGATCTGGAAGATGTACCCTGAGCATACTTATATATATGTAGGCCTGGGTCATCTTCTGAGGACACATCATACAGGGGTTTTTATTAGCACCCACCAAAGAAAGATTTGAGGTAAATTCCTGCTTGTCTTAAGTTTTAAAGGTGAGCTCAGCATGGCAGATCCATGGTCAGGATAACCCATGGAGGAGAGCAGGGAGTCCTGTCTCTGCTCATCCCCCACGTTTCACTGGAAATGCAGTGACCAAGGTGACCTTCCAGAGAACCCCCAGGCACACCACTTCACCACTTGCTGGCAAGCCAGCAAGCCCCTTATCCAGCTGTAAGGGCTCATCCTGGCCAGCTTGCTAGCAGAGGCCTGTGTGAAAGCCAGTGGAGATGCCTTGCCATGAAACAGCCAGTCCCAGTCCCGTCTACATGAAAAAGCACAAATAAATAACGAGAACAGTCTACATAGCAAAGTTGCACTTGTTTGATTTTTGAGTGGAAAAGCTGAAGGAAGACACTGATGTGGAAAATCATGAAGATTTCTGAATCTTCCCGGGGAAGAGGAGAAAATCCAATAGTTTAAAACCTTTTTCTGGAAAAGATTTACCTTACATTTTCAAAAGCAATGAGGCCTTCTCTGAACAGGTACGAAGATGTTTCACAAGTTTGTGTGAGAAAAAGGAGTTTGTATATCTTTCCTTTCAAAGATTTAATTGCTTTCAAGAACTCCGGTTCCTGACTATTTTGAAAAGAGACTTTGAAAGGATGACGGTGTGTGTCCAACATCCAGGGGATGCTGCTGCTGGCTAAGGGCTGCTGCAGACCTACATCTGGAGCCATGTGAGAAGCAGAGAGGTGGCACACTGGGCATCAGACAGCCATCCGCAGCAGAACAGGTTTTTCTTTATCTGAATATGAGCACCATGCGTGCCTGGATTGCCACTGTGGTCAATTTGGGGGTTTCTTGCAGGGTACTGGTTTACAAAAGGCTGGTTAGAGATAATGAAAACGATCACATGAAAACAAGCGGCACCATGGTGGAAAATCGGTCCTTTTAACTAACTGTAGCAGTAACAGATGAAGCAAAGCAGCCCTCTGTGGCTCAGCAGCTTGGCTGAAGAATTGCTCTCACGGGGGGGCCAAGCGCACGTTGTGCAGCGGTACAATGCCTCAAAAAGAGGAAATGCAGATTTTCTGGGGGGCTTGCATGGTGTGGCATGGCTCAGAGCTTGGGAAGTGATGTGCACGTTGCTCTTCCAGCCGTGTGGTGGTAGAGGAAGGCTTTTATGAGTTTTGCCAGCTGACCATGTTCTACTCTTGTAGCCTAAGTGATGCCGAAGGAGCCCACGAGCTGCCCTGGCGTGAGGCCCTGCTGGGGGAATGGAAACCCTCAGGTGCTGCCACTGCGGGGTGTGATGGAGCTCAGGAGGGAGCATCCAGAGACGAGACGAGCCCTCGGGCACGCTCTTATTCCTGTTTTTCCCAGCTGAAAACCATCCCCAGCAGCCATCTGCCACCACCCGGCTGGGTGCAGTGGCTTTGGGGGAAGCACCTGGCTCCCTTGCCCCAGGCTAATGGCACACTGTGGGTGCTCTGGGGAAGGCAGCTGGGATTCTTGATGCCCCCGGATGCATGAAGAGCACTCTGATTGTTTTGCCCTCGCTGCTCACGTTGGTTCATCTGCTGTGCTTTTTGGGGAAAACTTGCCACCCCATGTGGTACTGCTGTACATCTGCCCCATTTGAGAGAGCTGAGGTGCTGGTCTTTCTGAAGGCATCAGAGAATAGGCTTTTAAAGGGGTACCACTGGTTACATGAGTTATTTTTTACTGAGAATGCGCAATGTGCTATAGATGCTCATAAAAAAAAATGGGTTAATGCTTTAAAATCAGTTAACATTATTCTCCTCTCCTCTCCTCTCCTCTCCTCTCCTCTCCTCTCCTCTCCTCTCCTCTCCTCTCCTCTCCTCTCCTCTCCTCTCCTCTCCTCTCCTCTCCTCTCCTCTCCTCTCCTCTCCTCTCCTCTCCTCTCCTCTCCTCTCCTCTCCTCTCCTCTCCTCTCCTCTCCTCTCCTCTCCTCTCCTCTCCTCTCCTCCTTGCTGTTTTTGATCCCACAGAGCTCATACATACATGTGTTAATATTAGTGTGTCAGGATCAAAGACAGAAAGAAAGAAACTCTACCATGGTCTCTTTTTCAACCTCCCTTCAGGATGCTGCGACCTAGTCTCTACTCTGGAGGGCACAGCTTTTTGGTATCAGTGGGGAGGATGCCAGGTGCTTTTTTATAGCATGTGTGAGACTGAAATTGCTCATTAAAATTCCTTCCCAACTTGGTGCCCAGAGTTTGCTGTGGGCTGCACTGAAATCTGACTGTCTGTGTCAATAGCGTCTGGCTGCTCAGCATCTCCAGCCTGGGAGGGGCCTGTTATCCTTTTTTGACCCTGCCTCTGAATACTTGCAGGACTGTATTGGGATGCTTTCCAAGTTTCAGCATCTTCACTTTATGGATTTAATGGCCTCACCAGTTTTATCTGCTTCAGTTTCTCTCTCTCTCTCTCTCTCTTTTTTTTTTTTTTTTCATCTCATTTATCTTAGTTACATTTAGTTAATTGAGACTAATGTTTTGTTGAAAAATCTCTCTCCGAGTCCCCAAGCTGAGCTTTTGAAGTGAATAGATTTGGGTAAAAATTTGCAAATGAGCTATTAATATTGCCACGGCAAAGACACTCTCTTCACCCATCATTTCCACATCAGCCTGGAGGGGATTCCCTTCTCTGAACTGATAGTCAAGCAGTTGCCAGCATCGCTTTCTTCTTTCCGTACAGCTGGGGCTTTACATCTGTGTATTGGGTTTATGTGGCAAGGTTTTGGTGGTGGGGGGCCGCAGGGGTGGCCTCTGTGAGAAGGATCTAGAAGCTGCCCCTTGTTAGATAAGGGCCAGTTTCAGCTGGCTCCAGTGGGACCTGCTGCTGGCCAAAGCCAAGCCAAAAAGCTCTCTAAGCACCTCTGTAAGAGCAGATTTAAGACAGGGGATAAAACAACAACAACAACAACAAAAACAACCAAACTTCTGCACAACAGCAGCTGGGAGAGAGGAGTGAGCACCAGCCCCGCAGCCCCCAAGGTGAGTGCAGCAGGAGGGCAGGAGGTGCTCCAGGCAGGCAGCAGCAGTTCCCTTGCAGCCTGTGGAGAGGCCCCTGGTGGAGCAGGCTGTCCCCCTGCAGCCCATGGGTCCCACATGGAGCAGATCTCCACGCTGCAGCCCCCCCATGGGTGGAGGTGCCCCCGGTGGAGCAGGTGGATGTGGCCTGGAGGAGGCTGAGGCCCATGGAGAGCCCCTGCAGGAGCAGGCCCCAGGCCGGAGCTGCAACCCATGGAGAGGAGCCCACGCAGGAGCAGGGGTCTGGGGGGAGCTGCCGCCCACCCGTGGGGGACCCGTGCTGGAGCAGTTTGCTCCTGGGGGATGGACCCCATGGGACGGAGCCGTGTGGGAGCAGTTCTTGAGGAGCTGCTGCCTGTGGGCAGCCCCCGCAGGCTCAGTTCGGGAAGGACGGCATCCATGGGAGGGACCCCATGGGGAGCAGGGACAGAGAGAGACCATGAGAGAGCAGTGGGGACAAAGCGTCAGGGACTGACTGCGGCCCCCATGCCCTGTTCCCCAGTGACACTTGGGGGGAGGAGGGAGAAGCGGGTGGATGAGGGGAAGGTGTTTTCAGTTTGCTTTTTAGTTTCTCACTGCTTTTGTCTGCTAGTGACAGGCAATAAATTTTATCAATCTCCCTATGCCGAGTCTGTTTTGCCTGTGACAATAACCACTGAGTGATCTCCCTGTCCTTATCTCAACCCTTGAGCCCCTTCCATCACATTTTCTCCTCCTTTTCCTTTGAGGAGAGGGAGTGAGCATGGTTGTGGTTTTGCTCGGCTGCCCAGCTGAGTAAAACCACCACAGTCTGTAACCCCGGTCTGATCGTGGCTGCTGTTCTGGAGCAATCTTACCTCTGAAAATGAGTTTCTCTTGTATTGGGATTTATCCCAAAAGAGGAGAAAATGTATCTTTTACCTCTGGCTTCTTAATGCCGCTTTATAAATGAATGGATCCTTATTTGGCTTTTCAGTTTGAGTATCACCCGATACAGTTTGGGAAGAGGAGAGAGTAGCTAATCTGTAGCGACTCTGTCGTTAATCTGGAGCTGGAAAAATGCCACTGGCACCAGCTGAAGGTCCTCCTCAGATCTTTACGGGCCATACCTTGTGCAGCTCCTGCCTGTTTTCATTTCCTGAATCAAATGTGAATGCACAATTAGATAAAAGAAGCAAGACATTTGTACAAAATTGGATCCACACAGAGGGAAGAAAGATGTCATAATGTTTGGTCTTGCATTTGACTGGGTAACCAATTGGTCCAATCGACAAGAGTTAGGGCTGAAGCTGAAAATCTAATTGCCTGAAATTGGAAGAGAACCTGAAGGACACAGCTCCATCTTAAAATAAAAAGTCATTTTAACTGGGGAGAACCAGGAGACAGACCCAATCCAGCCAGAGGATGTGGCTGTGGGATGTGGTTCCTCCTTGAGAGTGGACACCTTGGGCAAGATCCAGCTGGGAAGCAGGGCTGACAGATGGCCATGCTGCTGTCCTGTGGTGGGCAGCATTTTTGATGCTTGGTGGGGACGAGAACATCAAATCTCCTATGAAGAAGGGCTGAGAGAGCTGAGGATGTTCAGCGGGAAGAAGAGAGGAATGGCTTTAAACTAAAAGAAAGGAGATTTAGAGCAGATGTTAGGAGGAAATTCTTCACTCAGAAGGTGGTGAGGTCCTGGCCCAGGTTGCCCAGAGAAGCTGTGGATGCCCCATCCCTGGAGGTGTTCAAGACCAGGCTGGATGGGGCTTTGGGCAACCTGGTCTGGTGGGAGGTTTCCCTGCTTGTGGCAGGGGGTTGGGACTGGGTGGGCTTTAAGGTCCTTTCCAATCCAAACCATTCTGTGATTCTGTGATTCTATGATGTCCAGATTCCCAGGCTGTGTCTCAGTAGACTGCAGAGCACTCCTTGTTGCCAGCTGGATGCTGTAACGTGTCTTTAGGCAATGGGATGTCTCATCCGGGAAAAAAAAGTCTTATGTCTCTGCTTCTAATATCATTCAAGATTAGTCCTGTTCGTGCTGCAGGGTGATATCATCCGTGTAACCCCCTTGCTGGTCTCCCCAGGTGACTCCTTTGCTCTGTGGAGGGGCTGGGGTTGGTACCAAGCCCCAGGACAGGGGTCCAAGCAGTGTCAGTGGGAGTTCACTGCGCAGAGCAGGCTTCTTTCCTGGCAAGGCACGGGAAGTTATGTGAGCAGCCAGACCGGAGGTGAGGTTCGGTTGCTGTTCCTTGTGCTTATTTCCTCTGCTGGCACACATTAGCTGGCAAACTGTGAGGCATTGCTAATACATCCAACTCAAAGCATTCTACTTCTGTCATGACTTTTGATCATGGCTGTTTCCTGTAGGATATTCCTAGCCTCAAAAAGAGGGAAACCTCCCTGAATCCTGGCATCTCCAAAAGTAAAAGATTTGCTTTAAGCCAGGAAATTGACTTTGTGTTGCTATAAGAAGGTGTTGAATGAATAGGATGTGATAAGTAGGTTGGTATTGATGTGTATTAGTATGGTATTTACCAAGTAATATTACATTATATTAGGACTAAGGAAGCTCAGGTCACTACTCCCTGGTCTCATCCTCATACTGATGGAACCAGGCAATGCCATGAAATGATACATGAAGGAAAATAAATCTCAATATTTTCAGAATCGTGCTCTGATACCCCAAATTAAATAACTCAGAGGGACAGGGTGTTTTCTTTTTTACAAATTGTTGATCATGTACCCGGTTCTGAACATAAAGCTCCCAGCAGTTCAGACATGGTATGTACCGCTCTATATTTAGGTATCTGGATGTGAAATCCCTGGCCATGATCTCCAAACCGACTTCATAAAAACACACAGCTCATCCTTGCTTTTTTTTATTTTATTTTTTTTTAGCTCTGTAGATATATTTTTGATGATGAAGGAAAACAGCCCTATCTTATAGGAATCTCAGGAATGAAATGGCATTTTTTGAATAGTTATTTATTATTATTATTGTTATTTAAAGCCCAACAGAGCACTGAAGCTTTTGGCCTCCAGAAATACAGTAAAGTGCTTAAACACTGAAACAGTTTTACTCTTTGCTCATGGCTTTGGGCTTTCAACATTGTGTTTGGAGAGGAGCTATTTATGGGCTATCAAACAAGGTGCTGGAAGAAAGGAATTTAAAGCGTGTCCTTGAGCACTTCGGAGGAGCTTTGCAGATTGGGAAGAAGAACTCGTGTCCACCCTCGTGCCTCCCCATGAGGCTGCCAAGGAAGGAAGCCTGGTTTGTCCCTGCCTGCATGCCACCGTGTGTTCGTCCCCTGGCTGCAGTGACATGGGGACATGCAGGGGAAGTGAACCTCTGCTTCATGTTAAAGATGTCTCACTTCTTCACCTCGGTGCTCTTCTCTAGGGAAAGGAAGAGCTTTACACCATGATTTGAATTGAGATGCTTCCTACAGAGGAGGACGTGAGTGTGCGTTCCACAAGGGAACAGCCCGATCAAAACAGAGCCATGCCGCTATTTCATCATACTGGGGAAACGTGCAGTGATGTTCAAAGCAGGTTAAGGCAATATTTATATGAACCTTTTTAAAACACAGACTGATTTGTAGATGAGAATGGTGCAGCTGGAAAGGGGCTGTCAGAGCCCTGCACGGCTGCACAATGAGTGCGGTGAACCGCTGTCACAGCCTGCCCATAGGGAAACACGGGGGAAGAAGGGACCCTGCTGTTGAAAGGATGGCACCAGCCCCCAAAACAGCACATGCAGAGGATCTGAAGTGTATTTAATCAGAAAGTTCCTGCACAGAGGAACTGGGTCCTCTGAAGCTGAGGTTGTGCTCTAAGCCCTCTGAGCTATTCACAGAGCAAGCGCTTTGCTATTTAGCCAAGGTCGAGAGGCTGGTGGCTGGAGGGGATGGCACGATCTGGGCTGTGTGACAGCAGAGGACAGGACTTAGTGACCCGGCTTTCTCCTCTGGGTCTCTGCTCTTCTCCGCTCTCAAGGAGAGCTTCCCCTTCCACCCCAATAACACATTTCCAAATACTCAGCATTTCTAAACTTGCTTGTCCTCAACGAGTGTAAATCCTAAGCTGCCTGTTTAATAGACAAAGGCACCATCCTTATCAAAACCAAATAAATCAGGATCTCACTGCAGCACAGCAACATAACTCTCAGACAGTTGGTATTTATGCTGTGTTGTCCTGGTGTTGTGTAGCTCAGTGGGAATTGGTTGCAGTATTAAGATGCTTCTGTCGAGGTCAGGCTCTCCTTTGAAGATGCTCTGGGGTGCCTCAGGGGCTTGCTTCCACCTCAAGCTCCTTCATGCCCCAGATGATCGCTTGGAAAAATGGTGGCTGAGGACAGAAATTGGCTCTCCAGACCCCAAAGTCTTGCTGTGGAGCTGAGGGAGGGGAGGAAAGGGCTCTGCTGAGAGCACTGCATATGGCACAGGTCATCTACCAAGGCCTACAGCAGGAGCAGACATTTCGCCTCCTCCTGCCCCGCCAAAGGCTGACCCAAGGAAGCACCGTGAATCCAGCATCTGAATCCGAGTTTGTTTTGCCATTCATAGCAGCTTTTCCTTTCTGAGGAGGATCTGAGGAACTAGGAAAAGGCTTTGAGCTCCTGCGGGTTTCCCATGAGCCAAGGAGATGTCCTGATGTTATTCGATGTCCAGAAATCCTGTCAGGCGGAGGAGTTATCTGTGCTGCTTTTTCAAAGGCAGAAGAAGATCAGTGGCTGAAAGAACACATCTCCTGACATTGCAGGGATGACATTTGCTGTATGACATTACACAAATTTAAAATAATTAGGTGTGAGGTCTCTGCTTGGATTGTGTGCTTCCACAGGGCAGCAATTGCTCCCGCTGGGCAGCAGCAGCATCGCCCAGGTCCTCGCCGTGCGCTCGCTGCTGACAAAATTCATAAGAGTCTTCCAGATTTCCTGCCTCACACTAATTGAACTAACTGAATTTATCACCTGCCAAACCGAGCAGTGAAATCTAGTTTTTTATCTGTCACGGATCAGACGAGGGTGGAAACAAAGGCTCATTGCTTTCTCCCCAGGACCGCAGGAGCTCTCTGTGTTTCACCCTCTGACCGCTGACCGACAGGCTGCTCGCTCTGTCTTCATAGCTGTCCAGTGCTGTTCCAGGCGCTGTCTCGTCAGTGATCAATCACATCAAGAGGAGGGAGGATGTGGTTTCGAAACCTTGAACGCCCTTCGTTCTCAGGCTGCTTTTGCCTTCTGCCATGCAGCGTGGGCTCTCCAGTTGCCTCCTGGATGAAACGATCTCATTAGGTGATTTCAAAGAGCGGGATGGAGCGCAGCCACCTGCTTTCTCAGAAAGGGAGCCTCATCAGCTTTCCCAGAATTGGCAGAGCACATGCAAAAGGGATGTCTGCATCCCTGAAAACCTTACTTTAAAGATGTAGCAGCAAGATTTCTTTGCTTGGGCAGGAGTGAAACAGAGCATCCCTTTGCCTCCTGCTCCTTCTCCCTCCTTCCCTGTATTTCCCCTTTTCCTGGGCTTTTTTATCTCTGATGTACTTCCAGACTAGGGCCGTTCATCCCTTCCCAACATGTTTATTGCAGCATTTGTAAGCCCATGTGGATGAATGGGTATAAATCCCAATGGGGAGACTTTGCCTCTGGAGTAACAGGAGCTTTTTGCTTTCTGGTGCACTGTGGTATAGTTAAGGAAAGTCCTTGATTCTGGGATCAGACTGCTCCTGGGGGAGTTTTACTGATGCAGCTGCAGTGGTTTGCAGGGCTAGGTTGGCACACAGACTCTTGGAGGTTTTGTGTTTCAGTTCTGTCCTCCACCCCTCCTTCTGCTCCATAAAACAACCACTGCTAGAGCCACAGCTGTACCCACGTCCTGTAGGGTGTCTATTATCTTTTTAATCAACATCCGAGCATATTTGCTTGGCTTACAGAAAAGTTTTTTTTTTCAATGCAGAGGTTGCAAACAGAACCTGTGGGTTTGAAAGCTGGGCTACTTTTCTGCAGCATGCACCCATCGGTAGCCGAGAGGCAGAAGACAGCATTTGGTTTCTCTGATGGTGCAAAGGGCAGATGGAGTCCGCTGCCCTCCTCTTGTGGTATTGACTTTGTGGGGCTGGAAAATATCTATATTTTATATATATATATATATGGAAACATGGCTGGGTAAAGCAGGAGAAAGCACACACTTGTAGGAAGAAAGTGCCATTTCATGAGTTTTTTATCTCAATACATTTATTTTTTAAACTGCTGTTGGTTTAATCCTTGATATTGCTTTCACTTGGGAGCTGAAGAGTTGCTGGACAGATTATGTAAAGCATGCGGTCTCACAAGACAGCTTTTTCAAACACTCCCAGAGCTATTACATAAACTATCCTTTTCTCACAGCATCCTAAGTTTAGTCTTTGTTGTCTCCTCCTGTGATCTTCAGGACAGTTACTGTTTAATTATTGATACTGACAGCGTGTCAGCAGTTACGTGCTGCTGCAGTTCTGCAGGTAATCTTTGTACACCTATACTCAGGGAGGAAAATATTTGCATTATGATGAGTTGTAAAATGATGTAAAATGCTGTTTCCCTTTGCAGATCTGCTGGGAAGTCTGTGCTGGCTCATTTCTTTTTGTGCCCAGATCATTACAGCCGAGGCCCCGAGCTGCACGCGAGCAGCAGTACCAGCCTGCCTTCCCTTTCAGAAGCTTCCCTTCCTCCAGCTGAGTCCCGCAAGTGGCAGCTTTAGCTTCTGGTGAAAACATGGTTGAGGTGCCTGGTGAAACAGTCTCACATTAGGGCTCAGCCAGCCTGCTGGTCTTTCTTGCAAGCAGGTTTTGTTGGGTTGGGATTTTACACAGGTGGATGGGTGGGGAACCATTCCCTAAAAGTGTCCCATCGTTGCACACCAGCTCACACATCATAAAAATGGGCTTCCAAACAGAGCCCCAGTGACCTCCACTGACAGACTGCTTTGGAAACTGGCTGACGAGGTTAATTGACTCACCTCGGGCCACCAGCTTTCTCCCAGGACAAGTTATTTTCCTCAGTCAGACTTGACTAATGGTAAGCCTTTGAGAATGGCACTTCCAAAAACGAAGGGCCTGCTGAGCGAGCTGTTACTCATCCCTATCCAGGAGGGAAGGGATGGCTGCTCTCACAGCTCCTTCATCTCTGCAGTGCCCTGCTCTCTGGGGACGGGGCTGTGGGGAGGCTGTGCTGAACCTGGCCTCTCCTCTTCCTCTGCCTCTTCCTCTTCAAGGAGAGCCAAGGGCAGGTCTGCATGTTTCTGAAGTGCCAGCTCTCCGCTCTCTCCACTGAAAAATAATGGTTTTGTTTTTAAAAGCTGTTTATTTTTAAGAAGTAATGACTAATAAGCCCCCCTGCATTTTTCTAATGATGTCTGACACGTTTTATTTTGGCAAATAGCTGGAGCTCGTTGCTTCCCCTGACAGATGATCTGGCTCCGTGTCTGAGAGAGTTGTGAAACAGGCTCTGGATGCCTGGCAGGAGCTATCCTCACTCTGCGACAGTGTGGTGCTCCCTGCCTGTGGGCATGAAAAATCCCAGAGCACATTTTGGAGAATGGCATGGTCGGATTTCACCTCTTCCTTTAAGGTTTTAGTACGGTTTCTCATATCCTTTCCAAATCTGTGGTTGCTTTTCTGTGGCAATGAGGACATCTCCTGCGAAGGAACATGGTACACAAATGTACAATCCAATGCTGGGAAAGGGCTCGGGCTGTCCCCAGCTGGGTGTATTGTGTGTCCTACACGGGAATGTGAGAGCGTCACCCATGGCTTCTCTTTGATCCCGACACACTTGCAGAAAGAAGGAAGCAGCCTTGCTCCAAACACCTCTTCACACAAAGTACAGCGTCATCTTGCATTTCTGTGTAACTGGTAGCTCTCTTCAATCAAAGTTTTGAGCTTGTTCTGTGGTCCAAGGGTTCCTCTGCTGGAATTTCCTATTAATTAGCAAAATACCTGCCCTCCCGAAAAACTGGCAGTCATCTGCCTGTCCGAGGTACCTGAATTTCTGCCAAACTGTCCATCTTGTGCCTTCTTTGCATAATGTACTCTATTCCCGTGCATGCTTAATACGGCATCATTGTCTGGGAAATGGCATTTGCCTTTTGCCTTGACAGGCGTTTGACAGTATCTCACCACCTTTCCTATTATTTCCCCGTCACAAGCTTTCCCCATAATGAGGCTGAGAATAGGGGTTGCTTTGCACTTATCACAGAGGTTGTCACAAATAAAACTTCTCCCTGGCTTCTTGGAAAGACCCCCCAGCACCGGGTGGTGTGGCTGTCACTGCCGGCTCTCTCCAGGATCGCGGCGCTCCGATGAGCAGCAGAGTCCTGCGGTGCTGCAGGAGGATGTGTCTCTGCAAAGCAAAGGGGTTTCTGCAGGAGGAACGGCTGCTCTGATATTTTCACTCTCTGTACTATTCGTGCAGGTGTTAATGACTCAGTTTTTGTTCCTAAGCTGTGATTTTCTGTGCTTTTTTTTTGCTAGAGTCCTTATGTGATGAAAGAGCGAACCTCCCAGGTTGGTTAAAATTCTTTTTTTTTTTTTTTTTTGAGAGAGAGACATGTATTAGCTTGCTTACCAAATATGTAGTGTTACTTACCAGAAGTAAAAATAACATTACATTTAATATCTGTCTTGTTTTTAAAACAGTTTAGGCAAATTCTCAGTCATGATCTAATTACAATTTCAGCTTCAGAAATTTTCTGTTTCTTCTTCCATTGACAGAATTGACCTTGTAGGGGACATACAGCGAGGATGATGATGTTGACAGGTGCTGAAATTAACAGCAGCTTCCCAAGAGCATTTCCTACACATTTGTTTTTCAGCAAAAGAAAACCAGAAACAAAAAGCATTAAAACCTTTTAGAAGCCAGAATATTTACTCCAACCCCCTCAACTGTCTCCTAATTCAGAGCACACCACATAGCTTATTGATTGCACTACAGAGCCTGTAATTTTCTTCAGACTACAAAAAGTTGTGAATAACCAATGGCACAAGAAATCTTGCTTGATGATGTACTGTTGGTTTAAGTCAGATGTGAAACGGCTCTCAGCTTCCTGTTGTCACGTGTAAAACATTGCATAAAGCCTAAGGGAAGACGCATGTTTGCTTTTCTCAGAACTTAGGGTTAAGAAGCTGCTGAAACAATACTTTTTAACTCACACTTGTATATAAATTTAGAGAGATTTCCCTTTTTAATGATAGACCAGATACGTGTCATCTCAGTGACAGATAGCTAAGGCTCCTGGCTGGTACAATAATGTTTGTCAAATAAATGGCAGTGGAAAATGGCTTGCAGTAGTCTCTCTGCCAACAAAATGTGTTTTGCCAGCCCTGTAGGTGGCTGACGGCCGGCCGCTCCGAATGGGGACAGTTATACAATAATAACTCGGCTCTATCACGGGTGATGCTCGTCTATGCAAATGTCGCTGTAATGAATCCAATTAGGTGTCTCTGCATGCAGAAATAAGCTGAACTAGCTGCATCTAATCTGGCTGGCCAGAGGACCGGGGGGCACGGCTGCTGGGGGGCACACAAAGGTCCCCCCCGCTGGCAGAACCCAGCCTGGATGCCCCCAGAGCTGGGGGCTGGCTAAATAATTATCCATTTTGTATTTTCAAGCATCTGTTTTTCATTTTTGCTAAGGTCAGGTTATCGCTTTCTCTTGGGACAGGTAATCACAAAAAACCTCTGTCACTCTTTTTGGGTGTTTCCAGCGAATTTCCCAAGCGCAGCAGAGGGCAGATGCTGCTGCGCGCTGAGGCTGCTTGTGCAGCCGTCGTGAATGAAATGTTTCCGTGCTTAATGAAGGAGGGGGTGTCACTTATTAAATAAATTTTCCTTTGGGGCCTCCTGAATATTCATGACGCGCCGGTTCCTGCTGATCAATGTTTCTGCTGCCTCGATTAATCAGCTGGCCTTGCCAAGAGGTTAAATGGGCTGCAGCGCTGCCAGCAAGCAGCGGGCAGCAGGGGAAGGGGCGCAGGGTGCTTGCCGTGAGACGTGGAGAAGAGAAGATCCATCTGCCATGGCTTTGCCTTGTGTAACAGCCTTCATGTCATAACCTGATAACCACGCAATTGGGGTTTTAGGCCAGGCAGTGAAAAGTGGGTAAACCCTGCGGGGATCTGAATAAACACAGGTAAACTCCATTTAGCCACACTGACACCGCTGGCCCTGATTCTCAATGAACAGATTGCCTTAAAAGCGTGAGGATTTCTGTGTGATGTGTTTGTGTTCAGTTTTGTTTGCCTCCCAAGCTGGGGATTCATCTGATTCATTTGCTAAAAGTAACAATGCATTCCCAGGGCATGCCGGAATGATTTTGTGGCTCTCCTGCACCCATCAGAGGTTCCTGCACTGCCAAGAGGTCCTCTCGATGTACCCAGCATGGGTACAGATCTGACAGCTACCTGTCAGTCCCCCAGTTGGAGTTGTTTCCTTCCCACCATCAGGGCAGCTGAGTTTTCCTTGGCCTGGCTGTATGCTTCCAGAGCACAGCATCTCCTCATCTGATGTTTCATGGTACATCTCTTCCCAGTTTCTGGGTGGTTTAGCTTGTCTTTGCAAATGTGAAAATGGAAACACACAGGGGATTCATACCGGGCTGCCAGGGACCAGTTGAGGAGGTAAGAAGCCTTATTTCACAGTCTTGAACATCGAATCCCCCCTCCAAGTCTGACCCTGCTGGGCACCATTGGAACTGCTCAACCATGAGGCACGGCTGGCTGGTGCTGGTCTGCCCTACAGGCAGCTCTCCAGGCCCAAATCCCCCTGCCTTACTTCAGCCTGACACTGAATTTGTTCTGCAGGTTTCATTATTTGGTGTGGATGAAAGCAGACATACCACAGCCTGCTGGTCAGCCACGAGGTGCAGTGGGAATCCAGCGGTCAGAGGCCAGAGACCTGTGAGCCCCCTTTATACAGTTAAATTGCTTCCCTATACATCGCACCATAATTTCTCCTATCAGCTTTCCTACTCCCACGATGCAATTTTCTAATGGCTTAATTATTTTATCCATATGCTAAACATGTGCTAAGCAGGATCCTGTCATTAGCAGCTGTTGACCTGTAAACCTGAGATGCAAGGAAGAAAGCCCAAGGAGTGCACTCCAAAGAAATGATGCACTCACTGCTGCAGACTGAAAGGAATTTTACCTTTAATCTTGAACACATGATGAAAGGAGTAGAAAAAGGACAAAGTAATACTGCTAAGGCAAAAGACTTTCTATAAGGCTTCAGTAGTAAACTTCTGATAACAGACATGAGAGTGGGAATTATAGCTGAAAGCTCTCAATCCTGCCTTAAAGATCGCTCTGTGATAAGGTGGCAAGTTCTCCAGCAGGGGAGAAATCTTGCCTGAAGTTACCTGGGCCCTAAGGAAGCTCCCAAGCCATCTGCAGATAGGAATTTTCCCTTGAACATGAGCTCAGATATAGGTTGAGTTTTTCTTTTATTATCATATCTCCAATGACAAATGATCCTTATCTTTTTAAAGCCAGCAGATATACCTCCTTGCTGTTTGCTTTCCAGCTTCTTTCTGTTCATCCAGCAGACAGAACATCATGGTTTATCTCCCACTTCTGACACGCCAGCCTCCAATGCTTTCCTGTTACTTTTGCTGTTACTACTATATCTTATCAGCCTACACTAATATGGTTGAAGTCGGGAGGAGATTTGTGGTAATATTTATTCATCTTCTATCTCTTTTAGTTTAAATTATTTCAAAATGGTGTTCCACAATTTAACGCACCAGGTCACACAATAATAGTTAAGATTATTCATGAAGTGCGTACAACAATATGTACAGCTCGTGTATGTCTTCTAATACCTTATGTAGACATTTCCTAGTGTGCATATCCTGCTCAAGACAGCACCACAGTTGTCTTGTCTAGACCTTTGTCAGCTCTTTGAGGGACCACCGACAGGCATCACATCTAACAGATTCCCTGTCACACTCAAGCAAATCACTACTTCATTTGTACAGACACATCAATAAGACTTCACAATTTTAGGACTTTGGAGCATCACTTTTACCTGTCATGTAACCCTTGATCAATGCTAACAGCTGTTTAAAGTCTTTCCAACAAGGAGTCACTGTCTACCTTTTTCTACCTGGACACCTTCACTGCTGAAGTTCTCCATTGGAGTGGGAGACACATACCCTGGCAACTATTCCCTAGAAAAACTGGAAAGACAATGGCAAGAAAGGCAGATCACCTCCTCAAATGAAGTTTGCAATTTAATATGCAGTTGCTATTGCATACTGAGTGTTTGTAATAGAAGTCTAATTGGAATTCATAAATTGCTTGCAGACAGCTTCCCAAAAGATTACTTATCATCAATCTGCCAGTATAAATGACTGACCAAGGTACACGGAAAGTTGGTGTAAGATATAAAAATCAATCTTATATCCCTTTCATCAGGCTTGGTGACACAATCTGACAATTTTCCACAGAAAATCAATAGCAATAATAGATGTCTCATTAGCGGCCTTCTCAGTGTTGCTGATTTGGCTTCTTTTGTAGGACAAAAATGTTGGCTGGAGTATTTTTTCTTTCACAAAGACTTTCAAGGGATCTGGAAATATCAGAAAATAGCTAATTGTCCAAATTACTGTTAGAAGATTTCTTCAAAAAATGTCCAGCCTCTTTTTACAAGGATCCGGGCTAACCTTCCAGGGCCTAGTTCTGTAGCTCAGTGTCTGCTTTCTTGCAGAAATAATTTTCTGTCCAGAATCTGGCATTGCAATTCTCTTGAGCTTTTTCTAGGAAACTGATGATAAAATGAACAAAATTATTTTCCCTCTTCGGTCTATTAAAGATCCACTCAGCCCCATCAGTGGAGGCTTCTTACAAACCAGCAAAGAGCAAACCAACCCTTTCTTCTTTCCTCCTGGCAGGGCCAGGCGGGGAAGCTTTCAGGCAGGGCTGTGCGCCCTCAGCTTTGCCATTGTTGATGATCCTCCAAAGGAGGTTTCCTTCCTCTGGCCTGGTTCTGTGGACACTGTCCTGCCACCGACCTTGGTCAGCACCTCCTTTGCCTTGCTGCACAGTGCCTGTCCTTGGAGAATCTGTTGTATAGAGGTGGTTGAACCATGAAATGTGTAACTGCACTGAGGAGCTCGTTGCTATCAGATTGAAGAACGATCTTTGAGGAATGGGCTGATGCTGTTCAGCACTGCTCTGCAACAGACAACACACTGGTGTGAGCACAGCAGTGTATGGGCTGCTCTGGGGAAAGCTAACTCCATCCCAGCCCGACCCAGTGCAGGTAGCTGGCAGACAGAAGTGTCATCTTGCATGGGAGGTGAGAAGAAAACCACCTGAGATTTTTCAGGATTTTCCCACTGCTCTTTCAGCCTCCCCATGGGATAATAACAAAACAGAAATTTCTCTGCTTTAAGAACTTGTCTTAACCAGCTTGTATATGCTGTCTTGGAAGAACAGCAATTGCTCCACTAAGTTAACAATTTCAAACAGATGCTGGTTCTTTCCAAATTGCCCACTGGCCAAAGCTGCTTATGAACAACACATTGGCAATAACTCTACCTGCATGAAGAGGAAAACACCCATGTGTCCACAAAAGAATCTCCTTGTTTCTCCAGATACCAATCAGAGCTAGTGATGGGGTCCACAAGTGCTGTTCAGTGAGGGAATCCTCTCCATCAGCTTTTATTTTTCAGACAGCCCTTGCTTTATTGGTTATGCACAACATGCTCAGAGCAGTGCACAAGAGCAGTCTCACCCACTGGCCCTGTGCTGCAGGGCTGCCCAGTGCTGCAAAGGCTCCACAGCCAGAAAGGGCATTATTTGTATTGTGTTGTATTGTATTGTATTGTATTGTATTCTACTTTATTCTATGGAGCAGGGCATCCATCTCCCAGATTTCTGAAAACTGGATTGCTCACAGGAAAATGGCTTCTCCCACAATGGAAAATGCACGTGCTTTTCTTTGTGTACGTCTTTTGAACCACCCTCTGCATAGGCAACGACAATTGTATTTACTGCACTGATCCTTGGACAGTCTCTTTCATGATTTCATGAGGAATGACAGAGGTATCATGATGAGTTGCTAGGCTTGCTTCCGAGCTAGTATTTGCTGCAAGAAGTAGAGGCGTTTGCACCTCTAGTGCTTGGCATACTCAGGTATGGTTACATACACATTGCGTTTTGAAGATCACCTCTGAAAACAACAAAAATAAATTAAAGTTGTTTTGAAAAGGCTCTTTTTCACAATGATAACACAGACTTTAACTCAGGTAGTTTAAAGGCTCCCCAGAAGGTTGCACTGGAGCAGGTGCAGCAGTGAGTGGCTCTGCAGGGGGGGACAGTTGGGTCTTTGCAAAGACCAGCCTTGTATCTATCTGAGGTACAGATACAAGTGGTCAGCACCCTGGCCTGCTTGTCAGTGAGCTCAGTGCTGGGAGAGCGAGGACAAAAATGCACAGATTATTGCCAGTTTATTTTAAAACACTCCTGGCTTTCTCAGTGGCTGTGGTCGCTGCAGGGCACGCAGCAGGGCCTCAGCCAAGGTCACCCAGCAGAGGGGAGGGCGAGAGGGGAGCAGAGCGGGGGCACAGCACCTCCTCGCCTCGCTGTCTGATTGCTGCCTTCACAGGGCTGGAGACCTTCTTGACCTACATAAACTGTCTGAATTTCGAATTTCACTGACAAATTGAACATCCCCACCACTTCTGAAGCTCCAAGTCCTCAAATTTTTTTCCTTTTCCTGCTTGATCATGTGTATGTAGCACTGCACCAGGTGGTGGCTGCCCCCTTTTTAGCTCACATTGGTGCATATCTGGGATGACCATGATATTTCCAAAGAATATAAGTCTGTTATATTTTCCCAGCTGGGAATCAAGGGCAGAGCTTCAAGCTACTGGTAAAGAAGGGCTCCCTGAGAGGCCACATTCTCTTGTTCCCCAGCAGCCCTCAGAAGAATAAGCCAAAGAGATTTCCAGGGAAGTGAATGCAGTATCACTCCACTTTCCCTGTCCACAGATATTTTTTAAGGGGGTTGTAATCTGCTGAGGATTCTTGGTGTGCATGCTTCTGCAAGGGCAGTGGAGTCAGAGGAGAGAGGAAGACCCAGGAGCAAGTGTGGAGAAGCAGGGCCCCTGTGTGACTGTCCCATGGTGGCATCAGTCTCCTTTTTCCTTAGTAGATGCTATGGGATGCCAGTGGTGGCTGATTTTCCCACCTTGTCCCTAGGAAGCAAAGAGACCAACGCCCTTACCTGGAACAGGAAAAAAGGATAAGGCATTGTAATGGGAAACCTGCTGGCTGCAGTGTACTCAATAGGAGAAACCAGAGAAGAAAAGTTACTGCAGTTTACACCTCACAGACAAGGCAGTAATTTGTAAGGCACTTTCATATCCTTCAGTGCAAAGGCATGCATATGTGACACCCAGTCAGGAATATAAATGGCAAAAATTAGGAAAGTAAGACATGTAGGTTCAGTAACACTATTTAAAAACAATAACAGCCCCGATTTAAGCCTAAAAGTTCCATGGTCAATCCTGCTATTTTGTTTCTAAGCATTCTTGAGAGAGAATTTTAAAAGCTCATTGACTAATTCACTGCCTTCTATTTCAGGAGAGCCTTGAGAGGTGCTGCTAATGAAGACAAATGAAGGAAATGGAACTTGACCCTGGAGTATGAAATTTTGCTCATTAACTCGTGCTTCCAATTGGCTGATTGATATTATTTTGATGTAGATGGGGTAATTAATGACAGGAAGTAATGCAGCAGGATATGAGTTGTGTGGAATGCACTTCAGTCAATCTACCTTTTATTATGTCTTGGTTTATTTATGTGCACTACATTTGTTATGCCACTGCCCAATGCAGTCACCACCTTCATTTGGAATTTCCTTCACTTAATTGTTTTCTTTGTTCTTTTATGCTATTTTGGGATTGTTTTGTTTATGTTTCTGTATGTAATTTCCTAGTCCGTTTTTAGTAATGTGAGGATGCACTTTCATGGCCATAAGGAACGTGAAACATTTAGCATGTTAAACATTTCTTACAATAGAAATTGCCATTGAAACAAGCTATACTTCCTTCCTACTTCACTGGACAGGCTATTGGTATTGCCAGTAAATTACTTGTCACGAATCTCCTCTGTACTCTCACTTACATTATTTCTTTGTCCCAGAAGGAAATGAGCAAAATCTGAAAATTTTTAAACTTTTATTATTATTTTTTTTTCCCTTAGTGGGATGCAGGGCAAAAGGCTATGCCAGAACTTTTTAAAAGACACATGCTCCTTGGGAGGAAGTTGTCCTATGGTATGAGCCAAAGGATTTTAAAACAGTAAAATACCACTGTGCTTATGATTTAGCTTCTTGATGTGTGAATAATGCATGTCACCAAAGAAAAAGACGAGCTAAAAATACTGAGTGATGTGAAATGACCCTTGGAATCATCCTATAAATGTTTATGCATGTGAATAATTTTACACAAGCTTACTAAGGTGATAAGAGAATAAGCTCAAGAAAAGTTATTGACCTGAATGTTTGTGTGAAGGATCAGGCTGTCGTTATGAATATGTTTACCCAGATCCCTTAAAGAAAACTTGCATGATCACGTTCTGTGTGTCTATCAAACTGTCTTTTGCCTCCTGAACCTTTGGATCCTTTGACATAAATGTGCTACTTACACTTGAGGTCACACAATGAAGCTTCTTATATAGTACATGACTTAAAACATAATAACATTTTAATCAAAGAATAATGTTATTTTATGCAAGATGCAAAGCAGAACATTGAAGAAAGTGCCAAAAATGCGAGCTTACATCTTGGTGCTACGTGTTAGTTGTCTGAGTGTACACATCTAGATCCAGGGAACTGGGACAGTGCATTTGTGAGTGAGGGAGGGGAAAATGACCTCACATGTCCTGTAAGGAAGAGCCTTCAGGTGAACAATTATCAGACAATAGCTGATGCTCTGGAATTTCCTCTGACAACACCAACTTGTTTGCTTGCATGTTCTCACGGGCATTAAAAGAGAAGCTGGGAGGACCAGGTACTCCGGCCAACTGAGAGTGACAGTGTGGTGCTTCAGGAGCGCGTTGCCTTTAGATCACAAAAGTAATTTTTGCCATTCCAGACTGCCCCATCCTGCTCACATCAACCACAAACATCCTCCAGAGGATGAACATACTCTGGGACATGAAAATGAGATCATAACTCCTGAAGACACCCAGTGTTGGCACCAGGGTGTTGGCACAATACAGTGACTGAGTGACTGCTCGTCACTCTCCTGTACCTAGACGTGGCATTCACTTGTTGCCTTAGACCACAACGCAGTGCTTCACCCCAGAACTGTCTCCATCCCTCACTTTTTATAAGTGAAAATATGTTAGGAAGAAAAAAATGTCACTTTAAAATGATTTAATCCATTGGAATATCCTCAGACTGATTCACGTATAGGCTCAGAAATGGATCATTAAATGATCTCATTCTTTAGCCTGTTTCAAGGAGCTAATAACTCCTTTAAAGTTCATATTATAATACTCTTATAATGAATATTACTCTGTGTGGGCTATTTTTATGAGATAATAACAACCTGAAGGGAAAGTTCATCGTGCTGGAAATATACAATGTAGCTAAGAGAAAGAAAGCTCTCACCCTCTCCAGTGAGAACTGCAGAAAGGATGAAGCAGAGAAGTTTTATCATTCAGCATTTACTGAAAACATGTTGACTGTTTGTTTGAAACGAGAGGAATGGCCAGCCAGCTGGCAGCCTTCTGAAAGCCTGCGTGTCTCTTCGGAGCAGATGGTGCAAGCAGAACCTGAACACAAAGACTTCTTGGTTTGTCTTAGGTGCTCAGAAATGTGCTTCAAGGCACAAATGTGGACTGCTCTGTGACCACCACCCCTGCTGTCAGAGAAGTAGTTAGAAATAGGTAGAAAGCATTTTAACAAGGGGAAGAGACCATTTCGTACAAAGCATTTTTTTTTCCTGTTGAAATCTGATTCTGTGATCTCTGTGTCCCAACACAAAACCCAATAAAAAAGTCTACCCCTCTGGTAGATTTTGCTGTCTCTTCCAGCTTCTCCTGTTCCCCTCTACCCTCCCAGAGCACACATCTTTCCCGTTCCCCACAATCCCTGTGCCATGATCTGCCATCATTTATTCTCTGTAACTCAAACTCATCCCATCTCCTTTGAATCAGAACTCTCATTTTACTTTTTCTCCTTTTCTTCTCTAATGATCATTTATGAATTAACTTATGCACGTTGGAGCTTATGTGAAAATAATAAATGTTCTGGGATAGTTACTGCTGTAAACTGTGCTGGTCGTAACCCCCTCAAAAGCACAGACCAATTGCTGAAACTTTATATTGTACTGGAAACAAGAAGCTCCCATGGCCAATTATTGATCTTGTTAGGTAATCAGTCTGATGAATGTAAAGGCTATAGTTGAAACTCTGTGGCATTTCTGACTTTTCCTCAGAAATGCTAAAATCATTGTTGATAATTGGCCACTCTCTTTTAAGAGTGGGATTCACTCTCTGCTATTTCTACAGTAAGAAAATACCTGTTATCAGGCAGACCTCACTGCTCATAACACCCGCAATCCCAGCATAGCAGCCTGATGTTTAACAGGAAAAACACCGATTTCTCCAGGAACTGAAGCCACTGCTCTGCCAGAGGCACAAATGCTTAAAAACTGGACTAGGTAACAGAGCTCCCCCTAATGTTGTTTTGATATCATACATCCCCCAGGCAGCCCAGGCTGGCGAGGGGGGTATGGATGCTCGGGGTGATGTACCTGGACAAGGAGCCTCTGCTACCAGCCCCAAAGGTGCTGGCTTGGCCCACTCTTAATGCTGGGCCCTATATAAGTTTAATGATCCCTCCTGCTGCTAAAAGACCCCTAGGAAAAGCTCTTCATGGCTACCCAGGTTGCTAACTATAAAACAGGAACAAAGTAGAAGCTGTATTTCTAGTCCACCTCTAAGGATTAAAGGCAAATTGCATTCACTGACATGCCAGAGGTCTTTCACCACTGAAGGTCCCAGGGTTATGGCTCAGGTAGAATTTTTCAGCTGCTCTGTTAGTCTTTGAGGGTAGCTTTATGTAACATTTCTTTAATCTGCCTCGAGGATCTCAGGCAGGATGGCTGCTTTTATTATAACCAGAGAGCCCCATGGCAGATCCTGGGTACTATGTGGTAAAAAGAAGCAAAAAGAAGCCTTTTTTTTTTTTTTTTTTTTTTTCTTTCTGTTTTTCTTCTTCATATTTCCATTTTAAACTTGCTTCCACAAGAAGATATGAAAAGGTCATTGTTTATGGGGAATAAAATCCACCATCTTACATGTACTCAAGCACCTATCTCAAATGCTCAGTGAACAGCTTGGAAGTGCACAATCCTTTGACAGATAAAGGTTATTTAATGGAATACCTCTGTTTCCATGCAAAGGTCCAAAGGCTTACAAGAGCCCAAAAGACAGATGTGGCACAGATTCATTTAAGAAATTTGTGTGTCTTGTGGGGTGGGTGAAATTCTGTGTGGCTTTTGAGGCTGGCTGGGTAAATGAAGAGAGTTACACTGCCTGTTGGCAAAGCTTGTTCTGAAATACTGTTGCATGGTGAGAAATACTGCAGAGACTTTTTAAGAAAAGCCCAAAAGTAATGTCTCGAGGTAGAAGCACCACACTCCAGCCAAATGTCCCTGCTGTGTCCCACACAGAGGAGGGCTGCTGTGGGGCTCAGTGTAACACCCCCCCGGGACTAAGCACCCTCAGCTGAAGAAAAAGTTCAATAAATTCTGGATGCTCATCTTAGCACTAATGGCTTGAGTAAATATGACAATATGGGACCTACCAAAAGAAGGAGACCAGACAAGTTTTTAAGAGACTTATCTGACTTTGTGTGACTTGAGAGCAAAACCTGAACTGAAGCTGGAGATGAGGGAATCCTGAGAGAAAGAACTGGTGTTGCTTATTCCCTTGGGTTTATCTGTCATGATAAAAATGGTATTTAAGCATTTATAGTTCTTTCAGATTCATTTATAAACTGGTTTTGCAAAGTAGAAAAGACTCGCTGGTAAGATTTATAATCAACATCAGGGCAAATGTTCACCTTGTGACTTTAACACCCTCTGTGTGTGTTTATGTGTATGTTTGGAGATGAATACCCACCCTGACAAGTCCTACCTACCACTCAGAGCAAGTTCTCACAAGGGGCTATTCAACTTGCTGTGTTGCCCCTTGGAGCACCCTCATCTCCAGCAGTACCGCCAGGATCCATGAAGTTATTTTAAGGGAATTGCAAGCTTATCATTAGCTGCAACCTTTGTCACAAGAAAAGCTTTGACAGGACTCTTAGAAAAGGCTATCTGATGAGAGAAAGGCATCTGATGACAGAAAAAAATCTGTCCAAATGGGAATTTTTTTATGGAGAGGTTTGAACACTACAGCCTGAGGAAAGATGCAAAAGGTGTGAACAAATCAAAGGGTAAAATAAGTGCTATAAAATCTTGTCTTGCAAACATTACACCAGGGATCCCAGATATTACTTTTCCTTAACACTCCCATTATTCCTGTGCCAGTGCTTTCAATGTGATCTAATGCTGCACATCCTGAAAGGTCACTGGTTGTAGGTGGATTTTTATAGTCCTATATTTCAAATGGAAATACACCCTTGAACTTTGTGTGTTTGCCCCTTTATATGTCTTCAGGAGATTCTGGAAATGAAATACTAATGGGTAAATCTGTTAGCCCAATCTAGAGAAAGAAAGGCTGAAAGTGGATATGTGCAAAATGTAAACGGTACATGCAAAGTGAATAGTTCTCCATGTCCACTGGCACAAGAAAAGCAGGTAGACACTGCAAGGGATAGCAAGGGCAGGGGACAGGGATCAGGCTGCTTGGGAAGGGTGTGGAAGCTCACCCACAAAGGGGCTGTGAGAAATGATTTAATCCAGGAACACTAAGTATAAATTCAATGTGCATTTGAGTGACAAAAGCGAGAACATCAGGGCAAGGATTTAGAGAAATAATGATTTTCAAAACTGACACAGAAGTACAGACATGGAAAAAGATGAACTGAGCACCATAGCCTCAGGGCTAGACAAAATTGACTGGCACTAAACCCAAGGATGAATAAGAAATTCTGGGACATAAATCTCTTTCAATGCTATAACTCACCAGGATCTAGAGAACTGTGCACTAATTTTAACATTGTTTGCAATCTGGTATTCTTTGATGTTGAAAGAAAATTTCCTATGAAACAGAACTAGCTAACGGGGCCCTTTTGCCTCTGGGATAAAAAGGAAGGGAGAAGCAGTATAGAAAAGATTAAAAATGATGTGGGGAAAGCTGTGAAAGGCACCAGGAAGCCCAGCTAAAGACCAGACTATGCAAATGCAGACCAGATGTAAAATGAGAAGCGGTGGCATGGAGGATGACAGGTGTTGCACAGAGATGAATAGCTCCTGGGAAGATTAAGAGTGGCCGCTGCTTATAAAGAAAAAAAAAAAAAAAAAAAAGCATGCAGGGTGCTGGTGAATTCTAAAGATGTGGGAAATTAATATGAAATGACAGGGAAAGGAAGTCAGTGGAGAAGATAACTAAGAGGAAAAGGGAAAAGGAATGAGGGGAAGAAGAAAGAACTATGAGATTTCAAACCTTGACTATCACAAGTTATCTCTTCACAATAAAAAGTGCCATTACCAGAACCATCAGAAGGAAAGAAAAGAAGGGAGGCAGCAAAGATGGAAAAGCACCAGGAATTTGCAAGACTTGAAGGACACAAGAATTTATAAAAGACTTGAAGGGTTCAGATGGCAAGAAACGGAGGATGGTGAGAGGTGGTGGGCTGGCAAGACTGAATGCAGGAAAGGGATCAAAGAAGAAACAGCCAAGAGCTGGCTGCAAATGAGAATGCAGGGAGGGAGAGAGAGCCTGCTTAGAAAAGCATGGCTGAGCTCGAAGTGGCTGAACCTATGGGGTGAGAATGAGAAAGACAGGAACAAAGCCAGAAGACAGCTGTGGGCTAAGTCTACATACTGGAAAGTGTCGCAGGGAGGCTGGCTGCTTGCAGCCATAGTGCTAAATGCTTTCAATGCTTTTCACCCCATCAGGGTGACAATGTCCTGAAAGCCTGTTGGGAATAGTCCCAGGTTGGCATTAATGCCCAGCAGCCTCCCAGGGCCAGCTCTACCAGCGAGGGCTGGGTGCTGCTGCCCAGGATGTGCCCCTGCCCTGCACAGGCAGCCCCAGCAGGACCAAAGCTCCAAGGGCTGGGGATGTTGGATGGGCTCTGAGAGGACACCACCACCTTCCTCATCCTCACTACAAATAAGGTGGCTTCCAGCAAGATATGGCCTGCTAAGCTGCTGAGCGGGGTTGTGAGTTGAAATCCTCTTTGGGTAAATACAGCATCATCACACTGCTGCCAAAACCAAAGGTAATCATTGCAGCTAACAAGAGGATGCAGAACTGAGTGCAAGTGGCATAAATGTAAAATATAGGCATAATGCATATTCCTGGGGTAGCAGCAATGGAAACATACCTTGTTTCATTCCAGTTTGCTGAATATGGAGCCTGTCTTCTGTTTGCAATGGGAGTCTGATGGCCCAGAGCAAAGTGACAGGCGAACATCTGCAGCGTGGCAAGCACAGCGGAGCTGGCCAGCAGCTACCCACCTTTACGGTGCTCACTGTGTGCAGAAAAAAATAAAAGCATCACAAGGTTGAGTCAGAAAATGCATCCTGTAACTAAACTGGCTTAACCCTTGCCTCTCAGCACTGCAATCTTCTTTACGTCCAGCAGGCACTGACCTGGGCATAACGGGAGTGCTGGAGGAGCCTCATCCCAGGCTCCTTCCCAGCTGTGTGAGCCACCTGCACTCTCCTCTTCTGCTCACAGAGGGTTGCTGTGACATTGCCACAGCTCAGCAATGGGATCTCGTGGATTAAAAATGTAGGTGGGACAAGGGGGTTGACTACAAGAGAAACATGGCAGGGACAGTGCCATGGGTGCAGAGTGCATGCCTGTATGTGTGTGCACACGGGAACACACAGGGGTGTGATGGAAGAGAGGAAAGCAGGCAACCAGATCAGTATCAGAGGATCAGAGCTATTAAACAGAATATGAAGATAAGGGAAGAAAAGGGATTTTTTTTTTTTTAAGTGTTGGATTACTTTTGTAGCATGCAATATTTCAAGAGTTACCTGGTGCGTTTGATGCGTGGCACTTCATTAGTACCAAAGCTTTGCCATTCATAACAAAGAAATGGGTATTAGGAGATACACTAAACCGTGTCTGTGTCACCCTGTATGGTGTCCCGCCCTCCTTTAACAGTGCCTGGGGCTCAGACAGGTCTTGGTGCACCACACGGTGGGACTGCTGCGAAACAAGCTCCCAAAGACTGGACCCTTCTGGCTGAGCCTGGGGGGGGATGGCTCTGGGATGCTGAGAGCCTGCAGAGTGCAGTACAAGGGGTTTTGTGCAAGTAATGAGAATTTTACCCAACAGGCATTGAAATGACATGCTTTTTTTTTTTTTTTTTTTGGTTCAGACAGAGATTGAGCAAGGAAACTCCTGCTGCCTTAAATCACAGAGGTGGTCGGACATGAGCCAGCTGCAGGCAGCTGATTTTTATTTTTGTGAGAGCCACCACTGTTTGCATACGCTACAACACTCTGCAGGCTCTGAAGACAACCTTTCTCTTCCCATTTTTAGTGTGATGGAGCCCTAAAGCCATCTTGCCTTCATTCTTCAAACATCATTTGTTGTGATTGTTTCTATATGGCCTTTGCGGAGATTAAAATGCCAAAGTTACAGGGTTTTTTTTAGAGTCAGGGAGAAGGCTAGGAAAGCTGATTTTAGCTTTAGGGAAAGAATGAACTCACCAAGTTTTGCAGCTGATTTTTACAGAGAAACATTTCTTCACAAACTAATTGAGCATATTTAATTAAAAAAAAAAAATAAACTCCCTTAAGTACAATATTTCTGCCTTAAATAAAACTACAGAAATTCAGATGGAATGGCTGGAAGAGGAAAAAAATTATCGAGTCTCATTTGCTTTCCCTTACCGCTTCTTGTTGGCTCACTGAGCACATCCACCTTTTCATCAAGATGGTCACTCGAATTTTGTTCTGCTCTGGTTGTTGCAGAGTATCACAGACCCTGCACACCTCAGGAAAAACCTTTCCTCCCTCCTCCTCCCAAAGTGTTAAACTGCCATCTTGTAAGATGAACTAACCTTGCAATTTGGTATTAAAATAAATCGCTCCGAGTCAGTTTTACAGCAGGAACAAAATATAAGAAATGAGTGCTGATACACCCACACAAATACACATGCATGCACGCACTCCCACAAGCAGCCATCCCGAGCGAAGGCTGAATCCCAGCTTCTGTACAAATCTGATCTGTGTTGTGCTCGGTTTGGATTTGAAATCTGTAGGTTTTGTGGAAAATGGCTCAGAACTGTGTGCAGGGCAGTGATAACACATTCACAGAAGGGCAGTATAAATAGCAGATATGACTGGATAAGATGGCTGATAAGTTCTGGCTTATCCACCAGAAGATGCCTCCCCTCCTGCTTGTGGAAAAAAAAAAAAAAGGATGCTTTGCATATTTTCTAACAGATCCTTGAGATTCGTGAAGAAAAAAAGTAAAATGTTCTGAATTGTCCAAGTCTAAGGAGCCCAAGTTTCACTTCCCAAGATGATTTATAACACAAATGAATCAGTGGTGCAGAGGTTGCTTACACTTGCTGAAAAAAATTATCCCCAAATAATTGATACCGCAAGCAAAGCTGAAAGTTATGTAACTTGTAGGCACAGCGGGATAAAACTAGAAGACATTCTCTTGCAAATAATCAAAAAACACATTGACATGAACCGTTCTCAACACATGTAGGGCACTTATATCCACAATTCCTGTCCAGCAGCATGGGATGGATGCATCCGAGCTGCCTTTGCAGTACTGCCCAGCTGCTGCTTCAATCCACGTAATGTGCACCAAGGGCAGACCAGGTGGGGGACTTACAACTTACAGTGCTGAGAGCTATCCATAATTTCCATGTTCTTTCAACATGTATTTACGAAGGACAACATCAGTCCAGTGCAGAACTTGATAGCGTGTCTCTGGTCTGCAAAAGACAGACTGTGAACATCATGTACACAATACCTGGATTTTATTCACATCAAAACTAACAATTTGTATCATCAGTTTAAAACTGTGTGCCACCAAAATATCTTTGAAGCTATAATTTAACATGCAACTCATACTTTTGGTTTTACTTTATTAGTTGAATTACCTTAGAAAATGAATTGAGATAATGAATGCAAAAAATGAACCACTGACTATAATGTTTTTTTAGGGAGACAAGCTGCAGAATGAGGTTATGTTGAGTAGAAAAACTGTTATTCTTTTCTATTTCTGTGAAGTAGCTTTTTTATTTTTTTTCCTCATGGGAAATCATTACTCTTTCTGGAGAAGGTAAATTGAAATGTTCCTCTGAAATAGCTTTCCTCTTGAAAATAATGGCTGAATCCTCCCTCCACCTCATCAACATCAGCGTCCAATCTTGTTGGAAACCGGTGATTTGTGGAAGCAATGGGGACCAAACACTTTCTCCTGAGTGTCATCCTTGCTCGGTTGAGCCATAGACTCAAGTGTCTCCAATTTTACAGAAATTTGCAGAGATTTTCTTCTGCTCTTCAACTGCCGTTCATTTTGATGAGGATTCTAGGGCAACGAAGGATTGACTGCAAAGATTACTTCATCCACAGAGTTTTTTCTGAGTTCAGACACCAAAAAAACTCCTTTCCCCACAAGGCCTCTTCACCATCCCTATGAAGGGTGTAGCTCTCTGCATCGTTAATGACTCCAGGGCACAGAGACCAGTGATCCCCATCAGGAAACACAAACACTACAGCTGAGAGCAATGGGCATTACTGGTGACAGTGGAGATTTTAAAGTGTATACATCTGGTCTGCTCTTACCCAGTATCTGCCATAGCATTTCGTGCCTCTCTCTTCAGCACCAGGACTCCTGAGGCTGGATCAGTCCTGCTGAGTTCCCCCCCAGCACTGCTGTGGCAATGGCTGTGAAATATTGCTCCTCCGCTGGCTTTGCTTTATGTGCTTGGTGTAACTACTGAAAACTTTGCCCTAGGGTCATCCAGCCATGTGCTCCCTAGTCCATTAAAGCAGCTTTCATAAAACACAAAGATAGGTGTTTTGGAGCCTTTTATGTAGGACAAGAAGCTGTATATTTTTCTTATTATTATTTTCACTCTACTGCCTTCCAGCATATTACCTTTCTCTTCCAGACTGTAGTCTGGCTGACATTGAGAGCCTCCCTTTTTACAAATGATTTAAAAAAAAAATCCTCAAAACTATTTAAAAAAACTGTTCAGAACTGGGAATTTCCTTGGCTCTCTTTCTTCTTGTTTCTTTGATATCATCAGTATTTCTCTCTCATTCACTGGTAACAGGAGTCAGAGTATCTACCACATCTCACCTCTGGCTTTACTTCACTGTTGAAGGAAGAGAGAGGGTTATCTGTCTCTTAAAAACCAAGAAGAAAAATGAAAAGCAACATCTTAGAGTTTATTTTGAATTCTTTATCAACATAGGAGTGAGGGCCGCCTCAGACGTCGAGGTCCATGATCAGAAGCTTCTGCTATTTATTGCTTATTTCAAGTGGACAGCCAGAGAAAGATGCATCAAACAGCATAGCTGTTAAAAGGCTAATACCCACTTAACAGCACAGCATACAGCAACCATTTCCAAACAGAACTTATTTTGAGATTGTGATTTAGCTCCCAATTAATTCAGATGATTCTTCCCTTTGAAGCTTATTTTCATTAGCTGACATCTGCAGATTCTTAGTACAAAATGTAACAGGATGTAGGTTTTTGAAACATTTTAATAGGAATTCTGGATTTTGCCTTCTGCATGTCAGGCGAGTGGGCAAATACTTATCTATATAAATCCATATAATTTCATTGGCTTCAGTAGAGATATGCAAATCTACATCAGATGACAATTTGTTCTATTTTATGTAGCTGAAAGCGAATGCAAGATGATTTTAGTTTTGGAAAGTATTTGAAAAAAAGTAATTGGTTGAATAACTGGGAGGTTGAATAACTGAATCCAGACACACAGTCAAATCCCAAGTAGTTACTGTGCCATCATATGGTGAGTCACACCTGTGAAAGTTCAGAAAAGTGCTGTAAATCCTAAGCAGAGAGAAAAGAAGGAATAAAACAGGAGAGAATTTTATCAGCATTTATCCAGTATCCTGGGTTAGGACAGGAGGATAAGACTTCAGCAGGAGAGTGTGGATTCATGACTTATTGCTTGATAAAATTTCCAATAATATCCCAGTTTTGTTGAGATATTATTGGGAATGCTATGGATGTTATGCTTGCCATAAGAGAACAAAGAAACCCACCTTGTCTGTGCTCTTACCCTGTAGGTTATTCTTCCCAGTTGCTAGTTCTGAAGGATGCTTATGAAGCTGTTAGAAAGCCCTGTATTGACTAAGATGTCCACTGTAATCCATTGGCTCATTACTGAAGGTAAGGTGCTCACGGGAAACTTAGTTCCTCAATATTACATGTTCTACCGAGATCTTATTTTCCCAATACTTATAATTATTTTAAACTTTGCCTTTTGGGTGATTTTTTCCTTTACCCTTCTCTGTGCAATTAGCTTTTATTAATTTTTTGCCTGCTCTGCCCTGGCTCTGAGCAGCTGCCAGTCTGTTGCTGGGCTGCCTTCCCGAAGCTGTGCTTGAGGCGCTGAATTCAGCTCTGCATTTTGCTGACAGGCTGGGGATTTAGGCTGGCTCTTAGGTGTAGCACTCTGATTCAAACACCACATTCTCCTTTTGGATACAGAGCTGAGCCTTTTATCATTACTAGGGGTGTTGCACACTTACTGTCCTTATATTAGCACAACATTTGTACTGGAAATGATCTTTGGGGAAGTGGGATTCATCCTGCGAGGGCAGTTCAGGTACCACTGCTGTCATTTATTCAGTTTTCTGCTCTCTGCCTTCATTGCCAAAGACATTTCTGTTTTTCCTTTATTTTAATTAAAAATAAAAATAATTCATGGAGACGGGCTCAGGGATCTGACTGTTATTGGTATGTGTTCTGAGCTGTGATTTTTCTTGCAGCAGTGTAAGCGCATCACTCTGAGTGCAGCAGACTATGAAGGCACCAGCAGCCCTTAGCATACGTGAACGTTTCCCGACATTAAAGTCACTTCTGTAAGGTACAAGCAGAACAGTTGGTGTTTGCAACCTAACTTCAGCACTCCCTTATCTTTTCCCGACTGTGAGCAAGCTGACAAAGTTTTTGAATGGCATTTATTTAAAATGCAGAGTCTGCATCTGCATATTAGATACATCCGCATATCAGATGCAAGTTCTCCATAAACAATTAGGAGTCAAAGACATGGATTTGTTGTCTGCCAGACAATTTGCTCCTAATCTACAAAAACCATTTTCTGTTAGAGATAAGATGTGATCTTTCAAACATACACTATCACTTTGCATTTCAAGTGTTTGGGAGGAAGATTCTAAAGTTGGAAAAAAATCATATTATATGTTTTAAGAAGAGGGGATTACAAAGTGGAGCTCGTAGAATAAATATCTCCAAAAGGACTATTAAACTACTTTATAGTCAGCACCTAAAAATAATTAATTGATTGAAATTAGCTAATGTGGGATTGTCAAGAAAAGTCCATACAAAACAAATTAAGTTTCTTCTTTGACTCATAACTGGCCTCAGAAATAGTGATGAAACAGCAGATGTGCTATGTGTCTGCATCAGTAACATTTATTACACACCTAGAATGAGGTTTTCAGAGGTAAGCTACGAAAATATTGTATAGATAGGTCATGAAGTGGGTAAGTATTTGCTACTAAAGCCACTCTCAAAATGTAAGTAACAGTTGTGTACCATGAAACTGGGAGGAGGTTTCAAGTAGGTTCCTGAAGGGATCTGGTCTCTACACTCTATTAAATAGGCTAATGAACAAAATGAATAATGAAATAAAGAGTCGTAAAATTAGCAGATGACTCTGAGAAACAAGATAGTTAAAGCATTTTGAGGAACAGGTCTGGAATTAAAGTTAATCTTGAAAAATCCACAAGATGGCCTAAAATCAGCAAGATAAAATTCAACAAAGACAAGCGCAAAGCACTACCCAGAAGAAGGAGAGATCAAATCCTTAAACAAAAACAGACAGTGGATAACAAGGAAGCAAAATATTTTGAAAGGTCATGAGGATTATATTGGATTACAAACTCAAATATTGGTCAATACTGTGGTGAAGGTGAAAAAGCAGGCTGACCTCAATGTGGGGGGTATTGACTGAGAATTTTTTGTAGCCTGCAGAAGATGCATAAGGGGCTTTGTCTGGAGCACCAGGACAGATGACAGTTCTAGGAAGTGTAGTCTGTTAGGAAATTTGATTAATTCAGCCCAGAGGAAAGAAAAAAGAGAACAAGTCAAGGTGGTCTTTTTCAGACAGACACATCCAATGGTGACTGTGCTCTAAGAGGAAGAAAGTAAAGGACCAAAGAACCAAAGAAGACTTGGATTATATAAGGCAATCCACCCACCCTACACTTGGTGCTAAGGTGATGACAACCTGCAACAAGGTAGTGAGGGTGGCTGTGGGGTCTACCTGACTGGAAGTTCTTTGAGAGAAAGGTAGAAAAGCTCCTGCCAGAGATGGACTTGCTGTATGCAATCCTGCTCCAGTGCAGAAGGGTTGTACTGGGAAACCTTGTTGAGACTCCTTCAAGCCCAGTATTTCTAAGGAAATGCCCAGGGGGGTTGAGTTTCTCACTGCAAGTGAGCAGTAGTCAACAGGTAAGCTTTTGCTGCTTTTGCCATAAAGTTCTAGATAACAACACATGTACAGTTTGGCTACTCCTCCCTTCCTCCCTTCTTTCTTTCCTTCCTTTTCCCTGCAATATTCAGGTGGTGGTTTTAGTTCAGTTGTGAGTGAAAACAAGATAATTAAAGAAACCTGATTTCCAATACATTACTATCACTCTTGCCATCCACTACAATAAACTCAGCATCACTCCTAGCCCCCACACACCCTGCACTGTATATTAAAACCGCATGGCATGGTGCCCACCACCACCACCACCAGTACCTCCATCTCTGTCCTGTCATTTTGAGCCCCCACCTCCACCCCCTCTACTGTTCCCTGTCTATTGTGCACTGAGGAAGAGCACACGATCCAGCTGTTTTGGGATATATTGACGTTTATTGGCCAATATGAGTGGTCAAAGAGAACCAAAGACCAAAGAGAACAGGTACCTGTGGAATTCACTACGCAGCCTTCCCTTGAATATGAAAATCAACGTGCGTTTCTTTCTTTGATCCAGCTGTGAATTTCACAATGTTTGTAGAAACTTGGGGAAGCTTTCAGACCTTCACACCTCTGTCAAAGAGCTGAAATCTACTAATGGGATCGGAAGTTATTGGCAGACAGAGGGGATTCAACAGACAGACAAAAATCTGACTGCAAGGGCATTATTTCGTTAGTTAATCAAGCAAAAAGTAAGTATACTTTTGTTAAAAAAAATCTATATTTTATGTTTCTGATTGCACAATCAATGATGCTGATAAACATTTTCTTTCTGTTTTGAGAGAGATACAACATTATTCTGGACATTTCAGCATTTATTGAGCATAGTCTGAATATCACCTCATTAGCTTAGGACAGAAATTAATAAAGTCTTTATTCTGATTTGTTTAAACAGTGCAATACTTTCAACACTTCTAGCATTTCTAATAGTTAGATAAACCAAGATCTTGTGTATAGGCCATATTTGGAAAAAGTAGGTTACAGTTACTGTAGTCTATTAAAAACCACTAACATTTTGCACTGCTATTTTTTCTGCACTGTAATTAGATTCAGGTTGAGCTCATGCAATATCTAAATGTAGACTCCTAGCTCAATAGCTAATAGAATCAATTGAGACCCTTCACATACTGGCATTTTGTTTGCAACAGCCGTGGTAGTTGTAACAACTCAGACGAGCAGGACAGCGGTCAGATGCCTCTTGATTCCCCACTGGTGGATGACCTGAGGCAGCTCTGCTGGCAGAGCTGAGACAGAAGCACAGCAAACATTTTTCAGGCACAGTAATTGTGTATCTTGGGGACTCCCAGTCCGGTTTTGTGTTGTACTGGTCACAGCCGAAGAGATTTCTAACACTACCAACACATTACAAATGACAGGCCAGAGCCATTACTGTGTTTTAATACTAAAATAAAAATACAATGATCATAGTTTCCTATATCTCTTCCAATCCTTTCTAACATGTAATTAAACATGTAAAAAAAAAAAACATGTAAAACTTTTTTTTTTTTTTTTTTTTTTTTTGCATGTAACGTGAAATAAACATGTAAATAAAACATTTGGTCATTTCCTTCATCTAAGAGGATGCTGTCTTTCCATCCTGCCTGTGCCCTGTATCTGGGTAGCCTTTGAGTCCTGCAACACAGTTTTTACAAAGCTGTAAGTAGATGCACGCTTGCAGTGGCTTAAAAACTGTTTGCATCTCATTTTAGATGTGGCTGTACACATGAGCTGTTTGGGAGCCGGTCTGAATGGACGTGGGAGAAGGCCCTGGGGGATGAGAAAGGCTCTTTGACCCCTCTCTGATGCAGCACCAGAACAGCCGCCCTCACACCCTCGGCACGAAGGCCCTCCACTTCTCATCTTCTCCCCATGCCTCATGAACATGGGCAGCACAAACAGCCACCCGGGGGAAGAGGAAGGCTGAAGCCTTCTGCCTCCAGCTGTCCCCAGGAGAGGAGGAAACAGGCAGCAGCTGGAGTTGTGCCCCCATACATCTCCTTGCAAACCTGTGTGCTGAGAAGAAGAGCTGCTTGGGGGGGTGTTTGTGAAGGAAAGGGGGTGTGGGAGTCGTGGGTGCTACTGGAGAAGGGTGTGAGGAGGAGGACTGTGAGGAGATCGGGAAGTACAAGGAACTTAATATGTTAAGTACATTAAAAGGATACTTGATTATCGCTGGCCGTTTAGCAGGTGCAATTTCAGTAGGTATTAATGGTCAGGCTCCAGGAGGGGAAGTGCACTCCCATCAGGCAGCTGACCTTTAGAGCAGCCCGCGGCAGTGAAGAGAATCAGCACAGGCACACCGATAAAAAAAAAAAAAAAAAAAAAAAAAAAAAAAAGCTTGTTTATTTATTTGTCACTGATACCTCACCAAGTAAACGACTCCATGTTAGCTTAGCTCAGTCCTGGCAGCTGCTCCTTTCATAAGCCCCATTTCTCACCTACCTGCAGCAAATGATGCATCTTCAGGTATTTGTTCAGTGCAGACTCCGAAGCACAGACTCCCTGTGCTGTGCTAAACTGTAAATACCAGTTTCTGAGCTGCTCAGCACGTGTGGTTTCTAAATAATCTCATAGGATATTCACTCGAGGGAAAGTTCATTACACGTAAATTATTCTTTAACAGTGACTATTGACTGCAAAAACACGGACCACAAAATTAATTTACCTTTAGCTGTATTAGAATGATGACAGTTTCAAATAATTCTAAAATAAGATGATGCTTTAAGGAGCAGATATATCTTGTCAGCGGCTTAAAATTAGATCATATATTCTGCATGACTGAAATCTGCTCCTTATAGGATGTGCATGCACATGTGTGTGTGGGAGAGGGGAAAGAAAAGGATCTTTTTACTACTCTTCTCATCTGCACTCTTCAATTCCGAAAGGGAATTTTAGATTAAACCAGAAGGGAATTAATTGTAATCGTGAGGTTTTGTTGTGGACAGTCTCCTCTGAAATTCACCCTTTGCAAACTGCCTCCTGTCACGAACACCTAAGGTAAAAGATGTTAAGCAGGTGAGTAACTTTGCGTCAAAGAAAATGGAAAGTGAAGCAGGGTTTATTATTTATTTATTTATTTTGGTGCTACATCTGTACTACTGATCATGCCAGCCCTATAGCCGATGGTTTATTTGGAAAGGCCTAACCGCACGTTCAATACTTTCGGGTGCTCCCAAGGACTAACTTTTGGGGCAGCAGGAGGACAGCGGGGTGATTGGCCAGCTCTGCCCCTGCTCAAAGCCAGCACCCTTCATGTCAGCCCTGAAAACCAGGGGCCTGCGGGCTTCGTTCTGAAGACAGAAGCAGGATTTAGCGCTGCGGAGGAGGATGAAGGGCAGTGCCCGAGCAGGGCTGGGTGACACAAGCAGCATCCCCACACGAGGGGACGGGGCAGCACCTGAGGGAGCCCCCTGCTCCCCTCAGCCCCGCCGTTCCCCCCGGGGAACCGCGGCCGCTCCTCGCCCGGCCGCCAGGCGTCGCCGCCACCCTCCCCGCGGCGGAGCCCCCGCCCCGAGCCGCCCCGAGCCGCCCCCCGCCTCCTCCCGGCGGGCGGCTCCGGCTCCTCCGCCTCCGCCCCGAGCCGAGCCGAGCCGGGCCAGCGGGCGGCAGGTGAGGCGAGCTGCCTCGACGCCTCTCCGCTGCGCCTCCTCCTCCTCTTCCTCCTCCTCCCTCCCGCCCCGCGAATGGCTGCCGGCTGACTGGCAGCCGAGGCGGCCACACGGGGCGGCAGCCGCCCGGCGCACACCTATAAGGACCGGCGGGGAGGGAGGGAAGGGGGCGCCCGGCGGTGAGGGACTGCGTGTGGCGGAGCTCCGCGCTGGTGGTCGGCGGGGAGGAGCCGAGCGCTGCCAGCAGCCGCCGTGCTCTGTGGTCCCGGTGAAGCCGGCAGCGAGGGGGCAGTCCCGCAGCGCACCCCGCACGCCTTCCTCCTCCTCCTCCTCCTCCTGGTCTCCGGCAGCGGCGCCCGAAGGATGCGGAGCGGCGGAGCGCGGGCGGCGGCGGGGCGCCGCGGGGGGACCCGCTGCTGCTGCGCCGGGCGCCGCCGCCCCTGCGCGCTGCGCTGGGCAGCGCCTCAGTGAGCGCCGTGGCCGCGGCCGGCCGGGCTCGCTGCTGCTGCTGCTGCAGCTCCCGTCGCCGGAGGAGCCGCGAGCAGCCCCGCTCCGCTCCGAGCCGGCGGCGGGGGCCGCCACAGGTGCCTCGGGGCCGGGGGCTGCCCCCCTCAAGCCCCGGAGCCCTGCGGAGCGCGGCTTGAGTGAGTCCGCCGTGCCTGCGCTGCCCCCGGGGCCATGGCTCTGCTCCGGCTGCTGCTGCTCCTGCTGCTGGCCCCGCGGGGGCTCGGCGCCGCGGCCAGCCCCGGGCAGGCGGCGCAGGGCCGGGAGCGGGCGGCCAGAGGCAGGCAGGCTGTTTACAACCACATCAAGAGCCGGGAGCCTCCCCCGGCCCCGCGGAGCCGCTCTCCGGAGAGCACCATCTTGGCGCAGCGGCTGGCCGAGGAGGTGCCCCAGGACGTGGCCTCGTTCCTCTACACGGGCGACTCCCGGGAGCTGCGGCGAGCCAACTGCTCCGGCAGGTACGAGCTGGCCAGCCTGGCCGGCAAGTCGCGCTTCACCTCCCACCCGTCCCTGCACGGGGCCCTGGACACCCTCACCCACGCCACCAACTTCCTCAACATGATCCTCCAGAGCAATAAGTCGCGGGAGCAGAACTTGCAGGAGGACCTGGAGTGGTACCGAGCCCTGATCAGGAGCCTCCTGGAGGGGGACCCCAACATCTCCAGGGCAGCTATCACCTTCAGCACGGAGCCTTTCTCCTCGACCCCCCAGGTTTTCCTCCAGGCCAGCCGGCACGAGAGCCAGATCCTCCTGCAGGACTTGTCCTCCTCGGCTCATCGCCTGGCGAATGCCTCTGTAGAGACAGAGTGGTTCCACAGCCTGAAGCGCAAGTGGAGGCCCCACCTGCACAGGAAGGTCTTGAACGCAGGCCCCAAAACTTTGGAGAACAGCTGGAAGAGGCGTGAGAGCTTCACGGCGGATAAGAACCACATCAGGTGGTCCTCGCCTTACCTGGAGTGCGAGAATGGGAATTACAAACCCGGCTGGTTAGTGACTCTCTCGGCGGCTTTCTATGGACTGCGACCAAACCTTCTCCCTGAATTCAGGTAGGAGGGGGGGCTCCTCTGCTCGCTGCCTGTTCGGAAGGGGGTAAGGTGGGCTTCCCCATCTTGCCCCCTCCTCAGGAAGGCTGTGCTGTGCCTCTGCTGTGTGACCTGAGCAGCCCTTCCCTGGCTGGCTGCTCAGTCACACCGCAGTGCAACCTCAGGCCTTCCTGTTGAGCGTCACCTTCATGTGTCTTAGGGAGCTGTTGCTCAGGAGGATTGCTTCTATCTCAGTCCGTAAAGCCGTGTTTTCTTTAACTGCTCTCACTGAAACAGGTGTGTATGTGGACTATGTGCAGGGCATCTCTCTGGAAGAGAGGAGATAGCAGGAGCTGCCAGTTGCAGGTTATTTCTTTGCAAACGATCTTTACCGAGCTGTTATTTCTTACTTTGCTGCAGAACTAAAAGTAGCTCAACCCCAGCTGTGATTTTTTTAACCAACTGGGAAACAATGTTGTCACCCTGGTAAACTGCAGTTCCTGGTCTTCAGGGCACATCCACTGTGGGGTGCTCAAGCCTGGTCAGTGTGTAGGTGATTGTTTGCCACTGCAGGTTTCTCATAGTGCATGTGGTTACAGCCTAAACCAGCAGTTGGGAAGCTTTCTTTAGGGCACTGTTTGTAGGATCCCCACCCCATTGCAAAATTGTATAAATGAGACCTGGCACATGTGAAGAATTGCTTGTTTTCTACTGCTGTTATCTCTAGGAGTTTGCCACTGTGCTGTGACTAGCAGAGAGGAGGATACGGAAGGGCTCTTATAACTTGTTTTAACAGCAAAAAAAAAAAAGATGTGTCTAAGGAATGAGAGCAACCTGTGGGGTATGAGATGTCCGGTTTTTGCACTGGCACATTTGTAGTGGGGATCATGTGTAATTCTGCCGGGGAATGCCCACTCAAAGCAGCTTTAGTGAAGCAGTTTTCCTTTTTCAGGAAGTAAGGGAAGAGCACAGAATTTGCTTTGTGCTGTGATTGAGTGGTGGGTGAAGACATCTAACAACACAGTGGAAATGGAAGAGGTTTTGTCACACTCGAGTGCCCAGACAATTGTGTGTATGAACAGTGGCTTTCTTGGCTTAGTTTGAGATCTGGTGGGATCAAGTAGGTATGAATGCAGTCATGTATTCTCATCTTAAAAAAAAAAAAAAAAAAAAAAAAAAGTTGAATAAAGAGAGGATGATTATGTATGAAATTACCTTTTGCTCTTCACACTTCTGGGGCTGGTAGGCTTAGGGTAGAATGAGCTCATCTGCAGTCTGTTGCTGAATTCCTTCCTCTCAAGACCGAAAGCCAAGAAAAGCTGTACTGCAGAGCTCTCCTGGACCCCAGCAGGGACTCAGACAAGTTCAGGGAACTTCCTGTAGTTTGAAATATTTGAACAAACTTAAGGATGCAGGTGAAAGCTAGTGTAGGCAGAGATTCTCCTGTTGGGGACAGAAATTCATGTAACCTGAAGAACCTTTAGGCTGGAGGTGGGGTTGCAGCCACCAACTAAGTATCAGAGAAATTAGATCTTGATATGAAATCTAACAAACCTTTGTTACCTTCAGCTGAAAGAAGAGCAGGTCTCTTCAGCAGCAGAGACCAAGCATCAACTTCAGCTCTGTGCCAAGCTCCTATGATGCCAGGAAGCATCTCAGTGGTGTAGGTTTCTGCTGTGGTAGCTCATGCACAGGACACACCAGGTCCACTTGGCAGTAACCCTGGCCAACCAAGGCTACCAGTAGGGGTCCTCCTGGGCGCAGTACAGAGCACTGCCAGGTTTCCTGATCTTCCCGGCCTCCATTTACTGTGTGGGATTCACCTCAGTTAAGAAAACAATCATTTGTTGCAACTCAGATATTTTGGAGGGCATCCTATAGGCACATTTAAGCTTGGAGAACTGAATTTTCATTTAGATGTTGCAATGGGGTATTATAGGTGTTGTATTACTGTTGTACTGCTGTGGAATTGAACAGTTTGGACAAAGTTCTTGTATCAAACCCAGAGAGGTGTTGATAAACACTTCTAAGAAAATCTCAGGATGTTTTTCTGAGACAACTTGCAACTCCATAAGAAAGCAGGTGAAAAAGTGTGTGTATGTATATATCTTGGCAAAGTTAAATGATGGTTCCAGTGTTTCTAGTTTGAGATATGTTACATGAAAGATGGCCTCTAATACGCTTATCGTGTGTGATATTGAGGAAATAACTCTGCAGCTACATAGAAAATACTAAAACCAAAATAAACTTCTTCCAAGACTTGCGGGACATCTTGGTAGTTACACAATATTTTTAGTACCTGATAGGTGTGTAGCCTCAGAGTGAGTTCTGAAGAGGATAAACGGTCTGAAATATAAGCACGTAGAATAAAAATGCAAGATCTAATACAGCAATTAGTACTAGTGTTCTAATAACTACAAGGTCCCTCATGAAATAAGCCTTATTTCCCCTCACCATCTGTCTGTGAGTGACACAATGGTTTAACTTTAAATTCCTATTTAAGGCCCATATGGTAAAAAGCAGCATGTATTTTAGACTCCATCTTTTTCAAAAGCCACATTGGTTCTCTCAATGAAATATCCCTGAACCATCTGTTAGGAACACTTAATGGCTCAGCTTACATGCTCCTTCCATTTAATAGCCTGGTATGGGATCACTGACGGTACTTTAGTGTGTGCCCCTTTAATGCTCCTCTTACAGTTCATGTACTTTCTTCTTTGCTGACATTAGGTTTATGGTGTGCCATGTTGGAGTAACAGAATCATGAACTCATTTTCTTCATGGAGAAGCATCTTTTCAGGCTGTAGAAGGAAAAGCCATTGCCCCTACCTTTTGGTGTATCTTCTGTCCCAGTAACAGATGGGTACACTGCCCAATACAGTAATGGGAAGAGTTTTAAGAAGATGAGCCTAATAATTACTACTGGTTTTGTTCAGTACGTGCTACTACTGCAGTACTGTCATCAATGAGGTTCTGCAAATGCAGTTGCAAGCAAAGCATCACTTCTATGTGGTGAAGGGTTGGGCCTGCAGTCAAAGGATGTGACTGTTACAGGCACGGGGCTCTTGCAAACAGCTTGCTATTGGCCTTTAATTTTGTACTCCCCCATATAATTCTCCCTTCACATGAGGTGGAAGACAAACTGTGAAGTGAAGGCCAAGAAGGAGAATGTCTTTTTAATTCTCTTGACAAGGTTATTGTAGGCCAACTACTGAGATAAGTGAAGAAACCAAAGACATGTTGGTTGTGCTGATGAACGTACCGCAAGCTGTCTGAGGCCAGTGGGACCATATCAGTGGTGCTGCCTTTGCACTGCTTCTTAGCAGTGCTTGCTGGTGTCTCATCTGCTTTCCCTGACCTTTGTTCTGCCCAAAAGGAAGGGAGGCGATGCTCCCATCTGCTTAGTGAATACAGTGCAGGCTCATTTTGAAGCAGGGAGGGGATTCACAGAGACTGGAAGTCATCTGTTGGTGACATTAACCATTCCTTCTTCATTCCAAAGTCTACGCTGACGCAGCTGGAATTCAACATCTAATGTGTCTAATTGCTCTACAGCTCTTGTGCTGCACAGGGTAGAGCATTGGTAGTGTTTGTTGTTAGTCTGTGACCTTCCTCTGCTACTTTCTGTTGCTCAGTGACACTGAGCCACGTTCTGCAGCCCACGAAGATCCAGCTGGACTCTGCAGCCTTGCTGTGGAAGCAGAAGGGTGTGAAAAGCTTCACCTCATGGCTGTGGTCCATTTGCTAAAAGCACTCACTCGGCCTCTAGAGGGGAAATGGGAGGCTCTCATTGCTTCAGCACTCCAGTGGGTGGGTGGGGAGGATTGCTCCTTGATCTGGAAGGAAAGTGTGCAAGTAGTCTCCTACTAGGAGCATATGAGATTTTTTCCTTTTTCTAAAAAATAATAATAATAAAAAAAAAATCCATTCTCCTCAGTTATTGAGCCAAATCTCCTGCTCACCAAAGCCCGCTTAATGTAATCAGTTGACGCAACTTCATCTTAAAGTAGGTAGTTTTCCCTCTTGGCTCTCCACTTCCCCAGCCTGATGGTTGGGATAGCTTCTTCTGATTTCTGATCTAAATTTATTCAGTTAAATATCCATTTGTTCCTGCTCCAGAACTGCCTTCTGGCTGAAATAGCTGTCTGCAGATGTTTACTGCCCTGACCTATTTATAGGCAGCAGCAGGTCCTTCTCCACCTTTGGTTACTGGGCTAAAGAACCCAGCCTTCTCTAGCCTCCTGTCAGGAGCTCTCTGTTGCCATGGTCCCTATTTTCAAGTCCTGTTCCAGCATTCCTTGAATATGGTTAGTCAGATTTGTGTGCAGTGTTTCAGCCTCGTGCGATGACATCAATTACTCCCAAACTCTGATGTATGAGCTGTTGCTCTTGCAGTTCAGAACGTTCTCGTGTGCTGCTCTCATTTTCTTTACTGTTGTCGTGAAGTATGTCAGCATTTTGGGAAGTGGTCATTGCTTACTTTTTTCATCTAGCAGGCCTGAATCCCTTTAGGGTGAAGGAATGGTTCTGCCTCTCTGTGTTCCAGTCAGGCCGTGTTTCACCAAATACAGGGCAGCATTTGCAATCAGTTGCCTCAAGGACTGCTGTGAGGATGCAATGGCATAATGGCTGTTCTGGCAGAAAGGAACATACTCAACAAGCTGAGTAAAGCTTTGTTTTTTTGGTTTTTGAACAATCCTGTGTTCTGCAACAGCTGTGGGTACCTTCGTTCTGAAGTTTGGCTGAATCAACTGTTGTTTCCTAATATTTTTTCTTCCTGACATTTATTCCTTCTCTCTTAATTATTTGAAATGTATTCCTTGGTGCAAAGATTAATCTTTATTGCACAGTTCAATTCAGCTATTTTTTTTTCCCTAAAGGCAGTGTAATGTAATGATTTCCACTGTACTATTAAAAATTACTCAAACCACTCTAGGGTTATCCCATAATGGGGTGCTTAGTTAAGGAAACATTACTGAAGGCAAATTCTACCATAAAGGTAGAACTACATATGACAAGTAATTTCTTAGGGAATATGCTTCTGCTAAATATTTCACAGGTGTTAAATTGGTAAAATACCCACAAAAATAGACTTTAAAAGAGAGTTTTCAGAACTTGAATCACATTTAAAAGAAAAAAAGTTACAAGTTCTGACTTTAACCACCTCTTTTAAAAAAAGTTTCCCCGTTTCTTTTCAATCTAGTCTTAGTACTGAACTCGGAAAACAAAATTCAGTTTAACTTTTTAAGGAGGGATATTAAGTGTTGTGGCATGATGTGTTAGCTGTATAATCTTGAAAATATTTTAAAATGGTGAGGCTGACATCTTCTTCTATACCATGTCCTGGCCCATACAACATGATTGAAGGTGTGGGCGGATTTAGAATGGATTTTGAAAATGAAAAGGAATAATTTGTTTCCTCAAACTAAAAGTTTTGGATTTATATTCCTGAAAAGAGGTGAGAACAAAGAAATGTCTACTTAACATGATTTATTGTTGGTTAAAGAACCCCCTCCCCAGTATTTTTTTTTTTAATGTTCTCTATACAGTCAGTGATGTATGTGCCTTTTACGTATTAGGCCATGGCTGAGAATAAACTAAATGATAATGAAAAAAAAAAGGAACAAGGAGTAAGGAATTCTTTTTGGAAGCATGCTTTGGATTTCTTCCCTGTTGGAGAAACAGTGGGGTATTTGAAGAAAGAAGCTAAATATGACCAGGAGAGGACTGAAACATGTGTTTGTGACAACACTTATGTAGCATGTGGTAAGTTGGAATAAAAGGAATGAGCTTTTTAGGTCAAACTGCTACTTCCAATCCTCTGTTCCCTGCCCCTATCCTCCTTGGGTAAGGCTTCCAGCACAGCAGGCTATCAAAGGTCTTTTGAAGGGAGTGGGCATGTGACAGTTCTCACTATCGGAGATACAGCGCCAGGACTGTCACCTCCTATTCTGTCTATTCATGAACCTGAGCTGAGATTGAGAAATGTTCCCAAAGATAAGAACAAAAGTATTGCGCTGTTAGGTCAGATGAGAGGCTTATCTAGTTCTGTCTCCAAAAGCAGCTTCTGGCAGGCACTTAGGAAGCAATATAAGAAGTGTTTGAGTATCTTGGTTATATTCCATTTACAAGTAATAAGCAATACAAAAACTTTGCCTTTCAGACTGCATCTGAAAGGGCATTGATAGTAGGTATGGATTAAACTGATATCTGTAATTTAAACGTATTTTTAACCCATTTTTGTCTTCTACAATATAATTTAGCTTTGCTTTCCATAATATAATTGAGCTGTTTAAAGAGCAATTATTACTTTCTATTTTTAAATTTGCTGTGTGATAAATTTATTTGGACATCCATGATCCTTGTCTTACAAAAACACTTTTCCAGCATTCTGCATTCAACTTCTCTGGGCCAGTCAGATTTAGTTGTGTTGTACGCTGTATATTTTTATCACCTGCAAAGTTTGTCAGGGTTCACCTGGTTTTGATCCCTTTTAAACCTGTTGAGCAAAGCAGGCATAACTGTGGTGCCCAGCTTGTTAGCATCCCTACAGGTGAGAGCTGACCTCCTGTCACACTGATGCTCTCCAGAATGGCTGAGCAGTGGAAGCTTCCTTGGCTCTAAAAGAGTGTAGTGATTAAAACAGTTTGCTTTCTGTAAAGGCTCTGTCATTTGAGTTCTTTTCAGATTATGATTGTCTACTGGCCTGACGGATTTTATTTTGGACTGCCTTTTTCTGAGATATTTGACAACTTTTTGGTTGTTTTGGTTAGATTTTACGCTTCTAACGTGCTGATCCTATAATATTTCTTATTCTTTGTCTTGCCCTCTTGCTTGAGTTTATGCTCCTCCAGGTTCCTTTTTCTGAACATTGGCTTCCACTTTTCATTTCTAAAATTCCCCTACTACCTTGTAAATCTTTGGTGTCAGAAGTGCAGCTGTAGTTAGGCTGAGGTCATCTCTCCTGTGTAGGATCCTTCTCATTCAGAGCTCTTCTTGTTCCTAACTTCCTCATATCACTGTCTGTTCTCTCCACCTGTCTTGTTGACCCTATGGATAGTAATGGGAATATTTGAAAAATGCCTGTTTCTTATTGAACTGTCTAAACTTGGTTCCAAGACCTTTTTTCATAAGCAGAATCTAATGCAAGTGGTACCCTGCCATTGCTGACACTGCACCCTTCCTCAATGAGGTGGTGCCTGGTCACAGAATTTAGACGCTAGCAGTCCTTAAACACAAATCCTCCAGCAAAAATATCACCACCCCTCAAAGCATCTAGGAAATTCTTTAACTAAAATGCAGGGAAGTCCTCAGGCAGTGCTGCGTGCCATAAATCTGAAGGCTGAATTGAATATGAAATAACTCTGCAGACAACAGAGGAGTCAGCTTTAAGTATTCCACCCTTGTAGTGCTCTTCCAAATGGCCTACAGGGATTTTCTTTGCAGGTGAATCCTAATTCGTGTGCCCACACTGCTATACTGCACTCTTCAGTTAAATTTATTTTTAGTGAAAGCTGTTTCTTCTGTGAAAGTGGGCTGAAAACCAGCAGTCATGCTATGGCTAAGGAATCAGGCAAGTCTGTCTGTCCTGACACTAAGAAATTAGTGATAACTGAGTGACCAAATCAAAATCATGTTATATGTAATATCACAGTAGGTTTGTATGAATCTGGTGGCTACATTACAGTGCAAAGGTGGTGATAATTCTAGGGACATCAAGGTGATGTGGAATCCCAAATCTGAACTTTCGAAAATAACTTTGAACACACAGAAGCTGTTGATTACCAGTAAGATCTTTACAGCTGAAGGTCACCTGTGAATTTGACAGCGGGATTTTCTTGGATGGCCAAAGACGCTTTGAAGTGGACTCAGGTGCAACATTTGAAAGCTAATGTTCTTGAATGAGCCAGTTTGCAAAATGAGAAGGCACAGAGGTTTCCAACCTGAAAACCTTTGCTATGCTAATTACAGTATGCATTTATCTAGAGGTGTGTAGATTTGCAGATTTGGGACATCAGTACAGAATTCATTTTTCTCATTTCATTTTTTTTTTTTTTTTTTTTTTGGTAAGGAAGACTTCTCAAGGATAACTTGTGGGGTGTGAATGAATATGGTACTAAGAACCTAGGAAGGCATTTAGATTTGAGGGATGATGTCTGCTTTGGCATGGAGTAACCATGCCTGATACCTTAATTGTGGCTGGTGAGGGCCATTTGTTTGTCTCTTTAAACCCACCACAGTGATTTTGTTTTCCCCTGGTTTCTAACGCAACACATCATGAGGAAGTTTACATTCTACTGAGGCATGCAGGATTCATGCTTAGACAGGATTTGTCATCAGTCAGATGAAATATATATGGTATTGTTGGTGCTTTTGAAAGGCTTCGTTATAACTTGGAGAGATTTTTCTCTACAACCTTTTAATGTTAAAGGATCTGCTACTGTATCTGGTTCTCTTTACGTCTAAATTTCAGAAGGTTTCTCTGATTCTTCAATTAATAGGCTTTAATGCCCTTGATGTTTACTGTTTATTACAGAACTGATTATTGTAAGGATCTTATTCATACATTTGGTATCAGATTCTCCTATTTGCCTGCGATGCTTACAGACACAGCATTAAGTGAACAAACCTAGAAGACAAATTTTGAATGCCTGTTTAGCTGAGCTACGATGACCTCTGTGCCAAAAGCTTCTGAAGATCTAGAGGACAAAGACATTGTTTGTCACCATTTGAATGCAGGCAGGCTGTTCTGTGCAGCTCTGGCTTGAGCTGGATGGGAGAAAGGGAAGATGTTCCATCTGTGTTTTTTTTTTTTTTTTTTTTTTTTTTTTTATAGTGAGACAGTACAGGCAAAAAAATCTTCTGTATCTACAGGTTTTACAACAAGTTGTTACAATGAAATATTATAACTACTGAAACTATCAAGATAGCTGGTAGGTTGAGAAAATAAGCTTAAATCAATTTCTGGCACAGATTTTGAGGCAAACAGAATGCCAACAAACAGTGGTACTGGAAATTAAGACAGACATGAAAGCCTCTTAAGTCAAACCTCTGACCCGACAAAATCCTTGATGACATACTTCAATGATTATCTGTTATGTACAATTCAACCAATTCTTCATCTATAGTTGTCCAAAATGTTAAGCACAAACTTTAATCTTTAGTGTTTTTTTGTGTGTGTAAGGACTGTAAAATTGTGGCAGAAAACAAATATTTATAGTTATAAGGAGATTAACAAAATATACTTACTTGCCAGATGGTCCACAATTACCAGTAATATTGTTATTAACTTATCACAGTGGCTTGAGTTCAGCCAGGCAGCACTGTCAGCGTGGATGAATGTGTTATGCTGACAAACTGAGTTGACTGTCATACAGTTGACGTTTGTCTTGATCACTTCTATTGAGAGAGCAGATTATTTCTGCAATTATTTCCAGTTAGTCCAATAAATGTAACACTTACAGGTAGTTGGTCTGTATACATAATAGGAGGATGTGTTCTTCCATATGTTCCATTTTCCGAATGCTGAATCAAAAATAAGTGAAAATGTGGGTGTCTAGCTGGGCTGTGCCAGCTACTGTATTAATCACAGATGAATTTCAGAAATACAGCATCACGTACATATTGGTGTACCCTATGCGTAATGTTGGTAGGGTATGAGTCTGAGATGGTGTTTTCAAATGGCAAAGCGTCCCAAATGAATGCAGTATAAGTCTGTACCATCATGATGCCTTTCGTAAATGCCACATGTACACTTAAACTTCTTTCCTTTGAAAGCGTTATGTATCATCAAGTAGTTGCAAGAGCCTGGTACTACCTCAGCAGAACTGTGACGTTACCATGAGACGAGCATATTGCAGAGGTACAGTGAAAAAGGGTTAAAATGTGCCGTGAGGGAAGACAGTGGAAAGCTGTAGTATTTTTTAACACTCAGGAGAGATCTTCATAGTCCTGCTTCTGGACTGCACTGTTCTTCCTTCCTGTGGATTTTCACCACAAACTCATAAAGCCCTGGGAAAAGGACAAAGCAGAACAGCGTAACTGTATCAGAAGTTCAGGTTGTGCTACAGAACTGCAGACACAAGAAGGTAGAAAGGATAGAAATATCTGTACCGAGGTCTTGAAGATTGGGCTTTGTGGAAAGGCAAGTGTTCTTGTGAGAAGTTTTAACATGAGAATTCAAATGGAAAACGCGTTGTTTAAAATCAAAGTACTTTGTAGTGTTTCTGGATAAAGCGTTGTGGAAATAGTTTGAAAATAAGTAATTGTGGCTGTTCAGCCACATTGGCCTGACAAAAAACTGTCAAAACTCAAACATGAAATGGAAGTGCATGAGAGGTGGAAGCAGGCTCAGGTAATCCTACTCTGCAGACTTTGAGTGTGGATGGGGTTGGGGAAACCAAAGCACATCTGGGGTTGGATCTGACAAGAAACATGAAGGGCAACAAGAAACACTTCTGTAAGCATGTTGTTAGCAAACTTAGGGCAGGGGAAAAGGTGGGCCTGCTGCTGAAGTGGATGCTGGACCTTGGACGGGAGGACATGGAAATGGTCAGTGATACCACTTGGCAAACTCTAGCTGTGTGTGTGTGCTTTGTAACTATTCCTCATGCCCCAGCAGTGATCAGTTTACCCTTCATTTTCATTTTGTCTCTTTCCAGAAGCCTTTGTAGAGGGAAAGGAGAGTTGCCTCTTTGACCAGTTAAAAAATAAATGCATGCAAGGGAAAAGCTTTCCCTGTAAAGGAACTGAAGGCCTACTTTCCTAAGGTGTTTGGAGAGTCTCCCAGGTGAACCTGTTGCAGCCTTAGTAAGGATATATCAACACTCTTTTTCCTACCACATAAACTAGTTTCTTTAGAGTAGTCAGTGACAACCTAATGCTTGAGAGACCCTTACCAAAGTCCCTTGTGTATAGGATGAACTGAGAAGGCAGGGACTTGCCCTAGTCCTGGGCCTGCTGCTTGCTTCATGCACTTGAGCTCTTTACACCTGTGTGCAGCTAAAGTGAAATCATTAATAAGCAGGTCTTGTCCCTGGCCTACACATTAGTATTTATGTTCAGAAAAGTCCAGAAAATACCAGAAATCTACCTGGTGGGGTCTGCGTGTGACCTGTTGAGGAGTTAGTTACATCTGCTTATTCTATGTACTCCAGGAACAACTGAAGCAGGTGTCTTCTCACGACGTTAAGATAAGCCTGTAACCCACCAACATAAACATTTTAGGGAGCATTAGTGTGTACAGTGTGGCAGCTTTTCCCCTGAGGCCAGTGGTTACCGGGAACCATGGAAAAAGAAATTGGGAGGGGAGGAACTGTAGTTTTAGCAGTCCCTGAGGAGGCTGATGTTCAAAACAAGACTGGAAATAGAGCTATGAATTAAAAATATTTTTGTGTATTCCAAAAGCATGGTGTGTGCTATTTCCAGCTGAATTTGCCACAACCTATGCTTAGATATTTCAAGAGATTTTAAAGCGTGTCCAGTATCAGATTGTGTAGATTTTAGCAGGAGATAGAGGCAAGGGGATGAAGAGCATCTGTACGAACTTCTTATTTTGGCACATAGGTTCCTAATGCAGTCTTCCTCTGATTCCTTGTGTTTCTCCAATGACTATCTAGCATGTATGAGGATAAATGTCCAGATATAGCTGGTGTGGACACTTTGCTCTTGGTCATACTGCTGTTAGATAAGAGGGAGCAGTATTGTCCTGTTTTGAGCAAGCTTGCCCTTACCCATGTTCTGATTTCGTTCACAAGCGACCCCTTAAATGTATGGCTCTGTAGCACTATTATTTATTGTTACAATTCTTACATATATTGTACTTTAGTTAAAAGAGTCAACATGCTTTGAGGTGAGCAAAGGTGACCATGTCCTTGGTCCTCTGAGATCTCTTGGGAAAAGCTTTTGGTGCATCCCAAGGCCTGAAGAGGAGATCTCTGAAAAGTGTGACTATGGTATGTTGAATCTGACAAAGCTCTGAAAGTGAAGAACAGTCTGTACAGTGCCTTTGGAAGACCTAGAGAATGGTATCTTAAGAAATGATTTAGAAGCATTTTGGTACCATTGATGTAACTACAGCATGTATGTTAGGCTATTTGTTTCTGAAATCTGACATTAGGAAATTAAGAGGTAATGTCGCACCACTTCTGTCCTTGGTAAAGGTGAGGATTAGTAGCTGGGAGGGTAGTCCACTGCCTGAAAGGGGGCTGGTGGTTGTTGTGCCATGCAAGGTCACATGGTGGAAATCAAAGCTTTAGTCTGAAGTGGCTGAAACTGTTGACTTTTAAGAAGTGGTACCCTAGACTTAGAAAATCAGTAGAGAGCATTTATCAGTTGAGTGAGTCTCTTATGACCTACCAAAATTTGCATGGCAACATTTTTGCCAAGTCCAGAGCAGTCACAGCTACTTTCACAAGCTGATGCTATAAATGTTCCACATCTGAAGTCATCTTGGAGATGATTTTAGAGAAAATGAGGAAATTGTTGGAGGTTTTTTTAGAAATGTGACTCCAAACTTACAGCTTTTGTTTTCTTGTGGTGATTTCTGAGTTTCTTTTTATAAAATGGAGCACTGGGTTTGAAATTGGTTGTTAGCTCTTCATTTATAAAAAATTAAGGGGAACTTTTGATGAAGAAAACACAAACGTTCTTGGTGTCCAACTAAAATAGTTCAGACAGTCATCAAGGACTTGTGTATGGAGGAACCTTTTTTTTTTTTTTTTTTGGCTTTGTAGGCATCAGTGGCCTACTCCTGGACTGTGCTGCCCTTCTGTAGTGGCTTGCATCTCTGTGAGAGGAATTAAATTGCTGATATATCAATGTAGTCAAGGAGATGTGCAGAGAGGGGGGTCTGGGTGTGAATTTTTGCACAATGGTTTTGGCAAACATCATTCCCTGGGGTAAAAGGGAGGATGTTGTCACCTGGCATGGCAGTCACGTATGGTTCTGGGTACTCCCTGGCCTCAGTGCTCAGTGTGCCCTCTGGGTTGGCTGGTGAGGCTGTTGGGGTCTGAGACAGAGCAGGTCACTCATTGTGCTTATTTTAGTTCTTTTCTGCATCGTAAAATGTGAAGGGTGTTAAATTATTTGAGTGTGTAACTTATTCATACCTGCCACCTTACATCTATCGAGTGCATGAGATTTGCAGCTTTCATGCCATAATGCAACTCAGTTAGCTCTAACATATGAATATGTCTCTGCGAGCATGGCTTTGGGAGCACAAAACTCCACATTTCTCTTCTCAGACATATCAAATTCCATATTTAGAGGACAAATGTAGTTCTGCTTGGCAGGTTATAGCATTGTAAAGAAGTTTGGTGTATTTCTGTAGTCATCGTGTTCAAGGCTGTTTTCTCTTTTTCAGAGGTGTCGTTAAAGTGGACATAAATCTGCAGAAGGTGGATATCGACCAGTGCTCGAGTGAGGGGTGGTTCTCGGGAACACACAGATGTCATCTCAACAACTCTGAGGTATGTTTGTAAGGAACCAAGCTAAACCTCAACAGGGAGTCTTTCCATTATGAATAACTTTCTGTAGTATAAGTGCTAGCTGTTCTATAGACTCTAAATGTGGTTTATGGACTGGACAGACCTTCCTGTGCAAGGTGTTATGGTATGCATGAGTTTCAGGAATGCCTGCAGTTTAGGAATATTGGCATTAAAGCAGAAGTTAAGTTACTGTGCAGAAATATTAGCTATAGGAACAAAGAATATCTGCGAAATGATTAATGAAGTTCTTGTGAGTCAATCAAAACCCATTATTTTACATTCAAAGTTAAAATAAACTTTAATATGAGTATCTCTTTTGAGTGGACAGTCTTATAAAATGCAGTAAAAGTGGCTAAAATGCTGGTACTGTTTATTCAGAGAAGTTTGGTCTCTTGCAAGAATGATGCAGAATAACAAAATTGGATGCTATAATTCTTTTTTAATAGAAATGCCAACATTTTGACAGAGCTGACTAAATGTTTCCGTTCAACTCCTTCCTGCTTCCCCTTTCTTCTGAAGGCCTGTGTCTGGCTCCGTCTGTCAATGTATCATAGATCATTCAGCTTGGCAAATCACATGTACGCAATGAAACTTAAAGCTACAATATATTCAGTGATTTTTTTGATTACATATAATGTTGTTTTCAAAGGTGCACATTTGTTATCTGTGAGACTGTTCTTCGTGTACTTCTGTACTTTCAGAAAGCACAAAGCACAGGGGAAATTGAAAGCTGAAAGAAATTTGAAAATTGAATGAAATTTGGAGTTGTTTACCAAACTACTCATAAAATGCAGTTCTATCCAAACCAAATCTAAATTTAGGAAAAGTTTGTTTTGAGGAATTCATTGGTTAACATTTTTGAGCAACAAAAACTCGGAATTGCTGTGAACACCTTTTTTGGTATTTTTCACTTTTTTTGTATATATTTTAAGAAAAAAATAAGAAATCAAATGTTGTTTGAGAAATAAAAACTAAATGTAAATATTTCTGCAAATGTTTTTTTTCTTTGTCAATTAGTTTTTGACTTCTAAATTGAAGGGAATGATTTTCGATGTCTCATGTTTCCTCCTAGAAGAAAATACTGTTCTGAGATCTGATAAACCTTGTTTTTTAGTGTATGCTAGTTATCCTGTACATGACTATGTGTTTTGACAAGTGCTCCTCCTTTTCCTAATGTCTTATGAGTAGAAATGTCAGCGGAGGGGTGGGATGGTAAGTTACGTTTCTTCCTGCAGCGAAGAAAAGGGAGGGGGAAAAGAAATCTTATGAGAAGACCAAGAAAAACACATGTAAAAGTACAATGGAAATAATGAAGAAGTATCACCGGCAAGCTTTAATGTACCTTTGGACTGGTTCAAAGCCCACTCTTAGCTGTAATGGGTTCTGAATCATGCTCTGTATTCTTAACATTAAGCAAAACATAATCCATGTGAAACCACACTGGAGGTAATTTCAAAACTATATATATATATTTTTCCAAATCGAAGTCCTTAACTGTGTGTCCTGCACACAGAAGAATGTAAAAAGCTACTCCCTCTTGAAATAAGGTGCAAGGCATGGACTACTAAGGCAGGGACGGTGTCTCCAGAAGATATGAGCCAGGGCTGGGTTCTCTGCAGTCTGGGCTTCACACTGCTGCTGAGAGCATGGTGAGTGTTTCTTACCTGCTGAGGGAGAGAATAACTTTTTTTTTTTTTAAACATTTTACTTAAGATGTGAGATGTACATTACAGATTAGTTCTTCATGCTGGGATATTGGGCTGATGTTACAAAGGATGCTCTATTTTTCATACTGGAAAGATGCATGATTTTATTTTAGTAAGCTTACTGCATAAATAAAATATATCTTCTGTTCTGCTTCTGCTCTACTTCTACAAAAGAAAAAAGAATGTCCTTGGCTGCTCTGCCAATTTTACTACCTAGACCTTCATGGTGTATCAAAGCCTCTTAGGCATCTAGTGACACCTAGATGTAGATACTTAAATGTAGGTGTCTTAACCTCAGATTTGAATTCCTCCTTTCTCTACTAAAGCACAGATAAGCAGTGTTACTCATGGGAACAGGAGTTGTTTAATGAGTGATGCTGTAATATGTGACCTGGGCTAATGTTCACAGCTTATGGTTTTAATAATGTGGGTAAGGAAACGAATGCCACTGCATGAACAGCTTTTCAACTCATACGTAGAGCAGAAACCTCTCATCTGCCCTTGACATTTATTAGTGTTAAATCAGCAAGGGTCTCATGGCTGAAAGAAGGTAATGCCAACCTCCCCCAGACCAACATGCAGCTTGTCAGCAGGGAGTGCTTTTCCTTATTGCATCTGAAGGTGATGAGACTCCTTGCCTAATAACAGTGACATTGCGGATAGGTAGTTGCTAGGAATAATCTGTGGACCATCTCCTTTTCCTCTGTGGTCGCTTTAGGAGGGGTCTTTTTTTTTTTTTTTTTTTTTTTTTTATAAAAACGGATCTCATATGCTGCTTTTTACAATTTTTTTAAACAAAATCTGCACTGTAGAGTAAGGGTAGGTTACATAGCTGTGCAGTAATGCCTTCCATACAGCATGTCTTATAAATGCTACTGAAATGATGTTGCCCATCCTTGCTTTCATCTTCTTAGATGAAGATGCAGAAATACCTGCTGATGCTGGAATGCTTTGTCCCAGGTTACAAAGTCAGTCTCAAGCAGAATAAAGAAAGGGGGCACAGATTTAAGCTTGTTAGACCCTGCTTCATCTTTTTTTTTTTTTTTTTTTTTTTTGAATGACTCGAGCATTCAGCAGTGCATTATTTTTCCACAGACCTTTTGGTAAGCCTTTGGCTTAGTCAAGTTCCCAGTTCTCTCTGGAATTTTGGTTACTGCACTGCCCTTACTGCTAGGCCAGGTACCAGTGCCATTAAGTCTAAGGCATAAAGCTCAATATTTCAGAGAGAAATCTCTTTTTCCTTGTCTAACACTACAAAAATATAGCAAGTGATAGAGAAAAGGGAAAGGAGGTGACTGAGGGAATGGAGAAAATAAAACAGCTCACAAGTTACTAAGAGGCTTCTTTATTTTGTCTTACTTCAGTTTTGTAGTGGCTAATATTTCCCAGATGCTTCAGGTAAATTTTCCTACTTTCTGTACTGTTCTAAAATGTTTTTCTTCCAAACAAAAATGAGTTTAGAGAGGAGGAGGTGCATTATGGCAAACGCAAACATGCTGGGAGCTGAATAAACCAGAGGTCTTTATGTGCTAAGGCTAAAACATCAAGAACAAACAAACAAACAAAAAAGTATGGTTCCTAATGTCTAAGAGAAAACACAGATGTTTCTACTCAAAATACTGTATTGCCTTTATGCACTCTGGCACAGAATCATTAGAAAATGATCCTAATTTGTGACACTGTGATTTAGCTTTGGGAGGTCTCAAATCTAACCTGATTGTGTGATGGAATAATTGTAGTGCTCTTCCTTGCTTGAAAGAAAAATAGCGTGTGGTTGGGGAATTGAAGATTATTACTACTCAAATAGAGAAAATGCCTAGACATCCTATTTCTCCTTTAATCACTCTCTCTCCTAGGTGTTCCTTAGGACGTGGAAAGTTGACTCTTAAATACCTTGCTTTTTCTATGGTGCACTCAAATTGAATTCTAAAAGCAAACTCTGGGAACAGGGACTGAAATCTTAGATTCCACCACTTTTAAATTGGCTATCAAGGTCCCTAGTATACAGTCATATTTTTTTTTTCCTGACTTGCTCTCTTTTGTGCCCATCCCTGACTTCATAGCAGCCTAGATGAGCTGGGAGAACAGTCATTGCTTCCTTCAACCTTCAGATGATGAGGCAGGCAGTTAGGTGAGGCTTTGCATGGTGAAGCCAAACTGTAAAAGTGATAAAAGTCTGCTTCAGTTTTTTTTTTTTTTTTTTTTTTTTTTAACCATATCAGCCAAAAAGGAAGGGGACTGTGGCCAGGTGCTCTGTTCTTGGCCTGGGGTAAGAAAGGACAACCCATGGTGAAGCACAGAGCTGCACTCGCCTTTCTGCCTACTTCCCTGGAAAAAATACACAGGTAATTTGCAGTGGGTGAGGTGGGTAATATGTGCAAGACAAGAAATAATCAAATGAGTTGGGTAGGAAACAAAATATTAAAGATAATTCTGAAATTAACAGGAAAAAAAGTTTCCTAATAACAAACAGAATATGCTTTCATTGTACAGACAAGGTTGGGTATGAGGGTAAGAAAGCGTGCATTTTTAGTGTTTGAAAGATTTAAAGATTTTTCTCTTAATATACAAGGTTATCTCCCCATACGTTCTGTCGGTAACTGCTTCCACTTCTGGTAATGACTTTAGAGTCCTTGTTGGGACACTGACGATAAAATCAAGGCAGAGAAATGTTTGAAGAAATCAGCTGGCATAGCACATCGAGCTTGGCCGAACACTTGCAGCCAGCAGCATCAGCCTGTGAAAACTGCAGTGGCTTCCACGCCGTTCCCACAGCCTTAATGAGACTGCCAACAGCTTGCACTGTGAGGCAGGCTCAGCTGACATCTCTCTGGGTTGCAACAGTATTCCACAAATGACAGCGTGCAAAAATATCTAGAGGGAATGAGGGAGGCAGAGTAAACAAAAAAAGCTTCACTCCTGTCTGTATATAGCATGTGTATATTTATGTTTGTAGGAAGATGCACAGGCCTCCTGTGTATTTATTCTGCACAAACACAACCAATGGAGGAAGGAAACAATATGGGAACAATACAGTCAGGTTTTTTTCCTGTTTAGCAGGCAAAAACACCGGTGACCATTGCATTTTACTACAGTGTACACAGTGTTACAGGCAACCAACAAAAAGGGTGGCGAGGGGTGTGTGTGGTTAACAATACAAGTGTAATGGGAGTTGGGAGAAAGGAAAAACAAAAGTGCTTTCAGGTTTTCCAAGCAGATGCCTTTGTCAAAGTGGGAAAAGGCCATTTAATGCACATACTCCATGGGAGGGGAAGCCTGACAAGAAGTTAAAAGTAATAAGCCTGTGGGTCATATCCAGTGACATTGATTTTGATTACTACTTACATGAATTTTCTGTCCATTAGGAAAAATGCAGTCAGAATGAGATGAATTTAAAAACCAAGGTGTGTGTTGGCAATACAGTCTGACAGTGAGCAGGGTTTACAGGATATAGTTAACTTTTAATTTGGAAGCAATCATCATCCCTGGAGTTACAGATTGCATTCAAGATACACTCTCTATGCTGGTACTTCTCCTGCTGTATGTGAGGTGATATTTCCCCTTAGAAGAAAACAAGATCTTAAGTGGTAGAATATAACTACTAAATATGGCATCAAATCCTGGGCCAAAGGGGAAATCTAAGGTAGGAAGGGAGCAGCTCAGTTTAGTACACAGGTAAAGAAAAAATAGCCAGCGCTTTTTGCTTTCAGAAGCAGAAAGGAGTGTCTGTCCTGTCATAGATAAAGGTTTGTCAGAGCTTTCAGTGATAAACAAGGTGCTATGAAAACCAACTTTCAGTGTAAAGAGCAGCCAGGTTGCTTAGCTACAGCTATCTTTGCCTTTTCAGAAAAAAAAATCTTAGATGACTCTGTTTTGAAGAGTTACTCTTGATTTTCTGTGTTATTCTAAAGAAAACCTTTGTAATGTTTCCTTTCATCTTAGCAGTATTAACGAGCATCTAAATTTGTCCAAGTCAGTTCTATTTGCAGTGCTTTTCCTTTCCCCAGATTAAAAAGTGAAAAGCTATAGATGACTGAGTGCTGTCTGACAAAAATTAAAATAGCAGAGATGTAGCTTTTTTTTTTTAGTTGATAGGCAATCATTGCATGGCATCTGCTACTGGTAGTTCTTTCACATCTGTTGGTACAGCTTTCAGATCTTTCTCTGCTGGACATACCATCATTACGTGGGACAACACTGATTAGCTGAACCAGTCCTTGCAGGATAAGGTGAACTGTTTTAAAAATAAAGTAAAAAGAAGTTACTCTTGCTGGATTTGCAGAACACTGACATGCCCTCAAGGAGGTCTAGGCCCTGTATGCTTATTTCATTTCATGTGGATATGGGAATCGAGTGATCCTTACACCTTCATTCTGGAGAAGCAGCGGTAGCTAGCAATTAGGGTCCCTTAGTCTTTGTCTTCAGATTCTTGTTTTCTTACTGCTATGTGTTTTTTTCTTCCTTGAAGTGAAATGATTAAACTTTGTCAGGAAAAAAATAAAAATAAAGGCAAACTCTATAGGAAGGGGCACTTGTATGAGGTTAGGTGGCTCAAGGGATTGGGGATAGGAGTGTTTCTCACCCCCCCTTCCAAATCCTTCCAAATTACAGGTTTTATCTCTGTTTTTACAGATGTGCATTGGAGAGAATCTGAGAGAGTATGAAAAAGCTCGTGTAACAGCAGTAGGTGGGGGAGGAATAAGTTTTCCCCTTGTGTTTGGGAAGGAAAGAGGTGATGGCCCAGGTACCTAGTTAGCTGATGGGACATGGACAAAGTGTGCCTGGCAGAAGCAAAGGAGAAGTCACAGAGCGAGGACGGGCACAGGAGCTCATCCTTGGAGAGAGACTGGCAAACTATTGTCCTGTGGCTGGGGCATGAAACTGCAGGTCAAGGTCTACCCGTGGCCACAGAAAACCTTACAGCAGGAGCCTGGGGACTGTAGCCAGGCTGGATTATTCTCCTTTGGGAAACTGGCTGAGTTACCTTTCCTACACATGAAGTGATGGTAGCTTTGTCAAATCTAGTATAAATGCAGCAGAACTTCATTCATCCAGGATTTTCATTTATTACCAGCACATTCAGAGGTCTGTACAATATCTGAAAAATCACAGTTGTAGCATGGCTGAGGTTGGAAGGGGCCTGTGAAGATCATCTAATCCAACCCCCTTCCCAAGCAGGATCACCTAAGGCACGTTGCACAGGATGGCACCCAGGCGGGTTTTGAATATCTGCAGAGAAGGAGACTCCACAACCTCCCTGGGCAGCCTGTGCCAGTGCCCTGTCACCCTCACAGTAAAGAAGTGCCTGTCCCTAAGTAATGAGTGTGATTAGATAAATGAATGCTAATTTGGTGCCAAAGTGTTTGGTCCCTCCTATGTGAGAATGGATGTGCGTATTTCTGAGGACATGCAAGTGCTCCAGTATCTTGTGAGATAACATAAAGACTGTTACCCACATCGTAGAGCTGGGACACAGGAAAAATATTCTCTCAGCTGATAGACCTCCTGCTCGCTCAAACTGACGTGTTACTTCCAGGTGTGCAAATTGCTCTCTCCAGTTTGGTTTCTGCACGAAGTTATGTAGAGTGTGTGAGTTGAAAGGGAGTCAAGTTGCTCTCCAGCCAGGGCCCAGTCTTGGGTTGTCTTTGGAGAGGGGTATTGGGGTGTGGATGGTACGCATCCACCCCACACTCCAGATGCCTACAGGATGAGTAAGCATCCTGATGCATTTTTGTAAACTTGTGTCTGAACAGATTTTCTTACTGATCTTCCATTCTGACAGAATAGTCAAAAATGAACAAACCACCCAAAATCCTCTTAGCTAAACGTGGTACTACCACACTTCTTGTCATTGCAGAGGGTGCCAACTTCATGTGAACTGCACAGACGGCTCCTGAATCGGATACTTAGCTATTTGTATACTCAGGCCATATAATGCGGAAGGTTTTTTGTTTGTAAAAATACAAAAATTCTGCTTGTGCAAGTATTCTACAGCGAATTATTTTTATTGAAAAAACATGGGCTTGAGGGAGTAGATAATGCTCTGACTAAACCAATGGAAAAAGATTGTCTCCCTTATCATAACATTTTTATTAAATGTAGCAACTGCTTCTCCTGCTTTTTTTTATACTTCATGATACCTGCACAAGAGACAAGTTTAATTTAGCCTTGAGGAGAAAGTTCGTTCCTTTTATTCCAGTAACTATTCTACTTTTTCTATAAAATTAGATTGAACACATATTAAAGATCCCAAGATGAAAAACTAAAGAAAGTAGCTGCTGAATTTTCATATTCAAAGCTATAGCAATAGCTTTAATGGAAACTCATATAGCTTTATTTTTGAATGCCCTTTCATAGCTTTTAGAGCAGTGGATATTAAAATACTTTTGTTGGTGACTTCTGGTAGAAGGTGAATTGTTTCTTTTCTCAATGTCTCTTTGCAAATGCAGAACTGTTTTTTTGTTTGTCTTTGCTTTTGTTTAGCTGCCAGTAATTCACATCATTTATTCTTGTTTGCATTTTCCAGTACCGCAAACTGATGGCTATCAGGTCACCCAATCACTGGGCAGCTGCTAATCTAGAAATTTGGCACTGCATTTGCTAAACTACTTTTTTTTGATGCCTCCTCATTGCTTTGTCACCCTATCTTGTTTCAGATCATGAATGTATTAAACACTGTCCCTAATACGGGAACGCAGAGTGTTTGATTCTACTCTTTTTATCTTTTTGAATATTTGTTTTCTTTTTTGTTCTGGCTAGTTTATAATCCATTACTGAGCTTCATCTTATTAATGCCTTTCTTTTTCATTCATCTCATGCAAGGGTTTTACTCTTATTTCTTCAGTGAATAAGTAGAAAAAGAGAAAAAAAAATACTTCTCAACATCTTATACACATAAACTATTGAAGATAAATACAATATTTACTGTCTTGGATACCTCCTTTACTCAGAAGAGATGGCGAGGAAAAGTAGATTTTACTGTAGAAACAGATGAGACAGTCTTCTATTTGTAATGTTATGCTGTTTTCTGTTTGTAGCAAGATTAGAATTCCTCTGCGGCTAAACTCAGCCCCTAGATTTGCCACAACTGTTGTTCACAGGGAAATCAATTTCTATTTACTTGCATAAAATAGACAGTAGGGTTTGCTTACCAAGTTCTACTCCGCCAGAGTACAGTATTTGCTTTCCACCCCTATTCCATCTAATCATTGTTTATTTTTTCATCTTTCGAATATAGTTATCTGGGAAAAAAGTAATATTCATGGAGTGGTATAACTCTGCATTCTGATTTAGGTGAAGAGAGTCCTGTAACTTTCATCCAAAACATTTGAAAATAAAGCTAACACGGTTAGCTTTCACTAGAGCTGAGAAATTGAATTAGTGGTGACTTATTTGAATAGTTTTTGTGTCTGCATATTCATTTACATCTGTCTGTGTATACACATCGTATGCATGGGCATGCATGCCTCTGTGTGCAGACGTATAGGGAATGTGAACAATTATTGTTTGCACTAGATGGTGACTGCTCCGTGATGAGATGTAACAGAGGCTTGGGAGATGCTGCTCCTGGCCTAGCATGTGGCCCCGTGCTCTGCTACAGGCTCTGGGGGCTAAACAGCTGCTATTTTAGCATAGGCCAAACATCTTTCTTCCAAGAAAGGAAGTCGGAGGCACTCCAGAACTTGTAAACTTTTACGAGGCATGATAAAACACACCTATATTTTTAAATGTCCAAGACATAGCACAAGCTGGTTTTATGCATGTCATAAATTGTTACCCTGATGTTAATCATTTTCCCACAAAATGGAATTGTATATACCACAGAAAACATAGGAAAATAAGTTTCTAACACCTTGATTTGTAAAGTCCATGTTTTGAGGAATTATATGTGTTTCTAGATGAAATAAAATCTAGTGACTACATATAAGTTGGTGTCCCAGTACTGGCTAAGAGTGTTAGCTGTGGGCTGGGACCCTGTTATATGAGACATTGCAAAAACAGAGCAAATATTTGCCCTGTAGAGCTTATATTCCTGATTTCATATTGTTCTAGAGCTCTGCAAATTGAATACTGCATTATGTTACCTGAAGGAAGCATTTCTTGGTGGTTCACCTACACTGACTTCTGTGGATAGCTAGGAGGACGCTTATTTGAAATGTCTAAATAAAATGCTTCAACCATCTCGATACGGATATTTTGGAAGATTTCTTAAACAAAAAACCTAGTTGTTTTTTTTTCCTCCTGGTACTAGTGAACTTTAATTCTGAAGTTTGCATTTTCTTGCAGGATGGGACTACATAATGATGATTGCTTTCTAAGGGACCACTTTATTGCTATGGTCTATGTAATTATGAAAAGCGATTTTTATGAAACATTACTTAGCCACTTAAAGAATTATTATTTTTAGAGGTTTAATGCATTTTTCAGTTATGTTTCTTTTCCACAGGTGATTGAGTTGCCTGTAATTATATATCAGTAGATTATTTTAGCTACTTTCTAACATTATTCAACAGAGATGATGCATTATGTCATTTTTGTTACAAGTGTAACCTAAAAATATTTTCTTTGAGTACATGATTATAAGGAGTCCCATCTTGTATCCTTGTCATGCTATTGCACTGCACCAAATTTTAGAGTGTTTTCCCTATTTTTCTATATCTTGATTATCACAGTGCTAGATGATGAATGTTGGAATACATGGATTAGATGATGCACTGACTTTGAAATCAACGTCTCATTAAATTTTCCCTAGCTCTTGCTTAAATTTTCAGAGTGTATAGATGTGTATTTCAATATAAAATTTTAAAACAAGAAATGACATATTCCTCTTTTCAATTGCTTTACTCCTCTCTAGGTTGACTACCTAATAAAATACCCAAATCCAAATGCAGTCCAGTCCGTGCTCTCCGGCTTATGGCTGCAGACCAGGAACCTTTCTGGAAGATGTGTGTTAGTCATTCCCATGCTCCTGGGCTCAGGGCAGAGGTGTTTCGTTTGAAGCAGTGTGGTCTGTGCTATAGAGTTGATCAGATTATATTATCTAATACTCCCCTTTGGCTTGAAATCTATTCTATAAAGTCACAGAAGTGCTGAATCATTTCATCGTGTGTACCTTTGATCTTGTTACTATTTCAATTGCTGAGGGTTTTTGAAGTATAGTAAATTGTCTCCTCCTCTTTGATGTCTCTTGTAAACTAAATTGGCTGAGAGTCTTCCAAACCCAGACAATTATACAACAGTGCAGTGTGATTTTATTTAGTCTAACCCCATTAGTGAGCTTTCTGCTTCTGAGCTGGTTTCTCGTCTGCTTCAGCCACTCATATTTGTGAAGTTTTTACCAGTAACAACTTGACTAATGCACATGAGAAAAACAAAACTTAAAAACCTTAAAACATTTTACTACTTTGTAACGAATTTCAAGTGAAGATGATTGCTTTGAAACTGCTCGTGGCTCAACTCTACAGCAGAGCTGTGAGCAGTCCAGGGGCTGTGCAGGAATGAGGGGTTTGTATTCATGATGATGTGATCCCTGCCTCTCTGCTGCGAGAGGTAGCAGCATCTGGCTCACTGCATCAGCAACAGCTTGTGTCTATTTTTGAACCAGTTCTGTTCACATGTGAAAACTATTCTTAACACATTGGAACAAAAATAGAGGTGTAGTAGAAGATGCTTTGTTTTTCCTTCATGTGTCTTTAGCAGATTTGTTAACTCAGTGGACAGTTAACAGCCTAATTCTTGTTAAGCTTGACTCTGTAGTGAAAGCTGGTGAAGGATGTCCAGTGTGCCTCTTGACAATTTTCCTTGTGCCTTCTTAAGCTTCCCTGCTGCATTTTGATTACAGAATCAATCTTGTGTATATTTGCCACATCACATCCTGTAGAGAGAGACTAACCAACGCTTTGCAGCCTGCGGAAGTCTGCAAGCTTGGTGGGGAGAAGCACCGGACGGGTCACATTTCTCTCTTCCCTGAAAACAGCCTGTATGAAGGAAAACAAGGAGAGTTTGGATGCTTGCCTGAGACTGCCTGCTTGGCATTTGGAGGGGAAAAGCTACAGACGTGAACAGAGTGAACCTTTTTTAGAATAGATGTAAGAAGTGTGGAGCCTTATAATAAGAGACTTAGGCAATCTTTATCCAGAAGACAACAGGTTTTTAGAGAAATAGGCTGAAACAAGCAATTTACAGTTTGCAGATTTACCCCAAAATGTGGTAGCTGGAAAGAAGTTGAAGGAAAAAGTCTAATGATATCTGCTATGAACCTGAACTTTAACTTTGTACAAGTGGGGTGAAAAGGAGAAAAAAAACAAAGTAGATTGTCCCTTAGACCACTGCTGACACTGATCTCATGAGACTGAACCCAAGAGGCTGTGCTTTGAGTGAAAAATTGCATGCTGGAGGGATGGTGAGTTCTCAAAACACCTGGAGGTATTTCCAACGTAGATTCCAAAATGAATATTTCTCAACACTTCAAAATTGGATTGTTTTTATCTGCCTTCTCACAAAGAATTATAGTGCTTCTTCTTGTCTCTGTTAAAATGCCGTTAACTGCTATTTCAGATCTCATAGTCCAGAATTTAGAGGCAGACGTAATCTGATCTTCATGGTAAGGGCCTCTGGAGTAGCTTCTTCAGGAGAGATGGCAACGTGGGTAGGCTCTGCAATTGGATACGGAATACTGAAGATGCTCTAGTTCTTCTGAGGACAAGTATTAACTTTTTTTTTTTTCCAAACAAATCACTTACACAGGGAAAAATGTGTAATGGGTTCTATGTAGCAGATATAAGGACTAATATTGACTTTGCAAAAAATATTGATGTTGCAATCAAGTTGACTATATTCAAGTCAAGGAGAAGGGCTGGGATGATAGGGAAAACATGGCACTTACTGGGAAAAGCACTTGGTTTTCCAGTAACTTTTGTAACAAATCAGATTATCAATAGCAAAGCAAGTTTTTAGGGCAGTAATTAATGATGGGATAGATTTAGACCCGTCTGGGCAATTTTGAATGATCAATTTCCTCTTGTTGGTTTGTAGTCATGGGTGCTAGATAGGAAGCTTGGAAATGAAGTGCTCCTTATGGCTTTTAAGGAAAATAGTTACAACGATTAAAGCTAACAGTTGTTGAACTCCTTTGTCAATCTCTGTCCATGAAAGTCGTGCTGTTAAGTTAGCTGTGGAAGGACAGTAATTTTAAAACTGGGTTGTATTTGTCCCTATACAGTCATGTTTGAAGTGTTTAAAGTATTTATGCCCTACTTGTCAGTACACAAGTGAATTCTGATAGAGAAGCCATGAGCTATTGCCATGTTGCCAGTACACCTTGCTAAGTGCTGTTGCTCTGTAAAACACAGCTCAAATGTCTTTTAGGTCACAATAATAATGAGATCCTTTCTTATTTTTATTTTTTTCTCCTAGAACTTGAAGATTACAACAGTGTTCAATTGATTAAAAAAATGCTTTGAGGCACAAGAAGTAATGAAGAAAAGAGATCAGCAGGACTCTTAGCTTAAAAAAAAAGTGTAATGAAAGATAAATAACAGGAGCTTATTACTTGAGGATATAATTATTTGAGAGAGCATGGTGAGGATATTGACTAAACAAATCAGATGGTGGAAAAAAAGACTTTTTATTAAATATCATAGGTAAACAGAAAAATGGAGGCCTGTTAAATTAATTGATTTTATTAGTGGTAAGTGAACCATTTTTATTTGGTGGAGTGTTATGTAGGAAGCATAGTAAGTATTAGCAAGTAAGGTAAGTTAAAGTAAGTTACATTAGCAAGTAAGATAAGTTACTTCTAATATATTTTAGATTCTAAATTCAGACTGCTCTTGTATATAAACCTCTACCAGGCAGTTCTTTCTTTAGAAAAATCCCTGTTTTTAATATTAGTTTTAGATTATTCAGAAAGAAGGAAATGCCAAAGCTGTTCTGTTACAAGACTTTTTTTTTTAACCTAGTAAGAGAGAGTATAATTCAGCTATTAAAGGAGATGAGGATTCATGTGAAATCTTGAGAAAACACAGAGCAAGAAGCTGTTCCCATAAAGACAATAATGAGCACCTAGTGCTCATTAACCACTTAAAAAGTTGGTTTGTTCACAGCTGATCTAAAGGCTTTCCAGTACACTGGGGCTGCCCGCACCTTAAATTCCTACAAGAGCCATGGTAACAGTTTTGGCATGCCAGCCTCTTCAGGTGCAGGACCAAACCCTCTGAGGGACCTGGTAATGACTTCAGGCACGATTTGAAGGACTGCAGAAATTCAGCAGCTATTAATGTTGATACGTTTTTGAATGAAATGAGGACAAAAAAAAAACTGACATGGTTGAAGAGTTGTCTTGTTTTACTATTTTCTCATTGATGCTTGGCTGTAAAATTCACACTACTACATCATTTATGAATCTCAGGGTTTGTGGCTGAAGATGTTAGGAGCAAGTAATCAACTGTGTAAGTCTAAAAGAATGCAGAGAACTATTTGTAGTACAGAAACTTGACATTATTGCTGAAAGAATGAGATATTTTGTCATGAGGCACTTTGAATTTGAAATTGGAAACTTTTTTACTGTCAAAATCTTTGCACAGAAATAATCTTAAGAGAAAGTCCCCACAAGTGCAGGGAGCTCAGGAAGAAAATATTGAACTAAGTGCTGGTGGAGAGAAAAACTGTCTGTAATTTCAGGGGAAATTCCTCTTGCCAAAAAGGGTCTTTCTGTAATAGAAATGCCTTGGTATTGCTGACAGATTTCTACGTAAATTTTATGTTAGTTTATGTGAAAGTGGAGTAATGTTAGTTGAGAAGCTAATCCCTTCTCCTCTGCAGGAATGTCCTAGGAGAATACTCCTACAGAGTAGCCAGAGAGGAAATGTCTTTTGGTTTTGAGGTCAATGTCAGCCTTTCAAGAGTAGCTTAAAAGATTGGGGGGAAAAAAAAGGGTAATCTCTTCCTTGTTTTTGTGGTGTTTGCTTTGATCTTTTTTGGTGTATTAAACAAAATTAACACATTTTATTTATTTTGGGATGGTGGTGGAAAGTTGGGATGCTTTGTTTCAGCAAGAAAAGCAGTGTCCCACATCCTCCTTAAGCCCTCCACAGCCCAAAAAAGATTTCAAGTCAATCCAAACAGAATACTTTCGGTTCAGACACCGAAGTGAAAAAGCATCTTCAGAGATCTAAATGCAGGTTCTTCAAGACCTGTAGCTCTGAAACCTTTGAGCACTGGTGTAAATTTGCACCAAAACCATACGAGTCAGCAGTGGCGTGTGTACATGGAGAAGTTTGGCTACCACGTCAAGAGCAGCTGGTCCGATGTAGCCTTCGGAGCTGTGCAGCTCTGCTCCTTGCTGGGCATTGCTGCCATGGCTTTGGTGTAGGACGAAGCTCCTCGCTGCACAGCCCTGCCCTGTGGGTGCTGAAGAGGTGTCAGACTTGGAGGGAGTTAAAGTACTGTGCAAGTTATTATATCTCAGTCATGTACAAAGGTTGCTAAAGAAATTTGTTGTGGTTATTACTTCTCTTTTTCCTGGAAGAGAAAACTTTGGCATTTTCTAGTTACATAGATACAATCTGAAATGCACAACTCAGCCTTTGGTTTCAGGATTAAGGCTTTGAAGGTATTTAGAAGCTCCCAGAGGTTTCTAAAATGCTCATTTGGGGAGAAACTACAATATTAAAAGTTGAATAAGGTTGTTTATGGGTAAAAGGATCCTAAATCTGTTAAAATAAACCTCTCTGAAATACCTTTGTTTGTCACTCCACCACTCAAAGTCTTGCCGTCAGAGCAGAAATGGATGTTTGTCTGCCACCTTCTGCCTGCATCCTTGAGTTTCTCCTGTAGCTTCTCCATGCAACTGGCAAAATTTGCAATGCTCTCTTACAGGGGTGCCCCCATTAGCTGGAAGTTTGTTAGTTTTCTCTAGAATATGCTGGCCTTCAGTAGGACACGAGTTGGTGAGGACTTTCTGGAAGAAGGTGTGAAAACCATTACTTTTTACTTTTGCTTTGCCTGAGAAGTCAAAATAGATCTAACTCCATTACGCAAACAAGTGAGGGATACATTATTCATCTTTGTCGCTCCCAGCTCATGCATTTTGTATATGATATATTTCCTTCCATTTAATGAAGGAAAAAAAAAAACACAAAGCAAACAAACAAAAAAACAAACAAAACAAAACAAAACTTGATCCTGTATCCTCAGTTTTTTTAATAAAAATGTTCCTGCCAGTGCTGGTTTGTAACAAGCCAGGTCACGGTGTCCAGTTTACCCAAAGTGAAATGGCTGGATCTAATTTTAAAACTGGAAACTCTAGAAGAGTACATCATTTTTGATAATTATTTTACTGTTATAGTTGATAAGTTTGTTTTTATGTAGCTGCGTGCCTGTCTGGGAGGACAAGTATTTTTATTTGAGATCTAGGTATTTTAAGAAAGAGTGCAACTTAAATACTGTGCAGAAGGAAGCATATCTTGCAGCTTGATTCACATCTTAATTATACTTCCCCCTGATAGGGGGGAAGTATATTTGAAGTTAATTAAATGCTAATTGGCAGTTAATAAAGGGTTACTTTTTATTGTTTGGACTGTTTTTTGCCTGTATTGCATAGAGTCCAAGGAACTGTTTCTGACTGTCAATCATCAGCAAGCCTTGTATATTTGAGCAATTTTGACCTGGCTCTAGTAACTGCCACATGTAAGGCATTTAGTTCTCCCCAAATTTCCAAAACGGGACTCAGTTTTCTGTTTGTTTTTATTATCCCTTCCCTTTGCCGTTTTATATTTGCAGCTACCACCTAATTTCTGTATTCATGATTTTTAACAGATGTTTTCATTTTAACATCCACCCATACAAATCCAACTGGAGATCTCCAAATCTACCATCTCAGTTTGAAATCTCAATATTAATATGGGCTCTTGCTTCTTTTTAGGAAACAAAATCAGGTTAATATCTGAGTGGATTAAATCTGACCACATTTGTTCATCATCTAGGTAGATACAAATGGCTGATTTCAGAAATAAGAAAGTAACTCATTGATCCAGTTGAAACTAAGTTACTTGGTCTTTAAGGCATTGGACAGGCACCTTTTGTGTGTTAAAATTTCAGGTTTAAATGTTATTTTAACCTTGTCCCAAGTATTTGTATGCACTGTGTCTGCAATATTTGTCGTTTAATTGGTAGGTAACAATGTCGATAATGAAAGGTAAGCAAACTAGTATTCACACACAGTCTGTGAAAAGACTTCCAGGACTTACCCTGTGTTGCTCACTGTAATAAAATGGCATTTTTATTTATGACATATTACTATAAATAAATACTGATATATTTTTTTTTTATGTTGTGTACTCCCACTGGAAAAAAAAAAAGCAGGTCAGAAAGCATGAATGTAAACACACAAGTGGTTTTTGGAAGTAGGGCTCAGCCCTTAGAGACTGAAAGCTCAATTCTCATGTGACTGATAGGTGCTGAGCATGCCAAAGGTGTTTTTCCTAAGAATATAGTGAAGAAAGCTTTGATAATTTGTTTGAAATAGTCAAATACTGAAACAAATTTGTATTTGACGTTTTGAGGTCAAATTGAGGAATTGCACATTCTCAGGGAACTTAATGACACAACCTGTGTTATCTTCAGTGGCTGTAGGATAGCTAGACCTTAATGGCCTTACTTTAAAAATAATAAAAACAAACAAAAACAAAACCCCCAAAAATTAAGAAGAAAGGCTCGAGAGCCTTATTTCTATATAACACTGCAAACAACGAGAGAAATACATTGAGTGTCTAAAGTCAAAATATTTTTACCCTCAAATTGAAGGCTCTAATTTTAAAACTGTTCTAGGACCTTCAACCAATATGAGAACAGGAAAGCAGCAGGAACAGGACAGAAGGACTTAAACCTCAGTGGTACTGAAGTGCTGCTTAATTTTCAGCAAAAGCTGAAATCCATTCCTGATTGGATTCCTGGCTTGGAAGTGACTGATGAAATTAGGTCAGTACCTTGTTAAAGTGGTCCTCAATCAGAGTAGAGTACAGGACTGTTCTCTTTTCATGTTTGGGGTACCCTTCTTTGTAGTGAATTTTTTTTGCACACCTCTGGAGGAGACTTGTAGTACCAGACGGGGTTGTTTTATAGGGCCATCCCATGTCACTCTTTTCTCTCCAAGGTATTTCCACACTTAAATAAGAGTAAAAGTGACAGAGTTTGATCAATAAGACAGCTTTCAACTTCCTAGCCTGAACAGCAGCAGTAGTGAAGACAGATAATAGAGTTTGGGACAGATTACTCCAACCTACGCTTGTGTGAGGATAAGTGGTCTGACTATGAAAGACAGGTGTAAAGAAGGCATTGAGAATCTCAGCCTTTTCCTTATCCTCAGGAGTCACGTTCTCCACTGCATCCAGTAAAGGATGGAGATTCTCCTTGGCACTCCTCTACCTGTTAATCTATTTCTAGAAACATTTTTTGTTATCTGTTACCACAGTGCCCGGGTTGAGCTCATGCTGGGGTGATGCCACAACGGGTGTTGCCTGGGGAGATCAAAATGGCATATTGGCATTTGTCTGGGTAACTGAACCCTAGAAGACTCTGGTCTGACAATGAAAGCAGGCTGTTTTGTTTTTCTGAAGACTGATAAAGGCATACAAAGAATACTAATTGTGCTTATATCACCTAGCAAGGCTGGTAAAAGTCCCTAGGCAAAGAAAATTATGTGTATATGGGGTTTGTTTCATGATGGGGAGGGATAAGAAATGAGGTTTGGGGAAATAAAACAGGTAGGTTGAGCCCTGTGGATCTCATTTGTTGAATGAGAAGAATCTCTTCATTCTCTCTTCTGTTGCAAAAATGATGATTTCCCTACTGAGTAAAAATCAATTTTTTTTTAACTTGTCAGTTTTGCCACAGCAGTAGAACTGATTATTAGTTTTAATAGACCAGACAGTACTGGAATTTTCTTGTTGATGTGGATCATTGCATAGGTCCCTGAGCACTAAGGAGAAATAGGGAAATCTTTTTATTTTCTGCATATCTTATATGTCAGTAGAAGGAGGAAATGATGTGCAAATTTTATTGTAACTCTATTGTTAGAGGCATGATGAATATAAGATCAATGAAATACAGGACCATTGCATTCTCTGAGAAGGATGATTATCACCCTACTCCCGTTACACCTCAATTCAATGGATATAGCAAGGTATTAGGGAAAAAAAGTGCTGTTAAATGCAAGAGCCATACAATCTAGGAGTCATTGTTTCTTTGTCACCTACTCTAAGCATATTCTTAAACATTCATTTTTATTCAATGAAAAATTATTAAAAGCTATTTTCAAGCATTTTTTCTTTTGTCCTTCCATCTTTAATCTCCATCTCTGCAGTCTGCCAAGACTGTAAATATTTCAAGGTGAAGCAAACAAAAATTAAAGACACCAGCTGCATTACTAACTGATAGAATTAAAAATAACATGGCAGTAGCAGGTATATAAACTGAACAAGAGTCCTTCCGATTTTATGTTATTACTTGAAGAGATTACCCCAGGATTTGTTTGTTACATCTTTTGTGAAGCAATTCTGTGTAGTAATTTCCTAAGCAAAGAAACCAAAAGACCAAGACATTGTGCAGCACGGGTTATAGAGTTATCCATGAATTCTTGCACTGAAATTAGTAGACTACAAGGCCATGACTTGGAGAGGGAGAGATCCCTTCTTGGTTTTGCATTTCAAATGGTAAATAGTCTGTTTGGCCCTATGATGGGCTTTTCTAGTGAAAATGTCTCTTTTTCCATATTTGCATTTTTCTAGCTTCAAATCATTTTTGTCATCATATAATATTATACACCAGTTCATAGATACCATGTAAGCATCATCCTCATCTAACGATTTGCTTTACTACTGGTTAACTTCTTCCACTGTAGGTATTTGGATGGTAATCATATCAAATTTGCTTTCTTTGTGTAAATGTGTTTCAATCTGAACAACTCAATCCTCTCATTTATCATGAAGAAGCCTTCCTGTAAAGCACATTTTCTGGAATTCAACTCATTTTTATGGATTTTTTCCTGAATTTACTCCAAAGTACCAATCTTCCTTCACAAACCCTATACACCAGGAATTGGCAGACATCCCAGATAGTGTTTCACCATTGCTAAATTCACAGGTGATATAATCTCCCTACCTCACTATTTGATATTTTGCCTGGTCTTGTATTCAAAGATTATAATTTCTTTAGTCTTCCAGGCAAACAGAATCCTTACCTTTGTTCTTTCTGAATGTTTATGCTTCTGAGTAGATCAAATATTTTGGAAAGAAAAAAAAGGGGTTGGTATCTTTACCCAAACTGTAGCCTGTCATGAAATAGGAAATAATTTTAGTAAATCTCATATGCGTTGATATTTTAGCTTAGCTTTTTTGTTGCCATTGAGAATTTGAAATGTGAAACACATGCAAGTATTGTATTTCTATATGTGTAAATGATATCACAGAATCACAGAATCACAGAATTTCTAGGTTGGAAGAGACCTCAAGGTCATCGAGTCCAACCTCCAACCTAACGCTAACAGCCCTCCACTAAACCATATCCCTAAGCTCTACATCTAAACGTCTTTTGAAGACTTCCAGGGATGGTGACTCCACCACTTCCCTGGGCAGCCTGTTCCAATGTCTAACAACCCTTTCAGTGAAGAAGTTCTTCCTAACATCTAACCTAAAACTCCCCTGGCTCAACTTAAGCCCATTCCCCCTCGTCCTGTCACCAGGCACGTGGGAGAACAGGCCAACCCCCACCTCGCTACAGCCTCCCTTGAGGTACCTAAAAAGAGCGATAAGGTCACCCCTGAGCCTCCTCTTCTCCAGGCTGAACAAGCCCAGCTCCCTCAGCCGCTCCTCGTAGGACTTGTTCTCCAGGCCCCTCACCAGCTTCGTCGCCCTTCTCTGCACAATATGAAAAAAATGAAATTTGTAGTGAACTATGGTTGCGTATCTTTGATGCTTCTGTATTTACATAGGATTCTTCCCTAAGTGTGTTGGTTACTTAAACCAACCATAGTCTTTTAGGTTGGCATCACTGATAGGTTTATTATATCAGCACTTAAAAACATGCCCGTGGAAATAGCAGTTGGCATAATACCAGATGGTTTTATTTAAGGAAGTACACCCTTCAAAGGCAACGTTCAACAATATAACAATGCGTAGGTATCAGTTTTCCTTAAAATGTTCCAAATGTATTTACTTCAATTTGAACTGGATGCTGTAATTTTTGATGTGTTGCTCAGCATCACCATGCCAGTGTATAATGTCAGCTGTATTGATGCGAGTCTTGGGTAAATTAACTGAAATCAATGGAGTTGCTGTGATACACTGAAATTTGAAACGTATTTAAATAGCTTGGTCAACCAAGGCTTGGAGGAACCGTTGTCTTCTTATAATTCTTGCTATATAATTTCATTTGTCTCTCCAGCATGCTTGTAATTTCTTTTTCAGTTCCAGTAAGGCTTTATGGAAGTATTTGATCTTGGTTGAATTTCTTCAAATGTTTTGGAACCAACCACATGAGATCACAGGCTGTTCCAGAAGGTTGTTAATTTAGCTGGCAGAAATAAACTTATTTCCCTTATGAGGTTGTGTCACTTCAGCTTTTAATAACTGGAACTAGTCAGGCCGTTTTCTTTAAATAAAGAGGCAACCAGCACTAAAAGTTAATCTAGCAGGGAAGTATTTGTGCGTATTTCCTAACCTTTGACTAATTCCTGTAGCTGTTTTTGACATTTTGCTTTTATTTGTCTGTGTACTTTCAGAAATTTGGACAGACAAGCCACTGCCTTTTAATTATGGCCTCGTGAATGCCATAATGTGGTATTAATATTGTCTCTTCACACTGGCAGTATTCCCCTCCTGATATGTTCCAGGATCAACTCTGCCCTCTTAACAATCAAATGTAAGTGGTGATGAGTTTTGATCACTAATTCTTAATCCTAATTAAAAAAAAAAAAAAAAAAAAAAAAGAAAAAAAGAAAAAAAAATCCCAAGCAGAAAAAAAGCAGGTATTTTAAAACAGAAGAAATATCTGCATATTGCTGCAAATTCTGAAGGTTATTCATTGAAGGCTTGAATTGCCTCTAAAGATTAGCTATTACTATCCATTGTAATTCTTTCATGATGAAACTGGTTATCATGTTCTGTGTCCTTTAAGTAACAGAACTTAATTTTTGAATAGCTACATATTAGTAAGGTCCAGCCCAATGAATGGTGAATTAAAGAGCTACTGTACCATAGCAAGGCTGTGTTTTCATGTGTTTCTCATGTCTGCTTTGCATCCTGTCTTACTACTCTGCTTCTGCGTTTAGAGTGTGGAGAGTAACTGGTTAAAACTCCATCAGTCTGAACCATTTGTGGTCATCAGTGGGAACAGTTCACAAGGGTAGGAGTGCATCTTTTCCAGTGAAACATTCAGATGTCTTAACCCAATGCACTCCAAAATAAAGTAGTTGGATCTCTGTTACATTGAAGATGTTGTCATGTTTCTGCTGACCGTCTTCTGCCCTGAGAACTTAACTATAAAGTAAAATGCTTCTCTCTTTCCTCTGTGATTATAGCTGTATATCATCAAAGAGCTATCTTGGTGAGTCAAAATAAATCCTGTAATAAACTTGAAGGAAAGACTATACATTTAGGGACAGGCTCTTTGTGCTGATGTGGCTGTTGACCTAGGAGAAGCGCATCTTCCTCTATTAGCACAAAAAAGTAGTTTTGTGATGTTCAAAAATATTCTCAGCTTTTTCAGAAATTTAGCTTGGTCTTGTGTTAGCAGATTTCTAATTTTTCCTTTATTTTTCTTGCTTGTGTCTGAACAGTTTTGTGAGTTCCTGAAGGGTAACAGCATCTAGTAGGAATGGCTGTGGCTGTGCTAATGGATTTTGATAGATAAATTTCAAAGCACCAGAAAAGCAAAACATGAACGACTTAGGCTGTCACTAACATAACAGAAGATAGATAATTATGTAGAACAAATGAAAGCCTCTGAATCTTGTGAACTTTTGCTTTCTAGAAGTCTTCCTAGCATTGATCCACTATCTTGAAAACAACATAACTATTAACTTTGGTTCAAAACTGTGATTGTGCACAGAACATCTCAAGGGGCTGATCAGAGTTGAATGCGAACTTCACGTGGGTGAATTGTCACAGATCTCTGCTACTGCTTAGTATATAGTATAGCTTTTGGTGCTGTCTATTGACTGACTGAGGTGTCATATATTATCTTTGAAGGGTCCTTAATTTTTTTTGGGGGGTGTAGTTGTATGTAGTAGATATGCTGCAGCTTTTGTAAACTGTTTAAAAATACACTGATTAAATGAGATGAACCTACAGGCCATAAATATGGTAAAATTAATATTATCTAGCTTATTTCCTTTCTCTGGCAGTGAGAATCAGCAGATCCCTTGGGAAGAGAGAAAACCCAGCAAATTTCACTGTTTCTGGTGATCCCTGTCTTGCTGAGTCCAAGTGGGGCTCTATCTCTCTGTGTTCAATGCCACTGGTAGGCCTGAACTCCAGTGAAATGTCTGTTTGCATTCAAGTGCATTTAGACTTGGACATAACATGCAAATTCCAGCAGTCAACTATGTTTTGTGACAAAAAGTAGTCTTTCTGCCTCCAGCTGTGTTACGAGCAATTGTGAATTGTTCCTCCCTGCTCAGCTTCTCCATGGCTTTCAATTTATCGACTTAATCATACCTCTAGTGAAGCATCTCTTTTCCAAGCTGGAGAGTCCCAGTGGGTTCAGTTGTGCACACTGCTATACATTTTCCCCTTAATTTCTCTTTTAACTTGGTCAGTGTTGCTTTTGGCATTAGGAAGCTGTCAGGTCCAGTGGGAAGCACAGGTCTGAAAGCACCTGCTGCTCTCTCCATCAGCAGCAGGGCCACAAGGACCAAAGTATTTCCATTCTTTTCTTGTTTGGACTTGCATGCAAACTTGTGTCCCACCTGAGAAAAGGCTTCCCTCTGCATTGCTTTTCCTATGCTTCACTTGGCTTCCCTGGAGTGTTGGTTTTGTGTTTATGGAGGTACTGTAGAGTTTTGGCTGCAATTAGCAGCAGTTTCCTTGATGTCTGTATTATTATTCAGAGTATACCTCAATATACTTCATTCCACTGTAAGAATATAGTCTATATAGTGTAAAGAAGCGAGGCACTTTTTAAAATTGAAGTAGCTATCCCATAGCTCATTTTAATTTTGAAAGTATAATCTGAGCTATAAAATGCTTCCAATTTTATGGTTGGCATCCTTACCTAAGTATTGGACTGTGGACATATGTGAGAACTAAGGTTAAAAGGGTTATAACTTCTTCCCATTGCCCCCTTGAAAGCATTGCCTGGACTGGTACTGGTACCAGTCCCCTGCAGCCAGTGGTGTAGTGGCTATGGGCTGGGGACCCTGCTTTGACCCTTACATTGTAGTCTGCTGGGGCGGTATACAGCAGTGAAGGTATCTTTAATGTTTAAAAGGACTTAGAGTATAAAGGCTGGTACTTTAACACTGTTTTTTAAATAGAATTTTCATATAATGATATTTCTAGTTTAAAGAGAAGTCAGTGAAAGCAGGACTTGGAAGACGCACACCTGGTATTGTAAACACCAGCAGAATGCACGATATGATGTTTAAAAAGCAGAATGTGGGATTTGTCAGCAAGCAGCCTTCCCAAATTCAATCAACGGTAAAAAAAAAGTAAACAGTGATCAGAACTAAACCAAATGGGGAAAAAAATTGAAGTGTCTGAAGATTTTCTGTTTATGGCTGTCTCATTATTATTTCTTATTTAAGTGTTGGATTGCATTTTGTATGGGTGGAGCATTGTTGTGGGGTAACTCCAGCAGGCTGCTCAGGATGCCACGTGCTCACTCTCCCTAGGTGGGGTGGGGGAAAGAACCAGAAACGTAAAAGTGCAAGAACTCATGGGTTGAGACAAGGACAGCTCACCTGGTAAATCACAAGCTGCGCACGAGCAGAGCAGAAGGAATCCAGTTGCTGCTCCCACCAGGCAGGTGTCAGCTGCTCCCAGCAGAGCTGGGCCCATCACCCGTAGCAGTTCCTTGGGAAGACAAACGCCATCACCCCAAATGTCCCCCCCTTTCCTCCTCTTTTCCACCAGCTGTAACTACCGAGCATGCCACCGTGTGGTGTGGGACATCCCTTTGGGCAGCCTGGGGCACCTGTCCCGGCTCTGTCCCCTCCTGGCTCCTGGTGCACCCCCAGCCCCTCACTGACCAGGCAGCATGAGAAACTGGAGAGGCCTTGGCTCTGACAGAGCACTGCTCGGCAGCAGCTGAACACCTGTGTGTGGTCACCATGATTTCCATCAAAAATCCCAAACAGAGCATTGTGTGAGCCTCTATAAAGAAAATAACTCTATCCCAGTCAAAGCCATGACTTACACAGTGTGATGTGGTGAATAAGCTAGTAGCCAAGTGAAATGGTTTATGAGAGAAAAAGGAAGAAATCATGAATGCTGTAATAAATAATAATCTGTGTTCCTGTTTGTATTAGTGGAAACAATCCATTTAATAAATTTTAAAAATAGATTCAGCATTGAAAATCAACTTGAGAAAGTGCCTAATTTTGATTGAGGGCTGTCTTTAAACCAGTAAGTGTCACAAGACATGACTTTGGGTGCATATATATATGTCTATAACATAGACATAAGTTGAAGTTTTGCATTTTTGGAGAAACAGTTGTTCAAAGAAAGGTTAACTGAAAAGTTTGTTTGGTCCTGCTGACATCCACCACTGAGTCTGCAGTGCATTGCCTGTTACCAGCTGTGCTGGACAAGAAGGGTGCCTTCCGCAGGCTCTCCGGTACCGACGGGCTCTGCTCACGATGTGTTCACACAGATGGCAGTGTACTGTCTGTCCCCCAGGAATATATGCCATTATATGGCTGTTGATTGCCTGTGGTGGCAAAACTTCTGAAATTTTCCTGTTGTAGGATGGCTGTCTTCCCATTACTTTCAGCTGTTTTCTTTGGGACCAGCTGTATGGTAACTAACTTGCCTAAGTCTGTGCTGACTGACCCTTGCATATATATGTAATTGCCTGCCATCTTCCTAGGAGAGATGCATACGTAAGGAGCTTTCTGGGGTAATAGGTTGTACATTTGTTTCACTCAAGAATCTTCTTCTGACATTTACACAAAAATCTTGTTAAATGGCTGGATGTAAATACACACTGCATAATGCACATAACTCCTATGAATGTGAGCACTTTTATTGATTAACCTGTTCAGCATATTTGCTGTTATCTACCATCCTTCCCAAACAAGCTGACAGATCCAGAAACAATTCATGTTCCTCACCAGCTGCAATACTTGTGGCAATGACTGGATTTCCTCACAAGAGTCCCAGCAGCCAGAGCCCTGCTGCTGGCTGCTGGCTGTGGTTATGCCATCCATCTTTCACAGTCTGCTGTAGCCTCTATCTTGGGGAGAAGAGCTCTGCTTATTCAGGGTGCGAGGAGAGCACATCCTTTATCGACCTCTTCCAGCACTGTTTTTTTTTTGTATACAAGGAGGTCAAGGTCCATCTGACTTTAATTTCATTCTTTCCACCTCAAGTTGTGACTAGGTCCCTGAGATACTTTCTTTGTCCTTAGTAGTGACGTTCTGGGAAGACACCAAATGGAACAAGCAGGTGACAGCAGAAGAAAGGATTATTTCATGTGTTGAGTAGTTGAGACTGAAATTTCTTAACAGAATGCCATGGAAGCTAACAGTTTTCATATGTTAATGCCTATTGCCATACATTACTGAGTCCTAAACTTACATATTTTTTTCCAAGAGATCCTCTTATAAGCATCTTTTTGTGCAGACACGTTAGCTGTACAGTGATCTTCTGGAAACTGAAGAATTATAAAGATAAGTGCTAAAACGGGAAATCTATACAATTTACAACTCCCAGAGAAATACACAGACACAAAGAAATTGTGTCCAGTTGCTGACTTGTTATTATTTTTCTTTCCTGCTAAGTCTACTTTCTATTTGATTATCTCTTGGTTGTGGCTGGCTGATGGCTCCCTGGGTTCTGTCGCAGACAGTTTGTGCTGTCCCTTAAGCTCAGGAGTGGCTTCTGCTGCTGCCTGCCCTGCGGGGCTGCTCTGGCCCTGTGCTGCAGGTGACACAGGTGCTGTCACGCCACACCAGTTTCACAGGGGGAACAGCTGAGATGATGAACAGTTTGCTTTATCTGCATTTTTGAGCGTATTGTTTGTAAGAATGAGCCAAACCAGCCTGGTTGTCCTGAGCTAGTAACTCAGCTAACAAGGGAGCCTTGTTAACTTGCCTGCACCACACCATGCATGCTGACACTCTGCTTCTGGAGCAGAGCAGTAATGCTGCAAGATACAGCTTTCCACTGCAGGGCGTGAGCTTGCTTTTGTCTTCCAGCCTCCATGATTTCAGGACCATTAAGCCATGGATTTGATTCAGCAGCAGAATTATTGCTCACTCCTGCAGTACCTCAGCCAGCCCAGGTAGAGTTTAGCTGTCCAGCAGCTGAAGTCAGAGCTCCTGTTTTATGCAGTACACATCCCAATCTGTCATGTCATGCATTTGCTACATTTTTTTTATTATAGATTTTACACACCACATGAATATCTATGCATGGTGCAAAAAGGTGCAGAGTCTGCCCCTTTTACTCCATTGCGCTTTGTGTCCACCCAACGTTCACAACTCTGTAGCAGTTTCAAATTCTTGGTATGGTATGCAAGTAATTTGCAGCCTGATTCCATACATAGTTGTTTCCAGTGAAAACCCCAGAAATAGCAAGGTGAATTTAATTGAAAGCCTCCTACTCCTAGCTTTGTCAGTTCTGCCTGCTTACTCAACCCTGTTGGTAGCACTGGTATCATCATTTTTGCTGTTTAACTCATGTACAGGTTTGTGCAATGAGTGAATTCCCTTTCAAGTGTAAAGCAGTTTTGCCTGCTGACAGTTGTGCTTGCAGTTGGTCAGACCCTCAGCTGTAGCATGGATTTAGCAGCCTGTGGAAAGGTGAGGGCTTCTGCATGAAGCAGTCCTTGCGGTAATGCAGAGGTGGTGACAAATCCTTACTCTGGTATAGAGAAAAGTGGTCTGGTCTCTCCTACAGTGTTGCAGTTGTGTTGTAGTTGAAGGAGGACTTGAGCATGGTTTCTTACGATAGCTTGGATTGAGTTGTAGGACCACAAAATTCAGAATATCCTTCTAGACCAGTGACTGCTAAAGTGAAGGCATTAAAATGAAAAATTGTCATTAAAAAAAATAAAAAAAAATCTCTATGTAGGCTCTAAATCACTAGAGACTTCAAATTTTGTCTGTCAGAACCACTGGTATCACTTGAACTTTGCTAAAACTTCTGTATTGTTCCTAAAAGTATTTTTTGAAGTTTCTGATCTTTTTTTTTTTTTTTTTTTTTTTTTTTGTGTCAATTTTGAGAATCCTCTGGACTGTGACAGAAAGCAAGAAAATTTTATTTAATTCAACAGACTTTAATTTGTTCTAGATCAGGCCCAAATAGAGCCGCACATTTATCCCCTCTTGATGCTACTGGAGTGTGTCACCCAGAGAAGAATTGAGTTTGGTCCTTGAATGCTTCCTCTGGTCAAATTTAGCTTTAATGATATATTTTTTTTCATTACACTGGTTACTGCAGTGTGAAAAGCTGATGAGGAATACATCTCAGTCTTTTGCAGGGTGCTTTATGATGGTGCTACTGAAGGAGATTAACAGTAATAAAGCATACCAGAAGGGTATAAATAATGCTTGGAAATTCATACATAACCGTGTATTATTTATGTCTTAAAATATTTATTTACTGTGTGAATTGTGAGATGTGACCGCTTAATGCCTGCTTCTAGTCATGCATTTTCTTTTTAAGGTAAAGGAGAAGGTTAATGCTTCATAACCTTTGAAATGGTCACTAAGCTATTCTGGGATAGTGCAAGGTTCAATTTCTAGCTGCTCTTGAATTATTGGTTGCTATTATTACATCCAAATTGAAATGAGGGGGAAGGAAAGTGAAAAAGGTTACAAAAATGAAATTATGTGATTCTCTTGTCTGATATTATGCCACTTCCTAGGAATAGAATAAAATGCGTTCTACAGCCTGATAATTGAGAATTGCAGTAAGGGATGTTCCTGTTGGTGATGGCCTGTGGGCTATTAACTTCCTCAGGTTTGAATAATTTTCTGTGAGGAGCTATGGATTTGGAATTCACCGAGTCTTACTCTAGTGTAATTTTTATTCTTTGAATTATTCAAAGGTATAAAAAGAATACAGTAAATATTACAAAATCATTTACTTTTCCTCTGTCTGAAAATCACCACAAGTTAGCAAAGTTAGGAATTAATGTTTTAATGTTGCTGAAAGAAAATATTGGCTTTTTTCTTTTTAATACAATCTAAAACCACTTGCTACTTTACATGAGGGTTGTAGCTTGTGCATACATTAAATATTTCCTGATTTTGGACTTGGATTAAACCAAAGCTGAGAAAAGTGTTCTTAACCAAGAATACCAAGAGCTGAAATCAATCAGGAACTGACAGCCTGATGAAATGTGCCACCTACCTTATAATTCTTTCAGATGGAGACTGGTCTGTAAAGGCAAGTATTCATTTGGGAAGTGTTGGGCACATCAAATTAGATATTGTGGCCTTACTGATTGCCACGACTCATTGATTCCAAGGCCATGTAGAGAAGATGCGAATATCTGGTCTGATCACCTGCATAATTCAAAGCACAAAATGTCACTCAGTAATTCCTGCTGTGGAAGACATTCATTTATCTAGTATGGAAGTAAAAACTGTCAAGTCTGATAAGCTGTAACTGAACTTGTGTATGCCTTTGAGAGAAACCTGCAATCTGAAATTAAAGCCTAATCAATGAGAAATTCCCTAGTTTCTTTGGAAATCTATTCCACTTTGTTACTTGCGGCTGGGGATCGCTCACGTTCTTCTGTTAGACTGAACAGTGGTGTGATTGGAGCCCATTAAATGTATGCTAATGCCAGCCTTTCTCCATTTGCACCTTCTTCCTTGTGCACCTTTTTCAGATTGCAATTCCCGACTTGATGAAAAATGTGCAAAGTGAGATGAAATGACTCAATTCCAGGAGGCAGAAGTCTAGCAGGAAATAAAATCACTGTTGAAGAGACAATGAAAGGAGAGAATTTCAACTGCAGGAAGCACCTAGTCCTGTAATATGGTGAATATTGTAGCGGCTTTGCCAACAGGCAGACGTGCTGCATATCAGCTGAGATAATTAGGGTAGTAGTGCTGAAATCGCTGAAGTTGTTTAAGTTTGATTGAGAACAGAATTTGGCCACTTATGATCCATTTTTAGCATATTACTCATAAAAACCCACAAAGGCTGGTGTAGTTTTCAGAACAGATGTCCTCAACGTTTATTTAAGCAGCCCCATCCAAATGTTCTGACACTTCTGCTTGCCGTGCAGGGTATTTCTTGAAGCTCTATTTGCAAAACTCTTGGATAGGGAGGAAGACATTAGTTCTTGCCATGAAAGTGGGAATTTAAGACTGCACAACCAACCTATGTTTTGAAGTGGGAATTGTGGAAAGGGTGTATGATAGGAAGGTATGTAGAATATCTCTATTAATTCAGGAAAAATAATGGCCTAAATTAATAACCCAAGTTATTCTATGATTCAGGGAGGCATAGCAAGGCTGGGTGTTGAAAGGTACATCTCTGACCTCTTGGTCTAGTAGGATTCTTCCTTTTCTGCTGTTCATGGTAATTTGTGCTTTCTCCCCAGTTCTTATCTGCTTACGTGATAAGTCTTTGGGAACAAGCAGTTAAAATTGCTGAATGCTTAACTGAAGGATGCTTTGCAATGGGAAATGCTTTTGGGTGTTTGTTTTTCAAATGTCACCCATCTCTCTCACCCTCAATGTATACATTAAAATCTGATTAGAAATGAATGTTGTGCTGTAATGCCAGCCTGCAATATGGTATGTGGAACCATAGAATGGCTTGGGTTGGAAGGGACCGTAAAGATCACCCAGTTCCAACCCCCTAGAGTGGGGATGCCACCCACTAAATCAAGTTGCCCAGGGCCTCATCCAGCCTGGCCTTGAGCACCTCTGGGGATGGGGCATCCACAGCTTCTCTGGGCAACCTGTGCCAGTGCCTCACCACCCTCTGAGTGAAGAATTTCCTCCTGACATCTAATCTAAATCTTCCCTTTTACTCTCTACTTTTAATCTTGTAGTTTAAAACCCATTCCCTCTTGTCCTATCATTATCTACACATGTAAAAAGTTGCCTTCCATCTTTTTTATAAGGCCCCTTTTAGTATTGCAAGGCTGCAACAGGGTTTCCCCAGAGGTTTTCTTCTCCAGGCTGAACACCTCCAGCTCTCTCAGCCTTTCTTCACAGGAGAAGTGCTCCAGCCCTCTGATCATCCTCGTGGTCCTCCTCAAGACACACTCTAACAGCTCCATGTTCTTCTTGTGCTGGGGGCCCCACACCTGATTGCAGGACTCCAAGTGAGGCCTCATAAGGGCAGAGCAGAGGGGCACAACCACCTCCCTCCCCTGCTGCCCACCCCTCTGTTGATGTAGCCCAGGATGCAGTTGCCCTTCTGGGCTGCAAGCAGCACTGCTGGCTCGTGTTGAGCTTTTTGTCCACCAGAACCCCCAAGTCCTTCTCCGCAGGGCTGCTTTCAATGAGTTCTTCTCCCAGTCTGTGCTCGCGTCTGGGACTGCCTCAACCCAGGTGCAGCACCTTGCACTTGGCCTTGTAGAACCTCATTAGCTTCACATGGGCCCACTTCTCAAGCTTGTCCAGGTCCCTTTGGATGGCATCCCCTCCTTCTGTGGGATCACCTGCACCACTCTGCTTGGTTTCATCAGCAAACTTGCTGAGGGTGCACTTGATCCCAATGTCCGTGTTATTGATAAAAATACTAAGCAGCACCAGTCCCAACGGTCCCAACCAAACCCCTGAGAGACACCACTCATCACTGACCTCCACCTGGACACAGAGCCACTGACCGCAGCTTTCTGGCTGCAGCCATCCATCCAGTTCAGTGGATACACTGAATGGTCCACCCTTCAAACCTGTATCTGTCCAATCTGGAGATCAGGATGTCATGTGGGACTGTGTTGAAGGCCCTACAGAAGTCCAGGTAGATGATATCTGTTGGTCTTCCATTGTTGTCTGATGCAATCACTCCATCACAGAAAGGAACCGGGCTGGTTGGGAACGATTTGCCCTTAGTGAAGCCATGCTGGCTGTCTCGGATCAGCCAGCTACCCTGACAAAATTAAACTCTACAAGTGCTTTCATAGAGATAATTTCTGAATTTGACATGCTGTTGGCTTCCATGTGTTCTTCTAGCTGAGCTGCAGCATTGTGACTAGGATGTTGAGAGGGAAATCTAAGCACGTTGCTTCTTTTTCCAAATAACTTTGCATTGTGTTTCAGCTGTTTGTGTGCACATGAAAAAGCAAAAGAATCTACTGCACTTCTGTAGGAAACAATATTTTATAAAGAAGTATGTCTTTGAATTGTCTTTAGGTCAGGACATGTTTAAAGTTATATATATTTTATGCGTACAACTATTGCTCTGTATTCTGAACTCTATTTTTAACCAATGAAAACTGAACAATTAATTTTTATTTCTGATGTAATGTTACACTGGCATAGTATCTTAAGATAGAGACAGTTGTCCCTAACAGTATTAATTTTTGTTCAAACATGATGACAAGCACAAAGCCAGCACTCGTGAAATTAGTTTTCAGGGCAAAACTGTTTGGAAAAGTAAGTAGGGTTATCCTGATCACTGACTGCAAAGGGATCTTTCACATCCTTTTGCTCAGCAACCAGGGATAGGCAGAAGGGATTTAGTTTTATCCTCTTATCAAGGCTATAAATAAGTTCATAATTAAAATATATAGGCTTTGTGAGTTGAAGTTCTGAAGTAATTTAAATGTCAAATAATAGCAATACCTTATTGGTAGACATAACTTGTTATGTCTTCTGATTTGGGCTGTGCCTGGAGTCTCCTGTATGTGATGACAGGGAGCCTTGGCCTTGGTTTCCCTGAGGCTGTGAATTCATAGTGCAATTAACACTGCTATGCAGCAGCGTCCATTTTTGTCATTGATGTAATTCGGGATCTTATCAACTGCCTGCGTAAACAGCCTGTAAAGGTGTGCTGTGGTGCAGGAGATAATGCACATCCTCCCTGTTCCCTCAGCATCTCTGAGTGATCTTCCTCAGAGGGAATGACAAGGGCTGAGGAAAGAGCAAAGGTGCAAGTGCACAGGGAGATGGGGGGTAGATCACAGGAGTTTGGACATCTCTGCGCCTACCCTGTGATTTAGCTCTTGGAACCACTGTAGTTCCTCTTATTGAAGGCGAAAAATAATAGCAGCAAGCCTTGCAGCTGCTCTGGAGATGCTTAAATATGAGGGGGTACTTCCCCAATTTAGGGAAGAGACATTTTGACTTGGGAAGCCATCCTGCTTTCTTTTTCTTCAATGCGACTTCCAGTGCCAGCTGGGAGCAGCTGGATTGTGACCTGCCGCAACCTGCTCCTTTAACGTTTTCTTGGGCTTTTAGCACAGCGGCTAGGAGCCAGGTGAGAAAGGAGAAAGGTTTCCTAGAGCACAAGCTGCCTTGTTTGAGGCTGGTACCTCCAGGCTGCATTCTGCAGCACAGCCACACCTGCTGCTTGGTTTCTCCTGTGTTCAGGGAAATAGGATTTATTTAGAAACATAAACACAATCGTGTCAGAGGAATTTGTGAGTCTGATCAATTGCTTCTCTTTCTGAAAGCAATCCCCAGAGCGCTGACTATGATAGTATATGTCAGGAAAAGTAGCCATGGCCACATCATCACCTACACGCACAGATTAGCAAATCAGATTGGCTTGGTTTGTGTTTCCGTTTTATGCTTTTTCTCCTAAGCTGCCTCTCCTTGCTGCTTCAAGATAAGTACTTTGAGGTGTGACCTCAATCTGTTTCTAAGAGGTGAGAAAAAAATAGGAAAACCAAGAGAAAGCTGAAGGGCAATATGTCTGTAACAACCGAAGCAGAAAACCTGGAAGGAGCTGGTACTACAATTTCTGTTCGCCAGCGGGAATTTTGCTGATTCACACCCGCCGCAGGTCTGGCCTGATGGTGCGGGAGAGGAAGAGCCGGGGAGACGGATCAAAAGCTGTGATGGTGAGGAGTGACGAGCAATCCGAGCCTCCTTAACGTGACCTGATTTTCAAGAGAGCTGGCACTTAGCGCGTTCGGTAATCAGGCCTTTTCAGGTGAATCAAGCTGAGACATCCAGAAATCAGAATATGCACAAGAACTGGCCACCATGGAAAGTGTTGCCAAGATCTGTAAATACATTTGCAGTAATAATAGAAACGCGAGAGGAGAGCATTGCATCTATAGGAAGAGAAACAATTTATCTGACTTTAAGTCAAGGGAAATTCCGGGCTGTGGCAGACATTTGCTGGCAAAACTTCATGCTGCAGCTTGAAACGCTGCTGCCCCCAGCTGTCTGCGTGTCCCTGCTGTCAGAGACCCCCACCCCTGCTATGGGACAGAGAGATGGGATTATGGACGAGTACATCCATCGCCTGCACCACTTTACACTCCAGTTTTAGTGCAAACCCATCTATATCAGCTGGTTTTGGGAGGCTGGGTGTGCGCTGAGTTGCTCAGGCGTGCCGGAGGCAGAACACGCACCTGGGGCAGCAGCCAAAACTAGCCCTGCTGCCTGCCAGAGCCTGCAGGCCAAATAACCGAAGCAATCTACAACATGTTCGTTCTTGGGTGCTTCCTCTCCTTGTCAAGCGTCTCAACACCGATGGTCTTTTAAAGGGGCTCTCTTTTTGAACAGCTCCTTTTGTATGTGTGATAGGTGTGTGCTGTAAACTTGTCTTCCGATGGCGATGCAGTCTCAGCCAAACAGCTACGTTATGATGGGGCTAATAAGTGCCTGCTCTTCATTTAACTACTGCAGCTATTGATTTCATCAAGTCACAGTAATTCAGACTGGAAGGAACCTCAGGAGTTCATATGGACCAAGCTCATTTCCGTGCTTCTAGTCTGCCTGAATAAACATATTAGCGTAGACCTTTCTGCTGAGGTTTTAAGTTAAGCTGCATTACTTCAGAATTCCAAGACAAAAATGGGAAATAAAAATCTAAAAAGAATTTCATGGGAATGGAAAGCAGGTCGAAGAGAAAGTATTTAGAGACAGCCAGCCTGCTCCATGCAATAGCCATCTTTTCAAGGTCGTGGCCAGAGCAGCCACAAGTAGGATGGTCAATTTGAAGAAAGAAAATCAAACTTCTGAAGCCAAATGTGGCAGGAAGGGCTGAAAGCTGAAGAAAATGATTCTAACACTAGAAGCACTCAAAAGCAGTTACTCAACAGTAGTGCAGATCCCATTGCATGACTGCATTTGTAAAAAAAAAAAAATAAATAAAAAAAAAATTAGAAAAGGAAACTACTAAAAGCTTTGAAGGTGAGATCACGGAACAGACTACCCGGAGAGTTGTTTAAGAGCAAATGGAAGAAAGACAAAAAGGGTAAAAACCATGAGGGAGCAGAGTGCTTTCATCAGTTAGGCACCAAAATGAACTCAACCAGCTGTGAGGTGTGGTTTAGTGTGCCCTCAGCCCTGGCATGTCGCCATCCCTCCTGGCAGTGAGGTCCTGTGTATGTGATACTGTTCTGAGGCACCTACATCAGTGCCAGGTGGGTAATTAGCTGAAATATGGTGGACCAAGACAGTTAACTAGTTGCAGTTTTCCATCTTATCCATCTCTGTAGTTACTGGAATTTTCTGTGGAATGAAGTTTCTCCCTTCTTTAGCTCTGTGTAAGACACTGAAAGGAAACCCCGACAACCCCTGTAGACAAAGACTGCCTTGCCTTGTGACTCTCGTGGCCTGGACCTCATTTGGTCCATAGAAAGAAATCTGCAGAACTTCTGCCATCACATTTGGCTGCTTGCTAATTTCGATCTATGCACAATTTCTGATAAACAGAGTTATAATTTATATATAAGTGGATTTATGAGCTCGTTCTGTTTCTTTCAGATGATCCAATGTGATATTTCTGCTACCAGTGAGTGATGCATGATGGATAAATGCCTTATCACATTTACATCCAGAAACTTTGCAGTACATCATTCAATGTGTCATATTTATCGACTCCTGCTGACAGCTTTAATGAACCAGGGATCTTCTAACTTTTATTTTCCTTGTGGTCACTTTTGATTATGTGACCAGAATCATTAGTGAATGGTCAATGAAGTCAGGCAATCAAGCACTTCAATAAACAGCCTAGCACGATTTCATTTGCTAGAACAAGAGAAGAATGATGTTATTTATTAAATAGAAGCTCTAATAATGAAAATACGGTGACTCACCATGTGCCTGGTGGTTTTCTTCTGTACGATGTAATTCCTCCTCTCTCCCCCCACAAAAATCTATCCCAATGGGAAGCTCCTCTCTAAGTCATGTATTTGGAAAAGTAGGACAATTTCAATTCTTCCTCCCAGAAAGGTGCCTTCTCCTCGGGCTTCTGAGTCATCGTGGCTGTGACTCAGATGGCTTGCGTTCATGGAGATGAGTCACTCCAAATTTTCTGGCATTAAGGCGATCCTACTATCTATCAGTGCGTTATCTGCTGTACACTGAGAAAATGTTCTGAGCCACACAGTTGTAAGTATGCATTAGAGATAAGTAATAAAAGAGAGGGAGAATCTTTAAGCAAGTGATGGTTAGTTTGATCTCTCCTTTTGGGGGACGGGGGAAGGTGGAAGAAGAGTGTGATAAAGCATGGATTATTCTGGTGGCATTAGCAGCTGTCATTCATTTGACTGCCAAGTTCCATGGACAACCATTCAGGAGACAATGTTAAAGAGAGTTTTGCCACTGAACTGTGAGAGAGAAGACTGAGAGGCTGAGATAGCTGATGCCTGAAAGTAAGGAGGAAAGTAAGGAGCCTTTCACCTCCTCCAATAGGTATAGGAAGGGTGTTAGCAGCTGTGACAAAAAACTGTGAAGCTGGATAGTGATGGCATGATATGTAAAATGCAAGATTAGATGTTCACATTTTTTGTGAGCTTTTTTCTTTAAAAAGAGGAGGAAAGTGGTAACAGCAAAAATGGTTGTACTTCTATTGTTTGCCTCTAGACAGGCACTCTGAGAAGGCCCCTTGGAGGCCTAGGCAGGTTGGCTTTCTGAATTTTCCCCCATTTTGCTTTTTCTTCACTTCCTCCTTTTCTTTAAAGCAGGGGAATGGCACCTAGAGATAAAACCAGCAGGGAAAGAACAGTGTGTGTCTATCTTCTTGAATTGTTATCCAAGAGGAAATGTGTGGAAGGACTTCAACACCCAGCGGAAAAAACTGTTGTAAAACTGGGGTATCTTGGGTGGCTGAGCTCTGACACCAAAATCCAGGAGCACAGAAGATGCAGCAGAAAGAGCACTGGACTAGGAGGTGGATTTAGATTCAATTCCCTGCTTGGCTGCCAACCCATTGTAGGACCTCTGACAAATCACCTAAGGTGGCAGAGAGGTTCCTCTACACACTGCTGAGACCCTCTTCATTATAGAAAACCATATGTGCCTTTTTTTTTTTTTTTTTTTTTTTTCCTGTGGAACACACCATGCCTCAGACCCTCAGACTTTTAATTTAAAACACAGCTGGAGGAAGAGCTGCTGCTGGTAACCTTACTTTGTAATGGCTCAGTAATTAAAGCTCCTGCCCGGGATGAAGGAGACCAGATTCCAATATTCTTCTTTCTGAGTGAATATAGATCTGCACAAATCAGAAGAGTTATGTGCCACCAGGATAACACTGTTCTTAGCTGGGACGCTTGTCTCTGTCCTTGTTGACTTGATGGCACTGCATAACCAAGGGTTCAGGATGGATTGGACAGGAGAAAAGGGCTGGAGGAAGCACTGGCCTGCGCTCAGCTGGTCAGGGATGTTACGAGATGGGGAAGAGCGCTGCCTTTCTCTTGCTGCTCCCAGCACTGTTTCCATATTGTGTACAGGGCTGCAATCACATGCGAGTTTGTCTTGTACAACGAATCCTTAATTCTGTCAGATAATGCCTCAGATACCTGGCTGAGGAGTGCTCCCACCTCCTCCTGTCCTTCAGCTCCATTCATGCATGCTGGGTTGAGTGTCTCGTGGGTAATTCTCTTTCTTGGGATTGATTTTTTTTTGCACCTTGTTGAGGTTTCCCATTTTTCCACACCCAGTGCAAGTGCTCTAACCCCCAAACTATTCTGTAAGTCGTGGAAAGGGGCCGATGCTCAGCTAGCACACTGCAGCAGCCACACTCTGCCAGGAGCTGGCTTCTGGCAGTGTTGGGGTGCCCACACACAGGAGGGGAAAGTCCTGGGTACTTGGCTTCTGCATCTCTTTGGGTAGCAGCAGCTCAGCGAGTGTAGAAGCCTGGCTAGGTCTTGTCCAGGGACACCTGTCAACAGGCTTAGAGCCTTTGGTGTTATGTGACCCTGTGTTTTTTGCAGGGCATTGGTGAGTGAGTGGGTTTTATCAAGTCTAGCAACAGAAGAGGTGCTAAGGCTGTATTATCTTTACCTTAGAGTTGTTTTTCTTTTTTTTTTTTTTTTTTTTTTTAGAAGATAGCAGGGGTGACATAGGCAAAGACTTCTGCTTGGTGATGTTTTTGAAAAAAAGATGACTATTTAGAGTATTTAAACAAAAATACTTCCTTTTGATTGATGTTACAGAATTTGCAGAATTGAGCAGGACAAAACTGATCAGCTTCTTTCTTCTTGCTTTAGCACAGTCTTGTGTGGGAAGGAGCCTGATAACTTTGTGAAAGATAATTTGAAAGAATTCAAATTATTCCGATTAAAGTTTAATTGTTGCAACATGCATTACTGTAATTATTAGAGTTGTTTAACATCCCTTTCCTCCAAACACATGCTGCGTTTGAGTCAGTTAAAGCCTCAAACCAGTTGGCAGTGTCCCTTTAAAACTGCTTCACTGCTTTCGTTAATCTAAGTGGCACAATAGTTAGTGCCACGAAGAAGCTTAAGACATGCATATTTTATGAGTATTTCAGAGAAGCACCACACAAAAGCAGGAGGAGGCTATATCTAAGTATTACTGCTTCACCTATTGCGACCTTCTCAAGGATTTTTTTAGATAAAAGAGAAGCTGAAGCTTAACTGCAGAGCTGGGGTCAGAGATCATAGGAAGGGGCAGGAAAATGACAATGCAGGGTGTCTGAGGACACTTGCTTCTTGTCACCTTGGTTTGTGCCATCTGATCATCAAATTCTTTGCTCAGAGCTTTATTCTAAGGTTGTTGGAGTCATTCAGAGCATACTAACCCCCAACATTTGTTTCTGATTCTGGGGCTAAATTATGTAAGATGTTCGTTGGGTGGTTCTTATTTTTGTTAATTCTGAATGCTGTGAATTTCATAGGATTCCTAAGACATAATATCCTTTCCTTTGTTTCTATAACCTCTGTGAAAACAGCTTTTCCCTTTAATGGGAATGAAGGGAAATGTTTTCTACAATGAAATGCAGTTGTTGCCTGTTTAAAAATAAAACAGCACAGTTGGCATCCTTTTAATGTTTCCAGTCCTAGAATATTTACAGGTTAATTGAACTATAAAACACCATTGGGAATACTAGTTTAGATGTAGCGTTATGCAAGTAAAATTAAGCGTGCAACACACCTTGTGTTTGCTAGGCGATGCAGAGATACGTGGAGTATTTTTATTGCATACAAATACATAGAAAGAACTGCTGCAGGTACCATCCATTGACAAAGAAGGCAGCCAGGGACAGAGGTGACCTCCACGCATGATGCAGATGGAGCACGCAGGATGTTTTGGGACCAGGTGGGTGTGCAGTGAAGCTGGCAGAGCTTGCTCCGGCTGCTGGAGCCGAGCAGCGTGGTGATCCTGCCTCTGGCCGTGAGGCAGGAGCTCAGCTGAGTGAACGGCCACCTCGGTGAGTCTGCAAGGCGGTGTGTGAGATGCACAGGATGATTCCAGCCTGTGAATAGGTGCAGGTTGCTGAGTGCTCTGACTCTGGGATTTATTTCAGCTTTCCCATGCAGCAGCCTTACAGGACTATTTGCACTGAGTTTTAGATGTACTGTTAAGGCAGCTCTCTCTGGAGTTAGTCTCCATTATTTACTCACAGGCTTTATGTCCGTGCCATCTTTTCGTCTTCCTGTTCCCATATGGCTAGCCGTGGAAGCGCTGATTGTACCATGTGTGCTTATTGGCCGCCTTCAGCTGACTTCCCTACCCAACAGCAAAAACACGCCATGCCAATGTCAAATGCTGGGTGCTTACTTCTTTCTTCTGCTTGCTGCTTCTTTCCTTCCCTTGATTTTGGTTAAACTGAAGTTCACTGTGTCCAGGGGTGAGCAGATCTGTACTTCTTGGAAAATGTTTTTTTGCTTGCTGTCTTGATAGGATCACGAAGCCGTGCTCCTTTTTTTGCAAACCGTCTGAGCAGCACACCTTCCTCCTGGCAGCTGCTGAGCTGTCCCAGTGCGTATTTGGGCTTGACCTCCGTAGAAAAGCTCACACACTTGCTTCTCTTCCTAAGTAAATTATGTGCTGCGTTGACCTCTGGCACCTATGTGCAGCTGGAGTGCCTGACTTCCTGCGCAGGGTATTTTGGTTTGGGCTTTGTGCTAAGACAGTACATAGTCTTGGATCATCTCTCAGGCAGGGTGAGCTCATGTTGATTTGGAGAAAGGGCAGGGTGAGGTCATGTCTACCAGATTGACTGCACATCCCTTTGCAGTGTGGGCAGGGATAGAAACAGATAACGTAGTTACCTGAACCACGAAATCCTCCCGGGAGTCTTCTAAAGCTCTGCCTCATTTTCAGTGCACTGCTCAGCTGCTGCAACAGCTGAAGCCAGGGTTGTACAGGCAGCAGACTGTGTCAGGTTGGAGCCCGGTTGTCCCACGTGAGATCAAGCCGGTGTCCTGAATGAAGAAGAGGCAAGAGCCTTGGATCATATCATTATAGGCAGTAACCTGTCGTTCTCTTGTTTATCTCAGTGCTTGCTGAGCCACCCTATGTTCCTACCTTGCTTCCCATGTCAGACAAAGCAATGCTATAAAGGTCTCAGATATATGAATTTCAGGGCTTTGGGGTGGAGGTAGAGACATTTAAATATAGGATTTTTTTTTTTTTCTAACAGTCAAATAACATTTTTCATGTTGTGAGAAACAGGCATACTGCTTTAATGAAAGATCAAAATTTGTGCTTGAGATTGTGAAAACTTCATAGTCAAACTAAGATTTAGTGTAGGGACTGTGAGGCAAAGTTATTAGGCGGGGCTATTCATCTTGTTTATGATATTTTTCTTCAAACTGACAATAATCTATAGCTAGGTAGTGATAGCAGAAAAAAGAAATGCTGACATTTCTATGATAACAGCGGTGCAATTGCAGATGTGACATCCCTTGAAGAGAAGAAAGCAGTAAATGAAAAAAAAAAAAAAAAGCAGGTTGCTTTGTTTTTCAATAATACTTGTGGCAGACGTACGGAAACGTTACTGTTTTGATATATTTGTTTATAAAGTGTGTGGTTGTGACTGTATGAGAACATGAGCCCTCTCCAGCGAGGATGGTGGGGATGTGTGCCACGTCTCCCTTTGGCTTTAGAAGCGCTTGGGCAGGTGCTAGTGGAGGCAGACAACCGCCAAGGGCTGTGGTTTGGCTGCTGATGGTCAGACCTGTGTTAACTCGTGCTCTGAGCAGGGGTGGCTCACCCTGTCCTTTGTTCCAAGAGGCCTGGATTTGTCCCTTCAAGCACTTGGTGAAAGCTTGGTGGAGGTAGTCAGGAGAGATCTTTGCAGGTAGCACACACAGAAGACTGCTGGCAAGGAAAATTTGTCCTCATCCCTGCCAAAAGATAAAGCAGCAGCTTTGAAATCTTTCTCTGAAAGCCTCAGCTAAGCCAGCAGCCCCAGTTTGCACCGTCGTACCCATTGTGCTGCCCCAGCCCCACAGCTCTGCTCTTGGGTCATCTCCCTTCCTTCTGCTTGGCACTGCCTAGGGAAAGGCATGTTGCTGATCAAAGGGATAGAGGCACTGTGTGTAAATTACTGTAAGATTTGACAATAAATGATTAGAATTGAATGTTAGAAATGTAAATGACCCAGACTTGGACATGTCTGGGGAAAATTGGAGGATACGGAGGATTATGTTGATGAGGTGCTGGGAAAGGGAAAGGTTCAGGCTTGAAGTTTTTAATGCAGTTTATTACTTCCATTTGAATTTTCTTTCAGTTTGACACATGTATGTTAACAAGGATAAAGGAGCTAAAAAGAAGGAAATATAGGACAAAAATCTTTTCTGGCGGTGAGGGGAATTCACGGGACTTGAGAGGGTAAAGTGTTGGAGATGAGGTGTCAGGAGAGGAAGCTTATACGGGTTTCAGAGGAGCTTGTTGTCAGGTGTCTTAGAGCAGTCTCTGACTCATGACTGCTGGCTTTCAAATGTCAGCCCAGTCAGCCCAGAAAGTCTTTTGCTGAGTTCAAAGATAAATGAAAAGAAGGTCAGGTGGTTTAGCTGGAAATGGCGCCAGGGTGTGATTTGAAATGAAACAATCAGTCACATCAGTTTAGAGGTAAGTATATGTGTAATACTTACAGTACATGGCTGGATAAGATGGTAGAGGAAGGATCTGGTGTGGGGTATTTGGAAACACAGCTAATGCCATGGACACATGAGGAGAGTCTGTGTCTGGAGCCATACAGGCATACAGGTGGGCCTGCAGTGCCACCAGGAGCGCCTCAGGGTGCTGCTGATTGGGAACGGTCCCTGTACATGGTCCCTGGTATGGTGTCAGTCAGTCTTGGTGAGCTGAACTGGAGAAGTCAGACAGCCAAGGGAAAGCCAAGATGGGAATGAGGCCACAGTTCACTGTCCCCAGCTTTACCAGCAGCAACCTTTCTGAGGTGCCCCTAGGGAGGAGCTGGGGCTGAGTAGCAGGGCTCCAGCAGCCACCGTACAGTACCGCAGCGGGGCTGACACCATCCCCTGGATTGTTGCTCTTTCCCATCAGCCAAAGACTGCAGCAGAGCTGGTCTGAGCTTGCAGCAGATGGTTTGCTTATGGTTTATGTTATGGTTTTTGTTTGTTTGTTTGTTTTTTTGAAATAAAATCTAATAAGAGTATATTTCATTTGGATGGACTCATGTCTTTTCCAAGGGAAGTGTTAGCAAAGATTCAAAGTTTGGGAAAGGGATTTTAATTCGTCTACAAGTGGAGGTGTAGAAAAAAAATGAAAAGTTGTCCTTCCATAGTCTTCTGCTTAATGCTATTCTAGTAGTATTCCTTTGTTCCATTCCATTCCATCCTGAAGGACAGAACAGTGGATAGAGTGAGGGAATGGTCTTAAACTAAAAGAGGATAGACTTAGATTAAACATTAGGAGGAAATGCTTCACTGTAAGGGTGGTGAGGCACTGGCTCAGGTTGCCCAGAGAAGCTGTGGATGCCCCACCCCTGGAGGTGTTCAAGGCCAGGTTGGATGTGGCCTTGGCCAACCTAATCTAGTGGGTTGCATCCCTGCCCATGGCACTGGGGTTGGAGTAAGATGATCTTTAAGATCCTTTCCAGCCTAAGCTATTCTATGATTATGTGACCTGGATCTTTCACTACAGGTTCTGCTTCCCTGAATTGCTGCAAACCAAGGTCATTTTACTGTTCTCTGGAGAGAAAGTCAGGTTTGCATGCTCTGGGATCAGCTACTCACTGGGAAGCAATGTCATTGCCTGGCTTCACTGTGCTGAACACTTGCATATTTTTACCAGGGAAACTTAACAAAAAATCTTTTCCATTTATTATTTATTAATGTTGGTGGAGTTGTAAACACTGACCTCTTTTCATCTGAGGTCTTTGCTGTCAAATACAGAATGGTTTAAGTATGTAATGCCATTCTTGACAGCCTAATCATGCTGTCGGCAGAATTAGGTGTGCTCTGCCTGTGAGTGAGCTGCCTTCAGTGGCACAAGCTGTTGAACTGGCAGAGCAGCCTCTGGAAACTTTTTAAGAGAGGTAGCCTTGCTGATGCTGCCACAAACTGTTCAAATTGCAAGAGGTGAACCATGGTGTCGTTATAATGCACAGAACAGATAATACAGGATTTCATTTTTATGTTGAATAACAAAATGGGTAACATTTTCTTATAGGAATGAATAGTAGGTTATGACAGAAATGATCTTGGAGGAGATTGAAATTATTCCCATATGATCTTGGAAAGACTTGTGGTAGTATACGAACATGCAATTAGTCTTGGGAGGGAAGGAAAAAAGAAAAAACACTACTCAAGTAATCTTAGCCTCATGGTGTAAGGGAATGATGAGGTGGGGAAGCAGTAACTGACAAGCAACAGATGCTCTGCCACCAAGTTATCTACTAAAACAAAACAAACTGTGATTATAATGCTATGGACTGTATTTCTTCAGAAATATATGCATATTTTTACAGAATAGTGTCTTCATGTTGATATTTATTTAAAACTTGGTTCAAAAACCATGTAAGGCAGGAGGAATTTTTACACTGACTTTGATATATTTTGGCTTAATTCTGTATTGCAAAATTTGGCATTTTTTTTGTTTTCTGATATTTCATGTATGCTGGTTAGAACTGAGAAAGCTGAAAAATTCCCAGGTAAGCTTCTGCCTCTTCTGTGTCAGGTTTTATGTAACTAGAATTTGACTTTTCAGCCATGTTTTTTCAGAGACGTTCACAAAATATTTTGGTGAATTATTCTCGGTTTATTGTAGCTTTTCTCTTCAATGTAATATTCCAAACGCAAGCCATCTCCTTTGGCTTCCTTAGAAAACATTTTACCCCTGATATGTTCTGTAACCTTATTTATATTATGAATGGCTAGCTGTGAGGTATTCTCATTTCTGAATTCAGGTTTCCTTGTTTTTACCATTATTTCTATTGGTAAACTGCTTGGCTGATTATATATCAAACAAAGCCAACCTGTAAAACCAGAAAAATGAATGTAATAAGTAATTTGGATAAGGGAAGAGTCATTGAAACTTTTTTTAATTCCAGAGTATTCGGTGAAAAATATGATGAAAAGATACTATAGTCAGCGGTTTAAAACAATTCTTATGACTAAAGATCATGGATATATGGAATGACAGCTGTTTATACTGGTAGATAGTTGAAGAAAGCGTGGTTTCTTGTGTATGAAAGCAATACAATAATCCTAATACAAACACTTCATTATTTTCTAGATAAGTGAGTTTTTGAACTGAACAACTGCAGATGAAGAAGGAATATAAAATTTAAAGCTTTCTAAGTAAGATTATGTGGAGAGAAATATCAATGTTGCATGCAGTCAGTCTGCAGCCGCTGAGAAATGGAATGAAAAATCATGTAATTCCCAGACAAAACTCTTCCTTAATTTAGCTGAAAGTGTAAATACATATCTGCTAATTAAAAATCTTATTAGAGTGTTAGAATTTCCCAATGCACCAAAAAGCAAATCTTAAATTCAAACAAAGGGCTAAGCACATATGCAAATGTGTATGCATATCTTCACTGGAAAGAGTAGCTGCACACAAATCAAAGACGTTTTTATCAGTAACAATAATGACAAAAATGAATAGCAGTTATTTATTCACCTCAAACTTGATTTTTTTTTTTTTAATGCAAAAATGATCTTAGTGAATTGACGGTTCAATTCCTGCATTTTCTTGCTATTTATACATTTGTGTTCTGACAACTCCTTTTTAGAGGAGGCATCTAATTATTATTAAAACTCTGTAGACTTACTAAGAGGAAGAAGAAAATAAATGTTGCCTGTGTCCTAGACTTTTACTCCTGTATCTCCTGGAAATCTTTTCAAACTGTTGTTCCAATGCTTACAAGACAGCCAAGGGAAGACAGCAAAAACTTGTTCCTGGTATGTGGGGAAACAATCTAGGTTCCTTGTTACGTGCTTGCTTTTAAATATAACAATTTTAGAATCTAAATGAGATTAGAAAGTACATATTTTTGTAAGCAGTTCTCTGTATTTTGTCCTCATATTAGTATCCATGGTGTTACAACTGCAGCCGTGATTAAGGCTGGGGACAGTCTGATTAATGATGTCTGTCTCAACAAGGTCCAGCCGCCCCCCAGCTGAGAGAAAATTTCCAGTGATTCACAGATTGAAATGAAGCAGACTCAGGCTGCGCAGCTTGCTATCAAGGTCACAAACGTGGCAGATGATGGATCAAATGCTCCAGTGTTTTCTGGCTCTGCTCAGGCCATTGGTGCTCACTGGATTGTTTTAGCAGCTTTGGACCTTAGATTTTGGGACAGATTCTCACATCTTGCAGCTGAGCATCCTCTGTGGTTGGGAAAAGCCCATAAAAAACAGTGATGGAGGTCAAAAATATGCCTCTCACATTTTGTGAAAGGAGCAGAGGCAGGAGAAAGCTCACCATGGGAAGAAAGATGTGGGGTTACGTCATCTGTTTTATACCAGAGAAATCACATGAAATCACATGAGGTGGGTTATGTGTCCCCACCACACAAAATGATTTTATGAAACATGAGCTATATCTATAAAGAAACCAGACGTCCTTCATTGTTCATTGTACAGTCTGCAGGTTTCTTTTAATTATTATTTTGATGGTAACAAAAGCATTCCAGAGTAGCAAAGAGATACTGAAAAATGTTAAATGCTCTTGTCTCCCACCCTTTATATAACCCAAGGTCTGAAAGCAAGGATTTTGTTTTGTCAAAACTATAAAGCTCTATGCAGTCCAGGGAGATATTTTTGAGAAGACTAATTTCTAACAGAATTCAGGGGACAAAACCTTGCGCCAACCCACAGACTTGCTGAATTCTTGACTAGTAGCCACAAAGAGTACCTGTGCAGGTTGCTTTGATGTGCTTCTGTTCCTCTGTGGCCTTTTAGCTTCTTGCCGTTCTGATAGGGCACAAATGGATAGTGAAGTGTTACACAAAGCAACATTTCACTTGTCAGCTGCACCCCTGCTGTTGATGCTTCTCTCTAGGGAGCCATTGAGTTAAATGGTGCAGAGTCAGCTGGCTGGGTTTTTCTTCTCTCCTATTCAGTGGCTTCACCTCATTACCTCCCAGGTGAAACTGGAGCTGTCTGCATCAGCAGCCTGGTTCTGATTTCAAAGAATGAGTTAGGATTTATGACTATTGACCGCGGAAGGCCAGAGCATTGAAGCACTAGCCTATTTTAAATCTATTTTACCCAGTTCTTTTGCAGGTGCTGCTGCTAGAATTAATTGTTGTTTTTTTTTGGTCAGTTTTGTTCTCAAATACTGCAGTAGAAAGTTGAAAAAAACATCGGAGAGGAGAGCAACACCACAGAGGAAATGTATTACAATCTTCTCTGGGACTCCTGAGAAATGGCACAGTAATCCTGGATGTAACGTTAGAACAGTGCTTGCAGCTCTTCATTTATCAATTCTAAAAGTGCATAGCTAAATATAGAGGTATGCAGAACATAAAAATGCATTAATAAAAGAAAGGGAAATCATAATGGTTTGTTTGTTTCTCTGCTTTAACAGCTCAGACGATGCAGCCTGAACGTTTATAATTGTCATTGTCAGATACGTCTGAAAACTCATCTTACCTATTATTCTAAAGCAGTTATTTAAAAGATGTAAATCCTTTCATTTCTATGGAGATGAGCAGTGACAAATAATTACAAGTGTAAGCTAGGATCAACTATATCTGCAAATAAAGCCTGTACTCTCGCAGGACATCTGCAGCTAAATAGTGCCTGAATCCTGGCTGCTCAGTGAGAGGTTCCTTGTCATTCATTTCCTAACAGGCTAATCCCACAGTGACAAAGCTTAGGAAGGGGAAATCTGTTTTCTTCCTTCCCCCTCAGCATTAAGTGTAACTTATTTAATACAGAGGCAACAGCTGCAGCAAAAATGCCAAGCCCGGCTAGTTCAGTTACTCAGAAATTCAGCACAGAAACTGAGGAAGTCGGACCACATGGAACAATTTCACATGTAAGGAAACTGCAGACAAAGAGTGGGTGAGGTGGCAGGATTTGAGAACGTTATTTTACTAAACGTGGCTTCATCCTCCGGCATGTTGATGCTATTTGTGGTGCTGCTTCTCACAGGCACCAGGTGGGAGAAGCACTTTGCGCAGCGCCCCTGGGAGCTGTTCATGTAACGGTGCTCCACCAGTCTGCGAGCCGCATTGCCAGGCAGCTCAGAGGTTAGCAGCTTTCCGTTACCAACTGCTCTGAAGACACAAAAATTGCTGAAAATTATGGTAACACAAATCATTAGAGAGGAAGTGTCTTTAGAAGCTGACAGAAGGTGTATGGGGTTTTAGGGAGCTGGATCGTCCTTCTCCAGCTGATGTAAAGGTGTGTCCTGAGTTGGTGTCCTTCTGGATTACACAACTTTCTCTGAAACAACAGTTAGCTCACATATACCTGCTTGATGACTTTGTAGTTCCTGAGTATTTCGTGTGTCTTGTGTTACTAGCAACAATAGTGTAATTGGGCTTGTCCTCTATTCATTAATCCAAAGAGAAAACAGATTTAATTTTAGGCATATTAAGCTGACCTAACAAAGGAAAGGAGAAGGAGCGAAATGCAAGAAGCAAAAAAAGACATGGAAGGAAAGATAAAGGAAAAAAAAAAAAAACACAGCAGAAATGTTCCTGCAGGCATAGCTGAGTGCTGTGAAGGTGTCTCGTAAAGGCAAGGGCTCTGGAAGACAGACGGGAAGGAGCCAGCTGCAGCTGGGAAGTGCTGGCTGAGCGCGTCTGAGAGCCCAGCAGCCACATCACCCATCTGCATGCACAGGGCTGGTCTCGCCCTCGCTGGCCTCTTCGGGCTGTAAGATCCTTGGGCAGGGATCATGTGCCTGCCATCCGGTGCTCTCATGAGTGCTATAAAATATTAGAGTGCTCTGATGAAACATGTGAAAGCCTAGAGGGCACCTTGAACAGGAGAGATGTGTGGAGAAAAAAAAAAAAAAAGGTAAGCTTGGTGTTTGGGTATGAGAAAATGGCAAGTCAGTTTTACACCTGCCTCTGCCCCTGACAGTGACCCCACCAATGTCACATAATGGATCACATAAGTGGACTGCTGCTGGGAGCCATGGGAGCATGAATGGATCGGCAGCCCGGTAGTTAAAGGGTGCTGCATTTTCCAAGGCTCCTTCAGAGACCTGAGCTAAACTGCTCAGAGATCAGTATCTCTGCTGGCAATGCTGCTGCGCTGTTCTGGCAGAGACCGAGAGAAACCACTCTCAGAAATGATGCTGAGTGCTAGAGCATCCTCTGGGGATTTGGGATGCAAGCTCAGGTCCTTTCCTTGTGAGGGAAGGTTCATCCCAGGTTCAGGTCAGGAAAAACAAGGAAAGCAGCAGAACCTGTGATGCCCACTGTATCTCAAGAGGTGTAGGGACTCCTTGCATTTCAATGTTAAGTGGGAGACTACCATTTCTGCAGTCACTGTTGAATGCATATTTTAAACATATGGAATTTAAGCTCTCTCTCTCCTCACCAATATTTTTCATTAGGTTGAATTCAGGTATTTAAATAGTTTAAATATGACTTGAACGATTTTTATTTTGCAAATAACAGTTGCAAAGTATTTGCTCGGACCTATCCATGGTAGTGCTAGAGCTCTCCTTTAACCTTGTATTGTCTCAATACAGCTGAACCCAATTTTATATGTGAGGCCCTAGACCTGTGCTCTTCAGCTGGAGGAACCCACGTGTTGGCAATGAACTGAACACACAACCTAAGTCTGTTAGGGGAACAGGCTGTGTCGCTGCTAAGGGATTTAGGACAACTTCACTTCAGCGGGATGTGAAGGGAATTGTTTGTGACAATGACCAAATAAATCTTCCGTGGTGTGTGGGTGTTTAAAGCACGAAGTGAATCCCAGAGAGAAGCCGGTCAGCAGTGGCAGAAAATTGCTCTTGCCGGAGCGTAGTGGCAGATTTTGAGGCCAGTGTTGTGTGTGAAGCCCCTCTGTGAGACAGGGCAGGTGGGAAAGGTTCTCAGGCTGATCTGTAGCTTAAGATCCAAGGCAAAGTGAAAGAAAAAAGGATGTATATGCTTTTAGTCCTTTCCCTGTTGGTGAAGGAGGGCCCTGATCCCTGGTCAGCAGGGGCAGGAGGGCAGGCACCTGAAGCCCCCTCCCAGCAGGATGTTGCCTGCGCCTTCAAACCGAGTGTTTTCATCCTGCTCCTGTTGAAACAAGTAGTGCCCATGTCTCCCAGGCATGCTTTGTAACCTGGATTTTGTCTGTTTAAAAGTGGGGACAACACTAGGCCACAGCCCTCACCCCTGGGAGGGACCGGTGCTTTCAGGCCACTTACTACCTGCTCGTGATCCATATTAAATAGGGCAGAAAGAAAAATTGTGCTGTGCTAGGTATTTTTTGGCAAAAAATTGTGATTTGCTAATGGCTTTTCCTCAGTTGGATGCTGTGCAACTACATTCTTGAAATTAATATTTAATCAAATGCTAATAGCACTTTGTTCAGAGTTCAGATGTGCTGGTGAGGCTGTGCTGCATCCAGAGCCTCACTCTGCTGTTCTGCTTCCAGAGCACTTGTGTCTGTGTTTTAAAATGATACACCAACAGATGTCTTTGGTTTTAACTTTGCAGTCAGTGTAGAGGAAATATAGCACAGGTAAATGTGACTGCAAGTTGTTTTACTGTATGAAATTTTACAGTGCTGACAGCAAAATAAGGCCTTCTGTGGCCATGGTTCCTTCAAAAGACTGGACAGTGTATTTAGGAAAATATGATTAATGGAATGGGACTGGCACTTTCTGTTTTATATCTTACCCACAAAACTGAAGGTTCATAAAAATTATAGTAAGTTTTTCTCTTTCTTTTCTTTCCCCTATGACCACTAGGTCTTTTAACTGTGCAGCCAGGCATGTGGCTTAATCTTGTATATTCTTGAGACTAAAACTTTTGCCTGCGTTGCCAGATAGAAAACCTTACTGCCAAGCCACCATTAAAATTCTCAGTGAAATTAAATTGAAGGCTACATGTGTACAATTAAGAATAATAATGGGGAAAATCAATCTTCCTGGTGAAGTGAGTGTTGACATACGAGATATTTCCTTTCAGGTTTGAATGAAAATGCTCGTAATGTTTTTCTTCGGTTGTCATTCAACCCAACATTAATTACATTGCAGGGTTTCCCCAATGACATGTTTGTTGAGCCGTATGTAAGTGACAGGATGATTATGTCTAAATGATTTGTAAATGTGTTGGCTTTGAGGGCTCAAATATTTGTGTAAATGAGTCTTCAAAAAGCTGAGGAGTGCTTGTTGCCACAGATAACAGGATAACAGCTTTTTTAATGCACCTTATTTTAGGGCTCTGTTTTGATTATCTTGCGCATTTTGGTAGTTTCTTACTTCAACACAACTACCATGAACGTCGGTGGGATGGTTTCAGAGTAAGAAGCAAGCCCATATAAAGAAGACAACAGAATCTCATATGCAAAGAAGCAATTTCAATTTTAGCTTTAAGACATAAAAAGCTATGATGCATCCTCTGAGAGAAAACAGTGAGAAAACAAACCCGATGTTAAGAGTCTTAATGTGGGGAGTCTTACCTCTGTGGAAGAGGTAATGTGTTTGGAAAATGGATTTAATAGAATTCCTACGAAGTTATTTTAAAGAACAAGATTTTATAATAAACATCTTGGTTGAAGTCTGCATGATTGTAATAGGGATAGCATTCTAATGATTTTCCTTTCTAAGGAGCCACTGACACATTCAGTTACTGGGCAATGAGCCTGAGTGCCAGGATGACCGCCTGAAAACATGCAGCAACCTATCCCCAATTTTTCTATAAATTAAGAAATGTCTTAGACCAGGAAGAAAAGTGGAATGAAGGAGTATGTGAAGCAAGGCAGAGAAGAGAGAGCTTTAACTGGCACCTTTTCAAGTTGCACAGGTAAAGAAATCCCCTGAAGAAGTGTGGCAGGGATTGCCATGAGGCTTCCCATTGGTGTGGATAGATCGATGAAGGAGCAAGGAGCTTGGAGGCACAGCAAATGATGCAGCAACCTGCAAGCAGAAGGGGGAAAGGGCAAACAGCCTGTACTTTGACAGATGGCATTTCCAATCCACTGGGCAATTAGTGGGAAAGATAAGGAATTAAAAAGTATGGTGGGTTTACAAGATAATGGGAGAGGATGCGGTCTGCAAAGAGATTTGGATGTTTATTGAGACAGTGACGTTCTCACAGCTCAGATATGGGTTACTGCTGTGTAAAAATTGGCAGACTAATTTACTGAAAGCAGAAAAATATCTCTGGGCTGTCAGAAGTTTTGCCATAAAACTGCTTTCTTGACATAGGAGCTTTTTGCAATGTAATAGCTGTGTTGGTTGTTTAAAGAAGATGTGAACTGGTTAGGGCACAGCGCACTGCCATGTTCTGTACTCTCAAGTGATGCTACAAACATATTCCAAATGATCTTCAGTTTTCTTGGAAAGATCTTATCTTTGTTAGTCCTGCCAGTGAAGTTTAGGCTGTGTACCTAATCTCTCTGACACCAAGTGTGATGGATAGAGTATCGAGCAAAAATAATTCAAGTCTGAACAATTAGGCAACTCTTTTCCTCCCTCAGAGACCCCAGAGGCCACTTTACTGACTTCGGGCATAGCTCAGGGATTTTTTCACCTGCTAACACTGAAATCCAGCAGTTTCTGTGGTAACACTTGACAATTGGTTGCCATCCTGAGGCAAGTTTACTCTAAAATGCAGGGAGAGAGGTTTGCTGAAGCTGTGGGTAAAGAAAAACAGAGAATTAGAGTATTAAACATTTAGGAAAGAATTCACTGCTAAAGCTGGAATTTGATGAGGACCTGGGGAATCATGTGGCTAAACGAATGTTATTTGCTAATTGGCAATAACAGCAGAAGCTGAATCAGAGTAGTGTAAAAATGGCCCTACCGTATGGTCCTTCTCTATTCTGCTGCTCTCCTGTCTCATGGATGGCCCTTGAGGCTACATGGGTCTTTGCTCTTCAGGTTTCATAACTTCTTATCAGTCTTAAAAATGGATTTAAAGAAAATGAGTATAAATTAAAGCATAGAAGCAGGTTGAAGCAGAGTGGATTTGATTCTAGCACCATTAGCAGGTAATATCAATGAGGTGACAGGAAGCACTCGAGTCACTGAAATTGTGTTTATTTAAAAGAAAGGCCAATGAGAACTGAATTGGATCCTTCTCATTCTGTCTTGCAAGTGTCTGTTACAATGAACTTCATGTGACAGAGACCACATACATCTTTTGTTCTGTGTGGCTCTGAGCACGTTATTGTGATTCTGAAAATAACCACTAATAATTTCCTGAAGAATTGTCCTTTTGGATGCACCACTGTGTATTTTCATCCGCTTTTGACATTATGCCACTAAAAGCTGGTTTGCCTTTCAAATGTGATTCTTCAGCTGTAGTTAGAGGTTCAGCAGCGTAATTGCCTGTGAGGATAAATGGCTTTGTCTGAAAGATTCAGAGATTACAAGGTTGGGGAAGTATGAGGGAGAAAGATATTGGATGGGGTCCTTGGGATCTACTAAAATTCCTCTACTGCACCACATTGAGAGAAACTAAAATAAGAAGATTTTAGACCAACCTCAGCATGGCTGGGCCCTCCAGAGGGCTGCCTTTTGGCCATGGGCCCATTTCCACCTTCTTGCTCCCAGATTTCGTTGATATATTGAATTGTGTCTATGTTTTCTTGGAATCTTGCTTGGTATAATTCTACATTGTGCTCTTACAACTAGAGTTATCTCATTTATAAGCCATCTTTTAATCCAAATCCTAATTTAAATAAAAACTGGAAATAATCCATTAGACTAACTGAGCAAGTCAACAATGACTTTCATAAAAAGTTTTAAAATTGGCAATTTGTAACCAGAGGTATTGAATCAAAACGTGAGGAATATACACATTAAGATGTGATTCTGTGATGACATGTTGTATTGCAAAGTGACTGCTATAGTAGCATATTTTAGCATGAAAATATGATGAAAATAATTTTTTTTTTTTTGTAAAAATAAAAAAGGGCATTATTAATAAGTAAATCTGATAAGCTTTTTAAAGCACTACACATTCTTTGTAGCTAAAACAAAGAGACGTCCTAGGTTTTCAGGATGCTACTAGTTCCTGTGAATACTTGGGTAAAGTTTTTCAAGGTGCTAAAGAATGCAGGTGAAAGTGTATTTGTGTTAAATCATCTGTCTTGGGGCTGTGGAAACTGTAATGAGAAAAAGGTTTATCAGTGCAGTATATAAATGAGTGTCATTCCTCTTTCTCTCATGTGAAAGCTGAAGGTGAATGAATGGGCACTTGAACTGACTTTGCTGCTGGTGGAAGAATGCATTCTTTTGATGGGGATATTTCATTGCCCGCTCACTTCTTTACATTTGGTCCCTGCACAGGGAACTTTTCCTTCACAAAATGGCTAATTGTTGTAACAAAAGCCTGTAAAAGTTCACTGGGGAAATGAAGTTGTGCATTTACAGTAGATTCTAATTTGAAAGTTAGCCAAATGCTGAGCGCATCCAGATACGTTTCCCAAATTTACTTTAGTCTGAATATAATTAACTTCAGTGTCTTTAATCTGCCAGTACCAGCACCACTGCCAATATTAACAGGATTTTTTTACAGGTCAGGGCAATTATAAGCACCATACCAGTCTCAAATGAGCTAATAAGGAGAGCAAAGAGTTATAGCAAAAGGTAAATAGGATTTAGTTTGTCAGGTAACCTTCTCAGTGGTCACAGCAATACTGTAATAGTATCTATATTACAGTCAGCAAGTTATTACTTGTTAGAGCAGGATCCTTTATTTTATTTATTTATTTATCTTTTTTCTCTGTTTTCCCTTTGGGTAAGATACCGACTAAATATCCTGGTGTTTACACTGGTTCACCAAGACATTTCTTATGATGCAAAGCTGTATAAAATACCTAATCTTGACCTTCTTTGATGATACGCAAGTTGGATCAAAATAGGAAGCCTTCCTCTCCCCCCAGAAGAAGTCCATAGATAAGAAAAATATTTATCTTTTGTAAGACAAGCAGAAATAAAGTTTGTAGATAAGCAAAGGAAACATTTTCTTGGTAAGAGAAATGTAAGGAATTGTTAGTAGGTAAGTTGCATTGACAGTCTGCTGAAGTATTTGTCCTGGAGCGGCCATGCAGATGCCTGTGAATTTCTGAGCATTTCAAACCTGATCAAGAATCTCCAAACCTGACCTGGGAGCCTACAGAGTCTGCAGGTCAACAGCATTCTCATTTACCAGGGCTCTGGTCATAAAGAGTGCTTGGCTTTTTCACCTTTCTGACCTTTTTGAGGGCTTTCAAAACATTGCTTCTGGGCTTTAGGCTTTTCAGTACATTTCCTACAGTTAACTCCTTGGAAGGCTGATGTGAGTGGGAGTAGAATTTCACCTTAAGCTTCTGCCATAGTCTATTTGTACAGCTTTGTAATTCTATATTAGTGAATACAATCCTATAATATGGTAACTATATCCCAAAACTTGTAGATACAGAATCCAGAAACTTCCTGAAAACTATAAGGCAATGACAGTACTTGGGAGAGTTTGTCTTGGACTCAAGAAAGCTCAGTAGAAGTTCTCATCCTCAAACTTGGCTAGTTTATAATTCACTTACTGTACAGAAACGCTTTCATACAATTTACCTTCAGGAGTTTGTTTGTTTGTTTGTTTTAATGAAGTCAGTGGTCGAGATGGAGTTTTAGGAGTCCCAGAGCAGAAATCTGGAAGACCCAATCTGTGCTGTTAGATTAGGAAAAGTACTGGTCGATGTATTTGAAGAGACTGCCTCGGCTACTAAATAGGCTGGTGCCTAGATTTCTCTTGCTTCTTGAGTGTTGTGAATGAAGCTTCTCTGCTGGGAGTGAGCTGAATGGAGAGCCCCTGTCCCTGGGGGAGATGTGAGAGACTTTTCTGGGGAGGTGAGTCACAAGTCTCACTTCCTTGGTGACATGGTGCTTTGCAACAGAACAAGGGTAGAAAGGACAGAGAGGGGACCGTGATAACACAAAATGTAAAGCCATGTGTGCTATAATGTCATCATTCTTCTGGAATTGTTTGCCTAGAAAAAAAAGTACACACATTATTTATTTTTAATATGAAAGAAAATCTGATTCCACTAGCTGCAGACTAGTGAAATTATTAACCAAACATTTATTTCTTAATCTGAAGGTTGTTTCTTTTTCCATTGTCACCTTTATAATATCCATGTGTTACCAACTAAAATATGTGAATTTGGGACTGAGCCTGATTCTGCCTTCATCTGTCCTGGCTTTAACTTCCCTGGTCTCAGGAAGTTTATCCACTCAAGAGAATTGATGACTGTGCTGCAGACTCTTCAAGTGATTTCAAAATGAGACTTAAAAAGTGAGATGATGCAGAGCAAGGGTGGGCTTTTGCGTGTGCAAGTGTGTGTCCCATTAAGGCTGGCAGGCCTTTGGTGCTATTTCTGTAGTGGCTTTCAATAAAAGTGGCTTGCTTTGCAGATGAAGAATAAACTTGACATTTAGTTGAGTCTGAGGCAAACTCTTCCAAGCATCTTATCGTCTGCTGAGGTTTATACATCTACGGTATGCTGCTACCAGATGCCGTTTCACCATTTCTGGGAGCTCTGAGAACAAGCGTTACGCTTCCATAATTAATAATAGAAAACAATTTCCTTTTTAATTTTAACGATGTCAGAAGAGATCCAGTCCATCATGCTTTGTGAACCAGCTTCTGGCAGCTGCTGAATAATAGAGGGAAAACTCCAGCTTGTGTCCTCTCCAGCGGATATACCGTGTTACTTGTTATTCATGAGTCCCTGTTTTCATTCAGATTCATTAAATAGAATGGGTGGGTGATACATGCCTCTTACTGCCTAGAGGCTACTTTGATTCATGTGTTTCAGCGTTACCTTGCTGCCACTTGCAAGTACTTGAGAAAGAAGTAATTACAATGCAGATAAACTTGCTGAATTTTCTGACGTTCTTAATGATCCCTGGGAAATTGGCTTCCAAATTTGCACTCGCATGCTTTTTCAAATAGCGTTACTCATGGTAACCCTGCCAGGAGTGAAAAGGAATGTGAAGTTGCAGAGTTCCTGGTTCCAGAGATTTTTTGATGCTTTGCTTCGGTTTCCTGCTGCAAGCTGGAATCTAGGATGCAATAGGATAGGATAGGATGGAATAGGATAGGATAGGTTAGAATAGAACAGTTCTGTTGGAAGGGACCTACAAAAATCATTGAGTCCAACTGCCTGACCACCTCATGGCTAACCAAGAGTTAAAGCACGTTACTGAGGGCATTATCCAAATGCCTCTTGAACACTGACAGGCTTAGGATGAGAGACCTTGCAGAAGGATCTGGATACATTGGAGCACCGGGTCATCAGTTGAAGTTCAACCACAGCAAATGCCAGATTCTGCACCTCAGATGGAGCAATGCCAGACCCAGGCACAGACTGGGCAGTGAGTGGGAGCAGCTCAGCAGAAGGACCTGGGGATTCTGGCTGGCAGCAGGCTCAGCACGAGCCAGCAGTGTGCCTTGGCAGCCAGGAGGGCAAGCCCCATTTTGGGGTACAGTAAAGACAGCATGGCCAGCCTGACAAAAGAGGTGATTCTCCTGTTATATTCAGCACTGGTATGGCCTCATCTTGAATTTTGTGTCTGGTTCTGGTCTCCACAATAACAAAAGGATGTTAAGGTATTTGAGAGTGTCCAGAGGAGGGCAACAAAGCTGGTAAAAGGGCTGGAAGGGGTCCTGTGAGGACAGGCTGAGGACACCTGGCTTGTCTCTTCCGGAGAAGAGGAGACATCTCTCCTATCCCTGTGGTGTTGCCATCTGCCATTGGGTTAACTCACTTCAGAACTGGTGAAGCCACCAGCCAGTCTGGGACCTTGACTCAAAAATGGTGTATCACTGAACTGGGGGAAAGCAGAGTACTGAACCAGTTAGAGCTATATGTATTTCATCCTTCCAGCTTATATTTGAATTTAACTTGGATTTTGGCATGCATATTGCTGTACATCTTGGAGGATTGACTAAATGTAGATATATTTCTATTGTAAAGATTAGTTATACTGAAGATTTTTCCAAAAGAAAGCTGCCCTGCTTGGAGGTCCCCATGGAGGGGGTGCTACCAAGATTTTAGGGCACCATGGCATGCTCATGAGTCTGGGCTGCTCCTTGGAGGCTCCTGGCATAGCACTGACACAGAGCCCCAGCAGGGCTAGCCTGTGGTGTGTTATCAACTTTTGCTTCAATTTGTTACCCAAAGGTATGACTGCAAGTCCTTCCCAAACATTTTTTAAACCCTTTAAGCTTGCCTAGTGTTAAAGAAAAGGCTGAGTGAGCCAGGTAAAGCTGGCAAATACTGGGTGCTGGATTTTCATTGTGACAGTGGGGCACGCAGCACCTCTGCAGGACTTGTGCTTTGTAATGAGCGCTCACGCAGCATCAATTTTTCAATGATGCTGCACTAACCTGGGGAGATCAAAGTGGAGCTGGTGCTGTTGAGTGCTGAGAGTTCGAGGGGAAGTTTTTCTGACAGCAGTAATGAAGTGTTGCTACTAACTTGTGATGGGGCTTCAACACCAGTCTGTCTGCATGGCTCTTGGGCAAGAAGAGGAATGATGACTTTGTCGTGAAATCGTTTCCTTTAGTATGTGAAACTGCGAAGGAAGCCTGGTGGTGAGATTGAAAGTAGTCAAGAAGAATTTGTAGTTATCTAAGCTCAGGTCACAGGTTAAATTGCTCTTAACTTCAGTTCTGAGAGACATCCCAATATTGAGGACGTAAAACCTGGCTGTAACAGTGGAAAATATTGTTTGACAAGTAAAAATATTCAAATCCTGATACTATCCTGTAAGCAAAATTAACTATCTTGGTGAGGTGACTCATTGTCAAACTCTAGAGGCAATGGGCAGAACCTAGCTGGGAGTTTTCTTCTACCAGTGACCACCAAGCAAACAGAAAGACTGTAGCAGACAGTGTCAGACTGTTTTGTGAAAAATAATGCTGTGTCTTCATTTATCAGTCAGTGAGGTGGCTGTTTTCCTTCAACTGCTGTGTAATGTGGCACTAATATAAAGGAAAGAATAATGCAAAATCGAGCAAAGATATTAAAATTCAGATCCTTTCCAAAGCCACCTTCTTGGTCAGGTTGCACACAGAACACCGAAGTAGAATTTCAGGAAGAAGTGATCTTGTGATGAAAGGAGCATCCTTTATCCAACTCCACATAGCTGGACTCATCTCAAGACTCCTGGCAGTCTTGAGTGGTAAAACCCTCTGGAAAAATGAGCCAGCTTCTTAGTTACCTAAAGATGGACAGAATGCCAAAGAAGCGGTGCATCAGGTTATTGTAGCCTGTTTTTCTAATCCATTTTCTTCTGCTGTTAATTGACGTCTAGGGGCACCAGTGGCAGCCAAACCTTTTCCTGTGCCTGTGGCGTTGGTAAGGACATTCTCTAGTGTTTAATAGAACATGTCCTCTTGATGTAGCTCTTCCCTTAGCAGGGACAAGGGTAAGTTAGCTCTTCTCTACCAGGATGTCACTCTGCCGAAGCTTGTGGGAACTGAGGAAGTCTCTCACCCCTACCACGCTGCCTGCAGTCAGCCAGAAGGTTCAAAAAGTTATTGTGGATTGGGAAAACACATACAACTGTTCCACACCTTGCCAGTATGATCACATATGTCTTGCTAGTGTGTGGAACCAGCCTAAAAATAATGTTTACAGTCAAGAAACAATTGCTGTAGTGGTTGCTGGGAATTGCAATAGAAGGGACAGATGTAGCAGCTGGCTGGAAAGTGTTGGATCAGTAATGTTGTCCATGTTAACTTATTAAAACACTGTATGCTACTTTCCACCACTTTATTCCTCTGTCTGAATTAAGCATCTAAATTAATGATTTATTGTAGCAGCTATTTAGTAGCTTTTGGATGAACTGTAAGAAATGTTTTTCCTTTCCAAAAAGTAGGGCCAGCAGGCTATCCACACTGGTGGAATTTTAAGAGATGAACTCTTAAAAAAAAAAAAAGAATTGAGCAGTCTACAAGATGTTCAGTTGAACATCTTGTAGATGGACATGTTCAGTCCTGTGAGATGAGCAGTGCAATTCCAGTGGACCCTCTATTACTCTTTCCTATTCTGATTGAGCTTTCTTTGCTAAAACTGCCCAATTCTCATGGTGGGTTACTAGCCTGGACGGACTATTCTAGTGCTTCTTATCAGCCTGTAGAAGAGAATATGAATGGCTGTTCTTAAAATTGTAAAGAAATATTTTTAACGAGGCTTTGAATGTGCAAAATGGATTTCATAATGAAAGTCATTTTTATTGTTGTAGAGGTAATAGAAGGGGAGATAATGGCATTTATTGGCAGACGTAGACCAACTGTGAAAATTTGATTTAAAATGGTTAACATCAATAAATAATACAAAATGGAGTTATTTGGCTTTTTTTTTTTTTTTTTTTTTTTTTTTTTAAGACTTTGCAAAATAGTGCTAGTTTGTTAATAATTTGGGAAAACATGAGTAAGTGAGAGACAGCTCTGGTCCACCCTGCATGGGAATCAGAAGCAGGTCCAGCTGCTCCTCCACCAAAGGGTTTTGGAAATGCCTCACATTCTTGCAGAATTTGGCAAGCTCTCTTACTCCCCGGTGTTACTGTGTGGCCCGTCTCCCAAGCAAACTTTTGTGATGTTTGCTGCCAAGTCACAGATGAATGCAGAAGCAGTTGGCAGGATGAGAAGTCCAGAGGCGAAGGACCTGTGTGTATTTTGGTGTATTCCTTGACAGCTTCTGGAAGGTCTTCTGCAGATAACGTTTGGCATTTCCAGTATTGCTTATGTGTAAAATATGAAATTATCCTAACAATGGGAAAAAACTCTGGGAAGAGATTCAGTATTAAGAGAATTCTCTTTAATGCAGATAAGACCATAAGGAAGCGAATTAGACTTTTCTCTTAGTTCTCTTTAACCCATGCTACCAGTAAAAATGCTTAATTTATCCACAATATGAATGAAACCTGGCCCTGAGAAAACGTCTCCGAGGTAATCAGGCTGCATTATTTAATGGCTATACAATTATCAGTCCCTATGGTGTCTGTTAACAGGTTCCCTTGTAATTGCAGGTTAGTTTTCTAGGAGAGGAAAAAATGGTAATTTTATTGTATAGTGTATCCATCAGAAGCAAAGTTTGATATGTTTTTAAATGATATTCAGGTTACCAATGGCAATTCCAATCTGTTATATAAAGAGATATTTTTCCCCCTAAAAGTAGCCTGACTGTTGCCTGCGCAGTTGTTTTCAGCACTAATGAAAAATCTGCCTTAAACACTGTCATTGCTTCAGAGCCTTTGAGTGTATAAACTACACATCTTCTGAAAATGGCTGTAATTGTGTATTTGTGATCTGGACTGTGGAAAGCATCATTTGCAGGCTGAGGTTGGGTTCCCCGTACGTATGACGAATGCTGCAGATGAGTTTTCTGATGCTTAGCCCCCTCCCCCTGCAGGTAACCTGCTTTCAAGCACTGCTGTGCTCACCGTTTTCCCTTCTCACCCTCTTCTAAGCAAGTACCATGATTTGTAATATCATCTATATTATAAAATATATTTCTCTTTGCAAAATGTGCCATTTCTACCATTTTCACTAGCACTTTTTGTTACATTTGGCCGGTTATTTGCTGTTAGCATTGGCATCTCGGGAGTGATGGTCAGAGCCCAAATAGGGCCATTCCTTAGGGCTGGGGTTCTTGTTGGTAGTAGCCAAAGTGTCCTAATAAAAAAAGGTAACATGAATAGCTTCTTCCATTTTATGATTGTTTTGACACATAGCTAAGATTAATACAAAAATCAGGCATTAGAGCCTTAATGGTCACATGTAGCTTATAATTATTGGCATGAATGAGCTGAGACTCCTCATTATCACTGCTCACTCTGGTCCCATGGCTGAACAAAATCAGAATAATGAGAAATTGCATTAAAATGCAGAGTGGAGTTTTTAGCGAAGCTTCATGCCATTGGTTACTCACCTGAGACAGATATTTTCCTGACTCCTAACTTTGTTTTAAGCTGAATCAGATCAGCTGTTGGCGTGCTTTGTCTGACTTGGTATATAACAATTCAGTGTCATTGAGGAGAAAAAGTTACGGGAGCCTACCAAGTAACCCTGGTATATAGGTTATGGAGTGCCCAGCCCTGCCATTCCCTTTTGAAGCGAAATGGTGTATCTGAAGAGAAAAACCTTGTGAATACTGTTGTTAGCAGGCTGAAGGCAGCTAAACTGAAGGCTTAGCTGCCTGGAGGCAAGCTGCCAGCTCCCAGGTGTGTGCACAAGGCCCTGGGGTGCAAGGATGCTGTGCGCTTCAGAGGAGGCTGCAAACACATTTAAAAATGCAACCCTGCTCTTGGCAGATAAATGAAGTGAGAGAATGTAATAGGTAAAGCCTTTTCAATGACAAAACTGTCATTGACTTCAGCAGATGGATTTTTACTCTTTTATCTTCTTTCATTTATTTTCCTGCATGAACGTGCCTGACACATGGCAAACAGGATGGGAAAGGAGCTCCTGGGGTCTCGTGGGACACCCCTCTGCTTCAGCAGCTCTTATATGCCAGACCCAAATTGACCTCTACATACAGAGTATTTTCTAGAATTTACACATGCTGCCACAAACCCCAGTGATGAAATGTGTTTATTTGTACTGTTTCTGTTAAATTTTATCCATCATGTGTTTACTCTTGAACAAGGAGTCGACTTTACCCAAGGCAGACATCCTCATCACTCTGTGCATGCAGAAAAAGCTGCTCACGTGCTTTGAAAAATTTGAAGCACCCAAGCCAAGGCTGGCTCTATTTTTAGTCTTCTTTTAATTTTTAATTTTTGTAATTCTAAAATGACTGGTTTTATCCTTCAGGTTGAGAATGTCACAGGCTACATTTGTTTGGTGGTTCATATAAGTTTCTAAATTAGATATAGCACATGATGCCACATACTTTCTTTTAAGCTATTAATTTTTTTTTTTATTTTTTTTTTTTTTTGCTGTCATTTCCACTTCTGTTTTCTTGCATGGATGTGATGTCTGCTTTGTGCATCTGCTGAATACTTTGTCACTTGATTTCTGTCCAGTCAGATCTGATGAATGGCTTTGCCTCTTTTATGCCAGAAGATTTGGCTTAGACTTCCAAAGCAATTGCACAGTTTATGCTAAGAATCAATTTTCTTTCCAAACAAATATATTCTTTATCATGTTAGATTTCTCCAACTTTGTCATTTACAACAATCAGCAGAAAATTTAAACCAATGCAAGCTCTTTCTGCTGGCTTAGATGGTGTGTCTGTGTTGATTCAGGACCCATTTATTTTCATTTATAAAAAAAATTTCAGGGTACATAATCGATATCTTACTCTTTGAGCTGACTATAGTTTAAAAGCATAGTATGTTAAACTTAGGATCATTTTCTTATACAAATATTGTAAAGCTGAAAATAAAATCTTGCAAACCCGGGAACAGACAGCTGGAATAAATGTGCTGGAATAAATAGACAACTGTAACTTTTTTTTTTAGCAAAGGTTACAAAGCTGCTGTAAATTGTTACCAAGCAATCTATAAGAACTAATGGCTGGAAGTTAAAGCAATGTGAGTGCCAATCATAGGAGGATGTCCTGAAAGGAGTATCAGGGGAAGGCACACTGTAGCTGTCCTACAGGAGTCCAGAGAAGGGCAATGAAGCTGGTGAGGGGCCTGGAGAACAAGTCTTACAAGGAGCAGCTGAGGGAGTTGGGATTGTTCAGTCTGGAAAAGAGGAGGCTCAGGGGTGACCTTATCGCTCTTTATAAGTACCTTAAAGGAGGCTGTAGCAAGGTGGGGTTTGGTCTATTCTCCCACGTGCCTGGTGACAGGACGAGGGCGAATGAGCTAAAGTTGCACCAGGGGAGGTTTAGGTTGGATATTAGGAAGTACTTCTTTACCGAAAGGGTTGTGAGGCATTGGAATGGGCTGCCCAGGGAAGTGGTGGAGTTACCATCCCTGGAGGTCTTTAAAAGACGTTTAGATGTAGAGCTTAGGGATATGGTTTAGTGGGGACTGTTAGTGTTAGGTCAGAGGTTGGACTCGGTGATCTTGGAGGTCCCTTCCAACCTAGACAATTCTGTGATTCTGTGATTCTACATCTTTAACTGTTTGCCTAGGCACTTGCTGTTGCACACAGAAGAGACAGAATTAAATTAGGCATAATTTTTAAAAGCTGATGACCACTGATGAACGAACAGTACTCAGAAATACAGTGGTTTTATTCCCACAGCTTTGCTTTCTCATTCATGATAAAATCTGAAACCAGGTCAGCTTTATGCTTCCCTTTTTTGCTTATGTGGAGGTAGGTATTTTTCAGGCTTGCTTTTTTCCACTGCTAAGTTCTATATGGATCAAATCTTGTGTGACCTAGCAGCAGATTAATCTTACTGGCACCGTCCACAAAGTCTGTTGCGAGCTGCTCAGTCCCCATGCTCCCAGTGCCCAGCACCCAGGAGCAACACAGGAGCTATCTGAAATGCAGTCCTATTCCCAGTTACATTAAATGATCTTGCTGTTTTGTCAAGGTGGAACCTGCTGGGCTGGGCTGTATGGGCTGCAGAACCTCAGGAAGACCATAATCTCCGTCACATTTGCCCCTGCTGGTTGATACAGGAGTAATTTATAAAATATTTTCAAGAAGAGAGGAATTTCTTCATTCTAGGAATAGTTCCTATTTATTTGGTCACATGGTATTTTGCGTTCTTCGTGCTTCACTGCTGAAATTTCTTTTTCTTTTTTTTTTTTCTTTTTTTTTTAAAAAAAAAAAAAAAAAGAGAAAAAAGACTTTAAATAGTTCTCTTTCCATGAAATGTTGGTAATCTCTGAGCATGCTGCAATTTCACAGTTTGAAACTGTATCTGCTTTCTGGAGGGATCCAAGCCTGCTTTCCCTCCTCCTTTTCTTTCACCAGACTGATCCTTTTTATACCTTTGCATGGAATTTTATGGACTGCAAGAAATAGAATTTGAGTGATGGTTCTTAAGTTGTACATTACAGCTGCCAAAGACAAGAAACATGGGTAATATCTTACACCAAAGGAAGACAGCGGTGTTTGAAATCCTCTGTTCATTTTTAGGTTGTTGGCTGGTCAGAAACAATAAAAGGTTATGAACTTCTGTTGGTGTGATTACTGGATGTGTGTGATCAGTAACACATTTATTTTAATGCAGAGCAGATTCACGAGGCTGTGCCACATTTTTATATGAAGAATTTCTGCAGTGAGAACAGATTATAGATGTGGTCCTGTGGGTGCTCTGGTGTTTGAAGGATTCAGTTGAAGCTAGCTCTTTTCTTCCTTGGCTTCCAAAAGCAAATGTGTTATCTTTAGCAGCATGTGCATTCATCTTACAAAGAAAAAAAGCCAGAAAACCACAACAGAATTTTCCCTTGAAATATGTTTCTGAAGCACGATGACTGAAAGGGGCTGGAGATGATGGAATTTGCACATTCTTTTCCTTCTTTAGCTGCTTTTTTGTTCATGGCTAAAGAGGTTTTGCTGTCATTGGACTTACACATTCATCTCACTTTGATGTCTCCTGTCCCTCACCTTGTCACAGTCACATTTCTGTGGAAGATGAAGTGAGAAGAAAAATTATTTGCGCCTTTTCTTTTTTCCTTTCTTTCCTCCTCTCATGTTTACGTAAAGGCTGAATGAATTTTCAGTGTTCTTGCATACTGATTTCCTTCTTATTGTTGCTTTCCAGTAGCACCTGCTGGCCTGCACTGAGGTGCTGAGCTTGGCACTGCACACACACACACATGAGAAAAGACTGCTCAGCCCACCTGAGGGCACGAGAAGCAAAGTGGTTTTCCGAGTATCAGGAGGGATTATGTCACAAAACTGAAATTTGAGATGAATGCTGGAGTTTTTATTAAATGTCAGCATGGACTGTCCTCTCACGGTTTGCATTTGATTTTTAAAACTTGTGTCTTATTTACTTAGCCCTGTCCCCTGCATCTTCCTCCCAGCCACAGGCAGGCAGAGATTTATACTTATTCTGAAGCCACAGACAGCAGCAAACAAGCATACAGCAGCATACACTTAAGGAATTGAGAGGGCAGAGGATATTTTAGTTAAATCACTCAGTTGCTCACTGAAGAAATATGATTGTCTAGTTCTTATTCACAGAGGCATATCGTTACGGTACCTGTATTGGTATAGTATCTATATACTAGTACCTATGCTGATGGGAAAGGCATTTAGGATGGCAGTCTAATTTGATATGGTAAAGTGAAATAAGCATTATTGGGAAAATTCATTTACCAGTGTTTCTGCCTTCACATTGCCAAACTATATCTTTCCTCTGTGCTAGCCATAGCCTATTTCTTGTACAGAAGCGGTCTGACAGTAGATGTTCTGTCACCATCATAAATTTGTTTTGGTGTTCCTCACGTTGGACTTAAGCAACACATGGTAGAAGTGGGATCTGGGGCCTGGGCTCAGGTTCAGGGCCATGCTCAAGATGCAGTGTGGACGGAGCCTGGCAATGGGACACCTCACAGGGACAAATCTCAAATTTTCCACTTGGCTGGTTTGTCATGGGACAGGCTTGTTTGTAACTGTGCTGTTCAATAGTAATGAAAATAAAAACAAAAACAAAAACAAAAAACCACAAACTACAAACAAAACCAACAAGTTGGAGTAAAATATGGCTATGGGAAGAGTCCCTGAGAAAATAAATATTGTCAGACTGGAAGGGGTGCCTGTTCATTCTTAGAAGTCTGCTCACAGGATCTTGTAATGTTTTACTTATGCTTCAATGTATATCTCAGTATATGGTTGTATAGTCATCTGCATTACTTTTCTTTTTTTTTCCTTTCTCACAGTGCATGCCAATTAAAGGCCTTGGATTTGTGCTTGGAGCCTACAAATGTATTTGCAAGACTGGATTCTATCATCCCAACATCTTTTCAGTGAACAGCTTTCAGAGTAAGTGTCTTTGCTTGAGTCTTAGGAAAAGAAAAAGAAACAAAGAAAGGAAACAGAGATCATTAATAATGCAGAGCTCCTTTTTATTCTAGTCAGGGTTATACAGTGAAATCCCAGTGGTTTGCAACTCTCGGATTATGTAATGATTTAAGGAGTTCTGTCCCTTTGGTTTGCCATTTGTGATACACTTCAAGATCCTGTAAAAAGTATCCACTTTAAGAACACTTGATTTGTAAATAAATTTAAAAATATGAAAAGAAGTCTTGCTATAGGGAAATAAAGACTTCTGACATCTGTGTTCAAGCACAAGTATTGAGGAATTTAATCTAATAATTGTCTCTGTTGTTAGTTCAAACTGGAATGTTCTAGCCTCTGGCTTTGTGTGTGCTTTAATTGTTTTAATTTTAATTGATTTTCAAAGGAAAATCCAAAGGAGCATGTCGAAGCTCTCATTCTTACAAACAGGCTAATAGAGGTGGGTGAGGTCTGAGTCTGGTTGGCAGTATGCTATGGATGACATATAGCCTATGCTTTGCAAGAAAGCATGCTGTGTGGTACTCACAGTGAGTTAAAGGAAGTAGGGAAACAGAATTCGGTTGATATACAGCAGGAAAAATAAAAGAACAAGCATCTCCAAAGGTGGTGACTGTTACTTTTATCATATGACCAAGGTGTGATCTCTGTGCAGACTTTGCTAGTGAATCCCATCCCCAGCTTCTTGGCCCCATGGTACAGTGTACCTGAGAACTGGGTTAGATACACTGTTTGGTGTTAACTCAAGAGCTGGAAATAAAGCTTCTAAGTTCCTTCCCAAATTTCTGGGTTTCTGGGTGAAAGGCGGGTAGCTCTTTTAATAGATATTCCTGTTTGTGTGATAACGGATATTCCCTGTTTATTTGCAGCCCCAAGTTCCAGAGATTTATTCATTTAACCTGTGTCATGGGATGGCCCGTTTTTATTGATTTGGTCTGGTTCGGATATAGATTGGCCGAAGTATCTCACCCCTTACTCGGCCTGTATTATATCTCCTGTAAATATATGTAGCATAAATAGCACAGTATTTGTTTAAAAAATTACGTGGTGTTTGTTTCCATTCCCTTTTCATATTGTGGAGTGTTGTAGAAGGCAGCCTTGTGATAGTGCTTTTTCTTTGGGCTCTCTATGAATCTTTTAATAGAAAAAGGATGATGCTTGGTTGCTCCTGCAGTGCAGTGAGTTATGATGGAGTTGGGATTTAACTCTTTGAATGAGCATATGGAAAAGCAAACAAACAACAACAACAAAACATTCATAGTTTTTTATCATACCAAATGTCATAGACCACAGAAAAACAATGTGGCTAGACATTAACAACAATGATCATTAGGGACAAGATTCATTTTTATCTTATAACAGCTGTCTGAAGTGCAGATGTATGGCAGATATTAGTCATCTAGGTTTACACTGTAGTCAGTAGGGAGAGCATGGCTCCCCTGGAGGGTAATCCTGCTGCTTTGGAAACTTACCTTTAGATGAGAGAAGTAACTCTTTAGGCAAACAGTCTTTTTTTCTTTTTTTTTTTTTCCCTCCGTGTACGACAGAAGGAGGAGCCTACATGACTAACTTATATTGGATATTTTGCTTCTAAATAGCTAACATACAGTGAAATTTTCCCACAAAAGTGCTTGTATATACTGATATTTAAGGGGGTGGAATTAAATGATCTGTGGCCTCTCCAGTCTGGCCATGTGTTACTGTGAGCTAACATAAGCATGAGGTTAGAAAAAGTCATTAATAAAGAACTGCTTTTAATTCATCTAGATGCAGCTCAATTTGCCAGCCTGTAGAGATGACTTCAAAATGTGCTAGTGGGAGACTGGAAGTGACTGAAATAATTGAAGAAAAATCACTGGTTCAAAGGAGCTTAGCCCTGTCACCCAACTGTATTCTGTAAAAACAAAACTAGAAAAGACAACAAGGTTAAAATGGCTGTAGTGTGTATTTGAAGGTTCAATACGATACTAATACATGGATTCTAGACATGATTCCTGCAAGTTTTGACAGAAACTGTCTGACCTGAAGATCTCTTTGCGGAGATAGGTTGGTGAGGTGTGATGAAAAGAGAGAGGAAACTGTATAGAAATGTTAATGGCTTAGAAAGTATTCCTAGAGAAAGAAAATCAAGAGGCAGAAAAGATTTGCAGGTCTCAAGATAAGATCTAAGTAGGTAGATAAATTAAAAATGACCAGTTTTGTACTTCTGTTGATTGGAAATTTGAATTCAGGGTTGTATCTTGAAATGATGGTAATTCTTAATGATATTTAGATTCTGCACCATAGCAAAGTAAGTTTAATTGCACATTAATTGCACATTGAGCCTGAAGTAACAATGTTTTAAGCAGGGGCAAGGTTTTGCTTTAGGTCCAGATGAACATTCAGGTTGAGACTGAAAGATAGCTGTATAAATGGCTTTACAGGGATGTTTGAGTCTCTACACAGTTTGCTCAGTGGGCAGGCTTAAAAGATTGCTTATCTACCTCCTCTGCAAAGTCAGCTGGAGACCTAATGCTGAGATGCAATGTTGCATAAACAATGTCCTCAGTAGGAAAGTTTCTGTTTTTCTGACTTAGAGCAGTCCAGTTTGGCTGCTCGCAGGGAGGTTGTGCAGCTTGTGTTGCAGATTCTAGATGGGACAGGGAAATTTGGGCCAGTCTCATACTGATGGGGAAGCCAGGAAGGTGAGCTGTCCCAAGGCTGGGTTTGTTCTTCAGAACTGACAGTGCCAAAATATGTAAAATCATTCTCTTTTTGCTGATTTGTTTAATGTGGACTCTTGGTACTAACAGAGCACAGTCGTTGACATATATTTCCAGTGTCTCTTTTGATCAGCTTTCAAGATTGAACTTTGCAGAAGTAATGAATATACAAATTATGACCACGCAAAATTGCCAGGCCACAGTCACATAGGATTTGTGACTCAAGTAATCTCAGCAGAAACTGATTTTAGAAAAAGACCTATTTCAGGTATGCAAGTTGCTTTAACTTGCAAGTGCTTGAATACCTGGTTATGCACTTCCTAATAGTTTGCTTTTAGGAAGCACTATGAACTTATGTTCTTTGCCTCACAGGTTAATCAGATATGCATTAGAAAATCCTTAATAGAACTGCTGTCGTTTGTTCAACCTAAAATTGCATTCTTTAACAATACATTGACAATGAATCGCAGAGATTCCCCTCAGCTCTTGCTGTTTGGATGTGGAACCTGCCCTGTGCAAAAAGGTACTGGTACACCTTTTGTGTCTGGATATGAGACTGGAATGTCTCTGCCAGTGCAATGACCTCAAGTCCCAGGAGGGATTTCCAGTTCAACTAGAACTTCCCTTCTTTAAGCCTGCCCCTTATCTCTGATTCTTCAACAAGACTTACTTGTGCACATCTTTGTGTGTATGGAATCTCTTGCTGACTTCAGGGATACATTTCCAGGGTGAGGATGATGACCATGGCTTGCTGCAACTTTAAGATGCTACCAGATCGAGTTCCATTCATACATGCTGCTTAAGTTACTGCAGCATCACTCTAATGTTGTTCCTAATCCACATTATTACAAAACAGGAGCAGAATCTGTCTTTTGTTCTGCTCACTGCTCAGCATGCCCCGTGCTCTCTGTGCTTATAGATCAGACAGAAAAGGAAGACTGGGATAGAAGAGAGAAGAACTAGGAAAAATATAGTGCTCAGGCATTATTTTTATTACGTTTCATATTAGTTTGTGCTCCTATTCCTGTTTTCCTACCAATTCTTTCTTTTCTCTGTCCATTTTATGCTTTTATTTTTTTGTTACTGCATTTCTTTTTTCTTGAGGGAGGTACTTGTATATGTCTTCCTCATCCTTAGGTCTAACAGTGGCACAAAGTCTTTCAGCGTTCAATGCAGTCTCACTTATGTCAGTGCTAAAACTACTGCTGCCTTACAGGGAGAAAAATTGGCTTATGTCTGTCTATTGTACAAGTGTTCAAAATATTTGGCCATCTTTTAGGGAGGAAAAAGTGATTTTCTTCACTGGAGGAGGCCTGTGGAATCTAAAAGAGCAGCTGAAACAGGGGTAGGCACAGCACGGTGCAGTCTTGGCCTGGCAGTGCTGTATGAGGCAGTCACATCACGCTTAGCTTGGGCTGTCTATGGCTTGAGGTGATGTTATATTGACTTTGGTGAAGGGATGGTGCCAGACATAAAAGGCAGAGTGGTTCAACTATGCAATGTCTGACAGTGCCTTGGGACAGAGAACCAGGGCAGGGGTGTCGTGGACTTGGACTCCCTCTCCAAACAAGCTCCCAGTCGGTGGTTAATACAATGGTCGGTCAGTTGCCAAGAGCTTCTTTTAGAGGGTCTGAAAAGTATTCTTCCTTTTTAGTAAGGAGAAATAAAAAGTGGAGATTGTAAACAATTTCTTATCACATTGTATGAAATCTCAAGTCAATCCTTTTTTTCTTTTTTTTTTAATCTTTCTTATATAAGCCATAATGAAGAATCATTGAAGAGTCAAAAGATGATCACCAGATAATCAGTCATAGCTGGCAGCACAGGAGGTGCATATTGATGATCTTCCTTCATACACTGCAGAAATCATTACACCAGAAATACCTAAGCAAAGGTTTGCTGTTGCATTATGAAGTCATAGCCTTGGGATATTTACTATAACATGCAGCTGTTTATCAGCAATTATCCCCATAGTACATGCTGAGCATTCACATGAATAAACTTCTGTGCAGAAAGAATAAACTTCTGTGAATAAACTTCTGATAAGAAAATACTTGATAAAATAGATTTGAATGTATTTGCAGCACCTTTCAGGGTTGAACAATATCAAGGTTAGGACCATACAACATTTTCAAGACACGTGACTTAAGTAATCTCCTAACTTTAGTTTTTAACTTACATTTTTTTCAGTGTTTAAATTTTTACCCTGATAATATTTTATTTTAGATAGTTACCACAATAACACTTTACCACAGAGTGGTGCATATGTGACTTAGAAATGTGAGGTTTTAAGAGATTAAATAATCTTCTAGGAAATGGACTGATTGACGGGTGACTCCTTATGGAAATGACAAAGGAACAGGTGGTGGTGGAAAAGCAGGTTTATATGAGCACAAATGGAAATGAAGCTGAAAACTCAAGCAGTAGATAGTGCATTCTTGATTTGGCTACTGAGATGGGATGTACAAGACAGTCAATTCTGTCTTTGACAGAGGACAGTGTGGCTCTGTTTCTGTATATGTTAACTGAGAAAATAAAGATGTAACATTAGATGCAGAGAAGATGGGCTCTGGCAAAGCTTTTGAAGTGATAATGGGTAGAGGTCCATGGGTGTTAAGTCTGACAAAAAGTTTTAGTCCAAGGATGTCTTCAAGATCAATGTTTCTTAGAGGTTCTCCACTTTCATAGAATGCCCAAGCACAGTTATTTTCCAACATTTCCATTCTTACCTCCCATAATCTGGGTCAAAAAGACACTACATCTATTCTTACTGTCTCTTGGCGTATGAGGAAATCTGGCATGAGTCAGCATTTCTCTGCTATATTCAGGTTTCCAACATCTTTGTTTAGAATAAAGCACCAAAGAGAAATCCACAATTTTCATGAAAAATGCAGACTATTCTCACCATGGGATGTGAGAGAGAATCACCTTTCACTGAAGATGAGGAGTAGAGGGCTGCTGGAACAGCACACCAAATGTTTATTTATTTGCATGTATGAATGGTTTGTCCCTTTCCTAGATTTTGCCCATCAACAGACATGTTCCTGCACATTCACGCATACATTTGAGAAAGGAAGAAGTAATTATCCTTGTAGATAACCTTCTGTTTCTAATGTTTCAACCTAAAAGTCTGAAGAAGTTTCATACACCAACATGCATATGTGCAACATTACCAAATTACACTGTCTCTTGAATTTAGAGCAGATAATGCAAGATTTACAACTTTCCTTGCTTAATAACTTTAAGCAAATTCAGCTTGCCTTTTTATTTACTTAACATTATTCTGTTTTTCCCCCTTTTCTTTCAATCTTTTCTTCCATTAGTTGACTGTAGGGTAAGCAGTCTTGCAGGGGGTTACATGCAAGTGTTCATGGATCAGAAAAAGCAGAAAATGCTCCTGTATGCTCTCTTGGTGGGTTCACTTTGATGGGACAAATGTCATCTCAAGGACAGTTGATTTTCATTGACAAGATATTAACTTGCCAATGGGATTTTGAGGTTCTCTAGTGTGTTTATGTGAACTGTAGAAAAATATACTCAATGTAAATGTGCTGGTTTGGATTTGAGCACAGAACAGTGCGATTTTGCAACTGTTTGCTGAACAAAGAAGGTGGTTTTAGTTATATATATATATATATATGTATATTTGTCTTTGAAACTAATTATTTTGCTAGATAGCATCTTTATGAAATTGAGGAACTGTCTTAAATAAGATCAGAGCTTGTACAGTGAACATTAAGTAGTTAATGGATCTACTCTTCATGTGTCTGTATAAAATTGTTTCCTTATTCCTAAATCTTTGATATAATTTTCCCCCATTGAGAAGTCTCCTTAAAATAATTTCCTCTGCAGATTTAGCCCTTCTTAAATACAACGGGAATGTATTTAGCATTTAATAAGCTCACTTTCCCTCATGTCTAAATTGGTCTGCATTTTCTGAATGTGATAAAAGAGAGTGAAATGACAAAAGCAGCCCTGGCAAACTATTTCATCCTTCAATGAAAGAGTAGAATGAGGAAGGAAAAGGAGTCAGCAGAGAACTGTTTTGCTCCTGTATGTAAGAGCTGTGCATACTGTACAATTAAAGTTGTCCCTCCCTTGCCCCACTTGGTACTTTCAGGAAAGGATACAGATAATCGCTTTTCTGGAGGTGACTTGTCGGAGGAAGTCTACACCTGCCTGCCCTGCAGGGAAGGATGTTCGTACTGTACAGATGATACTCCCTGCTATGCACAGGAGGACAAGTATTTACGGCTTGCTATCATCTCATTCCAAACACTCTGTATGCTGCTGGACTTCATAAGCATGCTGGTAGTCTACCATTTCCGCAAGGCAAAGGTAAGCAGTCTTGTTTTACTTTAATCTTCCTTCTCACTGAGTAGTAGAGACTCATTTATGTTACGTGAATAGCTTCTCATCTGGAGGACACTCAACTTCTCAAGTAAGGAGCACAACTCTTTTGTAGAGGATTGGATTTCCATACAGGTATGCTTTCCTGTAGGCATGGAGGTACCTAAATTGTTTATGTAATTAAACAACAACAAAAAAAAGCTGAGCAAGTTGTCTTCCAGTGAAGTCTGCTTACATTTATAGATGGTCTGTAAAAATCAAGGAAACCTATTGTGTTCAAAGTCATTTTGGAAAATGAGGCCAATAATGGAGGTATCTAAGAAGGTATGTGGGTATTTATACACTCTAGGTCTTGAAAGTCTTTGGCTGTTTTACCACTGCTAGGAAGGATGTTTGGTTTCAATATATTTGAGACACTAGCTGGATAATAAACTTTCTGCTTTTACCTCATTCAAAATATATTTACATGTAATATCTCATGCAATTTCACTGTTGGCTCAGTAAATCAGTAAATACAGAATATTCTATGAAGCTTCCAATTTACTAAAAAAAAAAAAAAAAGGATGTAAGCTGGCACATATTCACTACCTACATTTGGAAGACGTAGGTGTGCACACAATATGCTACATTGTTGAAATTAATAGCTTCATCCATTTTCCATAACTAGATAAGCATTTCCATTTTGGTTTTTGGAACACTTGATCCCACAATCTCCCTAATCCTACACTGTCTGTATTACAAATGTGTGGCTCATTTTGAAAGACTTTAATATCCTGGCAGGAAATCACAGAATGAACAGTAACATTATTATTTTTTTTCCCTGTTTCTGACAGAGTCTTTGCATTTAATGAAATTGCATCAAATGATTCAAATTACAGATTTAATTGTATTTATAAAGTTTTTCATTATGAAAAGTATTTTGTAGGCATCTATTTAGTTGCCTAATGTTAACTTAGCAGAAGAACTTAATTTCAATTCTGAGAGGTTTTAGTCCTCAGAGTAATGTTGCTTGATTTTAATGGTTGTGTAAAATAGATCATGATGAAAGAAGTGTTCCTCATGAGTAAAACTTTTCTCTCTAGTTCTGCAAAGTGAGCAGAACAGCTTACTTCATGTCCAGCCCTTGCAAGTTTCCCCTGATTTTTTTCTCAATAAAGTATTGATGGTTTTGTAAGAAATTTCTATACTTGTTCATAAATAGTTTGAGGTCAGATATGAATGAAATTACAGAAACAAACTTGCAATTGAACACTGACGTAAGTTTTGATATCATATTCACTACTGTTAAAAATATATATATATATTTATTAAACATACTAGAGAAATCTTGAATTTCACAAAACCTGCTAGTTATGCCAGGTACCTTTTTACTTTTGTGACAATCAGCAACTCCTTCAAAGTAAGCTATGAGTAAAGAACCAGACAGGGTCTGAACGTTTAATACCAAGGCAAACCAAGAAGCATATACACACCTTTCCTTGTTTCTAAAGAACTTTCCAATCTTTATATAGAAAAACCATAAATCTATTCTTTTCCAGATTACCTGTTACCTTGAGAGATTTATTACGACATCTGAACATGAGAACCAGACATAAAACCGAACTTGTTTTTCCTTTTTTCCCAGAAAGAAAAAAAGATGTCTTTGACACATAGCATTTCATTTAGTTGGACAGAAATGGATTCAATTATAATTTAGCTACCTTAGAAGAAAGTTTGACTTTGCTTTAAATGCGTATTTCACAAGGAAAACACAAAGGAAAGAGAGACAAAAAAGTCATGTGGAGATTAAAAATCCTTTCCTTTATGATCAATGTTTTCAAGAAACAGAAACTGAAAAATAGGTGTTCCATTGCTTTTCATGGCAGTCAGCTGAGTTTCTTTCTTGGATTCCTTTTATGTTCAATATCTTGTTGGTACAGCATGATTTTAAAAAGAAAAAGATCTTGTATGATTAACATGAAATGAGAAGCTTTATGAAGGGCAAACATAGTGAGAACAGTGAGTATTTGCATAAGAAAACTGCTGGTTACATTCGATAATGACAGAAAATTGGAGTGAATGAAGAAAACCGGTAACTGTCTACTCTCCACTAAGGGGGAAAAGTCACAGAAATTAAAGAGCAGCTATTAAAGTATTCAAAATACCGGGATTTTGAGAATTTCCAACTGTTAGTGGAACAAGCCTCAATTGGATTAGTATATCCATTTGTGATTAAACTTAACTGTGTTAAACTGCTCATATCTGTTGTGCTGGGTGGGTGTCAGAGAAGAACATTTTTGGGGTTCCCTCCCACATATGGCATTAAAATATTCAAATAGTTAGAAAAAGTAATTTTTAATATAGCTTTTTAACAGAAAGAAGTATATACTGCTATGGTATTAAGAAATAGTCTTCAAAGTCTTTACAACTGCAAAATAGAGTGATCAGAATATAAAAATACTGATTCAACACCCCAGTGTTGAAAAGAATGAGGTGGCATTTTGTTGTAGTAGTTGACTAGTAAAACATGCTCATTAAAATGGGAAACTGGGTGGGGTTAGGTTACCACTCTGGTAGAAATGTGCATAAGAGAACACTACTCAGTGCTTGTACTTCATGGACGTTCCTGATAAATATTAATTTCAAAAAGCCAAGGTCTTGAAAAAATTTGTCTGGCAACAAAAAGTGTCTTGGGAAAAAACATCCCTGGCACCCAGCCTGTTACTTTGTGAGTTGCAGGAGTTGAGACAAAGAACAGTAAAGGTCCAAAAGGACTCTTCAAATTGCAATGGAGGTGTCAAGATTGGTCTCCAAAAGCTAGCATATCAGGAAGAGCAGCTGCAGATCAGAAGTATTTTAGAAAAGAAAAATCTGAACTATTCAGATCACAGTGGTTATACATATTAAGACCAAGATATGATACTCATAGTGGAAGCTACTGGAAGTCACTTGTCTACTTGGTTTCATCAACAGTGTGGAATATATGCTAGGTCTAAGCCAGTTACTAAATGGTTGATATAGGTCTGGTAATAGATCTACTGCTCCATTCCCAGAGGAGATCATAGCAGTGGGAAGAGAGATGTTTTCAACAATTACTTTCAAAGAGTTATTGACAGAATGTGAAGGTACAATTTTGTTTCTGACATGATTTTTATTACTAACCTAGGGTGTAATAATAATGATCTACAGGGAAACCTGGTAAATATCAATAACGGTGGTTTCATGGCTGAAGGATCTTGACAAAATGAATGGGTATAAATCAGCAAAGCCAGATGACAATCTTCTAAAAGTCAGCTAGTTCTGAAAGAACTTGAGAGGCTTCTTAAGGATCCTCTAAAGAGTCCTCTTTAGACTTCCAAAAGAACTCTTCTAACAAGTTGCTGAATTATTTACTGTGGAGTAAGCCACTGCTTATATTAATAGCAGTAGAGGAGGAATGGAAGATAGGAAATGTGACATCTGCATTTATAGAGACTGCTGGTAATGATGACAAGAGCTAAAGATCAGTAGGTCCAGCTTACACACTAAGTAATTCATAGAAATTTTAATAAAGAACAGAACTACTAGGTCTGTGAATAAGTGTGAGAAGTAGACTTTTGTGAGAATATGATGTCCCTACAGATGTATTTATATCTCTGTGAAGGTGGATTATTCCATATGGATGAGGGTATTTTTTCCAAGGACAACCAACAAAAGCTCTTAAAAATGATGATCTCAAGGAGCTAGGTGAGCTATGCTTCTTGTAGGTAATTGAGAGAAGACAGAGTAAAAGACAGTGTAGCAAATATGGTATAAAATCATATAAGGCAGGGAAATGGTGACATGGAAACAAATATTACTACTGTTCCTCTTAATCTGTAACTAAAAGGAATTCAACAGATCTCCCAAGTAGTAAAACAAATAAATAAACTGCATGTTATGAACAATTTTTAGTTGCTTTATGTTGCTTTATTGGCACAAAACAATAAGGATCCCAAAGTCTAAATCAATTCAAAAAGAGTTTATCAGGAATCATGAAGGTTCTCTCCATTGTCAGTTATTTAGTCACAGTGCTTTTAATGAAACATCTGGTTCTGGAAGTACATACTATTTATTGTTGGAAGTGAGGAGGATAGACCACGAAGGATAACTCTCTGCTGTTCTCCATATTAAACCACGCCCTGAGATAAGACACAGGAGTCGAATTAGAAAGCCATACTTTTGTCAAAGAGTCATCAAGTTAGACTTTATTTTTGATCTTGAAAACATTGTAGTTACTCATCTAGACTTGCAGAGTTGTATTTGATAGATGGCAAAACCAATATCAGAGGGATGAATCAAAATTCAAGTCAGTTGTCCAAGACGCAGTTACGGAAAGCTATCGCTGATGGCACTGACCAAAATTTTGCATTGCCAACCTATATATGAAACTGAAAATTAGTGACTTGAAGCAGTAGTCAGCACTGGCAAACAGTACAAAATGGAACTACGGGAAGATACTGTGAGAAAGCTCAGATCGATGCTGAGGAATTCATTTGAGGCTTTGTCAAACACAGGTGAAAGTGACGCAGCAGCTCTGAGATTAGCTCAGCAGCACTGTTAATAAACTGCAAGAGTCATAACTGGAGAAAATCACAGGCAGAAAATGTGGCCCTTTGCAGAGAAAAGAAAGCAGAGAAGGAGAACTGGAAAGCAGAGAAGTGGTAAGAAACAAACAAACAAACAAACAAACAAAATGACGGAGGAATGCACAGAAGGAGTAGCAGAAGCTAAGCCACTAATGAAAAGGTTTGTAGGGAAAGACAGAGAAAGATGAGAAATATAAGAGAGAGAGCAGATGCTGCTGCTATAGAGGGAAAAGACAAAGCATTTCAGCAGGGGAGTGAATGAAGGAAGTTTGCCAAACAAAGCCAAAAAGGAAAAAAAATAATTAACAACTAATACAGAAGGGAAAGCAGATGTGTAGATCACTTGAAAGAAATCTCTAACTATTCTAGACAACCACAATGCCAAACAGTAACGAAAGCTGGAAAGCCTGACTGTGACATTAACACGAGCTACAAGAGGCAGAAAAACTCCCAGGAGATGAAAATTGATCAAATCCCATCAGAAATGCTGACAGCACCTGACAGCACCAGTTTGATGGCATTGAAGGATTTCTGCAGTGGAGCCCAGGAAAAGGAGATTTTTCCTCAACAGTGGGAACATTGGAGTGTTATTAGAGGGCCCCAACAGGATGATCTTGCTGAATACTGCAACTGGGGAGACATCCAGGCTTCTGAAGTGTGATACTAAGGAAGATGAAGCGACAGTGGATGCAAAACAGGGAACAGGCTTAAACTGAGGCTTGCAATTGGAAAGGAGCATATAAACTAATAGGCTCCTCTTTTTTCTTTGCTTTTCAAAAGGCTTTGACAGACTGTCTGAAAGGATCTTGCAGAACATCTTTCAGCCCCATGGAATAAGATCTGTATGGCTGTGTACAGAGATACAAAATGTTCTCTTAAGTCTTAACAACTAAAAAACAAATCAGCTCAAGGTGAACAGTAGCAAACATTGTTGTGTGCTATGCCATTATTATTGATTGGATAAATTATGAGGCTAACCTAACAGAAGTAGCTGGATAGGCAAGGACAGAAATCACTGATAGTAAAGCAAATATTCTCAAAACTGAGAAGCTAAACAGTGATTTTAGAAGAAAATTTACCAACAAAGTAGGAGAGAATTCATCTGTGTAAGGAGTGTTATGTGAACCAATGGAGAGCTCAAACCAGAGAGCAAACAACTGCAGTGTTGACTAAATGCAATGTGAGGGCAGCGGAGCAAAACACCATCAGGAAGAAACAGAAAGCTTAAGAAAATTTTTTAATTCAAAGTTAACATATGATTTAAAGGACTAAAGATCTACCAAAATCTTAAAACCAGCAGCCTTGTAAACAAGTTCTTCCAAACGTACTGGGCTGTGGAAAGACATCACCTACAAAGAAGCCGAAGAGTTCATCAATTATTAGACTGCCATCAAAAGGATCAGAATGAAGAGCTGAAAATAACTGATCTTTTCATAGTGGCATACTAGTGCAAACATGGAGCTATCAGGTAGAATACTACTGCTGTGAGGAGTCATAAATGCCCTTACAAATGGTAAGAACTCTACTAGCAAAGAGAACAGAGATGCTGATCTCAGCCCTCGAGTGGAAGAGGCTAGCTGCTACTTCTGCCCCAGGGATCAAGGAGAGATGAGAACATGACACCAGCCTTTGCTCACACTGACAGCAACCACAACACTTGGAAAATATTGTTTTCAGCTCTTAAAAATAACATGAAAAGTGCTTAGAATAAAATATTCAAAACAGTGGTTCAGAAGGGTGTTGTCATATGGCATTAACAAGGATAAAGAAGTGCAGTAGATCCCATTGAAATGAAGGGCTTTGCCCCATTCAAAAACGTATATGCTTCCAAATAGTAGAAATTTATAACTAACCCTCATTTTATTGTGTTATATTTTATTTCCCATTTATGGATACTGTTGGAAAAAAACAAACAAACACAAAAATGCATTAGAGAAGAAAAAAAATATATGGAACACTGATCAAATTAAAGCTTGCAGTTAACAAGACCACTTGGCTAATCATCAACAAGTATGAATCATTTTCACTGTGGTAAATAACAGCAACTGACTGTTTTTATATTGTTTTTACTCTTTGTTGAATATAGATTTCCAGTGACTGGGGTTCAAGATGACTAGATATTTTATGGCACCAGTTTCCTATTTATACTCTCTAGTGTAAATGCATTTAAATGTTCTGCTAAATATGATTTCCAAACCATGAAGATCGGCCTTAAACAATGACATTTTAAACACTGCATAAAACTCCACATAGATGGAAAGACAACATGCAAATGAATGCTGTAGTTCTTCTTTTTAATACTAAGAAATCAAGAATTTCTTTTCATCCTTACTGCAACCATGATAGGATGCAATAATTCAGAATGAGATAATCACAAGCTATTGATGTGTGATACATCTTTAAATATTAAAGCTTGCTGGCTTTGCAAACATACCTTTTTCTCTAATGTAAATCAGCCAGTGCTTTCTCTCTCTCTCTCTCTCTCTCTCTTTTTTTTTTAACACTACAGCAGCATCTTGATGTGCTTGTGCCTGGATGCCTTTAATCTTTGGTGCACATTCTGCTTTTTTCTCCCTAGACACCAATTGCTGACATTTCAGCTGAAGTGGAAACTTGATAGAGGGAAAAGATCTTGTGCAGATGGAGCAGCTGCCTTTACATGCTGTGCTGGTGGGCATACCCAACAGTTCACTCAGCACATACATATTCTGTGCAGTGCTTTATGCACCTTTTCTTCATTACATCCTTGGGTGAGAACCTAGTTTCTTGTGATTTCTTGGGGAAGTTTATTGGAGTCTTGAGGTGTGCAGCTTTAAAGACGTTGATGATGTTTTCAAAACAGATGTTACTTTTAGTGGAATTCTCATTTCCTCCATTCATAAAACAGAACTCATAAGATGTCCTTTCCTATTTTTCTGCATAGTTAAGATATGCCTTTAAGGGATGCTGTACCTTTATTAATTCTCACATAAATAATTGCAGAATGCCATATTGAAAAGATAAGTGCATGGGCTGTTAGGCTCTGTTAGCAGTTGAAAATCAGAAATGACATAGTGGCTGCTGTGGTTCCCAAAGACAGTGAACGATGGCTGCAGCACTGTTATTGCCATTCATTTGCAGGGTGTTGTGGCATTCACTTCATAAGCCCACAGGTTTCACATCTGAGTGTATTTCCATTTATTATAATAAGTGGTTTAGGGAAATTGAGTACTTGCAAACAGAAAAATAAATCTATTTCCACCTTAGACATTGTAGGCCCCAGGACAAACTGATGTGTGAAGAAAATAAAGATATAAATGTATAAAAAGAATATCTAATGGATGCTCTTCTAATGGAATGAGCAGGGCAATAGGAGGCACAATTAGGCTACGCAATGGTGCTCACTAGACAGGGTCTACCCTAATGGACAAGGTAGGTCTTAAACAAGACTTTTAATCAATACTCAGCAATAGCTGTAAGGATCCAAAATTCACAATCTTCTTCCTGTATCTTTATATTAAGCCAATTTTTTGTCTCTGCAATGTTGAATTAGCACATTTTCTTAGTGGCCATCCAGAAAACATGCAAGATTGTAGGGCAGTATGTTGCCTTCAAAGTGACATGAATCACCAGTGGACTAGGATGCATTTGCTCCATGTTGGCTTTCAGACTGATTCATGGCGTGTACTTTCTTAGCCTTTATGTATCACTGTTCAAAACTTTGCAGTTCGGAATCATTGTCACCTTCTATTCCTTCAATGTTCCATAAAACTCTACAGCATAGAGACCCAATGTTCTAGTCAGTGGAGCAGATAACAGAGTATTTCTAATACAGGATCCTGGCTAGGAAGATAGCTGTCACCAGGGAGAGACAAGGCTGTAGTAGCCTTGAATGCATATATAAGTTTAACTGTATAATAATCTGATTTTCCTTTTAAAATAAATGTTAAAAAAAAAAAAAGATAATTGAATCCATGAATCTCAGCATATGTTTCCCAACAATGAGAACTAGTACAGCATAAAATATTTTTTCCAAAGCAGTTTTGGAGCTAGAAATTAAACTAAACTGCTAAGCTTTTTGTTCATCTGCTAATGTTGGTCTTTGGTTCTTGAAGACTATCTCATATGTATGCTCCTTTCAGGGAAGCTGAGTAAACTAGATGGCCATTCACACAATGATAAGCTTTTACCACTGATTCTTTGATGCAGTAACTTCAGGACAGTTGCATTTACCTGCAGTTTCATTTGGATTTGTGAATGGACGCTTACAGGTTTATTGGGAGGGGACTTCCTGTCATGTCAGCAGAATGACAGTGGCATTATTTATTTATCCTGCTATTTGTCTTGGAGTTGTATGCTGCTGTGAACCTTCCTTGTACAATCAATAGCAATAGCTAAGTCCCTGGTGGGTTGCATGGTGTCCTTGGCATGCTTCCCTCTCCAAGAGCAGACTTCCATCTGAACTAGGCCTTTCTTTTTATTATAACCACCTTAGTGTAAGCTAAGAAGAACTATTCAAAGTAAAAGCCCATCTTGTAATGAAGGGACTTTTCAACCAACAAATCTTGAAATTTTAGCAGCGACAATCATAGATGTTTGTCTATGGAAGAAGTTTTTGTACAGGGTTCCCTGAGCTGACATGTCTTTGGCTAATAGACAGGGCACAGATTTGGAGACTGTAATTGACTGTAGCCTCTTCAGATCATTCAGACTAAAACATATGCCTATTCCTCATTCTTTTCATCATTTCTTTGGGTGAAAGTTGAAGGTTCGTAGATCACAAGCAGCAGCATTATACTGTCAGCTTCTCTTTAGGACTTTGTGCTGCGAACAGTCAGATTGCTTTCTGCCTTCTCTGTCCCAGACATGCCTCCCTCCCTCTGAGGTAAAATCTTGACATTTTCCTCTGACAACTTCTTATCAATATCAGTAGACCTGAAAAGAAACCGTCATCTCCTCCTGGTTCCCTCAAAGATGTCCCAGCTACTGCTTTCTTAGTTACGGTAGGAATCTGCTTGTTATCTAACATTTTGTTGGACTCAGCTCACTTTGCCTCCAGCTCTGTCAGAGTCTCACTGAACTCTTTCTGAGTTCCCTTTTATTACATGCCTTCTGCCAATCCTTGCCTCATCTTGCTACCTTGTGCCTTGACTACTGCAATGCTTTCTTCTGGCTTTGGCAAGCGCAGTCGTGGCTTGTTTGTATCTCTTCAACATGATACTGCAAACAATTCCCTATCCTGCCACTTTGTGCTGTCCTTATTGCTTCTCTCTGTTGGCAGCGTACATAAGCTATACCTTCTTGTTTTCAAGATCCCTCATAAGCTTTTCCCTCTCTACTCATGCCATTTATTTGATGCAAAAGTGTCAACACCAGCCTCCATCATCATCTTGTTACGTTTTTCAAATACACCCCTTGTTCCCTTCATATGTTCCTCATACGTGGTAGGGGCTTTATGAGAGCCTCCCCTGCTCTCCATATTATGTTTTCAGATTCAGCAACTTACAAAGTGTGTGATACTGATAGGCTGGGAGTGCTGGTGGCTCATTACAATAAGTGATATTGCCTTGTTTTTCCCTTGGTCTTGTCCCTTTTCTCCCTTGGTCAGTCCCATCTGCCCTTATCCATCTGTTTTCCTTTAGCTTAAACTCTCACTTCTTGGAGCAAGGGCAGTCTTCCTTACTTTCTCCTTGTGCAGGGTCCACAATAACTTAAGGAGGACATGGGGCTGGGTCTTTCCACCATACAGTGGTAGCAGGAATATGTAGCAAGATTTCCTTCAAAGGCAAGTGTGCTTTTATTTTCAGTGAAACATACAACCCATGATTAATTTTTTTAATACAAGATCATTTAGTGTGATAAATTCTGAGGAGATGAACAGTCTCACCATTTTGGGGGTCAGCATTTCTCAGATAAATTATTAGTTTGGAGCAGTTTAGCCATTTGGCTCTCATAAAGGAAAAGTGAATAAAATAAACCGGAGTTGGATTTAAAACCTTCAGAATGATGAGGTTTTGTTTGATTTGAAATTAGTGTAATGATCATCATCCAAAGTTCATTTGCCTTCTTAGTCATGTGAATAATGAGTTGTTTTTTTTTTTTCTCTTTATCAAGTTTTTTCTACCCTTCTCTTCTTACATCATGCCCAGTTTGTTTCCTCTGAGATATCATGGGTCTTGAGCTTTGCAAACAGGTTGTTTTTTCTCCTGTAATTCACCATAAACTATTTCTTTCCACATGATTGAGCTACAATTTATACAGACTGTTTTAGTGAGCTGTGGCATTATCTTCAGTAATAGGCAATGCCATGTTGAATGAGAAAGCTGAAATCCAATTCAGGTGATCCAAAGCTATTTGTAAACTGGACCAGGAGAACATGCAAAATGAGCCTTGTACTTGCTAGTGAAATGTGTTGTGTTTTTTTTTTTTTTTTTTTTTTTTAATCCACCAGATTTTTTATATATATTGTTTGATCTCCTGCTGGCTAAACAACTATCGATATTAAAAGCATACTTTATTCTTGAAGAACATAATGCCTTTTTGTCTTCCTTTCTCTTCATTCTGCATTAATCGAAGGCATACCTAGTGAAGCAGACTCTTTAGGCAATCTGGAATTTTGATAATCGTCATCTTACATATTCAACCTTTAAATTAACCATAAGGATGTGAATAGATTGAAACTGAACTTGGACCCTGCTTTACCTCCTTATTGATATTCCTTCACCCTCACATTTATTACAATTTGGTGAGAGCCAGCTATCTTGATCTAAGCTGAAGGAATTCCTGGTCTTATAACAAAGATGTCTCTGGGACATTAACTAGTTTTACTGTGAGGGTTCTTCACCAATAGTATTTTTTCAAGTATCTGGATTGTAGGTGGCATAGTGCAACTTTTATGCAGCAGGATTTGTACTTCAAAATGTAGAACAACTTATCTTCATGATATATCATAACAGCTTTCATTACTTCTATAATAGAAAAGATCAAGGGCCACATGAATTGAAAAATAAAGCATTTGGGGATTTCTCGGCTGCCTGACATCATGTGCACTTTTAATGAAATTGGTTTATGATTGATGGCTGCTTGACCTTTGCTTTTCCTGTTTTGTTTTTTTCCTCCAAGTAAAAAGTAAATTTAATGATTATGTTTTATTTGGGCTTAGCTATAACTAGTAATAGAAAAAAATGACCTTTTTGTAAGTATTTTTTAAAGAGGAATATAAAAGCCATGAGGATTATATTTATTTGGTTTAGGAATATTGCAGAAAACTGCAAATACCAGAAGATTTTGACAACGTGCCAATATAGCTTAAATGGAAACATGGAACTGTAAGCCTATCTTTGGAACATTGGCCTTTGCTGTGAAATTTACTGTATTTGCAATCCATATTCTATTAGAAGGCTATTATTCAAAGAGAACAATTATCATTAAAAGTATTTGTCAGTGTGATAGGAGGTTGAACAGGGCATAGAATTTCACATTGAATGTTTTGCAAAGAAATTTTCAAAAGAGACACAACCATTTCCACTTTGAAATGAAAAGCATTTTGTGCAAAAGAGTTGCTTGACTTTTGTAAGACAACCTACATTAATGAAATGAGATCTTGAAAATTCCCTTTTTGCTGGGTAGCAGTCCTACTCAGTCTTTGAATTTATTATAGAGAAGATAAAAAACAATGATTTACTTCTCTGTTTATTTCATGGCAGCGCTCTTCTAATTTTTTAACTCCTTACAAGCCTGTGCACTTGGGGAAAGCCTTTTAGATACATTTTTAATTTTTTTTTTTGACATTGTTAAACTAGAATTATTCTTTCTGCTGTAGCGGGCTGTGATTTGTCCTGGGATGAGGAAGACCATCAACCCTCAAAATGTTTGCCTTCATGTGGACAGATCTGTCCTGTGCTAGGATAGTTCCCTTGTGCCAGGGAGCATATGGTATCTTTTCCTGTTTCACCAATGCTTTTAGAAGGCATCTGGATCAGGAAGAAAGTGGATTTATGAAACCTTTTTTTCTTATTCTTTTTATTTATTTATTTATTTATTTTTGGAATGGAATTGTTTTCCAGACAGTGCCATTCTGGTATGTGTAACAGAGGCTTTGGAGGTCTCTTTCCACTTGCTTTTGTGTCCATTCCTTTGTATCCACAATGAAACGTGTTACCACTCTTCTGATTTTCTTCATGTCACAGGCTTTCTGCGGACTGGCAGCTACTGCTTTTGTCTCTAACAAAGGAGCCAAACATCTTGCTTGCTCTAGTGCAGCCTCAGGGACTTAAAGAAGAATCTCTGTTTTCTATTTATTAGAGGTAAATTTCAAGTGAAATGGCAGTTCTGAAAATTAGTTCTTCAGTTTTTCCACACACTGAAAAAGATAAAAATGTGTTTGTACTTGGGAAAAGTTATATAGGATGAGAGGAGAGGAAAAAGGTTCAATGGGCTTTAGAAAAAAAGTGGATAGAAATCAAAGCAAAAATACATTTATGAATGAAAACAAAACAAAACAAAACAAAACAAAACCCACAATATGCTGGGAAGGTGTTTTTTAGTAAGATAATGAACTGGCAATAAACCATTTCAACCAGTTCCACTTCAGACCAAATATTTTGAGCTTGACAAAATCTCCACTCACTTTAGTCATTTGGCAGAAGTAAAGAAACACCAATAGCAGGAAACAAGAATTTGAACAAGAAGGGCTTTGAAAAGAGTAGGAGAGCAATTCAGAATCATGATCCAACAGCTTCTCATCACATCTACTGTGCCTTCACATGTACGTTATCTATAGTTCAGCTATGGGACCTGCCAGACGTGCAACATAAGGGACATGTGAGAGTATTCCTCCTGGAAGCACCAAAGAGTGACCGCACTGCTGACATGCATACCTTTAGCTAAGGTTTTTGTTTCACTTGTTCTGAGGCAGTTTTGCTTAGTGATTTATCTAGTCTCTTCAAATGCATCAGCTTAGCATAACAGAGCAAACCTCTGTCTGTTCTCTGTTTCCTAGCTTCTGGGCCATTCTGCCATGCATCAATACGTGCTTGCCAGCAGCTGTATGTTGAGTGGTAGGTACCCTTTACAGTTTAAGAAATATGAGTATGTTGTATGCAAAGTTGAGACCAAAGAGGAAATCTATCTTCTTTTTTTTTTTTTTTTTTTTTTTTTTTTCTAATGATTTTCTTAAGGCCTTGTTTATCTGGAAGGCAAGATCGCATCCTGGTGGTAAGCCACCTTTGCCAAAGGAAATTTTCTTTTAATCACAGCCCCACTCAGTCATTTGTTATGTTATAAAAATGGCAGAACTATTTAATAAAAGAGAAAAAAAAATCTGATTATGCCAAGTCATCCCCTTACTATGTTTCCATGGTACCATGCTACATATAATCCACTGTGACATGTGGCCATGGAGAAATCTGCAGGCTTCCTGGACTGACACCAGAAATCTACAGTTTTGTTAATTCATTAATATAGAGTGTACCAGATACAGAATTACTTCAATTTTATTTTGGCTTTTAATTGTTTTTCATTTTTCTCCTTTCTGAAAATACTTTGACACTCATATCACTGACTTTGTGTGAAAATATTCAGAAATTCAAAGTTAATTAAGGCTGCTGTATTTCCTGGATTGCTTAGGACCACAGAGAATTGTAATGCAGCATCTTCTGTGCTTGTTTATACATCATTTTAGCTTTTGGTTTTGTTATACTTGATGCAACTTGGATGGCTACACTTTTTTTTTTTTTTTAATTGTCCTTGTGCAGTTAATTGTCAAGCATTTATTTATGACCCACTACCAGTACTGAAAAGGCATGTAGGACTTGAGTTTCCTAATGTGATTTGCTACAGAAATTGTGTTACTTCCTGAGACCTGAGGATAGAAAATTATTATTTATCTCAAAGACTGTTGATGTGGTCAACATAGAATGGATGGACCAAAGAGTGAGCAAATCCAAAAGCATTTTTTTCAGCCCTGGTCAAGAAAATGTGCTCTACTAAGGCATATTGGTAAGGGGGAAACAAAAAGGAAGACTGGGGATACCTGGCCTGTGCTACCTAGGAACTCCCCACCTTCTCATTAGTTTCATAATCTGCAGTAAAGCTCTAAATTAACAGTGGGACTGCCACTAGCATGTACAGAACTGATGAAGATTTCCTTCCTACCTTAGAGAAAGGCTCGGGAGCAAACCAAAAAGTGCAGTAACACCGAAATACCACTTTTGAAGTGTTATGACATGAATGTCATCTGGCTTTACATGCTGTTCTCCAATGATATGTGAGTTACACTATGTGTTTGCTCCTCAGCTTTTGTGATTGCTGCTTCAGTTTTCCTCCAGAAGCTGCCCTCTTCTTCTGGTCAGTTTCTTTATGAATTAGATGAAGATAATACTTAGAATAGAGAACGAAACACTGTTTTTATTGCTTCAAACACATGCAGTTCCAGCTCCTTCAGATCCAAAACTGGAAGCAGTAATTGGATAGAAAAACTGGCTGAAACCCAGTCTTGGAATGAGATTGGTGAGGAAGGTCGATGCATCGCCTTGATACCATCATCTTACCAAAGGCATCTGTTCATATGGTTTATCTCTAAGTCTTTATTTTATTCTGATCTTTTCATTAATCAAATGTCCTGAGAAGCAGTCTGGCTGAAAAACAGCAGGAATTTGAAGAGGACTATGAGCCAATGCTGAGCTCTCACCACAATTAAGGAAACCAGGGGCATACCCAGTAAGTGAAGGAAGGCTGTTATTCCTCTTTGTTCAGTGGTAGTGGGGCTGCTCTTGGAATACTGAGTCCAGTTTTGTGCTCTGTGGTTCAAGAAATGTGGGGAAACTGGAGAGAGCCCTGAGGATGACAGTAGTCATCCTGTGAGTACTAGAGCATATAACCTACTGGAAAAGCCTGTGGAAGCTAAGCTTGAATAGGATGGCAAAGAGGATGCTAAGGAGCAATCTAGTAGCAGCCTACTTGAAGGGTGTTTATAAAGACAGATCCAAACTCTCCTTAGTAGTGTCAAGAGATGTAACAAGGGACAACAATCACAAATTATGGCTTGGGAACTTGAGGCTGAGCATTAGGAAAAGCATTCTCACTAGGAAAAAAGTGCCAGACCACGGTCAGATACCCATCAGTTACCTAACTCCATTCTTGGAGGTTTTGAAGGCTTTGAAAGACAAAGCTATGGCTGACCCAATTGCTGTTGGCAGTAGTCCTGCCTGAACCAGGAGATGGGACTGGATAACCTGTAGAAGCTCCTTCCAGCAAACATTTATATGAGTCAGTCAGTAATTCTTTGAGACTAGTTAGGTTTCATTATGCTCATTATGGATTATTCCAATGTTTATTGATTAGATGCAAAGCATCTAATTGGATTAGTTCTGTGAGTTACTCTGTATTAAAGATAGCTGTTGGGATGCTTCTGTCTCAGCTGGACTGCAGTCCTCATTGCTTCACAGAAAAACAAAAAACTATGATAAATGTTTGCTTTCTGTAATAGCATTTTTGTTTGTTTCTATTAATGAGAAAAGATATATGAGAAAGTTAAAAAATAGCTATATTTCTCTAATAAACAGTGAGTGAGGCTTTCTATAAAAGAATTGCTCCAGAGAGACAAGAATGTTTGCTTCACAGCAGAAGTAATGAGCCAGCCTTTACTTCCGTGCCTTCCTAATTTATAATAACTGTATGTGCTGCACTGAGATTTCAGTACTGAAACCAGAGTTTTAGTAAGGATGTCTCTGACTGTCTCTGTGTTTGGACCACCCCCACACCCAGGGGCAAGGTCTCCTTTCTCAGCGGGCTGCCTTGGACCCCAGCATCCTGACTTTGCTTTCCTCATCCGTGCCCCGAGGCTCTGTCTCCTCTCCATCACTGCATCTTGCTAAAGTAACCAAAATAATCTGCTATGGGTGACCTTGACCCACTATTATGTCTTGGCTTCCAAGGGGAAGCCTGCAAAGGCAATTTCACTGTAGCTGCTCCTGGACTTGTTTATAGAATAAACATGCTACATCAGATGTTGTGACATCCATCATGTGGCATGACCGTAGCCCCTATATCTGGGTTGCAGATCTGCAGTCAAATCCTGAGTCTCACATGGAGGTGATAACTAACCTCTCAGCTGTTAACGACCTGGAGTATTTCTGGACTTTGTGAATATTTGTAATTCTTACTTGAAATCGCTAACAGCCATGTGACTTTGAGCAGTCACCGAAGTGCAAATGGCCAGTGGCATCTCATAACTGCTAGTAGCTGCATCCCAGCTGAGAGGAGAAACTGTGAACATTTCGAGTTTTATCCTTTTTGAGTTGGAGTGCTGGTCTGTTTTCTGCAGCAGTTGTATAACACAAGGGTATGTCCTCAGCTGTGAGTCCTGTTCCACTGCCTAAGTCACACATGAACTCAGTTTTTCCATAAATGCCCCTTGAAGTATTTAACATGCAGATGCAAAATGTTTTACCATCCTATTACGGTGTTTTTTTCTGTGTAGATTTAACATGGCATACTCAGTGATTCAAAAGTTATCAAGCCCACGCACTGACTGGGGGCCTTTATGTCCTATGTCCTCGCACTATTTTGTTATTTGCTATCATCTACCTAAAGCTATCTTCATTTTTCTAGCTGGTCCTTTTGATAGCTTCCTCTGAAACACCTGACTGCAATTCTCCTGAATGTCTCTTACGGCTGACAACTTGCACTGGATTTGTTGGAATTGTCTTAGTGGGCATTTTGTTCATTGCAGGATTTAAGGATTGTAACTTCTTTCAGAGAAACTCAAGCTCAAGACTAATAAGATGGTAGAGACCAGTACATAACCTGGTCTCCATCTTTAGTGTAATACGTGCCATAATATTTCAGTTGCTTCCTTCTGGTTTGATTCCAGAATTTCTGGATGGAGGCTGGAGTTAAGCCAATTTCTAGTTCAAGCATTATTTTTCCTCCTTCAGCTTAAAGCAATAATTACTTTTAATGAAGATTTAAAAACAAAACAAAACAGAAGAACAAAACAAAAAAAACACACAAAACTAAACAATGTGGAAAAAGTATGAAAGAGGTAAGGTAAGTATAAAAGTTAGTACGAAGCTAGAAGCAAAATAAATTGCAGTGTCACTTAGGTGCCTGCAATGTGTAACCATTAAGTGAGACAGGGAAAACCAGAAAGGACAGATTTACTGACACAAATAACTAAACACAGAAATGAAATCATTTAAAGGGAAGTGAGCAAACAGACAAAACAGCAAATAAACAGACCTTACACAAGCTGAACAGCCAGAGAAATAAATAATCAACAAACAAAAACTCAAATAAATGCCCAGGCAGCTGATAAGGAAAAGAGAAATATTGACATGATGTTACATGCAAATGGAAGAAGATTCCTCTGGGCTTTATCCTAAAATGCCCTGATTTCTGTGAAGGAGGATTTTAATTGTACAGACAGCATTGGTGGAGAGCAAAAGGCAGAGGCTGTATATTGCCATTTGCTTCCATTCTTTCATTTACTTTCTTAAAAGAGTAAAGATCTGTGTCCTGACATATGTGGACTCATTCACTGCTTTGTGCATTTGAGAGTCCTAAAGAATCAAATATTTGTGGTGCTGCCTACAGGTACACATACTGCCTTAGGTGCCTGTATTTGTGAAGTTTGCGTAGTGGCAAATTCAACTCTTGGTGGAAAAATGGTGCTCCAAGGCTGATAGAAATGCTATCTATCTAACATAAGATACCTTCTATCTCATGTATTAAGTAAAAAACCTTTTATTTTGGTTTTTACCCTTTTAGCTATTCCCTATTGTTAAAGCTTTGGTACTGGCTGAAGGCTTCTTGCACCTTATTGGGCTGTAGTAGTGTCACTGGAGGAAAAAATGAGTCAAATTAAATATAAATATTTCAAATAAATATACTTGTCTTTTATAAACTGAAAGCTTCCATGTTACCTTTTTCTTGTTAAAATATACACTTTTCTTTACAATAAAGAAAATTAAAAAAATGGAATTTCAAACTTGTTGTTTGGGAGAGTTCTCATGCTTCCATTTCCTTCCCAATTTTTTATTTTCTCTACACTGCAAAAACAGAATTTTGCTGGTGCTGTTTCTTATTTGAACATTTATGTTTTTCATCAATAGGGATGCCATTCATCTCTGTCAGAATATCTACTCCAATTTCTGAAGAATCTTCTTACAAAAAGCTGTGAATGTAGGGTTAAAACCTCTATTTTCTAAGTCCCAAAGACTGAGATAAAGCCACAGTCACGACCTGGATTCAAGTTCATTTTGAATTTCAGTGTTGTTGTGGAATTCATATTTCTTTTAGGGCACAGAAGAGAAGTACATGGTCAGAACTCATAGATAATGGTTGCTACAGGAACACAGGTGAGAAGGAAATCATATAGGATTTTATTGTTTTGGGAGAAGTGCTGGAAATGTGGCAGTTCTGTGCCCCTGCAGGTTACCTTATCATCTTGCCATCCAGAAGAAAGCTTGATAAGAAAAGGCTGATCAGGGTGCAAAAGACTTATTTATAAAAGGATGTTCATACAGAAGCTGTTTGAAGAACAATTTTTAAAGAATGTTTTCATCTTCTCTATAGATACCCATTTCACCTACTTTCTTGGTCATTCTGCCATATAGAGATGCATAGTATAAAATGAAAAAAAAGCTTCTTCAGGGTTTGAGGGTTGACTGATAGTGGGAGACATGAGTTCATTGGTTGTGGTCAAGTCCCCTCTGCATTAATTCCCAGTGAGTAAACTGGTGTTGTCTTAGAAAGATGTTGTGAAAAAAACTTTATCAAAATGTGCAGAGTCAGGACTACATAAGGAATCTTCTGGTCCTAGATACTACTTGTTTTTACTTATGATGTAATGATTGGAACTTTACATCACAAAGTAGGAAATGGTATTGGAGGCAGATTTTAACCTTTTCTAATCTTTCTAATCTTTTCTTCCTTGTGTACTTCACAGAAGTTTTACGCCTTTCTCAGACTAAAGTTATGTGTTCATTAGAAACGTGAACTAAGTCGTACTGTCATTTATAGTTTGCAAAATATATGAAGTTTCTGTTCTACATGTCAAAGTAGTGTGCACAATCCATTAACTTCAAACGTGAAAGCTATAAAAAAAAATTGAGAGTTTAGTCACTTCTTAATTAAAATAACGTGAAATTATTCTATTTAATGGCTTCATAACTGGCACCTAAACATTTACTTCTAGCTTTTTGGTGTCATATTGGATCAGAACAAAAGTGTCTGCAGAAAGCAGTCTTGAAATGTTGTCTAGAGGTATTGATTTTTATAGTGCCATTTGAATAAGTTGAATGTATATCTGAATACATAAATAAGAATACATAAGCAATTTTAATACAGCAACCATAAAAGATAATATCATCCATTTGTTTTTTGTTTATAGTTTTGGGACACTCATAAAAAAATAAACGTATTGCGAATACAGAATCAATGCGTTTTGTTTTGGACATTTTTTGTCTGTTGATATATATGCTTTTTGTATGTCTCTGGAGCATCCTTGCAGATGAAATGAGGCAGGGCTGTTTTGTGAAGAAATGCAGTGTGGGCATGTGGGACCATCTTTACCTTGGTAGACTAGTGGGTGAACTTCCCCCTCTATCCAAATGACAGAAATAAATTACATAAAGTGCTAATTCAATTGAATTTGGTATGTCACTGATAGATTGGATTGCGTGAGCCTAAAGAACCTTACAGTGACATTTCAGTTACCCGTTGTCTAGCTCTTTGTATTTGGGATTAAGTTTACACTTTACCCAACATCAAAATGTATTAACTGAGAGAGAGAAAGAAAACACACTTTAATTTGGGTTTTTGAAACAAATATCTTGCATTGCGGGAGACCAGTGATGAAAATGTAAATATGAGCTCTGCTTGTGGGTCAATTTTCAAGTTTCTGCAATTGCTTTGACAGGCATTGCATTCTATTTGGAAATAGAGTTATGGTAGTTTAGCTGTTGGTGGAGCTCTGTTTTGCTTTGCTTTGCTTTTTAGGAAACTTTTTGTGGAAGCATGTATGTTATAGGAAAATTTTGCTAGAAATATGTATGTTTCAAGTTCGGGGTGTAATTTTAGAGTGAGTTAGCAGAATAGTTTTGTGATCCTTAATATGTAACTCTTACTAAGAAAGTCTAAGTTTCAGAACTAAAGCTGCACTACAGAAAGCTTAAGAAACATTAGGAAGAACTTTCTAAAAGTGGAGATTAGGAATAGGAAAGCACACATGCACTTTTCTTTCTGGCAAAAAAAAAAAAAGATCATCAACAAAAATCCACCAGTTTTTGCAAGCTGAAACTGGACTCCTGGGCACCAAAAATTTGTCTGTAAATCTACTCACATAGGGCTCTTTTTTAATGATTGGTTTACTAATGAAAGATAAACTTCTCCCATCTAAACCCATTAGAGATAGTACCACAGACCATTGATTCCAGTCCATGAGAGGATGTTATGATGGGAAATGGTTGAAATTGCATGAAATGCATGATTTTTCAAAAGATTTTTGGCAAAGCCTCTTTTGCTGTCTTATCTGACCGCATTGCTTGCCGTCAGGATGGCGCTGCCTACATCCAGAATAGTGAATGAAAGACCCTCTCAGAGGAAGGAGGTAGCTAAAGAAATGGGAAGCAGTGTTGATCTTTTGTCTTTAAGATAAGGTGCAGATGCACTATACATAAATCATCAAACTTACTGGAATAATCTTTATATTAAGGAAAAGAATTGATTTTTTTTACTTTAAAATGGAAGAAAACTATGATGGAGGCTGCATTAGAATTGGTAAGGAAATGGCACAATATTTTACAATCTTGACAAGTTAATGTCTAAATCAACGTCTTTGTACAAAATTTCAAGGAAAATAAAGGTGCTTTCAATCTAAGAGTACATTCTGTATTCAGTAAAATTGTAGATTATTTATACATACAGTGGAAGCCAAGTCATCAATATTAAATAGGCAGGTCAAAATGTTCAAAGGGCTTCTTGAAATTTAAATAGTACAGAACAAATTCTGCAGTTAAATTCATATCTGTAATTTCCATGATCTGTAATTCCTCACAATTGAGAGCCATTTTAGCAGTTTGAAAATGTATCCAGGTAATGTGTTGAATAATATTTAACATAGGAATGAGTGATTTTTGAAATTGGATTTTGTAAAACACAGCTATTGTAATGGGCTGGTGAATTAAAGAATGTGGAGCGTGACAACATGATAGACAGCTTAATACTGTGCTAATAAGCATTACTGTGGAAGCATTATACTGGTGGAAGTGAAGGTGCCTTTTGCAAAGAACTCAGAATCTAAACTGCACACAGAGAATTTTCTAATATTTTGTATTGTCTTTTTTTCTTCTGTTTGTTTGTTTCCTAGAGTATCAGGGCTTCAGGGCTGGTGCTGTTGGAAACCATTCTTTTTGGATCACTTCTTCTGTACTTTCCAGTAAGTCAAAATGATTTTTTTTTTTGGAAAATTATATCGTTGCCAACATTTAAAAACGTTGCATGAGTCACATTGGTAACAAATGTGGTTATCAAAAGTAGTTATGTAATGATTGTCTAATGGGTTTAATAAAATGTGCTATGTTCTGTAAATATGTTAAGAACACTTGGATGTTTTACTGTATTTGAAGAAATTCTCCATCTTCGGTTAAAGAACATTTATTTATTTATTTATTTATTTATTGGTGTTCTGCGCTAAACTGAGTTTTAGCCTTGAAAGAAGATACCTCTCTGCTCTGTCAGGGGAAAAATGTACAGGGTATGTAAAAGGAAGACACTGATTATACCGTATATTTCTTGGGAATGCAGTACAAGGGAAGGTGATTATTTTAGTGTATTATTGCTGGTATATATTTCAGTAAGTGTTTCTGAGGCCTCGTGACATCTGCAATACCAGGTATTTGGGAAAATGTGATGCTATCCATTTAAATGGGAAAAAAGGTGATTTCACATTCACATGAGGAATGTATCACAAAACTCCATGAAATATATATACTTTATTTTTTCAAAAATCCCCCAATGAACTCATAAACCCAAGATAAAGCCTAGATAAACCAAGGCATCAAAGAGTAAATCAAGTGAAGTGAGTTGAAAGTGTGCAAATCGGGGGACAGAAGCAAAGATGTAGTTGTGGATTGATTTAAAATATGTTTATGTTCTCTTTTCCTCAGTAGTAAGAATCTTCTGTGCTTTTGCAGACAGTTACTGAGTGACTACTGGAAAACAAAATTCCTTAGTGGTTGTGGAACAGATAGTGAACAAACTGTAGCAGAATGAAGTGTAAAGAATGCTATAATAAACACAAATCCTGGTGGAATTTTTATGCATTATTTTGGGAATTTTGTTGGCCTTTCAAGTTCTAAAGAAACGTGTGTGCGTTTCTTGGATGGTTTTATGTGTCTTTTCATCCTTGACTTTCCAGACGTCAGGAAGAAGGAAGTTTTGTTTTTTCCATATTGTACAAATGCTTTTTACTACTTGCTTTGCCTCTCCCCTGGGTTTCCAGAGGTCCCTTCATGTTCTTTTCCAGTGAGAAGAACAGGAAGGCCATGCACTGCTCCCTCAACTGGTATAGAAATGGTGTAAATCGTGTGAGGAAATTCACACCATAAAGCATAATATAGGGGATTTCCTTTCCATGGCTGTCCCCTCTTGCTTTCCCAGAGAGCCATGGAGCCATGTCTTTCCAAGGCAGAGGCTCTATCAGAACCAGTTGGTGTTTGTACCACACTGGCTCCAAGTTTGCCAAAAGCCTGATTATAGTGGTGTGCTGTGCCTGCAGTCTGCTCACCTGTGACTGGTTCTTCGGCATCTATCCCAGTGCTTGTCTTGATCCTGTAATTGTTGTCTTCCAGAAAGGACAAATGCTATAGAATCATAGAATCACAGAATCATAGAATATCCCGAGTTGGAAGGGATCCATAAGGATCAAGTCCAACTCTTGGCACTGCACAGGTCTACCCAAAAGTTTAGACCATGTGACTAAGTGCACAGTCCAATCGCTTTTTAAATTCAGACAGGATTGGTGAAGTGACTGCTTCACTGGGGAGCCTGTTCCAGTGCGCAACCACCCTCTCAGTGAAGAACCTCTTCCTGATGTCCAGCCTAAACTTCCCCTGCCTCAGTTTAACACCATTCCCATGGGTCCTATCACTGGTGTTTACAGAGAATAGGTCACCTGCCTCTCCACTCCCCCTCACGAGGAAGTTGTAGACTGCAATGAGGTCCCCCCTCAGCCTCCTCTCCTCCAGGCTGAACAGGCCCAGTGCCCTCAGCCGCTCCTCATACGTCTTCCCCTCTAGGCCCTTCACCAACTTCGTCACCCTCCTTTGGACACTCTCCAGCAATTTAATGTCTTTCTTGTACTGTGGTGCCCAGAACTGCACACAGTACTCGAGGTGAGGGCGCACCAGCACAGAGTAGAGCATCTCTGGTGTCATGTCCTCTGGTGGCTGGCTGTCCTCAGACTTTAGGAGCTCAGTATCAGAGAAGCTTAGATAATAGCAATGGAGTTTACTGGCACCAGCTGACTTGAAGAAGTAACCTGTTAGATGCAAGAGATGGTCATCTGTAACCTTTAAATGCAGAGGGAAAAGAAAGGCAGTGGAGCTCGGAGGGGGCATTAGAAGACCAAAGCTTCCCCACTGTTTTTCACTGATGTTTAAACGTTCCCCCCCCCCCCCTTTTTTTTTTTTCATTGACATTAACAATGTTAAATGTACGACAAGTCAAAAATGACAAATTGACATTGTCTGAGGAAAAATGTTCTGCTGAAAAGTCTTGATGAGCCTGTATCCCAGGTGGGAAATAAATACTTGACTGGACCTCGTCTGTCTCTGCACATCTCATATGATATTAAACTGCCCACTGAGAACACGCTCTGTTAGAAACTAAAATGTAAAGGGTACAACTTGACTTCTCTGTTAGAGCAGGTTTATGCTCCCACACTCTTTGGTAGGGCTCTCTTTTTTTCATACATAGGTAATTACTCATTGGGTTATTACTCCCACAGGCTGAAAGAAAAGGGAAAGTAATTTTATCATTTCTATTTTAAAGGTCTAAGGAGAGGGACTTAGTGTGGTAATGGAGGTCATATTAATGTTCAGACAGAGAAATTAACCAATTCCACCAGCTGCAAGAATATGGTTTTGTAAAAAAGAAAACTGAAGCTAATGAAGAAATACCAGGATTGCAATATCCCTGTCCCTCTATTCCAAGGAAGATTTCATCACTTTCTGATCCATGGCAAGAAAATTGAACAATAAATGTGTGAAGTGTGAGAGCACACATAAAACATAGCCAGAGAGGTCCATTATATCATCTTTAAGAAAGAAAAGACTGCATTTCTGCAAGGTATGAATTATGGGGTGTGGGTCCTTGAAATGGGAACTCTTAACATTTTGCTGTACGTGAATAGCATCTAAACGTGCTCACCCGCATCTTGTTTGGAAAAAGGAGCACAAAGCAGAGCAAAATGGAGTGGGAAAGAAAGCCTGAGCTCTGAACTAAGAGTCTTGTTTGCACTAGCTGACATTCACACAAATGTTCATTCAATGAGTGCAGTTTATGGATTATGATATTTGGTATGTCACATACATGCAGAGCAGGTCTTAATTTTTCTGGGTCACGTGCATTGTTTATTTACCTCTTCCCATTGTTTGGTGTTTTTATCTGTTTCTGAGAATAATTGGGAATATTCTGTTACTCTGTGATGTTAAAAATGTAGTAACATGTACACAGAGGTAGAGTTGATTTACCTATGTGAATTGGTCTTCATTTTATGAGAGGAATACATTAGAGATTTAGGAGTAATTAATGTAAGACCCAGGCACAGACTGGGCAATGAGTGGCCAGGGAGCAGCTCAGCAGAAGGACCTGGGGGTGCTGGCTGGCAGCAGGCTCAGTATAAGCTAACAGCATGCCCTGGCAGCCAGGAGGGCAAACCCCATTTTGGGGTGCAGTATGGCCAGCCTGTCAGAAGTGGTGATTCTCCTGCTGTATTTAGCGCTGGTGTGGCCTCACCTTGAATATTGTGTGGAGGAACAGCACAAAACTGTGCCAATTGAGGGTCAGATCAGATATAAAGTAAAATTCTTTACCATGAGGGTGGTCAAACACTGAAAGAGGCTTCCTAGTGAGGTGGTTGGTACCCCAAGCCTAACAGTATTCAAGAGGCATTTGTATAGTGCCCACATTATCATTCTTTAACTTTTGTTTAGCCATGAAGTGGTCAGGCAGTTGAACTTGATCATCTTTGTAGGTTCCTTCCAACTGTTCTATTCTGTTCTGTTCTATGCTATGCTGTGCTAATATAAATCTCTCCTTTTATACATCCTAAATAAGCATGTTCAAATATGTTTTCCACAGCTGACATGAGATGCAAGTTAAAATATGACATGAAGTTCACCAATATGGTCCAGACACCACTGCAGCATGGTGTTTCTGTTTAACATAATGCTTTTTTTCTTTTTGTCCCATCTCCTCTTCTATTGTGACTTGGAATGTAAAACTGAAAAGCTCAACTTTCATGCTCAAATAAGTGCAGAATTAGAAAGCTTGTGTTAGTGCGTATACAATGTAAAGAGAAAAAATGACAGAATTTCAATTCTAAATAACTCAAATCTCTGTTCATTTAAGGATTCAATGCAAAATCACATTCTCATGTAAAAATGAAAATTTCCACTTAGATTTTCTCCACGCTGCTTAAGTCTTCTGTATCTTTATTCTCCACTTCCCTGTGCTTTCCTAGTTCTGTCTTTTTCTTTATCCATTCACACAGTCTGTCTTAGATTGCTTTGAGAGCCTTCAGCATACCAATTTTACTGTGTCCAGAAGAGCTTTATTGCATCTCTGCCTTTCCCTACCCTCCAATTAAATGGAAACCAAAACCTGTTTTGTTTTATCGCTTAATTTCGTTCACTAATTGTTACTGTTTACATGTCTACATGCTGTAATCTATTCATAGTATAGAGTCATTAATTGAAAAATAGTATCACCAGCCAGCTGCCTTTGGTGAGAAAAACAGCTGTTATAATGCCCTTAGAACCAAACAGGGAGTGCAAATGATGGTCTCCACCAAAATTTATTATTCAAATTCTGCTATATTGATAACAACACACTGATCTTTCCTGAATTACAAAGAGGCAGAGGAGCTTTGTCTATTACAAATGCATGGTTGCTGGGCAGCTGTCATTTCCGAGGCTCTAATTTCTTACATTTTCTGTAGTTCTCACAGTATCATCTCTGACTTTCCTTTAATTAGTCTTTCCAATTATTGATAGACCTCCTCCAAATGAATGCTGTGCTCTCTGATCGATTTTCATTATATTTCTTTGTTCCTAGGTTTTGAAGAGGGGGCCAAAACCTGAATGTCTTTTTCAATAGTCTCTTAACTTCTATACTTGGCATCTGAAGGGAGGTTTCTCATTACTTTCCTTTTCCAGAAATACCATGATGAAGCTTTTAGACCTTTCCTAACTCCAATCTTGATAATAATTGTAATAGGTTGCATAAATATTGTAAGTATTACAATATTTTAATAGATCAGCCTGTTAATTTCATGAGGGATGAGATATCAGCTGATTTTAGATAACTGTAATGGACACAATTTGGAAAACAGGAGATTCTGGTTAGATACCAGGAAATACTTTTTCACTACGTGAAAGTGCTGGAACAGAATGCCCATATTACATGTACTTGTGGAATATCCATCCTTGGAAGCATTAAGATGACTGGACACAGCCCTGAGCAACCTGACCTAATTAGACCTGCTTTGAGCAGTGATTTGGACTAGATGACTTAGAATCATAGAATCATTAAGGTTGGAAGAGACCTCCAAGATCATCTGGACCAACCCTACTACCTACTACCCTACTATCAATATCACCCATTAAAAAACATGTCGCTAAGCACCACGTCCAACCTTTCCTTGGACACCCCCAGGGACAGTGACTCCACCACCTCCTCGGGCAACCCATTCCAATGCCTGACTGCTCTTTCTGAGAAGAAATATCTCCTAATTTCCAAACTAAACCTCCCCTGGTGCAACTTGAGGCCATTCCCTCTAGTATTATTACTAGTTATCTGTGAGAAGAGGCCAACCCTCAGCTCCCCACACCTTCCTTTCAGGTAGTTGTAGAGAGCAATGATGTCTCCCCTGAGCCTTTTCTTCCCCAGACTAAACAACCCTCAGCTGCTCCTCACAGGACTTGTGTTCCAGGCCCTTCACCAGCTTCGTAGCCCTTCTGCAGGTTCCTGGCAACCTAAACTATTCTAGTATTCTTTGTTGCTAATGTGTGTATCCACAGCTGATAAAAGTTATCCTGTGCTCACCAAGTAGTTGGTGATGAGAAACTGGGCCTTTTACATCTCACTTTAGACTTTAGCTTGAGGATTAGGTGAATCATGGTCTTAGCTCCATTGACTATAAAGGAAGCCTAGGGCTGCTCTATTCCAATAGTGTAATGTTTACAATATTTATCAAATGTTTTGAATGGTGAAGAATTCTACCCAGGCAGCTGTGGGTTATCTGATAGTGTACTTAAAATGAAACACTAGAATGCATTCCAAAATCCATGCAATATTATGATATCATTCCTACAGCCAGTGATAAAAGTTAGTGGGTACCATGATGAAAAGAGTCAGGGAATATCTTCTCCATGTTCTTGATATAACAGAAGAGAGGCACTGGGTTTAAAATCTAGCAAGTGAAAGTTATGTTAGACGGTGAGGGGGTGACTTTATAATAGTGAGGTCATTAGGCCATAAGATGGATTAGTTGAAGGGGCTGTAGTGCATCTTTTTGAAGACCATTGGATTTTTTCCTTCAGACTTCTCTTCTTTTGGCTCAAAAATCCAAATTCTTTGTCTTTCCTGCTGTCTGTTGTATTTCCAAACCTCTAATTATAGCAAAGCAGCATTGGCTTCTGTTTAGGGGAACAGAGACGCTGAGCTGCAGTGCACTGACACTCATGAAGCAGGTGAGTAGTGAAGCCTGGAACAGACTCTTTACACTCAGATATCTTGATGCATGTAGTAGGTATTAGGATCTGTTTCGGGGACTGTGTTACTCCCTCTTTCACACTTGAGCTAGACTGACTTTAGTGTTATGAGATTGAATAGAAAGTGGGAAGTATTGTAACATTGATGTGGGTGTGGGCTTTTTTCCCCTCAAATCATCTGTATGCACATTAGCACAGGAGAAGTGAGCCATGAATGTTGTGGGGTCTAGTCTGCAGTAGCTCTGTTAGTCATAGCCCTGAGCAGAGCAACAAGGTCACTGGAGAGCTCAGTTTTTGATATTAATGAATGTGAAAATGGGTTAATGTGTAATGCTTTTATGCATTTGTCCCTCAAGTATGCCTAGAAGTGATCCATTACAAGAGCTCAGTGACTGTTTATTTATTCTTTACATGTTGTTCACTGAGGCTAGCTGAAAGATGTTGCCTTTTTCACATTCAGCTCTGCTCATGCTGATGCATTGGGGTGAATCTCAGGCTTTAAGCTCTCTCTCATACCTCAGGTGTTTTAGCTTTTCAGTATATTCTACATCCTCTTTACTCATAAAATAGTTTTTAAAGCTCTTACAATCAACATGCATCATTTTTTTTGTTGTTTCACAGTTGCTAAATAATAGTATTTGTGCCACTTAAGCCTAAGGGCACAGCATAGCTCTCTGCTCTGGGATGATCACCACAAATTTTGCTAGTACTCTAGAAAAGGGTCTTCCTGTTTTACTTGGATCACAGTAGGTTAAAAGTCCAGCCAATGTAAAAGGTGGATTTAAAATATCATGTTATGAGGATTTTATATGTAAATTGTCTTGTTTGGGCAGAGGAGTGAGGGAACCAGGTGGAGGTTTATCCAATATTTTTTTCCTGTAATTGGCAGACAAACATACTTTTTGGAGTTAACATGTAACCAATAAAGCAACAGCTTTTTTTGAGAGAGACAGCTTGATTTGAACGCAAAAGCCCAAATGGAGCTCATGCAGCTTCCACATTACAAGCTTTTGCTTCAAATTACAGAAGACCCATAGGCGCTAAGAAGAGATGTGTTCTTAAGGCAAATGTTTATGATGCTTTCTACTAACTGGAAGCAGGCACTGAAAAATTTTTGCATTCTGAATAACTGTTTTTTGAAATAGCACAAAAACAAAATGCAGAAGGAAATAGTTCTTCATGGTTCTGTTGTCACTAGTCTACATAGATAACCTAAAAAAATCTGGTACCTACTCTCAGGGATATAACTAGAAGCTGTTTAATATATATTTATCCACATCTAGAACTGTGATTAGCCACAGCTATATGTCTCATGATTGGTATCTCCATGTAGATAACAAATGTTTGGTGTATTGGAAATTCAGCTGAGCTATGACATCATGGAAATCATAGGAAATACACAGGTGGAACTCAGTGAGGAGTCTGTTCTGTGTGTTTGTGCTTGCCTGTGTGCTGTGTTCATAGGGTACCTTAGGCTGGAAGGGACCTCAGGAGGGCTGTAGTACAATGTACTGCTCAAAGCAGGTCAGCAATTAGGCTGGCTGTTAGACAAGGTTTCTAAGGACTTTATCCAAATAGGTCTTAAAAACATAGATAGAGATCATCCATCCAGGCAGTGTGCAGGCTTATTGAAAAGTGATGTGGTTGTAACTTTTGAATTATGGTGTAAAATATGTGACACAGTTGGAACATTGAGTGGGTTTTGTAAATGGCAGGCTGTAGATAGGTCAGTGATGGCAGAGGTAGAAGTGTTGCAATTCTTTCATGTCATCGATTCCCATGCTCATACTTGTGGCACTGGCTGTGATACCAAGACAAAACCCAGTCTCTTCTTCCTGTGAATCCAAAGGTGCAGTACAGGATTACAAGAGGGCAACGTTATTTTTACAACTCTTGAAAGCTTCTTTGAGAACTGAGTTTGAAGGACACATTTGTCAGAATCTAGTTTCACTGAATAGTCAAGTGTGTCTGCAGAGGCTTGAGAGCTAGAGAGAAAGAGGCAGTAGTTGGTGACCTGAACCAATTGCTGCATTGGATTTTCTTCAGTCTTTTTATTTTAAGTGACTTTCTTGCTGGATTCTTGGACTTCAGTGTTTCAGTCTTGTCAGCCCTTCATTCATTGACATCAATCTTGTGGTCAGAATGGTAAGGCCTTTCCCTTTACTTGTAATACCACTGTCACTCGCATGAATACAGTGACTTGCATATGTAAGAATTTGTAGGTAAAGACCCAAAGTTAATGTCCACATTACTTGTCACTTGTCTTGTTGCTTCAAATTAGTATAAAAACAGACCACAATTGTGAAAAACAATGCACAGTATTTCAGCAGGGCTTTTTAACTGGTATTAACTGTATAACCATGTGCACATGTTAAAAATATGCTGCATTTGAAAAGTAAAAGCTGTGGTGAGCTGATTTATGATCATAGAATGTGTTGATACAGAAATGATCAAAGAGTAAAATGTGGGTAAATTTGTATAGAGGAAAACGATACTGGGAATGTTCATGGTATGCACCTTACCGTTGCCTAGAACCATGCTATAATAAACCCATTGTCTTTGCTCTGCTCTCCAAAGTGAATCCATTAGAGGCTTGGCTAGTACTTGGGTGGCAGACCACACTGCCATAGGCAAGCCAAAGAAATACCAAATAATATCTCGTAGATTAAAAAAAAAAAAAGTATTATTGAAGGATCATGCATATTATTTTATACAACACTTGAACGCTTGTTGAATCTCAGTAGAGTATAGGCTAGAAATGATAGGAACCATTTTTCTCAGGCAAACAGTTTAATGATCACACTGATGACTGGGCAGGTGGCAGGTGAACTGAGTCAGTATGCACAATGTTTATTTAGAAAATGCTTAAATTTTACTGTAGTGATTTAAGCATATGAAAAATCAATACATGAATAAAGGTTCTCATGAATTAATTCGTATATTAGTTCAAAATATAAATGTGACAACATTTACAGAAAAGGTGATAAAAAGTAATATACTACATTTTTATTAAACTGCAAAACTAAAGTCAAGAGTTTTTGATATTACAGATATGCCAGGAATTAATTGTGCCAGAAAGGAAAATATTAAAAGCTGTAATCAACATTTGACGTATTCTCAGTAGGACACAGTCTTGATGTCAGTGATTTACCTTCACTAATTAGTTTAGCACCTGAGAGACCTTGTGTTGGTGGGAGATAAATTTCTGTCATTCTTCTTCACTTACCCAAGTGTCTTTCAGTGAAAGCCAGGGGCATGTTTGTATTTTTCCACCAAATGTCTTTTCTCATTGTTTATACATGTTTTCATGCCTAAGACCAAAGGAGCAACAGCTGTGGTCAATGAAAGTCCTGTACAAGTCAGCTCTTGTCTGCTTACCTAGTTCAGAGCTGTTGTGGTCTGCATTAACAAGAATCTGGAGGAAAATGAAAGCAGAAGCATTTCATGCCTAAGGTAGACTTTGCTTAGATAATCTGATACTACCAAACTGAATCTTACATGAAATTGAGTGCAGTTATAAACCTGTGCTGCCAGTGAAAAGCATGCTGTGGTAATCCACCATGCCTTGGAACATGAGGTTGAGATATAGAAGGTAAGGCACAAATGGGTGTGATATGTACAACTGAGTGCTAAAACACTGTATTTTACCTATCAAGTTCCAGGTTGCTTGACAGAGACCTCTGAGTCAAGACAGAGGAAAACAGAAAGAATCTCCACCTCAAAGCCTGTTACTGTGTATATTACAGTAGCAGACATGCATTTTTTTCTCACTGGGTTTTTCTCCTCAGTCCCTCTTCTTCAACATGTGAATGTATTACAAACTTCCTAACCATCTACTTTAAGTAATGATTAAAGTGATGATTTCAGGATGATAAATGGTTAATGATTACAAGAGTTGAGAAAGTCAATGCATTACAAAATAGAAAGAGAAAAGTTGATGCTTTTAGAAGAAATTCTTAAGAAGGGAGATTTCATCCATCAATGATGAGACTGCTCTCATTCAAGTCATTCTGCATGCCGTGAATACAGACAATGCAGATAGTGATATAATGTGTGTGGTTTTTTTTTAATACCAACTGCTAAACATTGTTAAGCAATTTCCAGTATACAGGCAATATGATATGATAATTAGTGAAATCTTTACATGGAAAAAATCTTAGAGAATTATGATGGTGTTAGTGGAAAGTTTTCATTTCAGCGTAGCACTGTAATTAAACTTCTAAACTCTGGGACAAGAGATCTGTGGGATTTAAATCAGTGCCCCTGAACCACTTATCATCTGATGTAAATAAGAAATTAGCTTTTTAAAAGCTTAAATAACATAAATACTTAAAAGAGCACGGACAAATTTACAACATAAAATAGAAGGTGCACTATAAAATGATCCAAATCCATCAGCAAGTACTCGTGTATAACATCTTTGCCAGGGTTAAAAAAAAAAAAAAAAAAGGAGAGTTAGGGTTCAAGAGGTAAAAAGTTCACCGTGTAACTGAATTTGATTTCTGAAAATGACACATTGAATAGAGTAGCCCCTGGGTCTAAAGCTACACCACACCAAGAAGGGAGAGGTTAGCTTTGTGTTCATAGAAATAGCAGTAGTACTGAGGATGGAATAGAAAGTGTTCACAAGAATAAGGTATTTGCAAGGAACAACCTTTTGCTATGTGATGCAAACCTTCTGATTCATTGCATAGCACTGTATATTAGGACCACATAGAAAAAGCAATAGTATTTTCCAAAAAAGTTGTTTTATACAAACTATTTCATTTTGAGATCCTCTGTATCTGTGGGACTAAGCACAGGTCTGCAAATATATGCAAGTTTTGAGGAGGCTGTTACGGAATATCATGTCCTTCACAGCCAATATAGAGCATCCACATAGTGTTCTTTCTTTGAAATCCGAATCTGAATTAGACTTCTTGTAATGGCATGATACAGTACACTAAGTTTTGCATGTTCTTGAGGAAGAAAAAAAGGAGCAAAGAGAGAAATATGTCAATTCAATCAAAGCTCAATTGGAAATAAATGGGAGGATTTCAAAACCAAAATATTTAAAGCAATTCCAAGAACACTGAAAATAAGAGGATGAAATGAGACCTTCTTTCATCACTCACAAAACTGCATGTGGAAAAAATAACATTTTTACACGGTTCTCTCACAGTGTATCACTTAGTGAGTTTATATTAAATTATTTAGATCATCCACAAGTTTCATTATTCTTTGATGTTAATCTTTATATAGGCCAGGGTGCTAAAACTCTTAGCTTTATTGCATATTGTTTGGTAAGCTAAAGCAATGTAATAAAGAGAAGAAGGAAAGGATAATAACGAGAAAACAGAGTAGAGAACTTTCAGAGTTAAAACATGATTGAAAATCTAACATAGCAACAGGAAAATTAATAAAAAATTGAGTAACTAAATAGTATAGAAATGAAAGCAAGATGGAAATTACATCTTGTACCTTGATACAGTTCTGGTTTTTCTTTCACTGGCACAATAACACGTTATAGAAGGTATCTGTAAACCTAAATACTGTACATTATGTGTTTGTTCTTTGCTCGTGTAGATACAGTTATTTCTCCCTGCTCCTTGCAAGCTTTCTTCTCCTTTCCTGAACCACCACTTACATAATTGTAAAAGATATTTTTTTTATATAATTTCTTTGTGCTTCCACTGTATTGACATGTGGTTTCTCATCTCATATTTAAATTATGAACTCCTTGGTCCAGGGTTGTTTGACTTAGCTGTGCTTTGCAAAGCAGGGTCCTGATCAATGAATAAGAATCACATGACAAATGGCTGTTACTAATAATAACAATGAAAGTGTTTAAAAATATTTTATTAAAGGTGTGAGGAAGGACATGTTTGATGGTAAATTTCTTATCCTCCCAAAGGTCTGGTAATATGCAAGTATTTTTATATCGCTAGAGAAGTTAGGTATACTTTTGGAAAGATCTGAGGATAGTTGTTTTAGGTTGGGGAAGATTAAACCATAAAAATACTAACAAAAATGTCAGATTATACTAACAAAAATGTCAGATTCCAGTCCCACAAGGACTATATTTCAGGTGTACTCTACTAAGTTCTATCTAGTTCATCATGAGAAGTTAGGTGGTGAACAAAGCAGTGAGGAATGCTGGAGTAAGAAGGAAATCCACCACTCTCACTAGAGAGCCTTAACCTGCAGTTAAACTTAACAGTAAAGCATAAGTCTTGAAGTTAAAGTAATTCCTCAAATATCTTATCTCCCTTGGTGATAAAGGACTACCAGCTACTTGTCTTTTTTCCTTTTATGTATTGCAGACAGTAGACAGTCCTCGCTTTGTATGTTCAGTGTGAGATTGGCTTGTGGATAGCCAAAAAGTTAAAAGTATGCCTGTGGAAATGCAAAACGTAGCCATAATGTCCATACACATTAATTCTGACCTTTCTGGGTGCATCAGATGGGTGCACATGTGCAGATCCACTGTGAATGCAGCTTGTGCAGGACGTACTGAAATCCCTGTGGTTTGTGGTGGAATAAAGTTATGGTAGGAATCTGTCACAAGAAACTGTAGCCTCTGCAACTATGGTAGTAGAAGCGTTTTTGGAGAAAGGGACATCTTAAGTTCTTGGTTTGGCTTTTTTTTTTTTTTTTTTTTTTTTTTATGAGAGCATATTTTTACTTCTTTTCCTGGGTGATCAAGACATTTTTGGCCATTTTCACTGAAAGAAATTAATGCTGTTATCTGTATATTCAGCAGGTACATTTTGTATAGTATATGCTGGTATGCATACAGGCTTCAATGACATTCATGAAAAAGGACTTTTTGTTGTCATATGCAAGTCCTTTACACTTTTCCTTCAAGTATTGAATCTTGTTCAGAATTTTGATCTTCCTTCCAAATTTGGGATTTTTCTGTAAGAAAATTGTTAAAATAACCACTAGTTTTAAATTAGCTTGTAGCTTTGATCTTCAGGTCTCTTCATGACCGTTCAAGTGTGCAAGTTGTCAGATTAGTCAGAGTCCAAAATAATTTTATATATTACAGTAGTCCATTATTACATCTGCTAATGTTGTTTATTTTGTTAACTAGCCTAATCCTTCTCAAATATAACATGTATTGGGGTACAGATCAAGTATTCTTAATGTTCAGTTCACTATCTCAAACTTCTAATCTGAAATCACCAGCATGCTGAATCATTGAAATGCTGTTTTGAAACTCTTTGGCAGAGTTTCCTGGCCCATGCAGTCAGCTGATCCTTTTTTTTCTCTCTTTATTGATGGCATTGCCTTGAAACCTATAAAGAGCTAATCTGCAAAAATCTGTGTGCTGGGTTATTTAGTTAGCTATTTATATCCATATTTATTAAACTTGTATCTACTTTCCAAGCCTCGAGGCATATTTACATCTTTGAAATCATAATCCAAATAAGTTACTGCCATTGTAGCAGGCAATCTATATTCAAGTACCATTGTAGCAGGCACTCTATATTCAAGTAATCACCAGTCATTGCTACAAAAAGAGAAGGCAAAATGCTGCCATAACAAGTTTTTTTAAACCCTAAGTGTATCAACCATCAATTCAACATTTGCACTGTTATGCACGTATGCTCCATTTTATGAAGGCCCAGGGATTTTGGAAGATAGCTGAATCAGAAAGTACCAAAAATGCCTACACTATAAATCTTAAATTAGTAGATTTAGTAACATATATTCATTTGCTTATTATGTTGGTAACATAAAGGTATCTGCCAATTTCAGATGTCACCAAGAATTTTAATAAAGTCTAAATTATTTTTTTAGCTGTTCTTTTTGTGACTTTTCTGGAACCAAAAGACACAGAACACTATTAGGTTTACAGGCAAAGGGACCTGATCTGTTTTGACCCCAACCCTGAGATGACTTTCTGTTACTGCTGTTGGTTGTGAGAATAGCACAAAAATAACAAGCACTTCTTTTCTTAGGCATGATATCTTCTCTGTTTAGGGTAAGTGCCATCAATATATACTGTATTTGGAAAAGATACCTCCAGTATATTAGGCTTTCCTCAAGTGTCTAGTAATGCTGCTAACCTGATAATGTCAAAAGCTTTTTCATATCAAATAATGTTATCATTTCTGTTTTGACTCTCCAGTGTATATAGCAGACATCAGAGGTGATCAAGAACTTGTAGACTTGAAATTAATTTCATAGGAGGTAACTAATCAGATTTTTATACCATAATTAGAATATATTATTGTTTACATTATGACAAACCCCCCGACACTGTTCAGATGAAACAAACAAGCAATTTGATGGAGGATGAATTATTGAGAAGACAGTAAATTTGGGAAAAGTCATTCTGTGTTATTTTCAACAGATGAAAAGAAAAGAAATGTGGAACCTTGAGCTAAATTCAAGTAAGGTTTAGTTTTAACTGATTGAGAAGTAGGTTAGAAAACAGGAGAAAAGAAAGTTGTAACTGGTCTGTGTAAGTCTAAGAGACCATGACACACTTCCTTGAGATTTTGTGGCCACCTAAGCAAATTCAAATAACTGTTTTTGTTCGTTTGTTTGTTTGTTTGTTTCCTCCATGCATGTCTTTCCTATAGTAGATTAAATACTGTACTGTAACACAGGGCAGTCTGCTAAGTTCATTTCCTTAGACAGTCTGAAGTAATGCATTTTTCTCAGACATGTCACAAACAATCCTGTCAAATTTTGCCTGAATGAGTTTGTTTTAAATCATAAATAGTTGTGATATATATATATAGTGAGTGTTCAAGAACCTTGAAGAAAAGGGAGGTCATGGCCCTCTGAGTACTGTCAGCACCTCCTGTAAATGCAGGTCTGTAGATGTCTGTTCTGGCCAGTCTGAGGTATAGGGTATTATATTACATACGTGGGTATTTTATCTCCTTTCTGACTATCTTTCTAACTATCTATTTTACCAGCCTGGCTCGTGTTTAATACTAATGCTAATGCTAATACTAATACTAATAAAAATGCAGAGGACTGCCTAGCAACAAAACGCAGCAGAATATGTCCGTCATGGTAGAGGAAGGACCTTTTCTTTGATAAATTGTTGGACTGTTTGGAGGACTCCCCCTGTGCTCAGAAAGGAGTGAAACATTTGAAGAAATTCTCTTTCTGCTGTTTTATGTTAATCTGCTAATGAGCACATTTTGTGGACTGCGCAAGTGAGATGTGTCAGGACTGCAAATAAGAGCTGGAAGAGTGCTATTTCTAAGCTTTATTGTACAGCCACAACAAAAAGTGAGAACCTGGCAGGTACTGGTTTGAGCTATTTTGTACAGTGTTTCAGAAAGGAGGAGACCAAGAAGGTTGAATGGTTGAGCCATCTGCATGGACTGTTTTCCTATTACAGCTTCAGTTTTTAACAGGGAAAGTCTTTTCAGGACTCAACTTCCGATGGCATTAGGCCTTGCAACTCCAGGTTGCAGCACCTAATTTTTATGCCTTGAGGTCAGTGGGGCCTGTGTACTCCTGATGGTAAAGAGGTGTGTGCTCAGAGCCAGAGACACAGAAGCCAGCATGCCTACTTTGGAGCTAGCTAACTCAGGCTGTTGGACACGCTGAAGAAAGATCTGCAGTTTGTGATCTGCCTCTCAGACAAGGCCTAGATTTTGTGAAGATGCCTTCTTTCACAGAGGCATGCAGATCTGAGCCCTTTTTTTTGGTGAACCGTGCAAACCTTGCCCTTTTTTTTGCTAAGTGTGGGTGGTAAAATTCAACCTATAGTATATAGGTTTTTTTACCTAATGTCCCACTTGTCAGTATTTTCATTCTTGATGTGACACTCGAGTTAAGCTCCCCTCACTGTCTCAGGAGATACCAACTTCTACCATCTTGCCAAAAGTCTTAGCACTAGGGTTTTAAGATGTTCAAGCATGAGAAGCATTTCAGCCTCTTATGCTGCTATTGCTTCTTTTCTGTTTCTTCACTAAGCAGTAGAGGGTACAGCTATAAGCACAACATAAATATTAATATTACAGTGTAGTAGGGAAGGTATTTTACCTATTGGCAAGGTTACTTAGATGGAGGAAGGGGAGACCTGGTTTCTAATACCTGCTCCAATGAATGTTTAAGTAATGCCCAAGCATTATTGATCACCAATGCACAAGATCAATCACAAAATAAATGAAGAACTGAGTAAAAGTTCAGAACAACTGGTACATAACCCTGGAGTAGCAAACAAGAAGAGTTATCACTGGAACAGCATAGCTTGAATGTGGTTATTTTACAATTTGACAGACTTAACTATCAAGCACTTTCCTAGATACCTCCTAAAAATGAAAAATGGTTCTTCTGAGTTACTTTGTCTTACCCACAATTTATTTATCTACAGTTATTTTATATCTTTGAAATAAAAAGCTATTTTAATCAAAAAACCCTAAACCCTATGCAAAGAGAAAGCACATTTCAGGAAAATCTTCAGGTGCTAGTACTGCTCTGGGTTTTTCGGTTCAAATCTGTAGGGCCTGAAAAGGCTTCATATCATGTGAGAGAGAGGATTTAAGTTTTTAATGACAACTGAAAAAGACATTAAAGATCAAAGATAGGCCCATGAAATGCAACCTTACATCTCAAACGTTTTTGTGGTTTATCTGTTTCTGAAAAAAGAAATTGCCTATGTCAGAGAATAAAGAATTCATCAATATGTTTCACTTGTGCATTTGCCAATACAGTTTTATGGAAAACCAGAATGCATGCAAAGGTTAGCAGATACGATGTTTGGGAGATGAGATGTGCCTATTATCCCTTAGGGATTTTACGGTTATTGATTTTTCAGGTGATGAGCAGCAATACAAATTGTTGAGGTGTAATGAAACTTTGTTTTCCAGAGGAGGAGAATTTATCACCTTTATTTTCCCCCAGTCACTTATTTCAAATTTTGCAACTCCCTTTTCATCTCACTCCCATCTTTCCTACACAATTATAGTTCAAACTTCTCACCAACTACTTGGTGACCTCCACAGACTCCTTAAAGGTTTTCAAGTCCACACACAATTTCCTGAAGATATGCTCCGAGATCCGTCTCTCCTACTTTCCACTTAAACACAGCATTTCCTAGGGGAAGGTTTCTGTTCTGATTTGTTGTTCTCTTTAGTTGGTTGCCACCTACATGTGCTGAAGCTTTTGAAGACTGCTCTTTCAGAGTTGAGTGTGCTTTTCTTGTACTATTGAAGAAATTTTCCTCCTGAGATCTGTAAATAATCCTTCTTAGGCTTCTCTGAGTTTATCCAGGTACGTTGCTGATAGATAGCTTCTGCTGCTACACTAGGGAGCTTCTTGACAGATTGTATTCAGCATGGCTTGTCTGAGATCATTGCTTTACATTTTTAGATTTTTGCATTTTTCGTCTCTAATGGAACAAACACCTCTCCATTCACAGCAAAGCTCTTGATAGTCTAGTATCTGTGTTACCTTCATTGCCATCTTATTTTTGTGTTTCTGCATTCCTTATTAACTTAAAATCTACAAAACATATGTTGTATTTTAGGCCCATTTATTTCATCAGTTGAATTCTTGTAAAGGTCTTTGCTTCCCTTGAGACCCACAGTTTAAAATAGTAGTAACTGTTAAACTAAGCTAGATAAACAAACTAAAATGGATAAAATCTATAAATCTATTTATTTTGTGTGTGTGTGTGTTCCTTGTTCTAGTGTTGTGAATAATAACTATTACCTAGTTATTAGCTATTACCTGATGAGCTAACACATGATTTCTCTATCTTATTGACTGAAGCTGCTTGTTAGATTCGGGTTAGAATCTCGTACAGTTTAGCTGTTTCTCTGTTGGGAATGTAGTGATATATAATTATTCATACAAGTAGGTGATTAATTTTATATGTAGAAAAACAGAAGTGCATAAAATGGAAAAAAGAGTAGGAAACATTTATACATGTAGAACTTCCATCAAAAAAGATTTAATGCTTTATTTACAATTATCCTCTCATAAGCAAACACATAACCATACACACAGAATCAAATTCTGGACCACCAGAGTATCATTATATATATCTACAATCTATAGGATCTCAAAGTTTTGTGAAAGCATTGATTTTTGTGCCATCCAAATATTCGCTTCTACACTGCTTTTATTAAGAATACTTTCCTCCTCAGAAACTCCATGACAAGTGGAAAAGTAGAACTCAGGTCTCCTGAGACTTATTTGTTCACCTTAACACAAGGACTTAAAAGGCTGGTGGGTCAGACTTCTCCAGTTAAGGGTTAAGTGTGCTGCTTAAACTTCATGAAAGCTAGGAAATCCTATCCCTAAAAGAGTAAATGTTATTTATAAGTTGATCCGGCAGTATCTTGCATATGGATGGCAAGGAGTGTAAGGCGCCAGCTATCTCTGTATTCAAGTTGATATGCCAAGAGCTGGAAGCTCTGACCTGAGAAATTAAATAACTTTCCTAAATAGTCTAAAAATCCCAGCAGTTCTTAGGTAGCAAAAGCAATGGTCAGGTGTGTGCTGGATGCTTTACAAACACTAAACTTGCTATGACAGAATTTATTTCTAGTATGTTTTCAATGGCTTACTGACAATGAAAATAGGAAGACAGGAATTGTGCTCTAGTCTTCATTTACCTGCACTCTGTAGCCTAAATGCAGTAAGGAGGTGAGAAGCCTGTTTCCTTGAAAATGCTCTGTCTATAGTGCTTCCAGTGAAACTCAGCTGCACTCTAATTATAGAGATGATTGTTTTTCTTTTCTTTCTACACTTTAAAACCAGAATGGCAGTAATACATCACAGAACGTAAACCCTGTGAAAAAAAAAAAATGCTAATGAAAGTTTGGAGAAGAGTTGTCTTGGGAACATATGAGAAGAAAGGTCTGCTCCATCACTGAGTTCAGTCCCCAGCTCTTTCAGACCACCATGGTATTAATCCCAATAATAAATTTATCATGTTGGCTTCTCCTTTATTAGGCCACCACTGAACTGCTACTCTGCAGCATCCCTGAGCCATCCATAAGTATGTGGTTGCTTACTATGGATGGTTTTGTTTCCAGAGAAGAGGACTGATATCAAATGTGCCTACGCTCTGTGCAGAGGAGGGCTGGTTCTGCAGGCTGCTCTGCACCAGTGCTGCAGGGAGGAGTGGAGCTTCTTTAGAGAGTCTGATATTTTGAATCAATTAGAAATTTAATTTTCTAAATTTCTTTTCATTTCTCTATCATAATAATTTTTCAGTATCTGCTCAACACACCATAAATATTTGTTTGGATTTATTCAAAACAAAAATTTTCCTTTTGGCTAGAGCTAAAGAGCCTGAGTGCTCTGGCCCTCTTAGCAAAGCCATTTGTCTGCAATTTTTTTGAAAGGCAACAATGTTCATATCATTATGATATGAGAAAAGAATGTCAATGGGAAGAGAAATTGTGTTTCCTTTCTATTTCTATTGTTTCTGTTATGGTGTGAATTTTGAGTTTGCAGCTGTGGCTGCTTTCTTCTGGACTTTGTTAATTCCACAGAATTTTAATGACATGATTTTTTTTGAAAAGGTTAATGTAGATTTAAGACCAGTGCTATCATAGATCATGTCATCTGAGCTGCTATATGTCACTCATTTTCACGATTTACCCAGTTAACTTCTCTACTGAAGCCAATAGCTGCAGTTTATCTGACACAGATTTCCCAGACAGGTGTCCACTCTTGATTTGGGAACATAAAGAGGAGGAATGTTCCCGCTGCTTCCTCTGGTGGTTTGTTACGCTGTGGCCTTTGGCTTGTCCCCGCTGCTGTTCTCGCTACAGATACATAAGCTGAAAATGAAAAGTCAATAGTTCCAGCAGTGATGTCTGCAGTAAACTAATCAGCGCTGGCTGGCTGGAGATGTCCGGCTGGTATTTTGTGGAGAGAGGTTTTCTAAATTAATGTCAAAATAAATACCAACAAAAACTTTGCTGCAGAGGGTAACAGCCAGTCCTGTGTCTTCCTCTTTGCTGTGGTTTAACAGGATGTTTCGAAGACCTGCTCTGCCCCCATTATCTTTTCCAAGTCACCATCTTAAAACTGTGTGTCAATAAAATTTCTGCCTGGACTCGTAAACCTGCCTAAGGTGTAATTCAGAGAGAGCATGCAGCCAGGAAGGAGGAGTTCCTGAAGAACTAAAACCATCCAGAAGTGTCCTCTCACAATCTTGGAGTTAAATGCTGCACTGACCTGTTAGATTAATATTAGAACCACTCTTGTAGGAGATAAGGTATTTGGGAACTCTAAATAGCTGCATGTTTAATTTTTCCCAAGTAGAGGTCACTACTTGAAAATGTTCACATAAAACTCTTCTCCTTAGATTTGTAGAGATTTCAGCCCTATTGTAATGAAATGCAAAATCTGTGCAGGTCTGTTTTATGACCTGTGTCTTGCATTAAGTATACTTGGCAAGTTACTCTGAATAATTTAGTCTGTTATGTCTTAAGATAGCGGCAGCTCCTGAAAGATTTATTTTAATGTAGGCTACTTTACCATTATGTTTTTAAAAGGTTCCTTTTTCTTAAAATCACAGAGATTCAATTCTTAGAGTGAATTGGTAGATTTTCCTTGTTTTCAATAAAATATTGTATTGCATGGTGCATTTTTTAATTCATAAAATGAGACTTGTATACTCTTAACCCTGTTGTTAATGCGTGTCAAGTATTTGGCAGATGACTATGCTGAATAGATGGCTTTTTCATTTGAGACGTTTCAGCTCCTTAAGATGTTTCTCTTTCTGCTTCTCAGGTCACCAGATCTTTGGTAAGAAAAGATTAGAGCAGTGTATACAATAAGAACATTTTCTATTTTTTTCACATATGAAGTAAGTAAACTAGGGCATTCAATTTACTGTTGTCATGTACCCAAGTGGCATGTCACAGTGAAAAAAATGCATATGAAGAGATAAAAGAAATCATTGGATTGCAGAAGTTATCTGGTGGAGGGAACATCTAGTTTAGTTAGATGATAGTTTGACTTTGCAACTTCCTTTGATTTTTTTTTAATTCTGTATTGCCGTGAACAATTTTTGAAACCTGCCTGTACATACATACCTGTTGCCTATATAAAGCATTCTGATTAAATTACTTCTATTTACTTTGAATTATATTTTTGAATGTAATGCAAACCCATAAAAATAGAATTATTGAGTGGCTAAGAAGTTCAGCTTCTCTACACTTCACTTGTGCTTCTTTTCTCATCCTTAGAATGAATGTGGCTGGAGCTCCTGCTCCTGCCTGCTTATCACTTCTTGTGGAAGTGTCCCACCTGGTTATTTTATTTATTTACTGATGTTGCTGCTAACAGTGTGTCAAATAATCTGCACTCAAAATCTGACAATTTGACCAAGAAACCCACATTTTCACATATATTGCAATATTTAACTGGAAAGGAATCCAAGGCCTTTGGGCATTAGTCTTAGGAAGAAGAAACATCAAATAAAAGAGTGCAGAGCTTCTATGTGATCCACACTGCTCTTAACACTTTAAACTCCTCTTTTGAAGGCAAGGAGCCAGATACTTTTCGAGTAGTTGCCTTTCAGTGAGGTCATAAGCTCCTACCTCCCTGGCTAGCTCCTAAATACCTACAGAACCAGCTCAATTATAATATTTACTGTACTATACGTTAATTTTGTGCTTCAAGGCTGTGTGTGTAACCTACATATGTAAGATTTTTATTATTTTTTCCCCAGTGCACATTTAGCTAGATGGATTCTGGAGGGCTTTACGTTTTCAGACAAAATAATTGTTTCTCATATTAAAAATCTTCATTTAAATAGATTTTAAACTTTCTCTGGTTATATGTTGATTACGTGTTCAGCCAAGTCTACATCTTGCCAGCGCAGTCTCTGAGCTGTAGACAACTCTCAAACCTTCAGGGAATGACTTCTGAGGTTGTTTGGGTTGCTGTTAGGATAACTGTATTAAAGAACACGAGGCAAATGAATGCATTGTGATACTATACATTCAGGTTAGATATAGATATTTCCAGACCTGGTAGGATCTGTGGCATTCCACTGTTTCTTTTCAAATTGGAGGAAAGATATGGCAGCACATGGAGTTCACATGGACATCTATTTTCTTCAGAATAACTTAGAGGTGTCATGTCCAGGGTTAGCTGAGATTTGGCTTACAAACAGGGGGGAAAACAGAAGGAAAATAATTGAAGATAAATTTCAATAAAAAGATATTCTATGTATACAGTCTTGTGTCAAATCAGAATTCTCTTGAAGGTTCTGTTTACTTAATCACCAAATAAATCTCTCAGGAAGCAGAATGAGCTTCACTGTAAAAAATAAGTTCCATAAAGAGCCTTAGAGATCTGCTGTTACTGCCTGACGAGGATGAATTTGAAGTATGATAAAAATTAGTTATAGCAAAACATTCTGATGACTCAAGTTCTAGAAGTCTGTCTTTGCATCTTACACTGGTGCTGGTAGTTATATACATGTACTTACACTGCATCATGGTCTTCCAAATGACTATACAGGCAAGATTTGTCTTTGCTGAAATGTAGCTCGATGTTTCATATGTTTTAAGACAGGAAATGGGAAAAAACAGCCACAGCTGAAAGTGTCCTGAAAGGATTTCAGTAGACTGTTTCAAGCTGGACCGTGTGGGTGGCTAGGAAGAACTTGTCTTCTTTTATGAAAACCAAAACATCTTACACGGCCATAAGGATTTTGGTTTTGATGTGCATATTATCTGAAATGCATTGCCCCCAGTAGCAGAGTGTCTCCAACACTTTGTACTGAGGAATTGATTCCATTCCAATTCAGAGGCAAGAAGAAAACCTACTGAGTAGTAATTGTGGTTTCCTGCAGCAGCCGTGTGCTTTATAGAGACGTTGAGCTAATGATCTGGCACAACTCTGCTTTCAAATTATAGATTTGCAAGGATAACAGGGTTTTATGGTACTGTGTGTCCATAGGTCTAGTAGAGTAAAATATTATGGCTTAAAAAGTACATGTGGTTTAAGAAAAATGGGATAGAGACGGAAGGAAGTGCACTTATTTAATTAGCCTAGGAAAATATTCAGCTGTTATCCTACCCCTAAAACGTTTTGTGTAGTTGCACCGGAAATATTTGTTGGTAGTCCAGGACTGGATAATGAGTTGTGCATTCACTAATATTTAAGCAGATGCTCTGAGCTGTGAATCATGTTTTGAACAGTGGTATGTGATGCCCATAGTGTACATAGGCTCATGAATGCCTTCATTCATGCCCATCTGTGAAGATGGCAACTTGCCTGCATACAAGTGGATGGGTCCCTTTTCTAGAAAGCATAGTGCCAGACTGTTATGAGTTTGGATGGCAAGCTTATCTAATATTGCAAACAGTGTCTCTGATGCAGGAAATCCCTTCTCACGATTAGCACGGAAGCATTAATAGACAACTTGATATAGTAGGTTATCCCAAAGGTTATTTTATGTTGAAAGAAACTATTCAAACATGGCAGAAGAAAAAAGAATGCCAATCTCAAAGACACAACAGGATACTGAGAGGATGAGCTGCGTGTCAAAGGCAAGTGTGGGAGCCGGAAAGAGCTCTTGGAGTGTCTGGTGGCTTGTTTTGCTGCAGAACTGCCTAGAGACAGGCCAGGCAAGGGCAGATGGTGCTGGGCAGTGGAACAGATCGGATAGATCTCTTCACAGTTTCTCCTGGATGCTTGTTAATGGAATTAGCCCAAAAGGCATTATCTTAAATGGCTGTGTCACATCCTGCTTTGAACTGGGCAGACTACTTTCAGGGAAAAAGAAAAAAAAGTTAAATAAAAATAGGTAATCTTCCGGTAAGGGTTTTTGTAAAGGTTAACTTGACACAGGAGAAATTTGGTCATTTGAAAATAAGAAAAAAATATATTTTTGCATCATTTTTTTTTCTAAAGTAGGTGACCTTCACCTCAGATCCATAACCAGATGATGCTCTAGCTTATGTTCTAAGCTCTGTATCTCATTTTCATGTAACTAACATGGATAACTTATCTCCATGTATCTAATGTATCTAACATGGCAAAAATAAGAATAGTTGAAAGGTGAACTAGCCTCTCTCTTTGGAGTTTTTGAGTTAAGGTCCTACTCAACATTTTTAATATTTAGGTTCAGGCTTCATAGCACTGTCACTTCCTAATATTTTTAAAATTATTTGTTCTATGACTTCTGATCAGTTGAGTTATTATGGTATTGCACATTCTTTCTCAACAGGAATGATAGAAATTTGATGACTGCAAAGGAAAATGAGTTTTTGATCTATCCATGATGTTTTTATGGCTTAAGAACTGAAGTAAAATGCAATTTATCTACAATAATCTCAGTCCTTCTAGTATAGGCTTTTAATTGACATATAATGAAGCAACTTTTATAAAATAAATGCTGAAGTACCTTTCTAGTCAGTGGAGATGTGTATCTGAAGCCTTTAGGTCAAGATTCTGTCCAAGAAACTGAAGTTCTGAATTTCTTCAAGGCTCTCAAGGGTACCAGGTTTATCCATGGGTTATCTAGGGGACTTTTGCATTTTGATTTGCTGGTCACCTATAATTTTGGCAGAAAATCTATGCCTGATTCCCAGTCAGTGTTCCTTGTGGAGCTGTACAGTATTAAAATATTTTCACCTGGGTCTGGTACCCCAGGTGAAAGCAAAGTTAGTCTTCTCACAATGTGCACAGTAATGGTAATCTGAAAAAAAAAAAAAAAAAAAAAGAAATATTGCTCACTGTTACCATTGCAGAGGTCTTATAAGGTGGGTTTTTTTCTTCATTTTTTTTTCTTTTGTTTTAGCAAATCTTTCTAAATGCTGTTTTTCTTTCAAGAAACAATGACACTAAAGCTATAAACTCATGTATTTGTTCTTTTTTCATAAGGACCACATCTAGTATGCTTTTGAAGATTAAATTGTTCAGTGTAGGTTCTCTTTGCACTGCTATTTCCTATCTGTCCTGATAACAAAAAGTTACCGCAGTGGGTAAGGATCCTGTATTGACTTTAGGCATTGTTTTTAGACAGTGCATGTATCTGTTCATCATGCCAGCTGAATGATTGGGCTGGCTGAGTGCTGTGTCAGCAAGCTAAGGCTCTCTTCCATGTCTCTATCTCTCCATCTCTAAGTGCTCTCGACTCTTGCCTGGTGACCTTAGAAAATCTTTTCATCTCTTACTTCAGAAGTGGTAGTATGACTACTGACGATGTTAGTAGTATGACAATGTTTTGGCAAGGGTAATAAAAGCTCAAAACATGTTGAGGTTAAAAGCAAAAACCTGAATCCATTTGTCCAAATGGCAAACGTGAGCCACATGACTTTATGAAGTCTCATGCACAGCTGCAGTATCTAGTATATGAACAAGCACTGTCTGATTTCTCTTCTGGTTTCTGAATATTTTTTCCTCAAATCCTTGTTCTTTAATGAACAGAAACTGGTGTCTAGTATTTAAATAGATTTCAGGAGCTGGTGAAACAAAGAATATCACATTTCCTTATGGATCTTAAATAGGTTTTGTGGCATCCATCAGCAAAATCACAGCACTTTTGGCGAGATTTTTGCTGCCAGCATGGTGTGATGCATTATAAAAGCAAAAAGTGAAATGAATTACTGTTAGATTTTTGGTGGGCAGAGTAGTTTTTTAGAACTGCAAAGGGATTCCCTCCGCTGTTGACAGCAGCCTGGGCAAGTGGTTGAATCCTATGCTTATCCTATACCTCTCATTGGAGCTAAGCAGGCCATTGCTGCATATTGTTTGTCATGGTAAGGAAGGCATGTCTCTGGGAAGAACACAAGGGAATGGGTGTTTTGGTAATCAGAAGATAGAAAAGGCTGTAATGAAATGAACCAAGGCTTCCCTGTGTTATGTTTCTTTTTTTGTTTGTTTGCTTTAGCAAGAAGGAGCAATGGATGGATTACAGCAGCCAGACATTTCACCAGACATATATTCTTTAAAAGAATGTGATCCCACTTGAATCAAAAGCTTGAGCATGGCTTTTGGTGTACTGAGCATTCAGGACAGTGCTGTTGTAGCCCCTTGGCTCTGATCCTTTAAAGATTATCCAATTTAATATTGTGCCACCAAAATTTACTGTGATTGTAAGAGACTTAATGCTGACAAAAGCTTAGAGACAGTAGTCAGCTGAACATCCCAATTAGCTCTGATGGAAATGGGGCTGACATTTTCTTAGAATAACTTTCTGGAAAGCCTAAGCAAGCAAAAACATTAAGTGCAATAATTCTTGCTGTTCAAAGCCTTGGTTCATACCAGACCACGTGTAGCTTACAGAAGAGTAGGTAGAAATGGATGTTGGCAGCTTGGGAGAGCACTGTGACTGTTGTCCATCATACAAACATAGGAAGAGAGTTTCAAAAGACCCAAAAGGGAGTCGAGCTTGAGCTGAATCTTTGTCAACTTCCACAATGTGTTTGACCACTGGACAAAGGAGTACTTCAAATACGTCTACATTGAAATTGGGAAATGAGAACAGTTTTCACCAATAGAATCCTGCCTCTGCAGCCTTCCTAGCTGGCTGCCACATGCCAGCTCCCACCGTGATGCATTTGAAGTGCTTCTTTCTTGGTTGATAGCTAGCCAAATGCCTCAGCTGCTCATACAAATGGTTCAGCGCAAATCAATGAGGTTTTCTAGACACAAGCAGTTAATATTTCAACAAGCAACTGCAGCTAAAATTGCTGTGTCAGTTTTCATGGCAGAGAGAGCTGTTGCCCTTGTTCAGAAAATTGTGTGCCTGGAAAGTTTTCAGACCTTCCCATTTCAATCATCTGAAAATTTCTGCTTTCAGATCCACTTTGAAATGTTCAGAGTCCCTGCATGTCTGTCTTTTTTTGGCATTGTTTTTCTAGTTTGGAAGAATCAAAGATGAAACAGGATGGTTTCTACCCCCTTCGCAAACCTCAGGAGGCAGGTTAATGCTTCAGACTTGGCTCTGAATATTAGGAGAAGAGGTCATTACTAAAATTCAAGTCTTTCTGAGCAACTTCTTGCTGGATGCTCTATTTACACAAGCGTGTCCATGGGTGTGTGGATGTAATTTGTTTTTCCATCTGATCTTCCAAGAGGCGGGCCTTTTGCTGCATGCAGAATTCATCAGATTCCCAGAAAATGCCTACCTTGAAACATGTTCAGTCCTACAGCAGTGAAAAAAAGCAGATGAAATTTTCCAACCCGGTTTGATTCAACAAGCAATTTTTTTTATTTTTTATTTTTAAAGAAATAGCTTGATTCTGCTGCAAAAACTCACCATCCATCCAACAAACAAACACTTCAGTGAAGCACAGCAGCTTCCCCTAGCTCACTCTGTCTCAGCTCACATCTGCCATTTTTGCCCCCGCTCTCCTAACTATGTCTGTGTCACCCAGAGGACCTAGTCCTGGGCTTTTGGCCAATATCCTGGGCTTGAATCCCCACATAGAAAAGCATTTACTTAGGCAAATAATATCATGTGGCAGCCGGTAGTCACAATACTACCTCTACTGCCAGAATGTAGTGACTCTAAATGAGGCTGTGGCAGATGGCCGAAAATGTTTCAGCGCTTTCTTTCTCTAGATCAGGATTATGCAATTAATTTGTACTACAGTCCATGGTGGTGTTCTACAGGTTCTGGTCAGGCAGGTGGGATGCATCGTCTCTAGCTTTGCTGGACCAAGCAGGGTCTGCAGGTGGGGAAAGGCAAAAAATCCCTGGGACAGTGGGCTCCTGGTGATGCCAAGAGAGTGGGAAGGAATATGGGATCATCCCTACAAGCGACAACATCTGTTAAAGGCAGCAGAAATGTACTCCTGGTTCACACTGTGTCCGAGTCCTCCATCCGAGCAGCCCTGCTTTAGATCAGGGTGGCATTTTACTTGATAATGATGGCATAGGACACCTGCAGAATTGGTGTTATGTTCCTGTTTATTGAGTGTTGGCCTCATGTGTGGTACATGGTAGATGCAGAGAAAGGCCTTTCTGTCTCCAGTGTTGCCTCCTTCATGTTTACAAGCAGTTCTAGAGCAGTCTAGGTCACATCCAGATGCTACGGTTTGCATACATGTGATGCTCAGCACCAAGGCTGAGAATTCAGCCTAAGAGTGTGACAGATCTTTTTACCCATCTCTTGGGTTATTAAATTGAAAGCTTTTCTTGTAACATTAAAATGAGCTGGGGGGGGAGGGGGGAGGGTGGAGAATGGAGAACAGGCAGCATCATGTGTGCATAAGTGTAAGTTACAAGCACAGCTGAAAGATGGAAGATCTGCTAGCTGGAAGATGGCCAGGGCAGCATTGAAAGGAGAATTTCAATGGGTTGTCTGGGAGGAATCCTAGACAGATAGGCCACAGCCTGGGTTATACATTACTGCCTTGATAGTGAGATGGGAACCAACCAACCAAACAAACAAAACACACAAAAACAAAACAGAAATTAGTGAAATACTTAAGAAGAAAACAGCAATGCATTTGGAAGAAAGAAGGTGTGGCTGGAGTACTGAGGAGCATCCATTGGGAAGCAGAGGGAAGTGAAACAGAACTCAGTCAGTAGGACCTTCCTGTTGCTGCAGTTGGAGAAATCTATAAGTGAACAAAAATGTTATTCCTGTTCAGAAAGTGTTGATGTATAGACAGATTTGGTATGGCTCAGTGAAAACATATGGGGAAGAAGAGGAAAAAGTCAAATATGACATTGAGATATTGGGGTTTCAGACAGGGAGAGGCTAGTGCAGTCGTTTTTGACAGAAAGTGGTTGAGAGAGAAAAAAAGAGCAGCTCACTTTTTGCTAGGTTTATTAGAAGGAGGAACTTTGAAGTGTAACCTAGTAAATACAGTCCATCAAACCAGAATTAGGCCAGCTGCCTATTACTGGAATAGCTCAAGGAAAACGTCCTTGTCTGTTCTCTTATCTTCTCTGGGTACATGTTTTCACTCAGTTAAGAAAAGTCAGAGGAATTGCATTTAAAAGTGTTGTCACTTCACAGTCTGTCACAGGGCTTTTGCCAGCTCCCTTCAAAAGGAGCTGGTGCCTAGAACTGTGCCAGCTGGTTGATCTGATCATCTTGTCACTTTACTAGAAAATCTAAATATACAGCAGGACGAACTGAAATATGTCTGCTGTCCTGTTTTGCAACTATTCTGCATTTGATTGAAGATCTAGTTTCGCGTTAAAGAGGTACTGAAGCTCTCTCTATCTTTCTGTTCTATAGGTTGTCATTTTGTATTTTGAGCCAAGTGTATTTCGCTGTGTTCTCCTAAGATGGGTTCGTCTTCTGGGCTTTGCCACTGTTTATGGAACTGTGACGCTCAAGCTACACAGGTATTTCACATGTTATTAATTTCCATCTCTGTGGGAGTATGTGCAATCTGTGTGGGTACTTAGATTGAAGAGCTGCAAATATTACCATAAACAAGTGCCGTTTCTGATTTTTGAGCCACTGTGTATTTCTCCACACTATTCCTGCTGCAATTGCATGCTCCTAATCCCAGTAGAGAGCTGTGAATGCAGACAGAGATAACGATGGCTGCTCAATGGGGCTGAGTGTGAGAGGTGTAGAGCTGGAGCTGCAGGATTTGATGAAGAATATGTACATCAACTGTAAAATTGTGCAAGAGCCACCTTTCAAAGAAGGTGAATATATTCTCCTTGAACGTAGGATGAAGTAAAACGTCTAAGCTTTCCATTTAAAGTGTTCATAGAGATACTCTGTGTTTCTAAGTGTTTAAATACAGTGTTGGTGGGTGAAATAGAATACGTTATGGTGAATATACATACTCTGATTTCTTACGGCTCATAAGTCAAGGGCTGCTTTCTTCAGGCAATCACAGCTGACAGGCTGCACACTCACGAACATTGGTGCCTGCCAGAAAAAATGTGTGGGAAATTCTGGGTTACACTGGGGGAGGTTCCAATGGGTTGGCAATGCATTCAAATGCGATTCAGGCATTAAGATTCGGAGTTCCAGCTTAAAACCCCATTTCTGCAGTCCATTTAAAAAGTGAAACCTTTGCTGGATAAAATCCTAATGCTTTTCCCTCTTTAATTTTCCATGGAGAAAAACTACTGATACATTCCTTAAGTATTTTTGTAGAAGTAAAGAGAAGTACAATATGCATCTATTGGTACTTAAACACCTTGGATGAAGTAAGCTTGCTCATCTTTTTATCGTAGTTTTGGCATGTTAGATAAGTAAGGTTCAATATTATGCTCATAACTGAAAGAGGACTAAGAATATCTTGCTCATGGTGCACAACTGACTTGTCACATTTTAGGTGGAAACCCCTGCTATCCTGTTGGACTTCTTGCATTTGTGTTCCTGGTTACAAGTGTACACTTTGGCTGGTAAACCCTGACTATATAACACTATGTCTGGCCACGTCTTCTCATTGAAATTCATCCAGAAAATCCCACACACTCACGGTATTTTCCAGGACGAACAATTTCTGATGCAAAAAAGAATAACTAGAACACTATAGAAAAGATAGGATAGAACTGGTGATTTGCTTGGATGATTCATTATCTATAGCTCACATACAGACAGAAACAGTCTTAAGACCATGGGAGACTCCTATCATAACTGCAGTTCTGCTAACCTAGCAGGTTGTTTCTATTATTTTACATAGTGTGCGGAAGCAGTGTCCTAACAGGGTAGTTGATCTTCTGCTTATATAAAGCGAGAAAAGGCTGGAAAATTCAGCAGAAAATTTTGCACTTGTGGTTTGTTCATTCTTTGGTGTTTCTTGGCACATGTGCTGACAGGCTCAGTAAATGGGACAACGACTGAATAAGAAACCAAGAATGAACTACATCCTCATCCTTGATCAGTGCCGTACAATGAAGGGTAACAGCAGACTAGGCTGTATCGAGGGAGCCCAATCAGTAGATTGAGGGAAGTGATTATTCCCCTTGGCCATATCCACAATTCTGGGTCCAATTTTGGTATCACCCAAGGCATCAGTGAACTTGAGTGAGTGAGTTCAGTGAAGGACCATCATGGTCAGGACTTGGTGCGCTTGCTGTGCAAGGAGAGGCTGAAGGAACAGGGCATGTTCAGCCTGGAGAAGAGATGACTTAGGAGGGACACAACAGTAGCTAGCTAACAGCTACAAGGATTTTACTGAGAAAACGGAGCCATGCTCTTTACAGTGACGTATGTTGGGACAACAAAAGACATTGAGAAATTGAAATGGGAGCTTTCAACTTTATACAGTATTATCCTCAGGTTCAACTTTATCCAAGGAAAACGTTTTCACCACGAGGGTAATTAAGCAGCAGAATTAGTTGCCAGTGAGGCTGTGAACATCCATACTTGGGGATTTTAAGGCCCAGTTTGATAAAGCACTGAGTAAAAAGCACTTGTTTGAATTCAGTGTTAACCTTGCTTTTAGCACTGAATGACCTCATGGGACCGTTTCCAATCTGATTGATTCTACATTTCTATATGAAACATGAAAAGAAAATAAATATTTCATGTATACATGAAAATAAAATAAATATTTCATGTACTAATCTAGAATTACGTTCTCTAGGAATCTTTGTTTTCCACTAAGGTTTCATGATCATTCTTTTCCTTTCTTCTTTATTTCCTTTTCATTCTTTACATTCATGATACTTTACTTTAGTACTAAATATATCACTTAGGGAGTGTGCCTTGCAAAAGACTGAGTCAAGTTAGATAAGTTTTATTGTATATATTCGCAACAATTATGCTAATTAAGAACAATATGATGCTAGTAGAAATTTAGTAGAAATTTTTGGCACATCTAATTTAATCTGCAGTCACCACAGGGCTGAAGAATTGCTTGTTGTAGACACCACAAATACTCGTGACAAGCACTGATTCCCTCCTGCAGATAGCCTGTGTCTTGCCTGGGGGAATAATTGGATGCTAGCAAGGAACTGGTGATTTTTCTAAGTTTAATGGAAATACCAGTGTTGCTTATAAGCAGCTATTAATGATAACTAGAAAGTCTAAAGCTGTATTTCTCAACAAATGAGGTGCTTTGAATAGCACTGGAGCATGAAGGTTAGTTATCCAGAGCTAGGTAGGAGGCATTGGAAACTCTTGCTTTGTGGCTTTCTTTTCCCTTGGCTCCCCACTTCCCAAGGAAGACTTTGAGGTTTTATTAGGGTCAGAAAACAGGGAAAAATCAGGAAAGTAGCCAAGATCAGATACTTAAGGAAGAGCAAAAGAACAGGGAACTCATGTACTGATTCATTCTTTGAACACCCATCACAGTCAATCTCTAAAGTGCCTCATCTTAAATTGCCTCTTTCTTATTCATTGTGCATTTTTAAAATAATGAGATGATGTTTATGGGGGTGGGAGGGTGGGGGTAAGCAAATTAGGTTAATTTAAGAAATCTAACTGTAGAGCAATGAACAGAAGACTCAGTACTTTCCTCAGTAATGAATTCCTCAAAGTAATCCTCAAGAAATAATGATGTTTCAAATTTAACTTTTTAGGCTTAAAAGAGCAGCTGATTTTGTATCTTTCAGTATATTGCTCTGACTGAAGACACTTTGTATCCTTTTTCAAACCCTATATTTTATAAACAGGTTATCTTCTTATTTTTAAAATTTTGTGAGGTTCTGCCAATTTGGGTTCAGGATTAATACAGAATCCTTAATTCTGTATTAAAGCATAACAATGGAAGAAAGCTATAGGTAAATACATACAATAGATGTATATATATGTGTGTGTGTGTATGTGTTTATCTTTACACCTAGGACAGCTTTTAGACATTTTAGGAGAGTGATGAGTTAGAGACTCTCCTTCCTTTAGGCTATCAGTTCCAAGTCTAGGAATGGGATCTCCAGTTCACAGCAGCCTCCTTTTCTTATATTACTAAGAGCAAAAGAGGAGAGTGAGGAGCTGAGGAGAGTATGAAGGTGTGGAGAAGGTGTTGTTCCAGGTAGAGAAAACAAGACAATAACACAGAGTGGCTTTTTTATTAGTTGGGATGGGGGCATTAGTGAGGGGATAGGAAGATGTGACTCTGTGAGGCAATTCTGCACTTCGTCTAAAAGTTGTGCTACAATTACATTGCTGTGCCTTGCTGTCTGGTACAGTGTGACACTTCTAAGGCATCTGAGCAAGCGGTGGCCCTTCCTACAGATCTTTGCAGGTGATAACGGAAGGAGAGGGAAGAGTGTGAGCGGTGGGCAGTGCATGTCATGTGTCATGGTTCAGTATTTTACAGGAGAGGAAACTCATACTAGCAGAGAAACCAAGAAAGATGTCAGGCTGCTTTTTTTGAAGCTCTTGGGAGGAGGTGTGTGTTGATTGTGAGAACAGGAAAGAAGGGGAGGAGGACATAGCGAAACCTCCTCTTGTAGCTAGGTGAGAGAAGGAACATACAGATCCCATCTAGAAGAGGCTGGTGGGAATATGGGGCAGAAAGGTACAGACGGTGCTGTGGCAGTTGGAGCCTGTAGGCAAGAAAAGGGATGGTTTAATCAATCTACACAGCCGGTTGCACTTCAGGGGCTTTCCATAACCATTCTGACCATTTCTGTATATTTCTTCATTGGAAGACTACAGGTTAACAGCTGAGAAGTTTGATCTGTGTTCTATTTGTGGATCTCTGTTTGTTTTGTGAATCCAATTCATGTGATTTTATTATAAAATGCTTGGGGGCAGCTATCCCCATTTATTATATTCCCATTAAATCATAGCATCAGCCTAAAAAGTCAAGTGGCTTGTCACTCTGAACTCCATTTTAAAGACCAACCACCCTGAGACAAACTTACTGTGAACACGATGGGTTTATGTTGTATTCCATGGTTCTTTGTGCTGAAACTTGCTATAAATCTCCCCCAGTCCCTGGAAGGAGGATTTGTCTGCCTCTCTTTCCAAGTGATTTGTGGAACCGTCAGCAAATGAGTGATTTACTGCTTCATCCTCCCTATAGTGGACAGCCTGCAGCCTGGGCTAGATTTGACCCAAGACTCATAAACTTTGGAGTACTCCTGTCTTGAGTGAGATGTCTTTTTACAGGAATCAGGTTTGGATTAAACAGGTAAAAACTCTTGTTAATTTTGTGCAGTTATGTAGCAGAGGAGTAATCTCGGTTTCCTCATTAACTTTACCTCCTAATAAGGCAAATGAAGTTCAGTGACACCATCTTTCTGTATCTTCCATGCATCCTCATGGAAGGTTTGATGTGCAGTTTGCCTGGTCTCTGTCTGCGTTGTCTTAAGCAGAAGTGAAGGAGTATGTGGTCAGACATGAAGCCACCATCAGTCACTCTTGAAAAGAAGCAGTAAGTGCAGCGTCTGGCACACATTTCTGTGCAGATCCCTGGAGAGAGGCAGATGAAGACATGAAGATGTTTTTTTTCTGGAGAAGGGAGAGACGCTTGGTCTGAAGCTTTGGCTGAACAGGGTTGTGTGAGCACTGCTTATTATCATTCCTGCTTCAGGGAAAAGGGCAGCTGGACTTTTGAAAATAAACATCCTGCACTGAGAAGATACTTATTTTGTACTGCCAGTTTCTCTTCTAAAGGGAAAATTAACTCAAGAAGCTTCCAAAATTTGCCAGTGGTTGGCAGAGGGACTCACAGCCGTGCAGCTTTTGCTGTGGGCTGCTGGAGCTCCATCCCTCTCCAGCCCTCTCACAGACATCCCTCTTCTGTCTCTCCTCTTCAATTTGTGTTCATGTAAGAGCTCCATAATGCTGCTTTGAATATCAGAGCCAGCAGCACTAATGAATCTATAAGGATTAAAAAAGAGCCTTTCTGCATTAGTATCACCTCACTCTGAGCTTCATTTCCTGGTAGTGATGACTTGGATGAGAGGGAGGCACCTAGTTTTGGCTAAAAGGGAGACATGAGGGAAAAGGAGAGGAATTGGGTACTTTTTTATTTTTATTATGATTTTAATTTAATTAAGACAAAGTAAATCAGTGAGACCAATACATCTGTGTCCTCTTCCAGTGTTTTTTCCCCCCAACATGTAGCAGTTCGATGCCATATGCATTACCTATCTTTAAAAATGCATTACCTCTCTTTAAAAAAGAAGTAAAGCAGTGCGTGGAAAACGTATGTGGATTTCTATGTCACTTGCATTATTTGTAGCTCACATCAGTGGTATTTCTTTTATAAGAAAAGAGGTAGTTCTAGTCCTATGGAAAGATGTCTTGGGTATATGGCAGAAAAAATGGTTGTTTGAGGTTGTTGGTATATATGATGGGAACTTCCAAAGCAGCACCCCGTCAACTGCTGCATCCAATGCCAAACGAACAGGGATTTGTTTTTATCTCTCAGTTCTGTTTTGAAACCCATTAGCCAAATTCAGCCAAAGATAGCAGAGAATAAGAGGTTATACACATGAAATCCTACCAAGCTTTGTGAAAAATGCTATTGGGACAGAAAACAGGTCTTCTGAGTGGTCCCACAGGGCAGGAGGCTGAAAGGCACACCACCAGCAGATACCTCTGGCTGCTGTGCCCCAGCAGTCAGCACCCCCATGCTGCCAGGCTGTTAGAGGAAATAAGAGAGAAATGGGGGCTTTGAGGGCTGGGGGCAGAGGGAAAGGCTGGGTGCTACCGTTTGGCAAGGAAGAAAGGGAGTTGGACTTGCTGCAGAAAATCTCTGCACACACAGTAAAAAAGGAACTAAGTTTCACTAATTAAACTGGTCGTGGAAAAATCTGTTTTCTTGTTACCATGTTTTAACCTAATTCATTCACTTCCTGAGTATAATTAATTTCTCCTGCCTCCTGCAAATCTGCCTGTTTGCTATTTATTTTATGTTATAAATAAAAAATGGGCTTAAGAGTTAAGTAATTCCGTATAGTGTTCCTGTATGATGCACTTTCAAGATGAAATTCTTGTTTTGGTAGTTCTTCTAGATTAAATAACAGAGCCATATTCTGTTTTGTTGTGGCTCTTTTTCCCAATAAAATCTGCATTATTAAAATCCTATTTAGATGTTTTATATCCCTGCCTTTTTCAAGCAATAACTAGCCTTAACTAGACAGCGTAATGGTTGTTTCATATTTCTGGTTAAAATATCTACTTTATATGTATAAACTAATAAAATGTAGCACAACTGTTATAAACACACTTGGAACACAATTAATCTTGACGGAGCACAGCACAGAAATGGGACTATTAAACATTATCTTTGAGCACAAATATCAGCAACATTTAAAATACATAAGATTATTAGACAACTATAATCCTGAAAATATTATTTGTCCATATTCCTATTAATATTTAATTTATATAAAAAATGTAGATACAGCTGTATGGCTATACAGTTCCGTGGGCTGCTTTTTTTAATCACCTAAGGTAATGCACATTCTGCTGTATCTTAGTAGACCAAGAGAAGATGAATAAAAAAGATGTCATTTTGATATTAAATTATCTTGCTATCACGATTAGGAAAAAAAGTAGTGTTTGGGAAGGCCCTCTGCAGTGATCCACAGGTGTCATAAGACCCTTCAGATCTCTTTCGTTTTGATGGCATGCAACAGCCCCATGGCAGAGAGTAGGAGAAAGGACTGGTTTTGCACATCAGATTGCATGATGGCAGGAGGGCTTCAAAGCTGGAGCTGGAACACAGCATCTCAGAGACCACAGCTGAGTACAGGACCCCATCAGGTGGCAAAGCTTTGTGCTGCTGTGCAATATAGCTGCGTTTTCATTCCAGGTAGGCTGGCATGTGCACATTTGTGATACAAATAAACTAGCTCTACGGGCTTTCCTTCCTTCCTTCCTTCCTTCCTTCCTTCCTTCCTTCCTCCCTCCCTCCCTCCCTCCCTCCCTCCCTCCCTCCCTCCCTCCCTCCCTCCCTCCCTCCCTCCCTCCCTCCCTCCCTCCCTCCCTCCCTCCTTTTTTTCTTCCCTTTCTTCCTTTTCTTTTTCTCTTTCATCTCTTTCATCTCTCTTTCCATGGGGATAACAGAATTGGTTGATAAAACAAGGTACCTGCTGCCCAGCTGTCTGCTGGGTGGGATTATGGCATGACAGAGAAGCCAGGCATCATTCCGCATTACGTGAGTTACAGGATATTTGTGGAGGAGTGTGAAGAGGGAGTTAAGTATATGAGTCACACTCCACACACAGGGCTTTGTCACAGCTAAGAAGAAGGAGGGATTTGCAGATCACATACGTTGATTGTCAGTGAAAAATCATGACTGCATGGGAGTGCTTCTAGTGGGCTCGTGTCTTATCAGGCAGTAAGCCTGATACTATTCAGCATTTTCAATAGCAATGAAGAACCAAACACAAAATGATTACTCATAAAATTTGTGGAAAACTCAAAGCTTGGTGAAACGGTAAATTTTGTTTGAGAAGGGATAGTAATGAAAAACAGTATTTATTGCTTGATACCTTGAGCCTAGTCAAAGAGATACACTTGAATGCAGTCAAAAGAAATTATGGCTGCGGACTAGTTAGAGAAACCAAATTCAGTTTCAAAAGTTATCAGTAGGGAATTCATTTTGCTGTAGGAGGTGGCATCTTTGAGATTAATACAATTGCCTTACGCCCTCTTCCTGAGATGCATTTTTTAAGGGAGGTACGCAGTAGATGGATATAATTCAGTAAGCATCTGAGGGCTACTGAAAGTGTTTGATACTGTAAAACCTAATCTGTTGTTTAGATAAGCAAAAAGACCGAGAGAAGACTTCTTGTGTGGTGTATAAACAAGCAGGAAGAAAAAAAGCAGACATGAAAGACTCTTTAATCTGTTGGGCAGAGGCTTAGTAGGATCTGGTAGCTGGAAGCCAAAGGCAGAGAAATTTGAATAAGTAATCTGGCACAGATTCTTCTCAGCAAAGGTGCTTAGCCATTGAAAAACGTAACAAGAAACATGGGAAGTTTTCTGTATTGCTTTCAAATCAAGAATTAATCCTGTCTTGGAAGATACGGTTTAGTTAAGTACAACTGCAAATTACTTAAGTTTATATAGAAAAAAATGCAATGATCTTTTTACACAATGGATATAATTTTAAATATATAATTATATATAATTATTTATATAATTTTACACAAAGTATATAATTTAGGATTTAGTCCCATACTTGACCTTTTTTTTTTTTTCTTTTTTTTTTTTTTCCCCACATATATGCAATAGAAATTATAGCATCCGTATTAGTATGGATCAGTTTAGATGTTTAGTACTGGGATAACTGGTGCCTGAACTAAATATTCTTAGATATGAGCTGCTCTTTTCTGGATTATCTTGAAGACTAAAAATTGCCATTATGTGCTTGAAAAAAAGTCTTCATCTGACCAGCGGTAACAAACCATTCGTAACAAAAAAACACCATGTTGCCATTCGTGAATGTAATCACTAGATCAATTGAGTTATGCCATGGCAGCTGACTGTGAATGATCTGTTAGCATGACCTAATTGCCAAGGTGGAAGAATAGAAGTGACTTAAATGATCCAGTTTTACTTTGCAACTGGGGATAATTAAGCAAGTATATAAAATTAACGGCTATTCAGCTGATGGATGGGAAATCATGTAACTATGGTAAGTTAACCTCTTTGGGAAATGTGACCACTCTTTAACACATACAGGATAAAGTTTGTCAGCACTGTACTGCTGGTCTGTACGTTGGTGAGTTAACACAGAGCCGTCATGTATGGGTTAGCCTCATACACACTTCTCTGAAACAGAGGCAAGTTTGTCTAAGAACTTTAGATGCAATAATGAAGTCCATGATCTGAACTGGGAAGGTCAAGACAGCTCTGTCTTGGCTGCCCAGAGAAGCTGTGAATGCCCCATCCCTGGAGGTGCTCAAGGCCAGGCTGGATGGGGCTTTGGGAAACCTGGTCTGGTGGGAGGTGTCCCTGCCTGTGGCAGGGGGGTTGGAACTGGGTGATCTGTAAGGTCCCTCCCAACCCAAACCATTCTATGACTCTATGATTCTATATGTTCAGGAATGCATAGACAATAGGTCCTGAAGCAAGCTTCATTATTTATTAACTCAGCTGAAAGTATCAAGCTATTGATTTCAGAGTTAATCTGTAATATTTTAAATTAAGAATTACCACAAAATGTTTGTATCAAAAAATAAAACCCTTACTATTGGAGATGATTAGTCCAGTGGACCGGCAGGTTTTACATGGCTTAATGCCACATAAAACCACTGACACATGGAGTCAGCTGAGTTTTGGATTTTCTTGATTTGAGTTCTGCCCCTTTATGTGCACAACGTGAGCCTGTGTACGTAATTGCAATTAGCTCTATATGGTTCAAGCTGCAGCCTCTATGTCTAGCCAACTCTAAAAATAGTAGCAGTTAATAATCAGTGTAAAGTTTTGAATGCCTATTTTTTATGTATGAATTAAATCAGTTCGCAGTGGTGAGCTACTCAGGGGGCCCTGGGTCTCTTCCCAGCCATCATTGCTGCTGTGCTCTGGAAGATAACAGCAGTGCAGTCGTTCTGGTTGAGCCATATTCTGGTCTTGGCCCCTGCAACAGCAACATGTTACTTTTCTGAGATCTTCTTGAGCCAAGAAATCCCCCTCTCCCCTACTGAGATTTTAAGGAGATGCCACATATTCTTCCTGGATATTCCTAAGGCAGGTTAAAACTTGATGTGAGCGCAGGGCTGCTGGTGGTGAAGCCCCTGCTGTTTGAAGCCTTTGCCTCCTAGTGTCTGTTTGCAGAGTTGTTATGAAGTGGCAGCTAACTTGTGGCTACAGATCTTGCTAGGCTTTTTGTTTCTCCTTGCCTATCACTTTATACATCCATTAGGCCCGTCTGACTTTGGCATCAACTTTCAGCAGTGCAGGTGTGCTTGTTTTCAGTTTTCTATTGTACAGAACATCAGATGGCAGCCAGGGATGCATGGGTCCTGCCTTGTTGCTCTACATGGTCCAGGGTCTTTTCTCTTTTGTGTTTTTCAACATTACTTTAACATAATTTTCTACTGTTCAATTATGAATAAAGCAAAATGCATTAAATATCCTAAATCATCCTTCAGTTCAAGCTACATTAATTCATGATCTATGATAAGGGCCAGTGCCTGAAGGTACCACGACTGTTTCACCAGGGCTATTAAAAAACAAGCTGATATGTGTATAAGTGTGGAATTTTTTGGTACTGTTGTCTCACTGAAATAAGGCTAAAAATGTATCAGCTATTTTTCCCAGATATTGTGAAGAAATCTGTGTCCCCTTTTTTGCAAGAGATCTTCTGTCCTTTTGCTTGACTTATCTTTGCAGCCTTGGCGTATGTGACAAGCTTTTAGAACTTCTTTTCCATGCCACTGTTCATATTTGTTTTGTGAAGTTGTGTATTGAACTTTGTATTTCATAGTAGCTTTTATTAAACCGTGTGGTTTTCAGCTCTCCTATGATTTCTTTCAGTCCCTAAATGACCACCATATATTCCTTCTGACACATTTCTCTGGTACCTCAGAAATCATTCTCTTATTTGCTTTGAACACAACTCCATATAGTGCTGAGAGCCTTAAAACTGATAAAAGGGCTGGAATTACACTGTCCCATCCATCCCTTAGTAACGGCCTTAATTATTTTATGCAGGATCTTTCCTCATCAATAGTCTGCCTTCTATCTTAGACTGGACAGACTTTTTTTTTTTTTTCTTTTAAATCGAATTAACATAATCCAGCTCTGGACTTTGTTTTCCTGCACTTTTCCAAATGCTTTGGAGAATATGGCTGCAGTGACCAAATCTCTTCCAAGTTTTTATTCAATTTGCAAATCACACTTTGCTAGTTGAGAAAATTGCCTAGATATTGCTCTGAGAACCTTGTAGGTGGTGACTGTCAAACTCTTTTTAGAAATAGCAATTGATGGCTTCTGCTGAGTATCAACACTGTCCTCTGATGAATAAAAACCTATTACACCCATGAAAAAGAGACATTGGCCATTTTACATTTTAATGTATTAAAATTCAGGGTTTTTGCAGGGACATACATTGTGTAATGTTCAGTTTTGTCTGTGACTCAATATTTTGTAAGAAAACTTTGTCAGAGCCTTCTCCTCGGAAACAGTGGCTCATGCTCCATTCATTTTGTATGCTTTCTATGATGATTCCTCAGGGAATGAACAAACTCTTACAGTTTTTCACATTCTTTATTGAGATTTGCACTCACATCAGGATCACTGACATGGGCAAGAGACGAGCTACAAAATCCTTGTTCACCATTCTGTCACTTTTAATATCCTTTTCTCATTTGCAGGGTGGGAAACATGGTGGTGACAGCCACTGTCTATTTATGTCCTCTTTGAACTTTGCTCTTGGGCTTGCTCTTTCTCTTACCTGTCATTCTGATACTCATTTATTTGTTGCCCAGAACCCTTGCTCTCATCAAAGACACAGAGAGCCTCAGAAAACTGTTCTTTAGTTTTCCTGTACCAAAATTACGCTTACCTAGTTTAATGTTCTTTGTGCTAACAAACCACTCTTATGTTTTGGACTGAAAATGTGGGCATGGTGGGATTGCTCTCCTGGAGCTGGCAGACTTGAGCCTTTTTTCAAACACAAGGCACTATCTCGTGTAGCGCCACTAGGTACAGTGCGGTGTTGATCGTAGGTACTCTGGGACCTCCAGATGCCTTTTTGTCCCATAATTTTTTCATAGTGTTTTATATTTTATACATGATGAACCACTACCTATCTCAAGATCCGTTTAGGTGGTTTATTTGATAAACAAATCTTAGTGGCTTTTCAAAGGGCTAATTCTGGGATCCCAGTGGTTCCCTGTTGTTTTTTTTTTCTATTAGGTGTCAGCCACAACCAGATCTACTAACCAGCTAGTCCACCTGAAATGACAAGACCAATTATTCATTATGGATATCATAAACTCTCTTGTTCCTTCCTCCTTTTGGGTGTCTGTTTAAAATATCAGTGTTTCTCTGTTAGGAAAAAAAGTCCCATATTTTAAAATTTCAGCGTAAAAATTTTGTAGCTGGCTTATTACTGTCCCTGCCTGCTGCTTGTTCCTCAGTGCTCCGGGCTGCATTTGCCATTTGTCTGGATGCAAAGGGTTTGCCAGTTCCAACTCCAGGAACCATGGAATGGCTAAACTACTTAGAATCATAGATTCACTCAGGTTGGAAAAGGCCTTTGAGATCATCTAGTTCAACCTTTAACCGAAAGGTTGAAGTCCACCACTAAACCATGCTACCAAGTTCTACAGAAACCATACAGAACCCAAATCTGCTTTACTTAAGAGGTTACAATCCAACCAGCATCATACAGCGCAAGTGGCACAAATGCCAGTTCCAGGCACTTTCTGCTAGATCTTCCTAAGTTGCATTTTCCCACAAGCACTTTCATAAAAGGACTTGTTTAGGAGCTAAAATGCTTTGTATCTGTTAAACCTGCACCCCAGCAATTGTATAAACTTTGGAACAACCAAACGCATGCCCTTTTAGTCTCCATCTGTGAGTTTTTTTATAAGAAAGAAGGTAGAGCTTATAAACCAAGTCAGTGAACTTGGTAGTTGTTTTCCACACCTTGTCACTGAAAGCACAGTGATTATATTAAAGCCACTGACAGAGATCATCCTGCAAATCCAAATACTACTATTTATTCCAAATCCCAAAAGTGTTCCTTGTGTGGGTTCCTAACATCCATAATGATTATAGGAAGGTCACAATTAGCGTAATTGAGTGACCTAAAGGGTACTGAAAATCAAAATTAGGAAGTCAGATTTTGTACCCATCTTCTCAGAAAGCAAGGAGCCTTTGAGCTTATCTGTTTTCTAGCTTGTTGCAGCCTGCATGCAGCTCAAGCACAGTCGGATGTAGGAAGAACTGGCAGCCTGCCCTGCCCTGGAAAGCCTCAGGTCTGTCATCATGCATCTGCATTACCACGCAAAGTCACAATCATCAATGTCATTTACAAGACTTGTCAGAAGGAATACAGAAACCAAATGATGCATCCCAAGACTATTTTAAGTAAAAACACATTTTCTCTTCCCTTTTGTCTCTTCAGTTAGACTGTGCTGATTTCTTTTATCTCCTTCATGGTATATGAAGAAGAACATTGAAGCTGTTTTCTATATTCCAGAGTCCAAATCTGTTTCTTTTGTGATTAGCTCTCATTCCATGCTTGTCACCAAGTCTGAAATTGGGTCAATATCTGACTATTAGTTGGAAAGAAATCTTTTTAATTTTCCCCCTTTTTTTCTCCCCCCCCCCTATTTTTTTTTTTTTTGGTGGTGTTGGGGATGGATTATTTAGTTGTGCAGAAAAGCCACAGCCATGGCATTTCTTAGCACTCTTTGATTTCCCACTGTTTGGAGCATTTCTGTTTAAACAACTTCTCCTTAAAAATAATCACAATTATCCACACTTTTCTAATATGTATGTGACCTCAGAGTGGAGCTGGGACTCTTTCTGCTTGCTTCATCTTCACAGTTTTTACTGAGTTTTCAACTTACTGTGTTTCCTACTAATTTTGTTGTCAGTAGGGTTTCATTGCTGTATGAGGTTAGATTACGTGGGTCTACAAGGATGATCTTTTACATTGGATTTTGGGTGAGAATCTCAAATGTTTTTCATCAGTCTGATAGCAATAAAACTTCCCTCTTTCTTCCTGAATTTTTATTTATTTATTTATATTATCTCTCCTCTGTTTTTTGCAACACTCTGTCAGAACAGGAAAAATATTTTATTTTAGATTATCTTAAAATAGACACATTATTCTAGTTTGGCTTTGAACCTTTGACAAGTAAGACTTTGACCATAATTTAAATGGTCTGTGACATTAAGTTGCGCCAGGGGAGTTTTAGGTTGGATGTTAGGAAGAACTTCTTTACCAAAAGGGTTGTTAGACATTGGAACAGGCTGCCCAGGGAAGTGGTGGAGTCACCATCCCTGGAAGTCTTTAAGAGACATTTAGATGTAGAGCTTAGGGATATGGTTTAGTGGGGACTGTTAGCGTTAGGTCAGAGGTTGGAGTCGATGATCTTGAGGTCTCTTCCAACCTAGAAATTCTGTGATTCTGTGATTCTGTGATTATGTAACACAAGTCATGACTGTGTTAGGACACGGATATACCAAGCCTTTGTTTTCACGTTGAGGACGAGGTAGACTGACTTGCCAATGTTTAGATACAGAGAACTCCAAGTAGGCAGTTGCAATACAGCCCCAGTGTTAGTGTCCACAACAGCTACTGTCAGATCAGTTTTGCATGGATCAGTGAAAAGCTGAGTGATTTAATGTTTAATTGAAGTTCATTTCCATGGTATCTGAATATCAGAAAAATTGAGTGAAATACACTGAGAGTTTTAACTTTGTTTGTCTTCAGTATGACAAGTGTGCTAGCAAAAATTCACAACACTGAGTGCTTTAAACAGCACTCTGAAATTTGTATTTCAGCATATGTATAAATGATCTACTACTCAGGGGTGCTGAGTGCCTCACATTTCTCAGTGAAAGCAACAGCAGAGAGAATTTGTAGGAGAAAATGTTTTCATCAAAAGCAAGCCAATACAAGGACAAATGTCTCCAAGCAGTTTCTGACCCAAACCCTGACTATTACCTTCAGCTCATTTCCATCGTGCTGTAGAAGTCAACTGCCAGGTTAAGTTAATGAACAGGAAGAATAGACTGCTGTGCTGCAAAAATAAGAGAAACAGCCTCCAGGTCATCTCCCTGTACCTGTTGGCGTTCACTAGTTTATGATCAAGTATGCTTCTGTCACTTTTTTCATTATCTTATGGTGAACATGAGGCAAACATTTACAGAATTCAGCTTGTCAGTTGATGATATTTCCTCCTGTGCTTCTGAGAGGAAGCATAGATGAGAGTTAGTGTTTCTTACAGTTCACTTTTTGAACTTGAACATTTCATTTCTGAATGACAAATAAACAAAATGTATCATTACTTACCTATTCATATTTATTGAAGTTGTATGTTGCATTGATATATATGTACCCTTGCAGGGGAGTGTGAGTTTTGCTTTGCTTCTTTAGAATGGATGACGGTATTGTCCAATAATAAATTTTGAAAATAAAACTAAAAAGGTGTACTTTAAGGGGCCCTAGAGATCAGAATTTATGATACTTTGTGGAATATTCAGTCAAAGCTCTGAAGTTCATAGAACAAATTACACAAAAAAGCTTCTAATCCTAATATATTCAAGCATGCTAAATCTTAAGGTCTGAATAAAAAGCTTGTTGCAGAAAGCTTACTAAGAAAATATTACTGACTGCTTTGTTTCTTCCATCCATCTATGCAACTATATATTAACTACACAAAGTTTACAGAATCACAGAACAGTTGAGGTTGGCAAGGACCTCTGGAGGTCTTCTACTCCAGCCCTCCTGCTCAGAACAGGCTTAGCTAGAGCAGGTTGCTCAGGGGCGTGTACAGTCAGGTTTTGAATAACTTCAAGGATGGAGACTCCACAACTCTCTTGGCAACTTAGTGTTTGACCACATGCACAGAAAGTAAGCTTTTTATTGTGTCTAAATGGAATTTATGGGGGCTACAAGAAAGCTGGAGCAGCACTCTTTATCAGGGATTGTAGTGATAGGACAAGGGGTAACAGCTTTAAACTGAAAGTGGGTAGATTTAGATGAGATTTTAGATTTGTATTACTATAAAGGCAGTGTCATACGCTGCCCAGAGAAGCTGTGGATGCCCCATCCCTGGAAGTGTTCAAGGCCAGGTTGGATGGGGCTTTGAGCAACCTGGTCTGGTGGGAGGTGTCCCTGCCCATGGCAGGGGGGGGTTGGAACTAGATGGTTTTTAAGATCCCTCCCCAGACCATTCTATGATTCTATGGATGTCCTGTTTGTATTTCAGTTTGTGCTCATTGCCTTGTCCTGTCACAGGGCACCACTAAGAAGAGCCCAGTTCCATCTTGTCTAATCCCTCCCATCAGGCATTTATGCGCTTTGATAAGATCCCCCTGAGCCAGGATGAACAGTCCCATATGCTCAAGTCCTTTAATCATCTTACCAGCTCTTTGTTGGACTCAGATCCAGTATGTCCATGTCTCTCCTGTACTGGGAGCTCATGGCTGGACACAGCACTCTAGATGTGACAACAGTGCCGAGTAGAGGGATAGGACCACCTCCCTCAAATTGCTAGTCATACTCTGCCAAAGGAGGCTGCTGGCCTTCTTTTCATTGAGGGCACACTGCTGGCTTATGGTCAGTTGGGCATCTGCCAATATCCCCATGTCTTCTTCTGCAAAGTGACATTCCAGCTAGTCAGAATGTACTGCTGCTTGGGGTTATTCCTTCCCAGGTGCAAGACCTGGCATTTCTCTTTGTTGAAGCTTGAGATTCCTGTTTGCTCATTTGTCCAGCCTGTTTTTGTCCCCCCTAAATGGCAGCACAACCATTTGGTCTCTCGGCCACTCTTCCCAGCTTTGTGTCAACTACAAACTTGCTGATGGTGTTCTCTGCTCTGTTGTCCAGGTTGTTAAAGAAAAGGTTACAGTGCTGGACATGGTATTGACTCCTGGGGTACACCAGTAGTAACTGACCTCTACCTGGACTTCTTGATACTAATCACAGCCCTTTCAGCTTGGCAGTTGAACTCACTATTTAGCCTGTATTTAATCAGCTTGTCTATGAAGATGCTACAGAAAGCCTTCTTGAATCAAGATAAACAGCATCCGCTGTTCTATCCTCGTCCAGCAAGGTAGCCATCTCCTTGCAGAAGGCTATCAGGTTGAGCAGGCACAATTTCATCTTCCTAAGGCTGTGCAAACTGCTCCCAATCACCTTCTGTTCCTTTGTGTGTATGGAAATGGTGTCCAGTAGGATCTTTTTTTCTATCATCTTCCCAGGGATAAGGTTAGGTTGACCAGTCTGTATTCCCAGGGATCCTCCTTCTTGCCTTTCTTGAAGGACAGAGTGACATTTGCTTTTTTTTTCCAGTCCTTAGCAACCTTCCCCAGTCACCACAACCTTTTAAAGTATTGGGAGTGGCCTCACAATGATGTCAGTGACATTTTACCATGTTGCATGCATGGACATCAGTAAGTCTAGTTCAATTAAATGTACCCTAACCTGATTCCTGAAAGGTTAAATCTTTCTTACTATGGGTTTTCCCAGTGGTCTTGGGCACCCAGAATTCCTCAAGGCAAGTCCTACTAGTAAAAACTGAGGCGAAAAAGGGTTGAGTGTTGCAGTCCTTTCCATGTCACCACCAGATCCCTACCCTATTGAACAGTCGGCCTGCATTTTCCCTAGTCTTTTTGCTGCTGATACACCTGTACAAGTCTTTCTTGTTTCCCTTCATGTCCCTTACCAGATTCAACTACAGATGGGTTTTGGCTTCCCTAATCCCAATGCCATTGCATTGAGACATGCTCAAGCAGTGTCTTTGTATTCTGCTTGGGTACCCTGGGTCCTTCTTCCACTTCTCTTACACTTCCTTCTTCTGACTTTAGTCAGGAGCTCCTTATTCATCCATGCAGGCCTCTTGCCACCTTTGCTTGATTTCCTGCACCTGTGATACCTTTCTTGCACCTTTGATACCTTCCTGAGCTTGGAGGAGCTTGAAATTTTGTCCCCTTCTCTCAAGATCCTGAACATCACCACTCATGGTCACTTCAGCAAAGGTTGTCCCTGACCTTCATGGCCCCAGCAGTTCTTCCTTGTCTGTATTAGTTCCAGCAGAGTGCCTCCCTTCCTTGGCTCCTCTGTGGCTCTTCTGTGTCAAGAAGTTATCATCAGTGTGTTCCAGAGACCTCCTAGATTGGCTATGCCCTCTTATGTTGCCCTTTGAGCAGGTTGCTGAAGACCCCATGAAGACCAGGACCTTCAAACAGAAGGCTTCTGCCAGTTGTCTGAAGAAGGCCTCATCTACTTCTTCCTGATCAGGTGGTCTGTAGCAGATACCCACTAAAGTGTCACCCACATTGGTGTTCCTGACCCATAAGCTCTGTTCTCAGTCATCAGCAGTCATTTTTAAGGACACCATTAACAATGTCTAATTCAGGAAGCAGTTCTAGCTGTTGAGGCACACTCCTAGCAGTATGGTATTATACAGGGCTGGGAAGGCACCAAGTGAGGTTGTTGAGTGTGGGGGGTCACCCACAGCATGTATTTCTCAATACATGCAATATATTCAATTGTTTTCACAAATTTTAAATCCAGAGAGACATTCAGAAGCTAGTTTACAAGAAGCTGTAGCTTCCTTAGAAGTGCTCATGATTGACCTAATTAGCATTTTTTTCTGATTGCCACACATATTTACACATACTGAGAGTAAACATAACTGAATGAGCACTTACCTGGCAATAGAATGTGGAAGTTTATGAAAATAATAATTTTATTCAGATACTGCTGACACTTTACAAGGATTCTGGACTACAATTATTTGAACTTCCTTTAATTAGATGTTGTATTTTACATGAACCTGTTGTGGTTTAAACCCAACAGGCAGCTCAGCACCATGCAACCTCTTGCTGGCTTTGCCTAGGTAGGTTAGGGGAGAAAATCAAAATCATAAAAGTGCAAGAACTCATGGGTTGAGACAAAGACAGCTCACCTGGTAAAGTAAAAGCCACACACAAGCAGAGCAGAAGAAGGAATCCAGTCGCTGCTTCCCACCGGCAGGCAGGTGTCAGCCGCTCCCAGCAGAGCTGGGCCCGTCACTCATAGCGGTTCCTTGGGAAGACAAACTCCATCACCCCAAATGTTCCCCCCTTCCTCCTTCTTTCCCCCAGCTGTTACAGCCAAGCATGCTGCCATGTGGTGTGAGACATCCCTTTGGGCAGCCTGGGTCACCTCTCCTGACTGTGTCCCCTCACAGCTGGCAGGGCAGCAGCTAAAAACACCCCAGTGAATGATTACCAGTATTTTGTTAAAAAAATCCGAAACAGAGCATCATATGAATCTCTATGAAGAAAATTAACCCTATCCTGGCCAAAACTAAAACAGAAACATTGGAAAAAGATCATCCATAGTGTAATTTATCTCCTCCAAAGTGTGAATATAACCGATCTGTTTAAATAACAATAGTGGCAGTCAGTAGCATGCTGGATTCATACAGAAATATCATATGGAAAAGCACAGGGACATTCTGCACTGTTGTGTGCAGTGCTGCTTGCACAAGCCAAGCTGAGGCTAATCAGAGCAGAAGATTCCATACCTCTTCAACAGTTTATCAGATGTCTATTTTATACAGCTGGGGCTTTTTAGTTGCTGGGTTTTTTTTTAGTTATTTGTTCCTTTATTTTACTATTATAAACAGAAGAGATGCATTCTTCTCATTCTTCTGTATTTGACTTTGGACAGATTTTCTTTTTTGCTTTAGCTAAGAAACTGCTGTGCACATGCTGATGTTCATTTCTTACACAGTCATCGCTCTACTTGTTCTTCTACCAGTAGGAGTTTTTCAAATACTGGAGTGTGAATGAGGCTGGGTCTAAAAAATTCTATTTTGGTCTGTTTGCCTGTACTGTAGAATTTCCTTTTTTTCTAATGTTCTTAACGAATGCTAAAAGGGAAGCATGAATAAGTTGGGCAATATGGCAGGGAATTTATGTGAGTAGCAGCTTGGCTACCAGCTAATGTCTGTTTGTCCCCTGCATCATCAGCATTCAGAAGAAAAGAGTGGTTTTGAAATAATTAAGGCTTGGAACCTTATTTCATTGTTGTTTTTTGAGACTGGAGAATTTGCTAATGTAAAATAAGAAGACTACCAATGGAGGGGAGGGCTGCAGGTAGTACTGCAACATTTAAAGCCAAATATCTACACCTTTATATTGAGGGAGATTTATATCTGATGTTGTTCCTGCATCTTAAATATCTCCTGTAACCCTGGGAACTGCACAGGAAGCTGCTGCAGGAGCCTTTGGCATTTAACTCACATGTTGGGCTTTTTATTCTATATGAGGTCACTGCTCCTCCATGCCAGCAACTGGGCTCTTCCTCTCCCTGCTGTGGGAGATGCTTAATAAAGACAAGAAACTCAAAATCATCTGGACAAGGTCCTGAGTAACCTGCTGTAGTGGATGCAGCCTCAGTCATGAAGGTTGGATTAGACAATTTCTTAACCTCTCCCTTCACACCTCAGCTATTCTGGCATCCTGTGAATTAATCGACCAGAGCAAAAATAACTCCCCAGAGGCCTGATGGGCTTTTGTGCTCTTGCCAGTATTTTCATTCCCTTCAGTGTAATCTACTTGCACAGGACTGTTTTTAATAATAACAATATTTTATCACATGGAAATTTCATCCAAAGAAGTTAGCATTGTTTATGGCCTCAGTTTCCATTGGTGATGACTCTGCTGTATCTCATGACAGGTGGAGATGTTCCCGATTTAATCTGTTGTAAGAATGGTTTGAATCTTATCATTTGCAGACAAGCTGAAGAATAAACTTTCCTTTCAAATACACATGAAGGTCTTAGCCGTGATACCTGCATGCACAGACCACAAGATAAATTTAATATTTATTCCACAAGTGGAAGGAGAACATAATGCTGATAAAGAGCTTCATTTTCAATAGAGTTGATATAAAACACTGCTACCTGTCAATCATATTATAAAATGGTTAACATTGATTTTATTAAAGTGAGCACAAAACCCTCAACAAATATTTTCTAAGTATTACAGATGTGTTTCTTTTGACAGTTTTTGACCAACTCTCTCCTCAGGCTTTTCTATACCACATTCTATTAATCTCTGTCAGCTTTACACCATATAATAATCCTGCTATTTGGATTTGAGTAGGAAATTGTGTCCAGTGGGTGTGATTACTCATTCTTATGCCTCAAGGTATCTAGTAAAATATAGTAGGACAGGCTCTTTTTGTTACATCTGGGCTGTTTAACTGCCTGCCATCGTTGTGAATGTATGTAAATGAGAGCAGAGCACAGAGGCTGGGCCTTTTAATGTACTGTCAGGTCTCCTTCTCAGTGTCCACATTGTGGGTTAAAGGAAATGCTCTTTTGGGTTGTTCTTGTTCGTGGCTACTTAACTGAGAGATGATATGTAGGAACTTTGCATGATTAGCTTACATGGGCTAGTAGGAAAAGAGATTTTTTCCAGATATTAACTGTATTAATTTGTGAGAAAAGCATAAATCTTGGAAGTTGTACTCATGTAGACCTCATTAATGTCAGCTGGAAATCAGGAACTTTTCTTCTTTAGAAAACCAGGTTTCCATATCTGCATATGATCAGTGATGAAGCAATAAAACTGGGAGGATGTCATGATGAAAAATGTCAACATTTTTATGGCTTTGGTTGGACACGTAAAGGCACACATGCTCCTGGCCATCTGACATGGAAGCAGCTCTGTGAGCCTCTCTCAGCCAGTTCAAAGTAACTTTCAGCCCTGAAACATTTTGAGAGAAGGAAAGAGAAAGGAGAAAGAGAAAGGAGAAAACTATGCTGCAAAAGATAATAGGAGGCATAAAAAATGGTGATGTATATACAGATAGGAGAAGTTCCTGTCCTTTCAGTTGCTGCTGTTTGCTTCCTGCATCTTTAATAATGGATTGTCATTTTTAAGTGGTGCCTATTAACGTAATTTCAGAAACCAAAAGGAAACAAGTGCTTGCAAGTCATTTGAGGAGATAGATTTGTGCGAAACAATGCTCTGCAGAGTGCTTTAGTGAGCACTCCACAGACACAGCACCTCTCCTCGTCTCTTTCTTCCCACTGAAACTTTTTTGAAGGCAACATACTTAAAACCAAATGTGTTGATGCCAAATCCAGGCAAAGCAAACTTGATCCTTTGTTTTGCTGTTGCCAGCTTTTTATCTTAGAGAACCAGTTTATTTTGAAAAATATTTCTCTTGAATGTCCTCCAACAATGCAGTTAAACCAACAGCCAGCTACAGCTTTGAGTCCACGCACCTTCTCTACAGGAACCTTCTCCAAAAAGGCAAAGGGAAGAGTCAGAAAATTAACATTCTCTCTGAACAGCTGAGGTGACTGATTTTTTAAATGGAAAAAAATAAATAAATAAATAAAAATTGAGACAAATAGATGAATAAGACTGGAAAGAGCAGTATTTATACCTAATTCTTCACTTGTGTACTGTGTCCTTGCAGGGAGGTCTAGATTTGATCTAACCTAGTGAGTTTTGAAGTTGCATCATGCTCTCCACAGTTTTCAACGGTTCTTGGAAATTTTGTTTTCGGGCTCCCAGGTCTACTCCATCTCTCCTGCTTTCACCCCCTGCTGTCTCTCAGGTCTCTTCCTGAGCTTGCTCAGCAGTTCATTGACAGACAGAGCAATGTAATTTCCATCAGAGAAGTCTACTAACATCAACATTTCCTAAATAATTGTATGTTTATTATCTTACATGTAAAACTAACACCAGATATGACATACAGCATGAAGATCCTCAGGAAAATTGCACCAGCTTGAGAAGCTGTCTACAGAGAAAATAATTCATCTCCTAAGGGGAAATTAATTTTCATCTCCCCCCACAAGAAGAGTTTTCAGAGAAGTCATTTGGTCACTGATGACAAACCCAAACTCAGACTCTCTTCTTAAATCTTGGAAGTCGACTAGTTTGTTCCTTTAGAGCAGGGATGGGAAACCTTCTCATTGCTGAGGCTGGGGATGCTTCAAACACCTCTACTGGTCTGCACATTAATGGGTTCCCAGTGATGGTAGCCAGTAACTGCCCCAGTCCATGTGAAATGGAGAGAGAGCCACATCTGGCCTTCAGGCTATGGGATCTCAGATCCTGCAGTGGAAAATTCATAACAGAATCACATGATATTATTGCAAAAGCACTATTAAAAGTTTTTAATGTTGTTAAAGTAGCTAGTAAGATGGAGGAGATCGCATAAAAGGAAATTTGATTTTCTGGTGCTTTAGTATAGAAATTTGCTATGAAATTAGAGATAAAAACTCAATAAATTAATGAGGTCTTTTTATTGAAAACCTTTTCCAATCCACAGTGTAGCACACATGAACTAATAGTTTCAAGAAGAGAGTTAGTAGCCACATGTTCCATGGGATACAAAGGGGAAAACAATGATACCTCCATCTTTGAACAGTAAGATATTTCATTTATGAAATTATGGTTATGTTGTTTTCTTCAGTTGCTGACTACTGTTTAGTGCATTGCTCAAAAAGTAAAGTATATAGTGGTCTGTAATTATGCTATTAATATATAGTCCAGTCTTCAGAATAAAACACTGCTAAGAGAGTGAATTGTAATTCCCTCAAATTTGGCAGATTCTTGTTCACTGTTTTTTGATCCAGGGAGAAGCCATGCATTCTTCATATATATTACTTCAATGAAATAATCAAATCAGTTAAATTTATAAGAGTGGTGTAACATGTAGTGTATATCTTGATTGTTAAACTGTCCAGTCCAGTTGAAGATCTCATAAGTACTGTTTTTCTTAAAGCAGCAATTCTTCAAATTGTGCAAATGGATCACCGGATCTATTGACATTAGCTTAAAAGGAAGGAGGTATTTTGCTTTCATGACCACATTAGAAATGTTGAAAAAGTACTGTCTTTTTTAATTTGGGCTTATCATTCTCTAATCAGAAGTGTAGTGCTTGCCAGTGAACTAAGAAGGAGCAGAAAGGAAAGAAGGTCTTTCTGGATCAAGACATGTAACCACCCCCAAATTTATTTTCGTCTGGATTTGGGTTTTATCCATGGCAAGACTTTTGCTATCTGTAGTGTGCCTATCTGAGAACTAAAATGCAAGCTTTGACATAGGCTACCTTATTGTTGGTCACTAGAAAATGCCTCTGACATTCAGAGAGGTTGCTGAAATCGTCCGTGAGTGTTTTCAGCAGGAGTGAATGCCTGTGTGGAGCAGCACTAACAAGGAAGGGGATTTGTGCCATCCCCACTGCTTTTACTCATCAGCCTTTGTTAAAGCAAACATTGTCAGCTTGGAGCAGGAGGGGCGTTGGCTTTGTAAGTTCAACTCCACAACACCCTGTGAAGCAAATTTTGTAATGATCGTCTTGAAAATGTGCTTGACCTGTTGTAGGAGAGGATTACTGGCAGGCAGTGCTTGAATGTGTTTTCACAGCATAAGCTTCCTGATAAACTGTGACTCTGAGATCTTTTCTGCTGCCTATTCTGAAAGTCTTTGATAGGAGTAAAGAACTGAATGGCTTTAGATTTACAAAAAGTTAATAAGCACTTGATGATTTTTAAGAAGCAAATAATTAGCTTAGCCAAAGCTTGTGTAGCCTGAAGGATTTATGATCTCCAGACTCAAGTCCTAGCGGCAGGAGTCTTAACGATATATGAATTAACGTTTCTGCCACAGAATCACCTCGAATTTGAATGAAGAAGAGCTCAACGGGGTTGGTTTGCTTATGGAGAAAAATGTCTGAGGAGCTGACCTCATTTTTAACAAGTGAGGGATGTAATTATTTAAACCTGTCTACCAGGAGGAAATTATTGAAATGGTTTTATTAACCATTCAGTAGCAGATTCAGGAAGAGGTGGTGTTATCCCTATCCCAACATCCTGGATTTTCAGCATTTTAGGAATCTCACACAGGGTTCCGTGGTCATGAGCTCTTGATTTTGGTGCCCTGAATGTAACTGTGTGACATAACCTTAAACATGAGTAACTGGCAAACACGAGACATGCCACCGCTAGTTGTCTGGGGTCAGAGAGATGGGCCCTTATAGCATACGTAGTTACTGTCACAGTGCTCTGTAGGAGCTCTGCGTGGTCAGGACTTGACAGCAGAGGGTCAGATGCTTCCCTGGCACTCTGCAGTTCTGCTAATCTCAGCAGGATTCCTGGGGGCATTAGTGCATTAAGTGGTTTATTAGAAGAGATAATTAGCACAAAGCAGCTGAGGATTTTGTAAATAAGGAGACTTGGTCTGCATCACTGAAGCCTGGTTACGTGACACGGCAAGTCCCCAGCTGAGCCTTCTTACTTCTCAGCTCCTGGTGCTTGGTGCATCCACCAGGATGGGCAAGTCCAGCTAAGGAATTGCCGTGGCTGATGAGACCTACCTGAATGGTGATATGAACAAAAGCACTTCCAAAAGCAACACACACACACACAGTTGCAGCACCTCCTGGTATGGGGGCCAGCAGCCAAGCAGAACAGATGCGCGCAGCAGGGCAGTGAGCTGGGGAGCGAGGGGGCACAGGGGAACGGCAAGCGCCAGCTGATCTGTCAAAAGACTCCAGCTACAATCCCTGGAATCAGCCACAGACAGACAAAACTTTTTGATCTATGTTCTGCCAGGAAACTGAGCTTCCCTCAGGTGGGAATTTAGACTTGCAGGTGAAAGAAGAAAATATAGCATATGTAGAGCACGAAAAGTGTTAGAATCTGGGTACATTTAAAGAAACCACAAATAATTAAGTTAGCTCATTCCAGGCTTACCCACATACTGACAGACAAAAGCTACTTCAACTCAATACATTTTCATCAAAACAAGTCATATTTTTAGACTCTTTCTGTATTATTAAATATACATGATACTGAGAGTCCAGTGGTGCTCATATGGGAATGAGTGAGTGGTTCTGATTGCAGCGGGGAACTATTGGGCTGCTTTTTGCCCCTCATACCCTGAGCCTTCCCTTGAACTGCCTGTGATTTCCCTCCTGTAATTTATGACCTTCCTCAGTCTGGTCAAACTCTTGGAAATTATGGCAGCACGGTTTATCTCCTATATATTGATCCAGCACTGGGACTTTCATCAAAGCACTGGCGAATGACCTTTATAACATTTCAGTGGCACATTATATATAGTCCAGTCTTCCTCCATGTGGTATATGACTATTTTTAAAGGCACAGTGCAATACATAATCTAAAATCTAAAAATAATCTAGGAAAGTACTATATTGAGTGGGTTAGCATTATGTCATGACCTATGGGTCTTTGCTTTGCTTACTAATGGTAGTTTTTAGCAGGCACTGACATAAAATATATTTTTAACACATATTCACAGTTCTTCACAGCTTTGTTTTCTAGCCATATATCTGAACTATTTGTATTACAGTGGTTTTCTGTAATAGAAAATTACTTTAAAACTGTGTGGAAAGTATCAAGGAAACTATATTTTCAAAATTGCACTTTTGAAGGTAAATATAATTTGTTAAGGAAAAAAGGATATCACTGTTTCTCTGATCACTCAGAACACAAGACTATTCAATCAGTAATTAGACATTAGGAAGTTCTTTACTGTGAGGGTGGTGAGGCCCTGGCCCAGGCTGCCCAGAGAAGCTGTGGATGCCCCATCGCTGGAGGTGCTCAAGGCCAGGCTGGATGGGGCTTTAGGCAACCTGGTCTGGTGGGAGGTGTCCCTGCCCATGGCAGGGGGTTGGAACTGGGTGATCTTTAAGGTCCCTTCCAACCCAAACCATTCTATGATTCTGTGATTCTGTGATTTTGTGTGTATGACACAGTCTCACCATGCCATTGTCACACTGTTGACATGGTGCAGCTCTCAGCCCAGGTTGCTCAGGTTTAAGATGGCCAGATTCAATAAAGAAAAAAATCACCCTGATTTCATTAAGTTTATTCCATGCTGGGCTTCATGCCTATTTTATGCTAAGGGCTTGAGAAATTATTTGGGAATTAGACAAGACTGATTTGGAGACTTTGAGCTGAGGTGTGTTTGAAAAAGCTGTTTATTTGGATCTCTTAGCAAGATTTTATCCTTTATAGCCAAGAGACAGTGACTTGTGGTATGAGTGCATCTAAATACAAATTGTGAGGTCTTGGGCCTTCAGTGTTGATGTTCTTCCTTTAGTCATCTTCCCTGATGTGGAAAAAAAACCCACACTCAGTATTTGTGTGTGTGGATGTATGTGTCAAGTGCAAGGTGTGAGTTTTCTTTGCATTGGCATGGTGCCGTACATGGGCCATAGGTACCTCTTCTCTGTTCTCAGTGGGATCACATCAGTTTGCAAGCTCTAGTAACTGGTCTCCTGTTCACTGTTACTCCAGAAGAAGCAGATAAGGCGTAATCCCTCTCCCATAGGAAGTCAATATACTGCATAAGAGCTCTTGACCCTTAATCTTTCTGATGTAGCTTTCATATCACAATAAAAATCATCAGTCTGGAACAGAACAGTTTGACAGGATGACTCAGTAAAGCCACAAAATGACAGATAACTAGAAATAAAAAGCAAACAAACCGTGCCAGGTCACTGCTGTCAAAGCAGGACCCTTCACCTGTTGTTCCTTCCACTTATGGAGTCAGCTCATGGTTTGAGGACCACGCTTTCTGTTCACAGGGTGAATTATTGATATGACCTGAAAATTCAGTATGATCTTATTTATTTTCTAAGATTATACATTATGTCTCAGGACATACTTTTTACAGCAGCAGCCACATGCTTTTGGCTGCAGTCCCTATGCTGGCGATCCCAGCTGGATCTGTGAACCAGGGTGCTCTGTCCTTCCATTTCTGGTCACTTCTCCTCTTCTCCTCCTGTCTGCTGGGCTGCCCGCTCCTCTCTGCTCTCAATGTTTGCAATCAAGCCCTCACATCATCCAGCTATATAGATCCAGGCCAAAAAAAAAAAAAAAAAAACAAAAAGCCCAAGCCCAAGGCCTCAGATCACAGAGCTTAATTCTCCCCAGATGACTTGGTGGTGCAGGCAGCAGAGTTGGGGGTTACCTTCAGTAGTTTCCAGACAGTTCATTCAGCCTGAACTGTCTTCTTACTCTGTTAAAAGGATGGCTATCACAAACTGGCTTTAATGTTGTCTGTACTGTCTGTAGGTCAAAGCTTTGCTTAAAGGCAGCTTTTAATGTCTTCCAGCAAAGTAGATAGAGCACATCACAGTGTGATGTCTGATCTGCCTGTAAACAGAGCTGACGACATTTCACTGAAAATGATGATTGGATTATTCAACAGCAGTGCATGAAAGTGCATCGCATGTGCTGAACAGTTTTATCTGGTAATAGAGCTAGAAGATGCTGAGGAGGATGCTTATATTTCCTCTTTTGCCTTAGATCAGAGGCAATACCTCTCAAACAGTGTCCAATGCTTCTAACAATCAGGAGTTCTGGGGATAGACAGGAAGAGGAGTTTTTTCAGTTGGCATTGCTTTACTTGATACTCATGATTAAACATCAATTTGTTCAGGAATTTGAATCCATGGCTACATACATATTCATAAATTAAGTGGCATCTGAAAATGTTTCTGGGAGCTGGAACTCCATCATCTGGGCATATTTAATTTCTTAATATAGATGTAGCCCAGAAGCTCTATATCTTACCTCCCTGTGAGAAATCTCTCTCATTTGCTCAATAACTTTTTCAACCCAATATATAGATACAGTGTGGAAAAGGAGGACTGAGTATTGTCTACCAAGAACTCAGGGCAGAGATTTGAACCACCTTTCTGATGGAAAGCACCAGTCATCAGACAACACACAGTTCCCAGGCAATTTGGTCTCATATCACAACAGTTAAACTTTGGGGGTGAACTTAGGTAGTATATGAGTCAGAGGTACAGGAAGGAGAATGGTGCTCCAGCCTGGTGAGCAGGGATGTTTTCAGGAGGGGAACTTCCTGGGTACATGTCTCTGCTTTAATACAGGCTCAGTAACATGTAGGGGAGACTGAGGATGTGTCTGGCAGTGATGAGGTGGTGAGCGATGTGGGTTTGGATTCATATTGCCACAGGAAGACAAGGGAGTTGCAACACTGGACCTCGTGTTCTGGTTGAGCACTTTCACGCCTCAGCCTTTGGAAGGGAGATTTTCAACATTGCAAGTCTAACACAGTTTTTCTGATAGCTCTTCAGAAATATATATATATATTTTACATAAATTAGAGGTTAGGTTACATGTAGGCCTATATTTTGAAGATATAAATGGTGGTGGTGATGGATGCCTGTTTTTGTGAAAAAGATGAGGGAAAAAAAAGAAACGCAAATTGGAGGGTTTTTTGACTGCTCTATTGCAGCACGTTATTTGTTTCACTCTACTTAGATCAATAAGTAGACAGGCCACCCCACTCCCCATGAAAGCTGTTTCACAGTCAGCAGCTAATGAGCTAGTACTGGAAAAAAATTAATGAGCCCAGGCTTGTTATGTTCAGAAAAGGTTCACAGTTCAGTAGAATCACCAAGAATTGCCTTTGGAGAGCCAAAATACAAAGGAATTAGGAGTTTATTGCTGTTCTCAGATAGCTTGTATGATTTCTCAAATTCTTAAAGCTTCGTAAACGTGTGGTAAGGTTTTTCTCAAATGGCAAACAACAGCAGTGAAAAGATGATGTTTCTGATTTCATCACAAAAAGAGTATCTCTTTCCTTCCTTCCAAGAGGCTAAGTATTGATTGTCATTCACAACATGGAGGAGAAAAACTTTGCTCATATTGAATTTTAGTGTTCTAAAAAATGAGGATTTACTGGCATTGCCTGGAACAACAGTGCTATGGCTGATAAAGGCAGAAGGAAATTGTCTGCCTCGCCTCTGTGGAATTTTCTGCCTGTCCTTCCCAAAGTCTTTGGGAACCTACTTCAGATATAAAACACTTAGCATCTGGGAAGGGAGAGGAGAACATCAATCAGACGTGGAAGGATCAAAACCTGTGACTCCCTGTGGAGTGACTGTTGGGAGGGAAACAGCTGAATAATGTTGAACATATTCAGATCTCTGGCTTCACCTAACGCACACTGTGAGGGCTGTGTTTGTAGTCAAATGCTGATTCATTTTATGGATGTAGAAAAGACTTTGTGCTTTTGCCTTAAAAGACATTGCATTATTGTTTGTCTGAGAGACAGTGCCGGTTGCTTCTGCTTCCTTTTAGGCAAAAATAAGCATAAATATTGAACTGGAGTGTGATTTTTTTGCTGAAAGTGCAGGCCTGGCCATGAAATGATTTGGGATCTGGCTGAGGAGCTTGGTACACTGCAAATATTTGAGGGTTTTTAAAAACTCAACTTTATTAAAAAATTATTTTTTTTCTAAACCTCAGTGATAATTAATTCCATGTGGATATCAAGAGTATTCAGTAGTCATGCTCATGCTCAGGAATCTAGAAGTGGAGTGGCTTTGAGGACAAAATCACTGAAACAGTTCACCCCTCACTTTGAAAGTGCCTTCCACAGTTACCTCTACAAGGAACAGGATGTTGTCTTGTAAGCATCAGAGTCTATGGGAAGAATATCAAATAGGGGAATTGTATGATTTGGGATGAGCAGACAGACAGCATCATAACAAAATAAAATCTCACACATGGTTGCTGTTTTATGGATATGACCTTCCCTTTTCCAAAGACAGAAGTCTTCCACTGGGAGCTGGAAGGTAGAAAATAGCCTGACAACACAGCATGTGAATCCATGCCTCTAGCATAAGTATAGCTAATATTTTCTATTAGTGCTCTGTAGCACTCTCTGGGCAGCAATCTGTTCCATTTAAATATGATGAATATGAAACTATATAATGTTTCAAATTTTACTCTTCTATATACTGTCAAGGGAGAGAATGTTGATATATTTTTTTTAATAGTCTGATAGTGAAATAAAATGAAAATCTAATTCCTGCAACACAGTTAGTTCTCTTTTTAATTCTGCCATGTCTGAATTTTTCAGGGTTTTAAAGGTATTCCTGTCCCGAACTGCTCAGCGTATTCCATACATGACAGGTGGGCGAGTGATGAGGATGCTGGCTGTAATTCTCCTGGTAGTCTTTTGGTTCCTCGTTGGCTGGACTTCTGCAATAACCCAAAATTTGGAGAGAAACATTCCACTCATTGGCCAAGGACAAACATCTGACCACCTGATCTTCAATATGTGCCTCTTAGACCGCTGGGATTACATGATGGCTGTTGGTATGTTCATTTTCTAGCTTATCCTCTAATGTCTAAACTAAGGTTTAGTTGCCTTTTCTTTACATTTTCCTTCTTTTAGAATATCTTAAAGCTTTATCAGGATGCATAACATCACTTGAAAAACATTGAGGAGAATGCAATATTGGCATAGGTGTTTTTTAAATGGTCTGAGAAGTATAATTAAAATATACTGAGAATTTTATGACTTTCAAAGGTTTGTAACTTGGATTGTAGTAACAAAGTGGTGCTCAAGAGCTGTCATCTTTGAAGGCAGAATGTATCTAGCTATTCTACACTATTACACATGAGAAACTTTGGCAGAAATAACAAAGGCCTTGTGCTTCTGCACCACAGAACTGGACAGAGCTGTCACGTGGAGAGAAGAACTTGCTAGAGCACTCTTTCATAACTGCACAGAAATTAGTATTGAAGTAACAGGAATAGGAAATGCCCATCAAACTTCCCAACTTAACACGTTTGCTAGAAGTGTTGTCAGTGCTTGGGATAGGCAAGAGCTAAAAAATGCCACCCTGCAGAAATCCATCATACCAAGGAGAAAAATGACACACCTTTGTTTCCTTTATTTTAAAAGTGGTTTCCCCATGCCAGCGTTCAGTTATATGGCGTAACATACCCTTTCCTGGTGGCTGGACAACTTCAGAGCATCTGCGCCTAGAGCCCTCGTTTCCAGTACTACATAGGTGTGCCACCCACCATCTGAAATATGTCAATGTTTTGAAATCTGAAGTGAAAACTTACCTTTCTGCCCTTTCCTTTCCTCCCTATGGATATCCCACTGACAGATCTCTGCAGCTGAGGATGAGGGAGAGGTAATGGGGTATCCTCCTTGTGAAAGTGAAGGCGAGATGGATAGAAGCAGCCTGTGGGTATTTGGGGTATTTTCTCTGAGTTCTGTACAGAAGGCCAGTGCGTAGTAACACACAGCCATTTTAAAGGACAAACCACTGCTTCCAGCTTCCCCAAGGACTTTCCATGGGTCTAAGCTGCTCTGTCTCCCCTCTCATCCCTGTGCTCTGCTCTTCCCTCCTTCATGTAAGATCTCTCAGGCTACCTCATTTGTGAATGTACTCATGGGTAAACCACACAGAGAGTATAAATGAGTACATCTTGAAATGTGTCTCAATCTGGATCCTTTTGTAGGTGTATGCTGATAAAATATAGCTATGCCTTGCTGTAATGCAACAGTATAATCACCAGAGATGTTGTAAAATTAATAACAGGAGAGAATTAAATGTAGAACATGATGTCATCTGCACTGAGCCATTTTGGATGAAAATTTTACTGCATTTCACAGCCAGTAATGCAGTGTAGTATTATTAAAACTTTGATACTGGTGGTTGTTGCATAATGGCAAACAAATCTTTTTATTCTCTTGATCTTACAGCTGTGCTAGTAAACTGAATAAAAACTCAGATCTTAATGGCTGAGTAGTACCAATAGTCCCCTATTGTAAGAAATGATGTAAATTGCTGTATGCCTAGTGTTGGAAAGAACAAAGACTGTTTTTGAAGACTTATTTACACCTAGACGGGTTTTTAAAGTGTTTTTCTTTTTTCTTTTTCTTTTTTTTTTTTTTTTTCCAAAATATACTCAGGGGTAGTAGAGGCAAAACTGTTTCTCAAGCCTGAACAAAATTGGACAGAGCTTTTTTTGTTCTGGCATTTTGCCTTTTCACCCAAACTACCTTATAAGCAGAGTTGAGTTACATTTGTGCAAGTCTTCAGTAAACTGCAGAGTCACATGAGTGCTGCCAGGATTTGTACAGCTACAGGTCTGTACTGACATATGTGTGCCTCTACACATATCTGTGCATGTGCACTTTCAGGTGTCTATTGTTAACAGCAGTCTGAAAAGCTTACAGACAGTAGGATCTACTTCCAAAAACAGGTACTTATATCAAAGAGATGTCAGGAGAAATACATGTAATGCAAAACTCCTTTTATTTCTGCAATTGACTGGGAGCAGCCTAGGAAAAGATTCTATGTTACAAATTAATTGATAGATTATGATATTTCATTTAAAATACCAAAATAAAAATGCCAGTTGTTAATTTATGAAAGGCTTGTTATCTCATTTAATTTAGCCAGGCACAAGATTTTATACAAAACTATTGCATATTTTGGAGTATATTCCAAATACCGGTTCCAATACCTCACTGTTTCATTCTGCTGTCAATGTCTCACTGAAATGAGGAGAGGGAATTTTCAAGGTCACAGATTAGTGAAGTGAGAATTAACAAGGCTCTGTTAAAAAGTCATAATGAGATGAAGCCTTTATGCTACCAGAGATTATTTGAGTTAGGATTTATGGAGCATTTTCCATACTAATCACACTACTTAGGCTCCATCTCGAGAAACTTTTATGGCAGTGAATGTTTTATATTTACATTTCCATTAAGTTTGAGAGGATGCTCTCTTTGAGTGAAGTAAGGACTTAGACATAAAGGTTGTCACCATTTCTAACATTACCCTCTGTGCTTTGTGCTATGCCGATGAGAGAAATAGGCATTCAGTAAATGCTTATTTTATCTATGTAATGTAATGTAAGTCAGTATGCATTTTCCTCGAGATTGGATGCTTGTGGGTATTTTATTTGTCACTTGCCTAGATTCTTTTATTTCCTTTGTATTTGTTTGTGCATCACTTTAGAGGTTGTGGCACCTGTCTCATTGACAAGCCATGGCAGCGTGGATCACAACCTCAGATTTTAGAGAAGGACCTGAGGGCCTGAAAAAGCTCATCCACAAAGCCTTTCTGTTATGGCCTGGGTATATTCTACACCTCTACCTGCCACAGCCTGATTTCTGACTCCAAATTAGAAAAAAGCGGCTTAAAAACTTGTGGTATGTAATTTGTGACAGTGTCACAAATCAGACTATTACTCTTTATCCTGAGGAAAAATACATATAAACAAAACAAATATCAGCACAGTCCTTAAAAAAAGAAAAAGTTTCTTACAATCTGGAAGAACTGCAAAATAAGTTTAATGTGCAAAGCCCCTGGCAAGAGGGAAAGCTAGGCAGAGAGGTAAACATGCATGCACGAACACCAGTAAAAAACAGAGGTGGTCTTGGCAGGTGAATGATCCTGACTTCATTAGAGCCAGGGTATTACCTAAAGCAGATAGCATTTAAACTGTAGTTTTTAAAAATTCCCACATACACCTTGTGTGCTTTTTTTCCAATGTTTTACTTAAACAAGAAGTAAAAGGCAGGTATTAACCAAATGCAGCCAGGTATTTTTCCCTGGCACTTGTGTGATTCCCAGCTGGCAGGAGCTGTGCTCCTCTGGCTCAGCTGCTGCACCAGCACACTAATTGGGAGCTCAGGATTTGGGTCCTCATTATAAAGAGAGTTTCAAACACAAGGCTCTATCATGATTACTGAATGCCCTCAGCCAGGAAAAGGAACAAAGTAAGCATTTCAGTCTGTGTTCCCAAGAGTTCCCTCCTCCTGTTCATTTAATAATATTTAACCTATATAATCTTTGCATCTAAAGACGGGATGAATTGCCAGGATGGGCTCTGACAGATTGGGAATTAAGACCATCCATACGGTTCCGAGTTAGAGCATTGTAATACAGCCTTACAAAGCCCTTTATTAAATTTTCTACAGGCTTTCTGCTGTATTCAGCAAATGAGTGATTATTATTTCTTTTTGTTATCCCCATCAGAAGTGGCCCTATGCCATATTTAGGGTACATTGTTCAGAGTATGCAATGAATGAAGAATTGTTAATTTCCAAATGGGTGTTCTTAAGCCATGTTCTCCTTAACATCAATGTACAGAGTTTAATGCCAAAATTGTCAAGAGCAGCTATCCCTTTTGGGTGCTGTCTAGAGACATCTAGGGACTGATTTTTCCAAGTAGTGTTTATAGCCTCCTCTGTGTGGAAAGCCTAGCCAGGAGGAACTTGCTAGAATTCAGCACCAGCAAAGATCTGGCTTCAGTTCTCGTATTAGATACTCAGAAGGTGCATTGTTTAAGTACATTTTTTGTTTGTTTGTATTTTTTTATCAATTAGCAGCCATCATTCTTCAGTTTCCCTTTCTCAAAAGTAGCTGGAACTCATGGCTGGAGCAGTTTGGGTTGCATTGCCACCTGCTCTAACACTGCTTTTTCTTTGTACCTGCTACATCACAGATGAAAGCCAACAGCCTTTGTTTGTGCACCATTTCTACAACATGTTTCTGCTAGGGAAACCATGTACAGGTTCTCTTAACCACATTTAAGATTCTTCAGAACCACCTGCAGGAGGATGTGGCTTTGGGAGAGGCTGGGAGATGCCATGACTTCGTCTTGTCTTTGCAGCACTCGTTTGTACTTTGAAGTCTTTCCAGACCTTCAAGTATTTTGGATCCTGTTGGCATTCGATCGCAACCTCTTTAAGTTGTGAGAGAAGAGGTCCCACACTCAGCTTGCTTTCAGCTGCTGGTGGTAAATCTTTCTGATTCTAATTCTCCCTCTTTCACCAACACAAAAGTGAAGAGGATGACAGGCCCAGAAGAGTGGTCAGCTGGCTTTAATAACAGCGGCCTGTGGAAAGACTGAGGAAAGGCAGCACATCTGGGTAGAGGAAGGAATAAAACGGAGTATAAAGGATAAGAGAGGGAACATGCAGAAACGAGAGGAGTTCCTGGAAACTGTAGGCCTTAAGTTTCATGTGGGGAGACACCTATGGAAGGGGCACATGGATATATATCACACTCAGGTCACTGGATATGTCTCCAATGTCTCCATTGCCAGGAAAAGGCATCTCTAGGTCACCCTCAAACCATGGGGACCATGCAGAGCCACAGACAATCCAACTTCTGGTAGAGAAAAAATGTCAGGATTTGACACCAACTCTTACTCCACATAGAAGTCTCTTTATTGCTGTGCCTGGCTAATTGAAATAATCCTGAGGTATGCTGAGAGAGACGGATAATTTATAACTTGCTTTGAATAATTCAGCACTGAAGACTTATGCATGTAACCAGAGTTTGCTGAAATATAGGAAAATCCTTTCAGCCTAAGAAAAAAGCTTCTACTATGACATGGCACAGCTCTCCAGGTGGGAGATTGAATGCAGTGAAGCAGAAAGAGACTGCACTGGCTGGAAATTGAGAGCAATCTAGGACATGATTTTTCTGTTTAACAGTGGAGCTCTCTCAGCTCCGGAAGGCACTCAGAGTGAGGAAATGGATGGAAGAGCTGTGCTTCCAGATCTACAGAGCAGTTTGTTTCAGTACAGGGCATTTAAAATGTATACATTAGTTTGATGAGATGAAATGGGATGGAGAAGAAGATGAGTTGTAGCCTGTCTATGCTGTGGATTTAGTGAGAGTTATAGTTTGTATCCAAAATCTGAAGAAAAAATGGTGCAGCTGTGGAACAATACTGTTTTGTAAAGTTCAGGATGCCAAATGGACTTGGTCAAGGTCATAGTTGTAAAAGGCTCTCCCTTCTTAAATACTTATAATGAAAGCCTGCAAAATATTTCACCATCTCTGGAGAGCAGCGTCATGTTCTTGTCCTGTGGTAGTGCTTTTTAAGCAAAATCAGCATGGTCAGACATGGAACATCATACAAAGTCATGAAAACTGGCTTCAAACCTTCAGGGCTGTCTTCTTTTTGCAGGCAGCCTTTGGACAACAGAGTGCAAGTGAGCATGGGGATGGGGATGGTGGCTCAAGGGAGCTCCTTGTAGCAGCTCTAGGCCATGGCTGCATCTACCTTGGGGCTGGCCTGAAGAGGCACAAGAGAAGAATGTTGCTGTCAGGGGAGGAGGGCTGAGCATCAACCAGGACAGCCTAAAATAACTCTTTCCTCCCAGACCAGGGCAGGGAGGAAACTCACAGTTTAGGATTTAAGATGTTCACAAATCTGGGTAAATTTATTTCCACTGCCATTCTTCAGTGACAAGGTGGCATTATCCCCATTCTGCACAGCCAGCACTGAGGCGCAATAAGATTAGGGTTATGTGGTCCATTTAATCTGGGTGTCCATTTTGCAATGCTTTTGGCTCAGTTACAGAGCTTAGTCAAATCTGTACAGAACATGTTATATAGGGTCTCACTGGCTGCAAATACAGCCCTGTGTGCTCACTTCTGCTGCCAGTTGCAGCAAAAATTTCGAAGCTGGCCCCCAGCTAGCAAGAAAAACATGCTCTGTGATCATCTCTCTGAAGCATGGCTTGAGTGGGACATTTAACTCTGAAGTACTGAGGTGCAAAGTTAAAATTCAGTTGTTCTGCATGTGCTCAAGACCACTTTTTTTTTTTTTTTCTTTTTCCCTCTGCATACTTTTTTCTCCTTCACTAAGCATCCAAATGTCATTTGCAACAAATTATAAAGATTTCTTTATTAGCCATCCTTGATTTATCTCTGGAATTGCTCTGTTAAGTGCTGTAAATGAGTCTGGTCTCCAAAGAAATGGTATGGTTAACTGAAGGTTACACATGCAAAAGAGGGCAAATAAAGACTACATATTTTTATGTTAGTGCTGTCCAAGTTTTAGAGAGGACAAAGGTGGAGAGGTAAAGATGGATTACTTTCCTAAGGCCTCTAATAAGAGTTAGTGTCCCAGTTCAAAAATCAGGAGTTTAACATTTCTTGACTTTTCAGGTTTTCTTATGTGATTTTTGCTTTTCTGAATCTGTTTTTTCTTACCACGCTTGATGTCATGCCCTTACTACCTTTCTCCCTTTGCCATCTGCAGGTGTTTTTCTGTTGCCCATTCAAGTGTAAGGAAGGTCTAACTTTTCCAAATCCTAAAGGACAGGAACAGCACTCTGATCATGGCTTTCAGTTCCCCATATCTCACTCCACTGTCCCATACAGTCAGCTGAAGTACAGACATCTGCAGAGTACACAGTGAATGAGGACAGAGAATTCACAGATGCTGGGGCTGGGCAGGAGTGGGGCAGCCTGCATCATATGCAAGAAGATGTCGCAGAGGCTCTGGCACAGGTTGCCCAGAGAAGCTGTGGGTGCCCCATCCCTGGAGGTGTTCAAGGCCAGGCTGGATGGGGCTTTGAGCGTGGGGCATTGGGACTGGGTGATCTTTAAGGTCCCTTCCAATCCAAATGATTCCATAGTTCTGTGATTCTGTGACTGTCTCTGGACAGAGCTGTGCTTTGTACTGGCTTTAAATATGAAAGAATAATTGACAGCACAGACAACTGAATGTTTACCAAAACCTAGTACATATATTATTGCAGATCTTCAGGTAATTTAAGTCAGTAAAACCAACTGTGAGCGTGTCCTTCTTTACAGAACAGAAACATATCACATACTGTGAACGTATCATTGTCCCTCATTATCAAAAGTTGTGGAGTATGAACAGTGACCCAAAGAAATCCCAGGTGAGCAGACATAGTGCACTGTTAGTAGTAATAGGCCAGCTGTATCCAGTGTCATCTGGTGTGTTGGGTAACAGAGCTAAGTGCTCCAAAATGCTCCATTTTTTAAAAAACATGATGGACATTGCAAACAAAAGGAATGATCTTTTTTTTAAAAAAAAAAAAAAAAAAAAAAAAACAAGAAATATAAATAAGTAGGTTCATTAGATAGTGCAAAGCCCAGATAAAATATTCTAAGGATAAGAAATAGATAACTAGCAAGAGATATATTTAAAGATTAATTAATCCCTGCACATGGCATATTGAGGCCATATTATGTTTTCATCTCACCTTCCATTCATATGTGCATCTACTTGTGTCTTTAATTATTCCTTTTCTTAGTCTCTTATCTCTCACAGATTTGTAAGTAAAATCTGAAATGCCTGGTTTGAACAGTTACAAAATAGCTACTCTGAGTATTTTAAAAGCTTGATTTTTATTTTTTTTATTATTTTTTTTTTTACTTCACATTTCCTGTCCAGATAGTGGTTGACAGCTGTCTCTCCTAGAAATTTCCATCATTTTTCAAAGTAAGAAAAGAAGATATTTTTTGTTCTTCTGCTTAATAAGTAAAAATGGAATATTTTTTAGGCCTTTTGATAAATCATATTTAAAGGAACAAGATTATGCATTTTGAGCTTTGAGTTTGGTCTTGGTGGGCTTGCATTATGCTAATGTTGTCCTTTAATTGTCAAGAAGTCACTTTTCTCACACCAGGCTTGTGGTGAAAAATTGTTCAGCAAGCCAGATTTTAATCATAAAAGATACTTTGTGCAAGAGAGTCATTAGTGTGCCACAAACAAAACTAGTAGGACTTCAGAGATGAGTGGTGCTTAAGAATCTTGCTCTTACCTATTTAACTGTCTGCCTATCCCGTCTACCAATTTAAAGTTAGCTACACCTGTGTTTGTCATAAGTATACTAAATATATAACTAACTTATTTGATGTTGAGAAACCAGAAAGACCAACTGGAAAATAATACAGCAAAATTTTATAACATCTTCAGTTTCTCATTACAACATGCACTAGTAGTCCGTAGCTAATTATATGAATTCAATTTTCCCCCTCAAGCACAACTTCTGCACAATGCATTTAAGCTGTGTAATTAGTGGTTTTGATAATTAATTGTTTTTCAAGCAAGATTTTTTTTGTTATTGCTAATGAAATTATTGTATCATTGGGCTTAGCAACTATAGGAACTCTGTTATTTTACCTTGTGTTTCAAAAGCTATTTCCTATCTGTGTTACCAGATGTCACACTAATTATTATCTGCAGACAGGAATGCCAGTTCTGCTCTAAATGTAAAGCATTATGCATTAAACAGTGCAAAGCATTATGCATTAAAGCATTATGCATTAAACAGTGCAAACTACTGTTATGGTCCAGTATGCTAATGCTTTGAAATCCCCTCTTGTCTTAGGAACTCCTTGTGACTGAGTCTGAAAATGAAAACAGGGAAATTTGCAATCAGATCTGGGAATCATTCACTCCTACTTAATGCAGTTCACTGACTGTAATTCATCTTGCTATCTGGGTCTGACTTACTCACTTTCATTTGTGTTCTGAGAAATACTGATAATACATTTTTTTTCAGTCTGCATACAAAAAAATAATAATTCTCGTACATCTTCAAGGTTGCAGCAGTGTTGTGGTTTTTGTTTGTTTGTTTGTTTGTTTCTTTTTTATTGGTAAAAATAAGCAAAATTTGTCCCATCCTGTTTATTTGAAGTAGGAATACTTTTAGCACATGGATTTTCATGCTATTAAAAGCCCAACTTTTTCAAACTCTCCACCTGTATTAGCAATGGTAACTAGTCATTTCTAACAATAAGAGACATGGGGCTCTTCTCACTTCAGTTGTAGAAGAGAAAGAAAAATGAACTGTGTTTTGGGGTAGTATGCCTCTTACTTCATAATTAGCTCCTATATTATCTATGCAACTCTACTGATAATTTATTTATTCATTTATTAATTTACACTGTGGAGCAGTTTGGATGAAAGGCAAAATGAGAGGTAATGTGCTATGTGGCATGTTCTGTGATGCCTGCTGAAATATGGGGATCCGTAGAACATAGGACAGTGCAATACAGTGATTTGGCTTTAGCAACCTAATCCTGTGAATGCATTCTTTTCTTTCCAATTTCTTCTGAAATCAATACAGAGCAATTAGAGCAAGGAATGTCATTACTTTGAAGAGCAGTACCTCTCAGTGCCACAATTCTGCATATGCGAGACAAGTGTACCTCGAGAAAACAAAACTGCTAACATTTGTAAAGGAGCCTTTAATCTCTTTTCATTGAAGCAAAATCTGTATTCCACTTGCTCAGAGAGGACTTCAGGAGCAAGATTGCTTTGTAGGTGATTCCTGCATAGGTGTTTTTAAGGAGCTAGAGTAATAGACTCCACTGGTAACATATCTAACTACATATATGATATTAGAAGCTTTGAAATGCTGTAACACTATGATAATGTATGTACTTTGCAGCAGTTACATGCTGTTATAAGTAGAAGCAACCAGAGGAACTGATCTCATAAGTTATACAGTGCAGATATTTTACTTCAATCTTTTGATAATGGGGGGTTCACAAATATTTGGACATTTATCCAAACCAGACCAATAATGATTTGATGATCACTACCATCGGGTGATATTGCTGGTCTCCTGTTCTGGTTACAGTATAATAAGATGTATTTGTGAAAAGAGGTGTGAGGAAGAAATGATTTTCTATTATATTACATTTGACTGTATTTTTACTGTAAAGGTAATTTGTTTCTTTACATACAATCAGTGGCAATTTAAGATCTAGCAACAAAGTATGGAATTTCCAAATTTCCATTCCAGCTAACAAAAAGATGAATAAGGAACTTTTCTTTAGTGCAGGCAGCTGATCGAATTCATTTCAGAGCAGAGGAGCTATGGTAGGCTTCAGCTCACCTACCAGGACATCTAAAGTCTAGATACTTAGGGTAATCATTGGAGTGCTTTCAATTTTAAGGAGAGACACAGCACCTCCTGCCATGTTAGTATGTGATGATTTGCATTGCAGAGCTGGCTTGTTGTTCATAGGCAGCAGGAGGATCACTGGCCGAGCTGGACACCTGACTACTCGGTAGCTGAGTATAGGTGAGTTCAATCCCATCCCTCCCATTCTTCTTTTTCCTCTCGAGTACATGTACAAACATGCTCTCAAGAGAACTGAATGTAGGCGAGGGTCACTAACAAAATACAGCAGTCACTGGATTAGATGCAAAAGTTCACCAAGCCTAAAGCAGTGTATGAGTAACAACAGAACCACAGTCAATTTCTGAATCTGTCCTGGAGCAGTGCCATTATTGCAGGGGTCTGATAGGGAATTGCACCTTGCTGGGCAGACATAACCACTTCCAGCCATCATCAGCCCAGAGTACAAGGCAAGAGGTAAAGGTGCCAGCTGTACTCACAGCTATGTGGCAGAGCTGAGGCTTTTATTTTTTGCAAGGGGAGGTTTTTCGAGATGGATATGAAATTATTTCATTCATATCAAAAGCAAATTGAATGATGTCACAGCAGACTGTCTACTGGAAACGAAGCCAGAGGACTAGTGAGTGCAGATGAATGAGCTCTAACAGGATAGTTTGAACTGATCCTGACCCTTTACTCCTCCATTCTTCCTTTACTCATTTTTCTCCTAACAGAGAGAAACACGTCATTTCATATAATTACATTAAGCCCTCAGAAATGACTCATAATATTATGGGCACCAGCAGAATTAACTGTCATGAACAGTGGAAAATTTTTAATCCAAAATGTATTGTTTAATCTAAATTACAAACCTTTGAAATGAAACTGTTGACTTAGAAACTTGTAGTCTAGTAGTAGCACCAGTAGCTGCCTCTATAGCAAGAACTAAAGCTACAGATAAACATATTTTGTTATTTTAAATAACATCAAGTTGCTATAGTCCCGATTTGAAAAATGAGCGAGAAATTATTAGACATTGTCTTAATGATTGTATATTGAAAAACTGAAACACCATGAATGCAAAGGTTCCTGATCTGGAAAAAAGAGGTGTTTAAAATTAAAACCAGATGCATGATGCACAGTAACAATATCTGAAAGTGTTTGCTTCTGTGTGTGTGCACATATAAATTTACAAGTGTGTACTGTCTTTATCTGCTCATATATACAGAAGATACTATAGTGCTTCAAATTTCCTTCCTTTTTCATCTATAAAACTAATTGCAAATTATTTCTTTTTGTTCTTCTCACAGCTGAATTTTTATTCCTCTTGTGGGGTGTTTATCTCTGCTATGCAGTGCGGACAGTCCCATCAGCGTTTCATGAGCCACGTTATATGGCTGTTGCAGTTCACAATGAGCTCATTATCTCTGCTATATTCCATACAATTAGGCAAGTGATCTGTAGATCTAGTAATTAACTATTTATCTTTCAGGTTTCTTATGGTGCAACTTAAAATGGGTAAATGGGATAGGATGAAGAATGGAAGGTCTCATAAATATTTAATTCTGCAAATTAAGTAACTACTAAACTTAAAACTGTTCCCACAGGATTCAAGAAAATGTACAGTCAACTTGTAAATCATATATTTAGTGGTTTTTTTTTTGTTTGTTTTGTTTGTTTTTTTTCAGTATTGCTAGCTAATATGATCTTGGATGAAAGTAGATGCAATAAATTAGATATATGTACATATCAGTATATGTGATAAATTAAAGGTAGCAGAAATACTGTCTGTCTTGAATCATTTACACTCTGCTCATTGGTTTGTATCCCTAGAAAAGCAGCAGGTAAGGATGTTGGTTTATATGAACTTGTCCTGGTGTGTAACAGATTGGCAAAGTGCAGCTGTATGTTGAGATAATTGCACTGGTTTGTGCATGCAGCATAGTGGTTTATATGCTGACATAAAAAGTCATTATGCTGCAGCAATCATATAAGGCATGTGTTTCTTATAAAACTCCTAATGAGCTCTATGTTTCATACTTGTAAATCATTAGAATAGTAACAGAAAAATAACAGTCTTTGCCAGAGCTACATGATAATTACCATATATGTTTTGCTGCAGAGTACTTTGCAATAAGGAATTGGTCCTAGAAAATTCAGAATAGCAAGATAGCGTTAATTTCATCTCATTCTCTAAGAGATTCTTAGGACTTTCTTATGGCATTCTTACACCTTTCTTTGCCTCCTGACAGACCCTATCCTATATCTACTCAGATATTTTTTTAACGGCACTTCACTGACAGTCTTCAAATACTCTTCTCAGTTTCTTGGTCTGTCTTGGAGCTCATGTTTCTCTGTGCTTTCTTGATGTTTTCTTCCATGTTTCTGCAACTTTTTATTTCCTTAACCTTCTCCTAGCCCCTTATGTGTGTATCATCCACATACATTCAAAATCTTCTTTACTCCTTAACACAAACATCTAAAAAAGAAACCCACGATTTTTAAAATTTGTATTTGGTTGAAGTATCTTTCAATTTCTGATAGAGCAGACATAAAATTTGCTTGCAGTACTTTTGAATTGGCTATAACCAATATGGTAGCCCTTCAGTCAAACTTTTCCCCCATTAATTGATGTTCCTAAACTATACTTTGGCCTATGGTAGAAGATACAGTTCAGTGCATTAGGAGAGGTGTGCTAAGAAATTTCTTTTAGCAATAGGACAGGATGAAAGAAACCTTGGATTGAAGGGAAGGGGAAAGGGGAAAATGCAACATTTTCATTCCCTTCAACCATGAGGATTTTACTTGAAAGCATTCGGAATTGGAGGAAAAGGAGGGATTGAGCTCTCTTTTATAGACTTGGTCCTATTGCATTTCCGATCAGGCCAGTGATTTGTTTGTTTTCAGTAATAGATTTCCAGACTTTATTCGTTTTTCCAAGATGTTCCTACAGTATCTGAAGTTAACCAAAATACATGTAAATACATGATCCCTCCTGAGATTATGTCCATATCTTTATACACAAGTCCCAACCTGGTCTCAAGTTCACTTTTCCTTATGTGAGTTTGTTGTGTGTGGGGGGTTTTTTGTGTTTTTTTTTTTTCTTTTTTTTCTTCTGTCTTCCCTGCCAAGCTCTGCATGAAACTGAAAGAGCTGTAATGTTAGACTTATATCTAAGTTGTCATGAAGTTGAAAGTGCCACAATCTTGAAGGACATATACTATTATGTGGCAGCAATCCAGTCTGAAAAACCCTGAAGCTCATAGAAGACTGATATGAGCACTAAATAAAACCTCAAACTGCTTATGTTTGTTCTTCTTTAAAAGTGTGATTCCCATTTCAGAAACAGAGGATTCTTGATTGTTTTCAGATCAGCATATTATTAAATTCCTGCCTTGCTCTTTCTTGAGAAAATTGAGAAAGAACATTTCTCAAAATGTTCTTCTCAAAAGTACTATTGAGAAGAACAAAATGTAAATGGGGAAAATCTCATTTGAATAGAAACTCTGTCTCCACAGAGATCAGATACAGGGCTCAGTTAGTGACTTGCATATGTGTCACTACCCCCTCTTATTGTCCCTTCTTTCTCTTTTTCCATGCTTGTTCTTCTGCCATCCACCTTAGCCCTTCTCTGTCATTGTGTTTTCCCAAGTAAACAACACACCCCTCATTACTTTGTCATTTCTGTTGGTTCCAGTACTCAATCTGGTACTTCTGGCTTCATTACCTAGGTAGTCACAAGCCCTTACATTGGTACCCCTGACCTTGCGAGTTCTGCTCCCCCCAAAGCCCCCAGTGCTCCCTTCAATTACCTCTGCAGTTTTGCTGTCTTTCCCCTTTAACTGCCTGTCCAATCGTGCCATTCCTCACGGCACAATCTGTAACTTTTGTTAGCTTTTTGCTCTGTCATTTGTTATATCCAGCAGTCTCTCATGTCATCTCCAATAGCTCTCAAGATGTGTTCAGATAGCTAAACCGCAGGCTTGAGCCTCGTCGTCTGCCTGCACACCTTAACAGCAACAGGTCTGTCAGAAAGAAGAATTTATAACATTTTATTGTGCTCATGAAGCACTGCATTTACAAAGTAATAAACATGAAATGATAAATACATTATTATGGCATATAAGGCAGTGTTTCATGCCAGACTATTTCTGTTAACAAAAGCTTCTGCAAAATATGCTTCTGTGGGCTTGGGTAAGTTGCAAATCTCATTTCGATCTGAATGATTTATGTAGACCTGCAAATTACAAGCCAGTGGTGAATCCGTTCATCCATTGCATTGCTTACAGTTGATATCTTTGGGAGCTCAGTAAAGCAGATAAGCCAAGCATGCTTCCGTTAACTTTAACTGCAGTGTTTGTCCTGCCACTCTTTTAGAAAGCTCAGCAAGGAATTGCTTCATGTAGGACGTTCAGCCACTCATTTCCTAGGGTTTGTGGGGCTCTTAGACCCTGACTGGTCCTACAATCAAGACCATTTCTCTTCTCCCCACTAAAATGCATTTCAGTTAGTTATGTCTTTGAGGGCTTATCAGCCACACTCTGTAGCTGTGATCTCTGGACATCTTGTATTTACAAAGCGCACTGCAAATTTTCATAGTACACGTGCTTACCTAACCTAAAATCATCAGTTCAGATCCTTAATGTAAACTGCCATAACTCAATTCACTCTAAAGAAACTGATGATTTACACCATCCAAAAAAACACCAGCTAAGTAGAGGGAAAACACGAGACTGAGAAATGTCCTCAAAGGTCTGTTGTTTCTTTTTATACTTTGTTCCATCTTGTGTTTTGTTTTGTTGTTGTTTTTTTGTTTTTTTCTGATTCGTTTTGAAATCGTGGTATGTAGGTAAAGCATGTGCATGTAATGTTTGGTCTGTATGAAGCTGTACAGAACAAAAATAGTTGTGTTTGGCATTTCAGTGAAAAGAATCCTAAAGAATGTTAAAAATGTTAAATCTGATGCACTGGAGAAAAAGCAGTGAATTGCAACACAATTCTATTTTCAGATTCATTCTTGCTTCGAGACTTCAGTCTGACTGGATGCTGATGCTGTTCTTTGCACACACACACTTGACTGTGACTGTCACTGTTGGCCTACTTCTGATCCCTAAGGTATTTGGTTCTCCTGCCTTTTTTCTTTTGCCAAGACCAAGGAACATAAATGTCTTGCAGAAGTAATTCTATATAAAATTAGCAAGCAACTGGTAGAAAAAGAAAATGTAAAATTTGGCTGTAATGCCTAAAAACATGTTTTTTTCTTTAAAAACTCTTACACGTTTTGAAAAATTCCTTCTTTCTACTTTCAAAATTCCAGAGATTTAGAGGACTTTTAATTTTAATTTAAATTAAACAAAAAATGATTTGATTCATATGAGAAGTAAAGGATCTTGCCTGATAATGCTTACTTCATGTACTTTGGTGACTGTGCTGTTGTGCTATTGGTGATCAGACAAAGAGTTTGGCCAAGGGGATAAAAAGACTAGGGTGGACTGTTAAATAAAAGTGGCATAAGGAGCTCAGACTAGCCATGAGAAGAAGTGGTTGGGACTTCAACCAGGCAGTTGTTACTGGCTGGAAAAGGAAAATTCTGTGCAAGTCAGAGCCTGGGACATCCATGTCCTGCATACTCAGGAGAGACTTGGCCCATGATGTGGAGCCAGGGTGAGAAGATGAATGTGTGCCGGACGTGAGAAGATGCAGGATGGCAGGGTGCAGGGAGGAGAACAGAATGAGCTTTGAGCACTGCGGCTCAGCTCCCAGCAGGCTCCGAGAATGAAATGACAATATGTCAGTCTCACCAGGGTAGGGAAACCCCAGGTAGCTCCACCTGTCCCTAGCACCAGTCTGAATCATTTGAATGTAGCTTTCTTCTAATGCAATACCCCAGCAAACACATGATTTTATAATTGCTTTTGGAATGACCAATAGCATCAATCAAAAAGTCAAGAGTCAAAGAGAACAATGAAGGTGAAAGTTGCATATGAAGGAAGAATGCTAAGCAGTTCAAGTTAATGCAATTTTCAGTTTAATGAAGCTGCTATTCCTATCTTTTGCCTTTCTGTCAGGAGAGGATATGCTGATAAACTCTCAAATATATGTATACTAAACAGTCATAAGCAAGGGACACACTGATGCCTTAATACTGAATATCCTTGTTACTTTTTTAATGACTCAGCTGGTCGTTAGCAATAGTTTTATTTTTTATCCATATGCTTTATTATGTCTTCAGACATACCTTTCTAGACTAGCCTAGAAAATTTGTTAACCTTTCTGAAACTGACTCATAACTAAGGATATTCATTTCAATTTTTAGCTTATTTTCTGTGTAACACTATACAGACTTTTCTTCCAGCACCTTGAAGAATTGAAGGAGTTAGAAGATTCACAAGGTTTAGTTCCATTCATAAAGTCCCGAGGCCAGATGACTACATAGGCAATAGTAACCACAGATGAATGAATCCATATGAATAAAAAAAAGGTTGCACAACCTCTCCCTGCAATGCTTGATCTGGGCATTTGCTAAAACTTACAAGAGAAAGATCATCTTATTTCTTTTTTTTTTTTTCAATTTTTCCCCCTCCTTTTTTTTTTTTTTTTTTTTTTACGTTGGCCACCTTATCTCTTCTTTTCCAGGGTCAGGATCTAAAATGGGAGAACTGCTTTCTGCAGGATTATTCAGCTGCATGGAATATAAAATACAGTCATGATTTTAGCAGCCTAATTGCTAATTCTCACTGAAAGACTGTTCCCATATATTTGTCATGCTCGCTTAATATAAATGCACTGTAAAGAGGCTCAAATAAGCATCAAAATGAGTACAAAGGTGTTGTGTTTTTTCTAACACAGATCTCTAAACCTTTGAAGTTAACTCACCATGAATATGAGTTTCTTCCATACAATGCTGATATTCTATAGGACACTACTTAAACCAGTAGAACTTATGGGTAGTATTTTGAGTTTAGAAAACCATATGAAATCTGTTGTGATTGACTATGTCATAAAAACTGTTGATGTAAATTTTTGCAGTGCACTGATGGCAACATCTTTGTTATGAATGCTTATTGCAGTTTTCACATTCAAGCAATAACCCAAGAGATGATATAGCTACAGAAGCTTATGAAGATGAGCTTGATATGGGTCGATCTGGATCCTATCTGAACAGCAGTATCAATTCAGCATGGAGCGAGCACAGTTTGGATCCTGAAGATATTCGGGTATATATAACTCACTTAAATATCATTTATTTCAATAACACTTTTTCCTGTCAGTAAACTCTGAATCACATCCGTGTAACTTTTTTTGCAGATACCAGATGAAACAGGTCAGCTTAGGTCTCTCAATGATTCTGGTAATCAGGTCATGTAAAATATCATAGGAAGAATTCACTAGTGTGAAGAGAAGCCACATTACTAGTTGTAGTGGAAGTCATGCTGGAGGCTGAGGAGGAATAAGCATCCACAGCAAGAGTTGTTTATCAGTTTACGTGGACTCTTCAAATTACCTTGAAGCAGAAACAGCATTTGGTGTCACTGTGATTAGTTGTTTGTACATAATATATACATAACTATATAACATATAATTTTAACAAACATAGGAAATAGAAACAAAACTATGTTATTCCTATGTTAAATAGTAAAAGGGCAACTCTGCCTGGAACTTTTCTTACAATCCCAGAATACTAAATATCTGTAGGGGTCAGCAGGAAAGCTTGCACAGGGTATTGTAGGAATGTAACTAATTGTGCATGCTGTATGATGCACAACTATGCAAGGTAACTGGTTTGTGCACCAAGGTTGAACTTAATTTTAAGGTAGAAGAACATGAAATTTGAGTTCATGGAGAAATGGCATATTCAAGAACTAGAAAAGAGGGTGAAATAAGTTTAATGTCATTTTTAGAGCAATATGTAATGCATTCACTGGGCTGCTTGTTTGACTGTGTTCACTCTACATACTATTTTTGCTATTTACTTTACAGGATGAGTTGAAGAAACTATATGCCCAGCTTGAAATCTATAAAAGGAAGAAGATGATTGCTAATAACCCACATCTTCAGAAAAAAAGGTGCTCCAAGAAGGGCCTGGGTCGCTCGATAATGAGGCGTATTACGGAAATCCCAGAGACAGTCACCAGGCAGTGCTCCAGGGACGAGAAGGACCTGCTGGAGCATAGTGCTGTGAAGAACACGTCTACACTGAAGAAAAACCCACAGGATTCCACCAGTTCTGTAAAGCCAAAAGAAGAGACTATCAAAAACAGAGTCTTTTCATTAAAAAAGTCCCACAGCACTTACGATCATGTTAGGGATCAAACAGGAGAACCTAACAGCTTAACTACAGAAAGCACAGACGTTATGGCTGCTGAGAATTCACTTCTGGATTCCTTGACTGGTAATGATGTAACCAAAAAAGCTCCTGAAAAGGTTGAAGCAGTGTCCACTGAATCGGTTCCTTTGGTGTGCAAATCAGTAAGTGCACATAATTTAAGTGCAGATAAGAAGCCTCTGCATCCAAGAACGTCCGTGTTACAAAAATCCCTCAGTGTTATTGCTAGTGCCAAGGAAAAGACTCTGGGACTAACGGGTAAAACGCAAAGTCTAGAAGAGAGCACTAAATCTCATAAATCTCAGCAGAAGGGTAAGGAGGCCAGCAGAAAGCACTCTGCCTCTGATAAAGGGGAGCATAAGGATTCTCATCGGAAGAACTCTACCCACTCTGAGGAAGCAAAGAAAACCCATAAGTCTGGAATTATGAAACAGCAAAGGGTTGCTCAAACACCCACAAATCCAGACACAGGCCCAGGTAAGTCTCTGCACAAGGACACTTTTGACATAGGAGAAGTTTGTCCTTGGGAGATATATGACCAAACTCCTGGTCCTGTGCCTTCTGACTCTAAGGTTCAAAAACATGTGTCTATTGCTTCCTCAGAGCCAGAGAAAAATCACCCTTCCCAGCCAAAGGGGAAATCTCATCATAAGCAGAAGACACCTGAGGGGTATCAACAGTCACATCAAGAGAGCTCAGAGAGGGTGGAGGCAGCCACTCGGGAGGCACAAGAGCAGCAGGTTTTTGAAAATGAGAAAAAACAGTCAAATTCCAAGCCTCAGGTCTCACCTGGGCTGAAGTGTGAGAACTTTAATAGATATGCACCGAATATTTGTGCTGGGGAGCATGATGAGCTACCCCCGAAAGCAGTGGAAAACATCAATAAATTGGTGGAACAGAAAAAAAATGCCTCTTCTGAGGGAAATGTGCTTTCATCTGACTCCCGTAAGCCAAGTAGTTACTTACAGCAACCTTCAGCATCTCGAGCTGAAGTCTGCCCTTGGGAGTATGATACACCAGATTTACCAAATGCAGAAAGAAGTGTAGCTTTATCGAACACCTCTGCTATAAGTGCAAATAAAACAGCAACACCTCGAAAATAAGAGGCTTTTGGACTGAGGAGAGTAGCAACATTGAGAAGAAAGACAACAGGAAAGACAGAGGGGACTTAGGCCAAAAGGATCTGAAAATTCCTAAGGAGCATCACTTTAATTAAAGGAATCAGCACAACAAAAAAGTAGGAATTAAACAAAGCAAATTATTATTATTATTATTTATTTGTTGAGTGCCAACAATGTGATTAGCAGTGCCCAGAATGTGTTCCCAACTCCAAGGATTGTACTGTGTCAATGAAAGTAACCTGCCTTTGTGAAATCACTTCTCCTTTAAAAGGAAAAAAAAAAAAAAGGTGGTAAAAAATGCACACTAGGTCTTAACAGAATTATTTCTGAATGCCACAACTGGCTTTAACTTGCCCTTGGGACTTTAGAGATCCAACAGAAGTAGGGCACAGAAAATGTCCTGATGGCAAAAAGGGGTATCAATGAGCAGCTGTTAAAATGACGACTTTTCACTTTGCATATTTTAATCTTGATAGCACTGCTAACTCAATGCATCCCAAAAATACATTTTATATAATGATTGCTCTCATTTTCTTATTACTGTGTGTTTAAGTACATTGTTGTGTCTCATATTAAAGCATTCCAGATTGTATAATTTTTGCAAATAACTTTGATATTATGTGACACAACAACACATTTATGCAATCTGCAGATATTTTCTTCTTATTGTAACTTAAAATACCTGCTATAGACTTTTTGTTAATATATAGAATTACAGTAATCTTCCACTGGCTGTGGAAGCCGTAACTCTCATTGGGAAATTCCTTTGGGCTTTGGGGATTTTTTTTTCCTTTCCTGTGATTTATATAGTGAACTTTTTGTTTTATTCTCTGTTACTTAAATTTATAGTTTGATACTGTATTATTCAGGGGTTTTATACACAGCAAGTTATTTGTTATGCACTTCCCTGTTAATGCTCATAGACTTTGTTAATAGTGGAAATCCAGTCGTCTTAGCTGCATATTCTGGTAAGTCTTAGGACAACTTATCTGTTGTTTGTTAGAAATTGGAAAATATAATCTAAGAAACCAGAATACCAATTTTAAACATCCATAATGATGATCTTGTTCAGTATTTCATACTGAGGATATATTTCTAAATGAGACAAGCAAGAATGACAACAAATATACCCCAGAAATGATGACCTGCTTTTACTAAAACCAGACAACCCTGGGAAATATATTAGCTAGCTCATATGGAACAACAGTTTACTGTTTATCCCTGTTGGCAAACCTCCAGAAATTGGCCTTTGGAGATACACAAGTGAGGAGAGAGAATCTGAAATATTTCTCTTCCCCTATATATGCAATTGTAATATACAGCAGGAATTAAAATGGTGGCATCTCTCTCCCACTCTCCAAAAGTTTATATTTTATTTATTTATGTTTAATTTATACATACATTTACAGTAAAAGTTAGTATTTAATACAGTACTAATTTTCAGTAATAGCTACAGTCCTCATCCTGCATATGAGCTTAATTCAAAGGTGGCCCATTTACAACTATGAGTCTTAGTGCAGAAACACTCATGGTATACCACCAGGGCCTAAGAGGTATCATAGAGAATCTGTGCATCACTAATAATAAAAACTAGGTTCCACCCTCGCCCATCTGAATGTAGTACCAGTGAAGTGCTATTCACTAGAATTGGCTGTACATACAGTACTCCAAAATAAAGACAGCTCAGTCCTAAAGAACTTGTGCAATTTGAGAGAAGTGATGGGATTCAATGAAAGAACACGAAATGAGGATGACTGAATAGAATGTGTTGTTTAATATATATATAATATATATATATAATAGATATTTATATATGTTTAATATATATATATATAACATGTCATATCTAATACACACATGCACATACACGTATGTAGTATAAACTGATTTTTGTGGCATCATAGAAAAAGTGGCTTAAGATAAAATGCAACAATTGGAGGGACTTAGACAAGCTGGACATGGGGAGGATATTTTTGTCCTTTGGAAAGGACAGGAGAATACAGGCCCATCTACGCTGACAGAACAAGACAGACCTGATCTTCCTACTGCCTCTGCTAAGCCCAAAGCTGGGACATGCAGAAGCCTAAGCCAATTGGAAAAGAGTCAGCTCAGGTCCCAGTGCTGTCTGAACACATTGGCCTCATTCGTAAATTCTACCAAGAGTAAGAGCTTGTTAGCTCTAGATGATAGTGGCCAAACTGCCCCAAACAACCTGGTGAGCCTGGATGGTGCTCGATTCCACCGTGGGGACATGCTGACTTAGGTCTTTGCTATCCTGGGCTAGTCTGACTCCCCGACTCCTCTTTTGTAGGATGTAGTCATGGCCTTGGAGACCTGGTCTCTACCTTCAAGACACATCTGGCCAGGACCCTTACTTTGGCCATCTGTGCACCCACTTTGCCCAAACAGTGCCAGTGGTGACCCATGTACAGCCCAAATTCAGCTTGCTATTTAGTTTGGAAAAGAGCTGGGGTTAGAGCCCGTGTGCCCAAATTTCCCCTCCCCAATCCCAGACACTCACAAAATTTGGCAGTAACTTTTCCATCAGCTTCAGTGGGATTTGATCAGAGGGAAAGTAACTCTAAACTACCCTGTGTGGGAAGAAGTCCACCCTGAGAACACAGCTCTCTGGAAGTCCTGCGGGGGCACGTTGACCCTTTCCAGAGAGATACACAATTAAACCTGCTGAATACGGTGATCACCTTGTGCCTCTCCTACCCCTGGAAGAAGGTCCTGCAGCACGTTCAGGAGGTGGTTGGTATGACTGGGGAAGGAGGGCAGCTTACGGCAGGTAGCCCTTACTCACAAAGGCGCTGAGGTTAGAAGTGGGCATCTGTAGGGGTGTCATGAAAAGAGATTTTTGTACATCCTCACTGCCTCTTAGAGAAGACATTCACAAGGAGCAGGCACCAGCCCTGGTGCCCTCCCTTGTCCTCATCTCCCTTCTTTACCTCGAGGACACACTGCTGCTTGGTGGATGCTGCAGCATCCACCAGGAATGAGGGCATCCATGTCAGCAACCCAGCACCACTGTCCCTTGCTGCACTGGCAGGATCCAGCCCTTCATGCATGACTGTATCTGTGCCGCTGTTCTGTATCTACAGTTCCTTACTCATTTATTTTTTTATTTCTTTTTTAAAGATATCCTCACTAGAAACACAGAAACAAAGTCCATTCCTTAGCTGGTGTACATCAGCCCAGCTGCACTGGCAGCAGAAGAATGAAGGCTGGTTGACCAGGGAAAGCACTGGCTTGTGTACTCTTGTTTGGTTTTGTTTTCTTTCATCCTGACCCTTTCCCTCACTTCTTAAAAAGTGTCTGTTATGGTTCTTTAGGCTTGTTGTAGTCACATATCCTAAGACTGATACAATTGGAGAACTTTCCTTGAGAAAGCAACAAAGCTCTCCCCAGTTTATTTAGCAATGGATATTTGGGCTACAGATTCAATTGGTACTTTAGATTATTTTGCACTTAAGAAAGAGGGGCCAAACTTCACTCAACTATTATATTTCACTATGATGCTGCTAGAAACATTGCTTAATGAAGACATACTAAGTTAGACATAAATAATGTTCTGTATTTCATAGATTTTTCTCCACCAGCATATATTGGCTAGATTGCTTAGTTGTCTTTTTCTGGAGTTTCATTGTCATTATTCAGCCAAGAGAAGTGCAACTCTAGAATTAAGATGTTTTCTAGCAGATCTGTTAAGAGAAAAGATAATAAACACTAAAGTCACAAACATTTGCTAGGTTGTCCTTTTAAATGCATGTGTAAGCTGCATTTCTCCTTTATTTCTAAGCCATGGTTTATAAATAATTAGATTTATACCAATCTTATTAGACTTGTATAATTTATGCAAGATTATACGCTTTAAAATATAAATCAGTACACACCTATCATCAGCTTTGGTGGCATCATAGACCTGAAACTGGACAATACTTTTATATTTGCTCTCCTTAGGCTTTTGCATGCATATGACAACAGGCAGGCCTGAGAAAACACTGCCTTTTGACTTTTAACATTTTAGCTACTCCAAGTTGTAGAGTATATAAAGCTGTAAGTCTCTTCACTTTATAATGTGGTTCTTATAACAATGTTATCTGGCAACCAACAGCATCCACCATGAACTACTTGATAGATTTATGTTGTAATGTGTTGCAGCATGTAAATAATGTAACTTCTCTGCAATAAAGCACATTTATATGAAATCTGTCTACAGCCTTTTGTGTTGTGATTTTTCTGAAGTCATTGCTGATCTAAATTAAACAAACTAAGCATCAAACCTGTAAAGCAATCAAAAATGAGTTTTACAGGTATATGATCTGATCACAACATCAGCATTTTCAGGATTTTCCTTACGTTTTCTTGTCATCAACAGTTGGACTAGCTGCACACTGTGTTCAGGATTTCAGGTTATAGAAATAGCATGACCAACAGCTCTCTTTTCTCAGTCACTACAATTTAGAGACCAAAACTGTAGGATTGGCACTACATTCTTCTGAAAGTAATTACAACTAAAACATTAGAAAAGATTAGGAAATAAATAGATGGCTGCCTATGATGTCATTGTAAAAGCCTATAGGTCACCTGTACAGTATGTGCATGTCTGGATTCCTATCTAATTTAGAAAACATGTAGAAAAGGTAATAAAAATGATCAAAAAACAGAGAATGGCTGATGTGTAAGGAGTGACTAGATCAACTGCAGCTTGTTTAACTTGGAAGAGAGATGACAGAGCATGATGATACTTACATAAAATAAAAAATGGTCTGAAGGTGATTAGAAAACTGGTATTTGCTGGTTTTCATCCTGCAGGAATTACAGAACACCCAGGGTGGCCATCATGCAGCATTTTAAAACAGATGAAGTTTTCTTCCACATATGCCATAATTAAATTGCGGAGCTCATTTTCACAGATTGCTGTGGATACCAGGAGTTCAAAAAGCATTAGGCAGGTCATAGAAGAGAGATTTATCAAGATGCCTGAAAACGGTGGATGAAAACTCTTAATTTGCAGTTTGCTTAAAGAATTGTCTTTACATAATCACCCTGGTTTCTTTCCATAATCAGCTACTACTGGATATGGGGCTAAGAGAGCCTTTCATCCAGCACAGCCTTTGTATATTCTTATGTCTGTATAAATAGTTAGGCTTAATTAGTTTATTTTCAGTTGTCATACCATTTTTATTATTGTCCCATTATTCATGTAGGAGTTCCAGTAGTTTCTTGCACAGGCACATATTCACTTATAACTTTCAGAGTGCCTCCTGAGTTGAAACACTGCAGTTTCTGTAATCATCCTGAGTCATGATATCGAGGAGTGATGGGGCCATGACCATGAGTGGGAGAGAAGGGGAAGGGAATTATGTACATTCACTAAGTGAACTGTGCACAGTTCTGGGTATCTGGAAAATATAGCCTAGACATTTTACTCTGAACTATTTCATGGAGTTAATCTCAAACCTAAGGCTTTCAGACATGGTGTTATAACTAGCTGGGTCTTCTGAGCTCCACTTCTGACACTTGCATGGCTTTTAAGGAGTAAGGCCAATCCAGTTCTGGGCTCCACAACACAAGAGATGGACCTACTGGAAAGAGTCCAATGTGGGGCCACCAAAATGATCTCTTGTGAGGAGAGGCTGAGAAAGATGGGTCTGTTCAGCCTGGAGAAGAGGAGGCTCAGAGGGGAATCTCACCAATGTCTCTAAATACCCGAAAGGAGGGTGCAAAGAAGATGGAGCCAGGCACTGTCCAGTGGTGCCCAATGCCGGGATAGGAGACAATGGGCACAAACTGGAACACAAGAGATTCTGTCTAAACTTCAGGAAGCACTTTACTGTCTGAGTCACTGAGCACTGGCCCAGAGTTTTTCTCCCTCAGCAGAGTAGCCTCATCATAGTGGCAATGTGAAGAACAAAATTATTTTGACCAGAACTGGCTGGAGAGAACAGGGTTAGCTATGTACATTAAGTGAGTGCTTGAACTTTTGCATAACTGAAAGAGTGTCTTCCACCATATATATATACACATATATATACTAGAATATGGAGGAACCATCAAAGAATTTTTAATATTTTTTTCTTTCTATTATAACTCTTCAAAATGGCATTTGATTTGGTTCAGGATTATATGGTGGCATATCTACCTGCAAAGAAATTACTTCAATCTGAACATTTTTTTTTTCCCCGTAATAAAATAGTATTTCTGATAGATTGGAGCTAATTTTTTTCAGTTCTAAAAGAGCTAATCTCATCAACTCAGAAATTAGCTTTAACAGTGCTAGAAATGTAATAAAAGATATTAGGTAATAATTGATTGTTTCAGTTGGTTTGGCAGGCCTTCGTCATGTTGCAATATTCAATCCTCTGTTTTTTTAATATTTGGAAAATTGAACTTTCTCCATTTATGCAGGTGATTTTTTTTTCCATTTATGTTAGCTCTTTTAAGTCACTGAAAGCATACAAACAAATCAAACGCTGAACATTTTGCCTTCAAATCACTGCATTTTAGATTTCTAGATATCTGAGTTGGGCCTAATTTTTCATTGTGTTCAAGCATGGAAAAGAGTACATTGCACCCAAAATAGCTATATATTTTTGAAGTATGCATTTATGATCTTCTGCATAATATAGATATACATATTGTACACACAAGTGTGCCAACATGAATATACAATCCATTTAAATACTTTCAACGACTATTCATAATGTACAAAAATAACCTGTTTATCTACATGTTGATTTACACTGCAGAAAAACTGTAGTGTGATTCATTCTTTTCCATTAGAAACAAATCAACACATTTCTATTTGCAAAATGAAATGAAGCGTAAGGTTTGCATATGATAAATTACTTCCAAATCAGTTTATAAATCTCTGTGGAAACAACAGTGAGCATAGGGTGCTGGTACCACCTCTTCTGGCTGCCACTCTCCTTTTTCCATTCTTTTTTTTTTCTCTTTTTTTTTTTTTTTTTTTTATTAATTTTCCATTCATTTGAGTGAGAACAAAGGGCCTCTCCTGATATTTTTATTTCTCTCTCTTTTTTTTTTTTTTTTTTTTTTTTTACTGTTCATGGGGGCAAAAAATATACAGAATCATTACACTTTTGTAGCTGCAAAAGAAAAGATTTTCCAATAGATGGGCCTTAGAAGTAAATAAAAGAAAGGATTGCTAAGCTTGGTGAATGGGAGTCTTGGGATGAAATTCAGCCCATTGGGTGTCTTTCAGATCTATCAGCTTAAAATGTGTGATAAATAATGTGTTTGCTTCTTGGCTGTCGGAGAGATGTTGGACACCTCTCCAATCTCACCATGGCATGGGCTATCCTGCCCACGTGTGCACCCTCTTGCTTTCCTGCCTGCTGTTGACTTGCTTCTGCTTCTGATGGGGAATCATGGAGTATATTTTACAACCTGCATTTTTAAAAATCTGCTTGGCAAACACCCATAATGGTGTTGGCTTTCTGTCATGTCTTTTGCCCTGCTGTTTCACACAGGTTGACAAGAGCCATGAAGAAGACATGGGTTTGTGTGCTGTGGACATGCAGGGGGACAATTGGGGCAGTCCCTCTTTTGGAGGCCACCTGGATCTCTTTGGAGTTGAATGCTATTAGCTGTGCTACTTGACAGGGAATTTAGGCTGGCTACATGCTACAGATGAGAAACAGGCTGATGCAACACACTTCAGTGTTAAAAATAGCATTGTATAGTGATGTCTATATTGCATGAAAAAATTTTGAAGCTACAGGGTGGTAAGGACCATGACATTCCAAATGATCTTGGTGACTTTATCAAGGGAAAATCACAGCAGCACTGAAGAAGACACCTGTCCAACTCTTCCCACATTGCATTTTGTGAGGTACTTGGCAACTGCTCATTATTTGTATAAGCTAACAAAAATTCCTAGTTCTGCTTTGTAACCAATGTATTTTATTTCTACTTGCTGCAATGTTTTTATTTTAAAATATATCAGTTTCTCTTTGCTGGTGGCAGTTTTGTTATCTCTATGATTTTTTTTTTTCAATTATTTTACAGGAATTTGCTACAAAGTTTTGTTTTGCATCTCAGCTGCTCTGTTGCAAGACCAGCATCATAAGTTGGTTTGTGGTTGAAATAAGAAGGCAATAGTTTCACAGGTTGTGAAATTTTCATTCAAAAATAGTAGAAAATTTTAAAAGACAACTTTGAAAAATATATTCTGCAATTATATATTCTGTTTGAATGACCATTCTTGCCATAAGTAAGAATAATGCTATGTTCCTTACTAAGTTGTACTATATGAATATTTTGTTTTGTTTTGTTTTGTTTTGTTTTCCAGGATTTATAATTAATTATAGATTGCCATTGTGCACGGCATGGTCTTTCTATTCAACTGTTTGCTGTCTACATTGCAACTGGAATTCCCAGTTGAATAACAATATGACAAAAATACAGTTCTTAGCATTCTTAGGTAGATTGTGGTTTGTTGTTGTGGTATTGTGTTGTTTTTTTCTTTTTTCTTTCTTAATTTATCATTTCATCAATGAATAAGAAATAGTTTTACACACAAACTAAACTATTACTTGCTTTGGTGTTCTGCGCAATGAGAATTTTGTTGTTACTTTTTCATGAAAAATGATTATTTTTAGTATTAAGGAGCTCAGAGAAAACTACATTTCTGATTGATCAAATATTGCCTTGTACATTCTGCCTATTTAAATTGTTAGCCCAAGTACACATCTTGTAGTTCTTGGAATCAGAATATCCCAAGTTGGAAGGGACCCACAAAGATCACCAATTCTAACTCCTGGGTCCCCAAAGAACCACCCAAAAATCAGACCATGTGTCTGAGAACATTGATCAATTGTTATTGCCCAAAACTCAAGTTTACTTATGCCCTTAAATAGTTGCATTTGACCTTTGGGGGAGGGATTTCAATCGAAGATGCAGAACCCACAGCCTGCATATGGTTGTGTTTAGATAAGACACAGTTTTATGCTGTTAACCTGCTCCTGCTTTTACCTCCCAGTAAATTGTCTTTCCGTAGAAGTAAATTGTTTGGATATTGTTTCATCAAAAGTGTGTGCATGTTTAGAGCATTAAGCAGGAGGTTATAAAAGGAAATATACTGAAACAAAACAAACAGTGCAGTTTTGGAGGTTATTCATGCACATTTTGTACTTTCCTCTGCTTGTTTCTTTTCTCCTCTAATGGGAAATACATTTTCTAGCGTGGATTAATAAGAGTCAAGAGAAGACTTGGAAGAAAACAGGTACTATTTCACTGATTGAGATGCAAACTATTAATTGGTTAATGATTAGAACAGAAATCAATGATTTTCAAAGCCACTAAAAAAGAGAATTTGGTCTCCAGTCCTTTATGAATTCAGCACTTCTCTGAAAACTCCACTCTCAAAGAGTTAAGCTAATGGTTTGAAGGTGTGACAGATCTTTACAAATAACAAGACCAAATCTGCAAAATCAGCAGAGTCTGTGCCCTCATGTCCCCTGCAGAAACAGGCCCATGCTAAGTCAGATAGATCCTTGACATGGGAAGCTTTTTTGAGCAGCACATGGGACCACATGAACTATATCCAGAATTAATGCATTTAGGACTACCAGGAATGCGATGTTAAAACCAAACAGGTGAGGTAACATGTTTGACAACACAGACATCTTTTCACCTGGATTTGAATAGGGAGGCCACAGACTCATTTAAATTAACCCACTGAACGAGTTGGCCCGTGTTAAGTCAGGATCTGGATCACGTTCACATCAGGAAAACAGAAATATGCAGTCAGCAATCCCCTGAATACAAAATTCTTTGGTAACAAAGAAACATTCATTGCTGCAAGAGCTGCCACTGGCTCTTTCACATCCCTGCTTTCCTTGGGGGGTCCCACCAGGTGCCTTCAGCTCTTTGCCACCCTGCAGACAGTACAAAAGGTTCAACTTTTTGTTAGAAATGTCACAGTGGCTTATGCTTGGTTTTACTTTCTTTTCAGCTAGAGGCCAGAGCATTGTGCTGCAAACTAAAGCTCTTTCCAGATTTTTCTCTGGGCTGTTCAGCTCCCTTTGATCCCCTGAGGTTACTTTCCCAAGCTGAAACCCTGGCAGCGCTCTTCTAACCTTCTCCAAACACCCTACATTATTTTAACATCGCATACCGCTCTATGGACTAGAGCCATCTTGTCAAAATACTTCCCCACCACCTCCCAGTCCAGAGCACTCACCCCATTTTCTGCCTAGTTGTAAGTTTCATGTGTAGATTTAGGAGTTTTTGCATAAGTGCTGCTCCCTTTGCCCTAATTTTCCATCATCAGTGTGGGGTTGACATGGCTACTTGTGAAAGGTGGTATAAAAGAAGATAAAGCCAAACATCTTTTGGTCTTCAGATACTGTTGCTGGCACTAGCAAACACAAGCATGATACTGCTCCTCACTTTTTATACTACAGTGGATTTATGCATTGTCTAATGGCAGTCAAGTGGGTACAGATTCCCAAAGGATTATAAAGTACATGATTATCACTTTGCAAGTTATGGACACTCGGTAAAGGGAAGCTGCTTTGTACTACGTGAAATTTCTTCTTGGCTCTTTTATATTATAATCTGCAGTTCTTAGTGGAACAGATAAAACTAAACAAATCAGAAGTTGAAATGTCCTGACCTTTTCCTGCATTAAAGTTTTTATGGTCTCTGAGCTGTTCAAACGTGGGAAATGAATACTTACTGGTTTTTATCACTGGCATCAGGAGTCCTCCAGAATTTCCCTTGCACACCTTTGCAGCTTGCTGCTGCCATAGCAGCATTCCTGTGTACACATGAAGAATGAATTAAAAATCCTCCTTCCTTCTCCAAATACTATCCAAATGTCACAGGGACGGTCTTTGGTATTTGTGTCTCTGGTACGTCTGGTACAGTTTTGTGTGTCTGTTTGATTTCAGCAGATCTTCATCTCTGTTTAATTCCATGGAGCCAGGTAAATTCAAAGAAATAATATCAAAGTCTCTTCCTCTTTGCATCTTTAACTTTGTAAACAGAGCTGAATGTGCTCAGAAGAGAGGCGATTTGTGGCACAATGTAGAAATCAATGTTATGAAAAAGTCAGTTTATTTGTATCTAATGTCACTGTCACATTCTTCATGCAAAGTCAACCCAGATCTTGAGGAAACCTTTAAGTACTTTTCCTGATCCTCCTTTCTAGCATTCTCTATTGATCTCCTTCAAAGATTACATTTCTCTCCTCTCTCTTACAAAGAGAAATCAAAATGAGCTCGTTCACTATCTATCATAGTGACAACAATACACTCTGTGCAGGTGTGTCCTGGACTCACCTCTTTATAACCCTTGGCTACAGTTTTCGTTATAAGCCCTTTCGCATGCCCAGTGTCCAGTTCTTGCTCTGCCTGTAGTGTTAATAAAGGAATCACACTAAGGACTTTACTGCCATTCTATTGTACCTTTTGGATACTCTTTATCCTTCTAGTGTCATGGGTTCTGAATGAAATGCTCCCTTATTATTACTACAGATAATAAAAGGAGGAGGACTCCTTTTACCATGCTGTTGTTTACCCCACTGCTGCATGGTGTGCATTGTTCATGCACTCTGTTTCCTCCAGAGCTCTCTGATGAGAAAGACTTCTGTGCCTTGATGATCCTAACCAGATCAGCTTTCTGGATGAGATACTACTTCCCACAAATACTTTCCAGTTTAACTCCTCACACTCTGGGGACTGTAGCAAACTTATTTACCCAATTTGTACATTTTCCTTGAGCAGGATTTCTCTTTGACTGGGTATTTCCTCCTGTATGCAGGCCATTGCTTCTAAGTGGGGTTGCAGTGCACAGTCTCCTGATGGAGGATTCCAAAGCTCCATTAGTCTCTGTGGGAGATGCTGCATCTGAAGAGGATGTATTGCAGTGCTTCAGGATTGCCAGGCAGGGATTCTGCCCATGTTGCTGGCAAAGTGTATCAACAACTTGGTCTTCCAGCTGCCTCCTCCTGGTTCCCAGTGGCAGATGCTTTGTGGGACTGCTCTGGATGGATCTCACTGTGTGGAAATCCATGTATGGGTGAGTCTTCTCTATGGCCAAAGGAGATTTATTCAGGCTAGTCATTAAAGTCTATAGCATAGTTCATTCCACACTGAAGATAATGCCTACCCTAGGTGGTTTAAAAGGCACCCTGAAGTTGCTATCTTCCCACTGAACATAAAGGGAGATGAGGATGACTGGCTCAGTTTTCAAAGTATCCAAGCTGTTTCATACTAGGTGAGATGTGGTATCCCACATATGATGTGACTCAGCCTGCATTGTACATATTGGCACTGACCATGCCTTAGTTGCCTTTCCAGCCTCCCAGCTTTTCATCTGGCAAGAATCATTCAAATACCTAATCTTACAGCACGGATGACTGTCTGAGTAAGGCACAGCAGACACAGGCCAGACAAAAAGCTACAATTTTACACTTAGTATTCACTGCTATTCAGTATAGAGTGGTAATGTATACAGGGATAATGTACTCCTTATCATTTAAAAAGAGCAGATCTATTTTATCTCCTCAAGGAGTCAAGGCAGGAGTGGGGATTTCATTAAGGTGCAGTGTCTCCATTTGGTTAGTGATCATTATATTTACTGCAGAGTTTGTATTGTTACATGAATGCTCTCATTTGGACCCTTGCACCCAGCAAATGAAAACCAGCTCACCACTGGAAGTTCAACAAGCCCCTGACAAGTCCAAGCAATGATTATTCAATGCATTCATTTTTTTTTTTCTGCAGCAGGGAAATTCTCTTCTTCCTACAGTAAGAGATCTCTAAAGGACTAAAATGTAATTACAGTTCCACCTAGAGCTTGGTCAAGCTCCATCTGTTTCTCTGAGATGAACATTACAGCTCCGAACTGTGCCAGGAGCTGGTATGTAGGAGTCTGCCCAAGTTATCAACCTGTTGTCTGCTCCTTTCGTGAGTGTCGTTCTGTTATTTATTGGCACTCTCGTACAAAGCCCAATGAAGCCACAGGGAGTTTTTGCACTGACTTAAGTAGGTTTAAATCAGGCCCCAAAATAAAAATTCTCTCTTTAGAAGGCAGGATGTAACAGAATGGTGAGGAACTATGAGTGGCTTAATCATTACATTTACTCAGCTTTATGACTAATGCCTGTGTCAGTTAACAAGTTTTATTAACAATATAGTGACCTTGAAAACTCTGTACATCTGACTAACTCATTCTACTTTATGAGTAAGTGCTCTATATATTGAGCAAGGATGTAATTGAAAAGATGTCATATAAAGTGACTTGATGCTTAAAATGATTTAAATATTATATGGATTGTAATTTCACTTGAAACTGATACAGTTTTTAAATATTGATAGAATACCTTAAATTACTGAAATTAAAGGTGGCAGTGTAGTATCAGCATCAGGTAAAATATATGTGTAAAGTGAAGTGAATATGAGGTTATTAATCATAGGTATTAAGTGCTAGATAGTACAGAAGTATTCCAGCACTGGAAACTATTAAATGTGGATACGATGAATTTGGCGTCCATAATTTGCCAGGTTTGGAAATCTGTATGACAATGAAAATGGGTGTCCTTGAAATGTATTGATCATAACACTAACATTGTGGCAGGTCATATTTTACACAAAGGGAGTCTTAAAATGTGCTCCGTGCACAAGCAAGTGCAGAGAGCTGGACAATAACCTTGTAGTTATGAGGTGTGTCCCTGAGTTGCCACATCAATGGTGAGGGTGCAAATGGTACATCGCACCCCAACCCACTCAGAAATCTACACACCCCTTCTTTCTGCCCCCAAAATGTCACTTAGCACTGAGCTAAATCAGCACATCTACTTAGCCATTTAAGTTCTTTCTCTTCCTCAAAAACTGTTATATGCCATCGCACAGGTGTGATATATGCAGCGTGATCACACCTCCCGAGATACATAGCTGGCCTGCCTGCTGTTGAAGCCAAACTTTTACACCACTAAGCTAAATACCATACCCTTTCTTTGAGAAATGAATATCCATACATTTCTCCGTGCATGTTGCATTCTTCCCTGAATTATAACTGTGTAGACCATAGCCTCCATCACTGAGGCAATGATGTGCAATAATACATTATGGTTGAGCACCATGACCCCATGTCCCCCTTGATGGCATCCTTGACCCAACAAACAGACACCAGGACTCAAGCACATGTGAGACCTGACCTTTCACATGTTTCTTAGTTCCAAAATAAATGTGAAGGACGCTGCTCCTGTGTCATTTCCCTCATCCAGGAGCACGGTAATGTCACAGCGTTTCCCAACCACGACACAACTCTACAGATTGGGGTGTGCTCCTTCATCTCGGTACTCAGCTGTGACTGCCCAGTCTCCTCTCATCTCTTCTGGAGATCTAGCACAGGGGCACTGGGGCCATGTCCTGATGAATGGGTTGAGCCCAGGTGAAATTATACCTGTTCTGTAGAACACGTAGAGGAGATATCACAATGGTTCACCAAGATGACTGTCCTTCACACCACATTTTAGCCAAATCCATGTCCAGGAATTAAGAAGAACCCCAATTCCCTGGTACTGCTGTGGTTCGTGGGGGGAAAAAAGAAAATGTGTGAGAGAGAACTCCACTGTGAGAGGTGTGTGGGAGGGATGAAGGAGGGAATCAAGAAAACCTGGGAAGTAACAGCAACTTTGTTTGATAAGACTACTCAAAATAGTATTCATGTGACTAAGCCAACATCTCTATCTGCTAGTCCCCTTAGGCTCCCTTTATAAACAGAGATGGAGTCTGGGACACAATTCATCTCCTGCTAAACCCAGTATCTGAGACATCAAATGAATCACACACCCCAAAGTACTAATTTCTCTTGAATATGGAGGGAGTCAAGGTGACTAGCTCAGACATTGATGTTGACCTTGTGGATGTCTAAAATATAACTCAGATGAGAGCCATCACTCTTGTCTTTGCTGAGGAAGCCATTTTTTCTTCCCACAACAGTGTTAAGCAAGATTAGTACTTAACTATGAGTAACCTGTGTATGTGAGGTTTGTCGATAACTATAATTGTTAAGCTTTCATTTAACTTCCATGTCTCTATATATCCATATATACCCATAACTTCTATGTATGCATTTAAATACACACATAGACACAAATGCACAACGATACTCAACTATCCCTGATTTTTCACCTAGGATGCTGACATATAAAAGCAGTTATTTTAAAAACACAAACAAAAGCTTTAAAAGAAGGATAAGTGAGCTGTGTGTTAACTTTATTGTTATGCAGATGTTTTCTATGACCACTGTAGTTGCAAATCTATTAGGATATACCTTCACTCCAGCAATGTTCATACAGTGCTGAAGATTTTAATTGATCGTGTAAGGTGACTGTCAGTCCATGTACATTGAATGGATGCCACACTGGAGAAATGTGACTCAGAATGAAGTGCCATCAGGAGGCTTTCTGTGCTCTATCTGCTAAAGTGAGTCATTATGGAGTGAACTGCCTCTCTTTGCAGGCAGACCTTTAGACAAGAGACTATGAAACATCAAGAAGCTCTGAAACATCATCCTTGTTCTAGAAATCCTTTCATACAAAAAGAAGCCAGTCTACTCCATTCTGCCCTGACATGAGATGCTAATCCAAACCTTCTCGGCTTATTGCGTTTTACTATCTGGAAATACTCTCCCCAGAGTAGAGAAATGCTCTAGTGGTGTCAATATTCCCATTCAAAGAGAGGTTTCAGATGTGCAATGTTCTTCTGCCTTCTGTACCTGAGTGCTATGGATGACTATGCTACTGCAGCTGTAGTCTATATTGAAGCTGGCAATATCCTACATTTGCAAGATCTTATTAAACACAGTTAAATTTCATCATATATGGCAGCAACCTACAGATAGCTAAAATGTTGAAGTTACAAGAAAACCTGTAGCAACTTATGCATTCAGTTTCCATTTTAAATCTAAAAGAAATGTGAGCCTTTTTGCAAGTGAGGAAATGCACAGAGAAAATACCTTAGAAACCTCAGCTCTGCCCCGCTAGCAACAGCAATCCAACTTCCTTCCTCCTGGCAGAGCTTCTCCAAGACATATGTTCTTTGAGCTGACACATAGTGTGTTGCTATTAGGGGAGGACTAAGGGAAGCTGGAAAATTAAAATTCTGTTCCATGGGGAGTGTCACTGCTTGCTTATGTGGTTCTTTTCAAGTTTAATTAAAAAATCTAGGATGAGTGACTGCAGCCTGGAGATCATGACCACATTGGTGCACTGTGGAGAGGCATCTTTGTTTGCCCAGGTGTATGTTAGGACTTAGGAAGCTCTTGCTATGGAAAGATACATCAGTACATTGCCATGAAAAGTTTCACCTAGCTGTCAGCTTCTGGCAGCAGTATAAAAAGCTTAATGGGAAAAAAGAAGCCTTAACCAGCTCCATTAAGGGCATCTGAGATACTGTCCTATCTCGATAAGTGTCCTCTGTAGCTTAGTTTTGGCCTTTGATACTTTCAGAAAGATTTTTAAAAGCTTCCTGTAGATACTGCTGCTAGCTCCTGCTAGGCCAGAATGCTGCATGGCATCACTTCTCTTTCCCAAAGTTAATGCTGAGGAAATAAACCGTAGGATGGAAAAGTGGCCTCAAGACCCATTGTTTGCTAGGAAGGAAGTTGGAGGATCAGCCTCATTTATGGTTTGCACCTCTGTGGTTGAATCAGAGAGAAACGCATTTCTTCCCTCTCCCCCTCCTCCTACACCCTTAAATAATAATTCAGGAAAACATCTGAAATAGCTCTTTGATAGAAATGTGTATCTTTAGTTTCCTTATTTAAATGCAGGGACTTTATTAGGTAGAAAAAGTCAGCTTTAATTTATACCAATTTATATGAATTAAATAGCTGCAAAGAGGATCATAAAAACATGAAGCCTGAAGACTCAAACATCAGAAGGCAATTAAAGCTCGAGGCTTTGCATGTACTGGGAGGAAGAGCAGCTATACAAAAATATCTTTGAGGAGGATACTTCCATGGCAGAGGAGCAGCTAACTCCTACGTGCAGCAACACATACACACAGCCTACTTTTTGTCAGCAATGTATCCAGGGGTCCCTAGGGGTCCTGCCTGAATACTGTCACTCTGCATTCACAGCTTCAGGCTCAAGAAAATCCACTGCAGGGTATGCTTAATCCTTCAGAGGAGCCTGGAAAACCCAGAAACCTAGTCTGTTCCACTTTTTGTTTGAGAAATATTCATATGGGTCTATACCTGCCCCATTGCTCATCTTCCCCTCCTCTGTCAGCAGAACTGGTCTCTGGGAAATAAGGGTCTAGGCAATCCTCACAATTTTTCTTTCACACAGAAGTGAATATGTGATATGTAAGTGAATATATAAGCTGTGTGAATATTCAGGCCATTTCAGGTTACAAAACTGTATTGTCCCAGTCCTTTCCCACACAGCTGAGGCATTGGTGGCATTGGCTACTGAATTTCTAGGGTCTGTAAAATGTCTGTAAAAACACTGCTATAAACAAAGAAACAAATAAACAAAAACACTTCACATTCGATATCTAAGTATTCCTTGACCTCATGACCAAAATTACATAAAAAAACACCAGCATCCCCAACACCAAGGGCCCTATCATTTAGAAAAAGAAGATGTTTTAAGCAGAGTTCTCCATTTGAGGTTCCATTTTTCCATGAGAAGCTTTCTTCTCCTTGATTATTTCTCTGCCTTCACTTGTGTTTGTAATTCTTCTCATTTGCTGACAACATCATTAATATTATGCACTAGATATGTAATGAAGTGAGTAATAAGCGGTAAACTGCTCTAGTTCACAATAGGAAGCCAGAAGAGTTCTGGGATACGGAATATGGATTATCCTGCAAAAAGGAGCTCTGAGCATGAGCCCAGAACCTCACAGCGAGATACGTGGAAGTATATGGCATACAGCTGTCTCTCACCAATTTATTTATTCTTGCTCTGAGCTGCCAATAATGCCACTCCACTGGGAGGCTGTGAATGCATCGTATGGGAAACCAGGAAATAACAAAATTGGGCCCAGCATGTTTCCATCCAAAGATCTGGAAAATTTTGATCATTCATTAGGCAAGAAGGAGCAATACTGAAATCCTTTCCTTTGTACTAAAAATAAATCAGAAGCACAGAAACGAGTCGCAGCCTGCCACCAGCTTGGTCCTCCTGAGGGCTGTGGCTGAGACTCTCGCTGCTGCAGCTGTACCTACCTGCTTCAGGCCGCAGCATCAGTCCCTTGGGGCTTGAGAAAGCAGTCATCTCCACGTTGGGTCATCTTTGTTCCCTCTGCAAATTTGTTGCACTTGGGTTTGGATCTGAAAGCTTTTTCTGGCTCTGTTTCAGCTTTGCTGTGTTAACTTCCAGACATCTTCTCAATTCCTGATATTTTGATGCAAGTTTTTTGTTTGTTTGTTTGTTTGTTTTTGGAGGGGTGGGCTTTTCCTTCAGCAATTAGTAAGTAAATTACTTATCATTCCTGATGTACCCATCAGGCTCACCTCATGTCCTGAGGAAAACTGGCATTTATTCTAATGGTTTGCTTCATAACCTATGCAGCTGATTCTGGTAAAAATGAAAATAATTTTTAAAAAGTCTTTAAGAGATCAGCGAGGTGCAATTTTTCTTTACCAATGTTCATTGAAGAAGTTCTAGATATCATTAATAGCTAAGAGTTTCACAGTTTCATATTTAAAATGGTTGTTAAAGACAGTTATATATTACCAAAAATAAGGCTGCGAGATATATGTTTTTTCCTGAGTTATCCTTTATAATAACAAGAGAAGAAACACCTATAGTTGTTTGTTTCTCTCTCAAAGCCATTGCATTTTAAGAGCTGAAAAAAGATAATATAAGAAGTAGGAAATCCTTACAGCATGGAGATATTTAAGCGAATTGCTCCATTTAACTAGACAGTATCCAAAGAGAGTCTATGGCAGCACATCTGATATACAAGTTACAAATGATTGTTCAGACATAGGTGATGTAGGTTTATAGCGGTAGGCATAATACCAAGTGTATAAAGGAAACATCATAATGCCATGGATCTACCTTACCTCTACTAGATTTAGCATTATGTAGCCAAATTTAATCTTAGGCTTTATAAAACGAGTTGGTTACACTTGATTAAAAACATGGCAGGATTTACAAAATGGGACTTTTTCATTGTGTTTGTTCTGCATTTATTGCTAGTTGAATCAAGTAAGCCTAAGGGGATATTCTACTTGAAACAGGTTTGTTTTCTTGAAGGTTAAGTTCATTAAATCAAATTTTGACCTTTTGGAGTTTACACTGGCAGAGCCTTTCTGCTCCCTGGACCTCTAAGCAAAACCTTCGGTCCAGAGATGGCACCTTCCCGCAAACCTTCCCCACCATTAAATGCCCATCCTTGCTTTCAGACTGTTTGCTGCCATTCATCAACATGCAAGCAAGGAAAGGATGTCTACAAAGCAAGGAGTAAAACAACATGGCTTCAGTTCTAAATGAAATACTTTGCAAAATAAAACCATTTCTGCAACCACAGATTTCCCAAATCAGCACAAGGGTGTAGTCACGAGAACATCTGGATGAATTTATACATACATATAACGTATGTACAATTATGCATGTACACACACACACTTAAGCATGTAAGATGCTTTTATCTTGCTGTGATGGTTGTGCTCTGGCCTAACCTGAATACACTGTGTGTCTTTAACTCCAGCCTGAGATGAATAGATTGCCAGCTGAACAGTCTTTTTATAGTACTAGTCTGTGGGGAAATTCTTCAACAAAAATGTTTTTCTGATCACATTTGCAATTCATATATGCTATAAACAGGATTCTATTAATTGAACACTGGAAAAAAAATAAGAAAAAAAAAAAACAACTAATTATTGTATATATTATTGATGACCTTCCTGCATCTATGATAAATGACACGGTCATGTTCAATACCAACGTATGTTATAAGAGTTTCTCACTGCTGGTTCTGTACAACTGCTCTTCAAATGGTTATTTTTTCCTAAGGATTTCTACATTTAGATGACAAATCAAGCATCTCTAATTGCCAAATTGTATCTGCTTCTTCATCAAGAGACACCTCACAGAGCTTCTGAGTCAGAGTAACCAGGCAACCCTAAGCCTCTAGACTTGGAGGCAAAGAAAAACGTGTACTCCTACAGCAAGAAGAAAAATGATCATTTCAATCTCTATTTAAAAATTTGTCATAATAGATAAAACTTTCGCTGCAACGTAAATATTTAAAGGGTGATATAAATCCTTAGGCTCCCAAGATGTCCCAGTCAGAAGCTGAGAGGTTGCTTGCCAGTTCTCCCAAAGTACCGGTGCTGGGCAATCCAGAGCTCCAGTGGGAGCTCACCTGGCAATGCTGTGCCTCTGAGCTATCACATTTTTAGTTAGCTGTGTCATACCAGGGATATACCAGACTCCAATCTACTGTTTTCTTGGGGAGAAATCTCCTGATGGTTTTGTCAAAGACAAGCATTCATAGTGTAAATTTCCACAAATCCCAGTGATGACCTTTAAATGAGGGGAGCTGCATAACCTCAGCATCTGTACTTTGAGCCTCTGAGGTTTATCCAATGACCTGCCAAAGACCACAAGATCATATTTATTACAAAAACAAAACAAAACAACCCCACCAACCTTTCACACAGCTATCTATGTGCATGCTTTGGACTACCAAGTGCTCTGTTTGTTCTCTAGCATCTGAAAAAAAAAAAAAAAAAACCTTCTCACAGGCCTCATGTTTGTCACTTGGGAATAGCTCTGTTCGCTCCTTGCTCTGCTTTGTTTCTCTCTTTGCTTCATTTCTTCCCTAAAATGCTTCTGCCCAGAGCATTTCCCTTGTCTCTGCTGGGTGAGGAGGAGGAGAAGCAGGGGGCACGGCAGTGTTCGCTGGTCACTGTCCTGCCACCAGCCTCTGCCTCTGCCTGGAAGGCAACCAGCCTCAGGATGAAACTAAGATATGGACTTCAGTTCCATTGATTTCACTGGGACTTAAACGGATTCTTCCATGATTTGTCGCAGATAAAGGGTTTCAGACATTTATTTTTTTTAATGCACAAATTAGAGCCCTAATAGTCCATTTGTTTTAAATAAAAGTACTCCTGGGTTTAGATGCAGTTTGAGGCACAAAGGGCATAACTGTGTCCCTCACTGGGTAATCTTTCATTTCTCGCATCCTTAGAAGCACACAGGATTAATGCCTCGGTGTTGTGTGAAAAAGCACAGTGTGGGAAATGCTGCAGTCCTGCTACCTAGAGCACTGTGGGCAGCCTGGCTGCAGAGGGCTGCTTGCTCCAGGACCACTGCAGGGAGAGAGGAGAACGTCCCTGAAGCAAAACTGATCAACTGGCCAAGGATGAAGGAGCTGTGCCCAGTGCCTGATAGCCAGGCTGAGACCAGGAGGTCATCAGAACCAGGTGGAAGCAGTTGCAGTGATGAAAACCCAGCACAGCTGGCTGAGTCACAAGGCTGTAAGTAAGAGGGACACGGGAGCATCACTTAGGGCTTTGTCCCCACTCTTGGGGTTGTCTGCACATGGTGTTGTCTCCCAGCACAGGTACAGCAGCACCATAACACAGTGTAATGTTATTTAGCATTCAATATTAAATTCAAAGGCCGTTCTTCCCCCCCTACCCCCCCCCCCCCCAAAAAAAAAAAAAAAAAAAAAATCTATTTTGTAAAATGTATAGCCTTACATATGGAAGGTGAGATTTATAGGGAGGATTTTCAAGGCGAAAAGAGTGGCCGAGCTCCACCTGGTGCTGCTTCTGTGTCTCTGCCACTGCTGCCTGGGCTTAGGGAACGGCTTTGCAGCTCTTGGCTGCTGGAGAAAGTTTGTTGTGCTCGTTTCTGCTCCCACCCAGCTCTTACTTATGAGGACACAAACATTATTTTAAATGAAAGAGCTTTAAGGGGAGAAGGTCCTGCAAGATTTTTGCTGCTATCTGTTGAACCAGTTCTAGCACGACCTCAATCTAACTGTCCACAATAGTTATCTTAACAGCTCTACAAAATCCTGTTTAGCAACTAAATAACATTTCCCAGCTTTTTTAGATCAATATACAGTTCAAGACTTAAAATAAATAAATAAATAATTAGTTTCAATGCCAGTTTGCTGTTCAATCGGGAATTTAGCTAAATCCAAACTTTCCCAAACCCTATGACCACAGTAGAAAATCTAAAGAATGCTTTATTTTCAAGTGTCCTAAATATTCGACAGCTCTCAGTGAAATCAGCTGGATTTCTACTACATTCAGTGCTCATAAAAGCAACTGAGTCAGACCGGTAGGTACTTATGACAGCACAATTTCTTTATCTATAATTAACTGCAATGTAAAAAGTTCCCCCAAGTGGTTTTTAAGCCCATTGCAACAGGGGAAAAAAAAAAAAAAAAAAAAAAAAAAAAAAAAAAAAAGTGGATGGCTGTGAAGGGGAAAATGCCTCTTTTCTGTGATGTTTGCAAAATAATAGAGAAGAAAGGTGCAAGATAAGTGAGCGAATATGTAAGAATCAGTATTATTTATGCCTTTCCAAGACAGTTCATCACATAGGACAAAACCAAAGCATTTAAAGCGTTGGGCACACAGAAGTAGATAAATCATAAGCTGACATGCCAGGGACTATTTTACATAGCTGTCCTAAAGACCTGCTGTGTGGGTCTCGGTTCCCTCAGGAAGGTGAACGGAACATGATGGGATTATGAGTTTTCAGGGAACCTGTGTTTCAGTTAAGTTTTGAGGCAAAATTGCATGCTTGGATTGAGCCCATCCAGTTACCTCTCAAGTTGAGTTTCCACAGAAAAATCCTGAGGAGTATTCACTTTCCTCTAGTATGCCCTCAAAGTCAGACTCCAAATCTACAAATTGTTCTCAGCAGATCAATTCTCCTATCCCTGCAGGATCACTGAGGGAAGATTGTTATTTAATACAGGTACAGTGAGAACTGCTCATTACTGTGGATAAAAAATGTTTATTCCTGACCAAATGCTTGCAAAGAGGTAGCTGACCTGTGACACTATCCTAATTTTAATTCCTTCAGCTGTCCATTTATGAACAGCTCCAGCTTGCTTGATTGATTTCAATGCCAGTAGTTTATTCAATAGCATTTGCAGCATGGTTTGTTTTGTTGGTTGTCCCTAAGTGTCTAAATTATTATGACTTGCTATGACTCGTGTGTTCCTTTCTATTCCTCTCTGAGAACAGGATTAAAAATGTGCTCTCATTTTGTAAAGCTGGTTTATTAACCAGTGAGGCTCACACAGCACACAGATTTTTATAAATTCATCAATACATGAAGGTCGATGCTTACTCTGGGAGCATTTCCATCATAGCGTGAGAGTGAGGTGGAGATACAGGGCCAGTCTCATTCTCTCCTTCCATATCTCCAAGGAGAAAGTGTGGAGGCAAAGGTATATGAATAGGGACTAGAGCTTTTTTTTTTTTTTCTGCTGAGTCTCTTCCTCCAAGGGAAATTTGTGCCTTGGGAAGAGGCCTGCAAGAGCCTGCAGTTTTGCTACACTGTGCTGAGGCACCACAGTGTTCTTGGGGCTCCACCCCAGGACAAAGGTAATAGTTCCTCATGGTCATCAGGTATGGGTGGTGGCCTGAAGCCACCAAATTAGTCATTCGTAAGTTTTTATTTATCTACTAATATGTAAATTGTCTTTTAGTAAACAGGCATTGGCTGGAGCCTGCTTCCTCCAGTAGAAGTTCTTCCCTATTGAAAATTCCCACCCAGAGTTATGTAAACCATGTAATGAGAAAAAGACACCAAAAATGTAGTTAAAAATACACTGGCTATTTTCTATACTGGGGAAACAACAAAGTGTCCAAGACACGTTAGTTTACAGGAAGAGAGGAAGGAAGATACTAAAACAAGCGAAGGAAGTCTCTACATGTCCCATGCACATGCAATTTAGAAGGTAACATGGTGGTAAACGAAATATAGAACACTTTTTAGATTTGATTTCAATATACACTGGAGGACACATTAAATGTTGCCCTCCCTGTCCCCTTACAGAATGCATCTGTTCACTCCTCTCAGAAATAGGCAGGCATAAATCATGTATGTGACTGGAATAAAGGTTGTGGGATGTTTTATTCAAGGAAACATTTATGAAAAGAAATCTAAAGGCATCAACATACCTCAGAAGGATGTGTGGTTTAAGAAATGCTCAGTTAAAGCTGCAGGGTTGTGTACAAAAGCCTGAGTTTGAGCAGCCATAAAATCACAGCATCACTTCACCAAGAAGGGACTTCCAGAAGTTGAATGGGGGGTGTCAGGAGGCTGCAACAAAAAATGTCCTACACCTACAGCATAGAAATGGAAACCACAGCACAGTTGTTGATCTGAATAGTTTCCCTGTCTTGCTCCCAGCATTCAAAGATGTTTCCAAGGCAGATCACAGCATCTTTAAATGAATTTAAATAAAGATTTCCTTGAGAGGTGTTCAGCTGAGAAGTTTAGTAGGAGTGAGAATAACCTAAAAACAGTCCTCATATTTCACCCTTATGAATTCTGACACCAAACAAGAATACTTGGAAGAAAGCAGTTTTAAATGACCACTACAACCCAGGCCTTATGGGTGGCAGCTATTAGACAGGGGAAGTACTTGAAATGTGTGTGAGCACTCAGGGAAGGTGCAAGGTGTTTCCCTGAAGCCAGTCTCCACCAATCTGCAGAGTGAGAAATGACTGAAACAACGTGTGCTCTGGAAGCATATGCTAGATAGCAAATACCATCTGGGGTATCCAGTTCAGGTCTCATCTCTCCACAGGTTTGGGAGAGCCTCATGCAGTGCCCTGGGGAAGGAACGAACGTGCCAGGGTCAGCTCCTTTCTTGCAGCATAGCTTTTGGCAGTGGCACAGGGCCGGAGAGCTGCTGCTTGACCAGGGGGACCAGTTGGTATTGGTAGCTGGGTTCCAGCCCAAGTACCCTCCTCAGAGCCCTTTTACCAGTTCTGATGTTCCAGAGAGTTTTTTTCACTTTTTCTCCTACGTGAGTCTGGGCACTGTGCAAGTGAGCGAGACTGCTCTCCTGTTGGCATCTGCCATTGTCTCTGCAGGCTGACAAATTCTCTCTGTAATGAGTCATCTTCTATATTTAAAACTAAAATTAAAAATTACTTTTAGTTTTCATTTAAAACTTGAGTTGTCTGTGCTCTGGATCAGGGGAAAATTATGTCCCCATACCATTTACGTGCCCATTTTCTACCCTTCCTGTTTCAATGGTTAAGAAAAGATGGGAGTCAAATAACAGCAAATTCTAATTTAGAAGGTGAAATCTGGCCAGATCTGACATGGTTTTGTCCTAACAATATATGCCTCATCCGCTTTTCTATCATCACAGGTGGACTTCACCCTTGTAAGGTGATGTTAATGAGCTGTGGTAATACATCTGCTGCCCTCTTCTCCCCTGGGGAAGATTAACTTTGTCTCCTGCTGCTGTGAATGAAGCTATTTAAATGATATAGTTCACAATGCATGAACCTGCCTCACCCCCCTCCCATTCCCAAAGCGGCTCCCAAGGAATTAAAATTCAGATGTAATTGCACATTCTGATTTCTTTTTTTCAGGGGGGAGGACGTTTTCCTCATGAGTGGGTGAACAGAGAAAGATGCGGAGGACAGGGTGAATCTCATTTGTATGTTGAGTGGCATCTCACCTAATGCTAGTCCTCGAAACCTTAACTGTCTGTGGTGAGGAGTTAGCTAGCTGTCCTCTACAAATACCTGCCTTAGGTGAGAGGAACTGCCTTAAGAAGTCCTGTCTTGATCCACAGACTTGAGATAAAGTGACATCTTAAAGTATGTATTAGCCTAGAATATTTGCTGATTTTCTCTACTGTATGCTTTTAAGTAGAGGTTACCACACTACTGTACTAATGTCAGCAAGCACAGGACTATTCTTTGCTGACACTGACTTGATTCTATTTAGTTTAAAAAACCTGCATAACAAAACCCATCAAATCCATCTCCCCAGTTTTCTTACAGGAGCTGACAAACTGATGACAAGGTAAGCTCTGACATAAAACTCAGCAGATCACAGCAAGTCCAGGAGTCACCATATAGGAAATGCTGTATACAATACAGCATTTTATGTATACCACACAGCATTTGCTATTCATGCTTGAGGTCACTGGCAGCCCCAGCACTGGGTTCCTCCTGCACCCACGCTGTTATCAGCAGTGTTAAAGATCTGAGGTTTCAGTACATTTTCTGACTTAATTTTTTTTGAGGTGTCAATGTGGATAGAGGTGCAAGGTTATAATTTTGTTGACAAGCAGACCTTTGCAAGTGCATCCATCTGAGATATATATCTGGTCTCTCTTTCTTTTTTGATCAGCCCATCAATTCCTGCACCTGAGACCTAGATCTCAGAGCCAAAATCCCTCATTAAACACTGAAAATCTTAGCGACTGGTAAAATGACTCCAAATCTCCAGTGGAGAAAATGAGGCCAGAATTTAGTCCCCTTCCCATTGAAAGCTGGCATGACTGCTGAGCAGAAGCATACATCAAGGGCGATGCCTGACTTATCCTCCGTGCCCTCCTGAAGGCTCTCCTCTGTAATGTGGGTTGCCATGGTGAGCCCGAGTGCTCGGGGACATCTTTGGCCAAGCGCTAGTGGAAAGCTCCCAGCGCTAATAAGGTTGATGTGGTCCTCTTTGGGGAAACGCGAGGGTAACAGATTGATGTGGTCTGACCTTGCTGTGATGGGTGCAATTGGAAAGGGACAGAACAAACTCAGAAGTTGTTCAGCTGTTGATTCAGAAGTGTTTGTTTACAGCCAAGGAAAACAGAAAAGTTAAATTAAAAAGTTGTCTCTGGAAGTGCTCTGCTGGGAGAAAAAAAAAAAAAAAAAAAAAAAAAAAAAAAAAAAAAGAAGCAATCTCTTCAGCATTGTTTTTGTACAAGGTATTCAGTGTCCAAGGTATATTCAGTTATCTCCCTAGCTGTCAAAACAATTTTCTCCTTTTTGTATGCATTTTCCTCTTGTTTTTCTTTAAAATTCACTATGTTTACTTTCCTCTTCATTAGGAACTGTACCTTAGGCTCCTCTTGGGCAGCCACAGCCTCATGTAGATCATACTTATGGCTGGTAAAGACCAAGAAATTCTCCATGCAGTTTATTTTGCCCATGTTAGCTTATGTGTCCTTTGTTGTACTGATGGCTCTCTGCCTCTCTCAGTATGTATTGAACACATAAAGGCAGAGCAGTAGCATCCACCTGTTAGCACTTCAGCCTTGCTCTATTGTGGCAGAGCTTCATGTCCTGCCTGTTCCTAGATCACCATGAACAATGAAGTCCCAGGTCCCTGCTGGTTTCAGGTTTCTTCCAGAGGAAGAGACCTGAAAGAAGACTGGAAGCATGCCTTCCAGTCTTGCATGGATTGCAATGCCCAGGTAAGGTTTAGTATATACACCATAGCTCTCACACAGTGGGGAAACTGAGTCCTCTGAAATGTTGGCTGGCAAGGAGGTGTGGGTTAGCTCCAACAAGCAGCTAAGTACCATGAAGCTGCTCGCTCACTTCCCCCCAGTGGGATGGGGGAGAGAATTGGTAGGGTAGAGGTGAGAAAACCCATAGGTTAAGTTAAAAAGTTTACTAGGTAAAGTAAAAGCTGCATGCGCAAGCAAAGCAAAACAAGGAATTTGTTCACTACTTCCCATTGGCAGGTAGATCTTCAGCCACTTCCAGAAAAGCAGAGTTCCATCATGCCTAACAATTACTTGGGAAGGCAAAATGTCATCACTCTGAACACTGTCTCCCTCTTCTTTTCGCCAGTTGTTATTGCTGAACATGACACCATATGGGGCAGCGTGAAAAACAAAGAAGGCCTTGATGCCGTGCAAGCACTGCTGATCAATAGCTAAAATGTTGTTTAGTTATCAGTACTGTTTTGGTCACAAATTCACAGCACCATATGTGATGCACTGAAGAAAATTAACTCCATCCCAGCCCAAACCAATACACACAGAAATAATATTTATGTTTGTAGTGCTATTTATAGGTGATCGTTCATACTTCTATTACCATCACCCAGCACAAATCATCAAAGTGGTCCATTGCATCCTAAAGTTGTATACCTGTGGTTTCCTGTACTAGACAAGCAATGAGATTGCTCCATTGGCTGCTGCCTCTTCCAAAACTAGTTGATGACAATATCATTAGACATTCTGCTTGATCTGAAAATTTAGTGTAGGCACTTTGAACTTAACAAGGCCACATCTTCCTACATTGATTGTTCTGAAGGGTCATAAGAGGTAAAGAAGCAGGTAGGTCCAGATTTGGTAACTAAAAAGGCCATTTTGGCTAACATTGCTTTTCTCAGCAGTGTAGGAGGCTTTGCTGATACAATAAAGCAAACTAGCCAGGAGGCATTTAGCCTGGTCTGGTAGGAAGCATAAATTACCCTGAAAGCTCTAGGCAGACAGAGTTGTTATAAGGTCATGCAATCTTGAATCTGCCTGCCATCAGGGGAAATTCATAAGGGCTTTCTGGAAACAAAGTTCATATTGTACATCCCTTCTCAGAGCCAGACAGGTATTTATGCCTTTGCAGCCCCATCCACACTGTTGGTAATGGGTGGCAGGTGATGGCTGGTGCCCCATGGGTGAGGAGCAGGGAGCGGGCAGTAGCTCAGCAAATGCACTCCCAATCCAGCTGCGTTCCTAACAGAGCCCTTGCTGGCAAGTGAGCAGTGTTGCTCTGTCATGAGCACACAGACAGCATACTGCGAGTTTCCCCGAGTACCAGATGGAGGCTTGAGCTGGTGTCAATCAAGTGTTTTCAGTTGGAATACTTGGAAGTTGAGCCCGGGCCATTTTACTGCCAGTTGGTTACTGACAAAAGAGCTAAACAAACATCAGGGAAACAGAAGAGAAAATTATGGTAATTACACAGCTTTTGAGAGCTCCTCACAAAATATAATATTCTATAAAAGCCATGATGCAGGGAGGTGACTCTCTGGGAAAGCACCACTGTAGATGGCAAAGTTCATTAAAAGAATTAAAATAGTTTAATTTCTGCTTAGGCAGCATTTTCTGTGTTTGCTGTTGAAATCATTCCATTAAACTGTTTCTTTTTGGCAAAAGGCTTTGTTTGCTAAATGTGAAAGCTACGCAGCTTATCCTGTATACATTCCACAACCGCCATCCCCAAAAGCCAACACAATAACAGGCAGTATGGCCCGAGGAGCCTAAGAGCCCCCTCTACCAGAGAAACCAGTTGGCTGATGGCCTCAGTCCCCCTACACTTCACCGACACTTTGATTCCACCAGCTGTAACGCAGCTGACATACTTAGCTCACACACATGCATGTATATAGGTATCTAGGTTTGTATCTGTATAAATCTCTCACCAAGTCCCAAATCCCCAAAGGACTATGTGGTCAAAGCCAACAAATCCACTGGCTTCCAGCTTATCTACAGGGCTATGTATGAATGTGGGAGAGAATACTAGAACAGTCTGACTGAATGCCATGCTAAAGGATGGGGAAACTGTTTTTTGGAGCTGTAAAGGCTCCCTTATTTTCCCTCCAACCAAAAGTCAATAAAAGCAGTTTTTTTCTGCATTGAGGACATCTCCTAGAGGACTACGTCACATGCTTTCTCTGTTGCATAGGATATAGGATACGCCAGATCATGATTGCTTCATCTGTCACTGGGATATCATGAAATACCACATTAGTGCTGCACAATGCATGCTAACCCACTTCCAGATGGTGCACGATGGTCAGAGGATAACGGTTTGAGCTCTCTTTGGCTGGCCTTGGTGATGCTCCTGCATTCACGTGGCAAATCTGCAATTTGTTTCTTCATGGAAGAGCTGCAGTGAAAAAGGAGACCAAGGCAGGCTGCCAGCCCAAGGAGATGCCAGCATGGCCAGAACTCAGTTGCCAACTGAGTGTAAGTGATCCCAGCTGCAAAATACACTGGAAATCTCCTATGGCACCAAATGCTCAACAAACAACAAGGCTGGATTCAGAAATGCTGTACAGGGCTAAAGGGACCAAGAGGGAGCCCTCAGGGATGATGTACTTTGGCCTCAAAGTACATTGTGATCATGCAAGCTGTTAAATCTTCATTTTAAAGCAGCTCCCAGAGATAGAAAATTCCATTTTCTCTTTGAAATATTTTCTTTGCTACCAGTAAGATGGAGCCAGACTAGTTAGATTTTCCTGTTGACAGTCTGTGCCTTTTCCTGCATTGCTTAAAGCACAAATACTTCATCTTACATGTTTGCTCCTAAAAATGGTGCATGTCTATACAAGTGGAAAGCAGGTGACTAAATGTTCTAGGACATGTGGCATGGTGACAGTGTAAACCAGACGCTGTAATCCCCAATTTGCTTATCCTCATGGGTATTTAATATAAGCAATTTGAGATCCTGCAATGTGCCAGCTGTAAGCATGAGTCCCTTACGGCTCTAAAATGCGGATTTATGATGCTTTTGTGTTTTCTTCCTGTATTATACCACCCAGGTGTATAAATGCTGTCCTTGCTGGCTGCTCTTTCAGTATGCTGATATTGTTAACCTGTTTGCTCTTTGGCTGAAGATAAACCACAGCAGACAAGTATGATTATACGTATGTGTTTGGATTCCTGAGCACGTGAAATTGGTGATAAATTGCACCCAGCCTGCACAGAGGCACAGCTACAGCACGGCATGGCACATCCATTTCACAGCAGGCTTGAGGGTGCCAAAATCCTGCCTCCCACAGGGATGAGACCAAAACCATCCTGCAGCTCTGCACCTCTCAAACCTTCTGGAGAAATCAGGGGTCAAAACTGCACGTTGAGAAAATATCTTGGTTAGAAAAGGAGAAATAAAATGGTGCTAAAAACATGATGCTCTGGTTTTCAGCTAGTTACAGGAAAACCTGTCCTTCCTGAACCTGCTTGATCTCAGAGTCAGTGTTGTAGTTACTACTTTGTTTTAACGTTATTGTTATTTAACTGCATATTAACTAAACATATCTGATTATTCCAGTTAGTTAACTATATGTTTCTTATAGACGGTGGATTTATTGTCAGCTGCTGCTAGTCCTGACTTATTGGTGGTTCCCTTTTGCTCTGGCTAAGAAATGAAAATTGGCATTTACTGCTGTATTTGTGGGCACTCTCAAGCTTGCTTGCTACATCTTAGTGTTGAATATATTTAATGAAGGTCTTCAAAATGAGAAGAATTTTAGGATAATTAAAAACTGCAGAGTAATGAAATTTATCAATGCAATCACAAACATTTGGATCAGACTGGCTAGACAGAGAGTAATGCTTGCACAGGGCTGTGTATGCCACCCAGTGTATGAAACTTGTACTTGGCATGAAAGTCAACATCTGAGCATTTGAGTCCTTTCTGAAGCATCAATATAATATTCTGAAGGTCAAATATTGGAAAATAAGCAGCAATCTTGCAAATCATGAGAATGCATGCTAAATATTGTGGTTGAGGATTTTTGAAAATAGTTTCAGCTAAGATTTTTAAAATAAAGCAGAACAAAAATGTTGAGTTTGCCCCTTGTCTCTAGTAAATGAGTCCTTAGAATACAAAAGATTAAAAGAACCCTAAAAAGCTTGTGGTAGTTAATAGTGTGCAGGTAGGATACCACAAAACCAATCACCCACAGTCATAGTAACTTATCAGGCTGAGAAAAGTGCCGTCTTGGCAAGGTAAGAAATTAAAATAAATTGTGCAAAGTAGTTTCAAATCTTTTAAGCTGCCATACCAGTTCCAGTATCCCACACATCTCTTCCCCATCAGCCTTTCACTGCCCTCAGACACTTCACTCCCATACTTCTCCTGGCTGTCCATTTATTACATATTTGCCATAGAAATTTGTACTGAAATACCAGTTTTTGAGGGGCTGGGGACTGAGTTTCACCCCTGGCCTGCAGTGACCCAGTAGCCCCCATAGGTACTTCCGAGGAGGCTGGCTGCCAAGTATTTTGTGGAGGCAAACCTGCTTGGTATCTCCCTCCTGGAAGTTTTCTTCTGGTCAGCAGTGTAAAGAAAAGCCCTGCTAGCATCATTCCAGCTGGCACATAATTTATGTATCAGCTGAACAGAGTCATAATGCTCAAAGTGCCTTTTAGGTGTATTTTGAGATATGTGGGCAGGGAAGAGGAGCTCCCTTCTCCAGGCTTTTGCATCCTGAAATGGTAACAGCGGCAAGTCCACTCCATTGTACGTGCGGCAGCCTGTGTGAGGGTGGTGTGCTGATAGCTTAGACTGTTATTAAAGTCAAGCTCCCAGAACACTTCAGCTGCTAGATCTGACCCAATTTTCTTTTAAGAAACAGCGGAAGGGACACTCTGAAGACATGGTTGCATTAGGCCTGCCATTTACTTACTGGCTATGTGGGGAGATCTGCCTACCTCTGAAATCTTCCTGGTGGATATTTATAAGTGAATGCCAGTAGTGGGACACAAGCAATGGCAAGGGTTTTTAGAGAGTGTCTGAACATCCTGCTTCATCCTTCAAGATAGTTTGTGCCCCTCACACAGTCTCTGTTCTGCAGCAGGCTCCTTCCTTAGAATTACTCCTTCCTAAGTGTTACTCCTTCCTTAGGACTATACACAATGGTATGAACATACCCATAACTCTGTGACCTGTCTTTACCACAAGCCTTGGGATTGAGCTGTGTGCCTTCCAGCTCCTGGAGCTGTAGGATATGAGAGCATCTCAGCTTTCACCTTTTAAAAATTTACTGCAGTTGTGAAGACATGAAAGTATGTTGCAAGAACAGTCTGTAGATTTAAATCTGAAAATACATATCATGACTTCATCATGAAAGGAATAGGTTGGTTCATTTTGATTTTTGTTAATGAGACAGCTTGGAAGCAGCCACATCTCCAGCTTTGCAGTAGCTGGGTGGGAAAGCCTCTGCTGCCAGAGGGATGTCAGATGAACAGTGAGGCTTGTAAATCTTTCATGTTTTCTCTAAGTGGTTGCCTTTCTGTGGCAAATGCCATTCTGAATTCTGTTTTCTTTCAGTGAGAAACAACTGACTATTGTCTTTTCCTTGCTGGCATCTTATTTTACTTTTTTTTTTTTTTTTTTTTTTTTTTTTGATCAGCAGCTCTGTTTATAGCATGCATTGTACTGCATGTAGTACATGAAGTGTACTACTTCTACTACTACTTCTACTACTACTACTTCTACTACTACTTCTGAGCCAGACAAGGACAATTATTAAAGAGAATACAGAGCATGAAGCCTATTTCTCTTGGCACTGCTGTCAAAATTGAGCGACTTTATTTTATTCTCTTTGATGTACTGATTGAAACATGAAATTGTGTTAGTACTTGGCTCTCTCTTGCCTGTTTAATAGGGTTCATTTGTCCATTCAGGCAGGTGATGGCTCATATAAAATCATAGAATCATTAAGGTTGGAAAAGACATCCAGGATCATGCAGTCCAACTGCCCCCCTATATTAGCCACTAAAACATGTTCCTAAGTACCACATCCAACCTCTCTTTTCCTCAAACACCCCTAGGGACAGTGACTCCACCACCTCCCTGGTCAACCCGTATCTAATGCTGAATCCTCTCTTGCTTCATACAAGTTCCTCCTTTGTCAAAGTGAGCTTTTTTACCCTTGGAAATTATTTTTAGAACTGAAGTAAAGTGGTGCAGAACAATGAAAAAGCTGATTAAGCTAATTAAATACTATGATTAGATTAATGTGTTAGCCTGAGTGCAGGAGACCATCATGACTGTGACATCTTGACTCTTGCACAGCTTCTGGGTCCCATTTTTCAAATTGCTGAGTTCATTTTGTGCTAAATAATCCATTTGACACTGACGTGGACATGAGAAGCTGCCTGGGCATGTTATGTTCACTACAAGAGGGTCAAGAACTTATGCCAAGGGACGAAGAGGTGTACCAGAGGTATAAATGGGAACGAAGGTGACTGACTTTCTAGCTGGACCCCTTCAGCTACAGAGCGTGAAAGCTTCTTAGGACATTACAGTGGAGTATCTGCTGGTTTAGCCTCTGCCAGGGCTGGGAAGCTGGCAGGGGACACACATCTGCCCCCTCCTCTGAGTTGAAATGAAGCAGAAAGTTGAGGCCATTATTTTGAAAATTACCCAACTAGCCAAGAAGACCTCAGCTGGCCTGTCCCCACAGCTGGGACACATCATCAAGATTTCCAGAGCCCTGCCAAGGGGAAGTTACCCTGGGTGGCTCAGGGAGAGCTGCTTTCTCTGCAGCTGGGCTCAGCAGGCGTATGATGGGGGCACAGACCCTGGTGGGAGGAGATAGCATCAGGTCAACCCTACAGTCCATTCTGCCGCCTGAAAGGATGACCACTGACCACACTGTGTCAGCAGCTAACAGCAAAGACTGCACAGAGGTGATTTCATGGTCCACATTTGTACTTTTGAAGTGAAAGTGCTCCTGTATGTTTTCAGCTACAGCTGGGAAAAAGCTGTGCCCTTTGCTGGGCTTGCAGAGATCTGGTGGCTTCCAGAACAGCACTAAAAGGCTAAGCACACAAAAGGGCACCACCAATTTCTATTTGCTGTGGACATCAAAGCAACTGGCTGTGTCCATCAAGGCTCCAAAGCCAGCTTCTGTGAAATTTTAGCAGTGTGAAATAACAGTGTGTGTAACAGCAGTATTTGCTTTAGGAACACAGCCTGCCCCAGAACTGCACATCCCAGCTACCTCAGCACTGCTCTTCCCTGGCCTATGTCCCTGAATGCAGAGATGGAGTTTCTAAGTAATGTTTTGTCACCAAAGGTCACCTTGACTGCATTAAACTGAAGATGATGGGTTATTTCTAAAAATGTCTGTGCACATACAGATGCTTGTGATGCTTGGAGCTGATCTGGGTGCAACTTTGCCTTACCCTGTACTTACATCTATTACTTTTAGAAAGTTATTTTGCTTTCTCAGTGACTGATTTTGAGGTGGATTGTCTTCGTTTCCACGATGACTATCATCAACTGTTTGTGTACTGCTGTATCCCATTTCCAACACAGGACTCAATTATATTTATGAAAACGAGTGTGTCAGAAAGTGCCAGCAAATTATACCAAAGAAATCTCAAGACAGTTTCACAAGTCATCATTATCATCATATGAGGTCAGGAGAAAACTGGTTTGTTTAGTGACACATTGTTTGATTTAGCAGCTGTGTGACTCACATCAAATTGAAGATTTGTTGCTACATTGAATGCTTAATTGCAAAGACAAGCCGCTCTGTTACTTCATAGATAGTGTGTAGGCTGGGACAAGCAGATGCCAAAATCATGAGGACGATTAGTGAAGTTTAAATTATAAAGCCTGAATTGAAAGCTGTGACTAAATACAGACTGTCCTTCATTAATCACTATTTATGCTTTTCCTTCTGGGTTTCATTCTTCATTTTGACAGAAGCAACCCTATAGGGCTGTGAAACACTTCTGTAAGGATCTGAAGCAGAGCTAAATACTGGTGTCCAATATGAATCTTGTTTACAGGGATCCTCTGTTTGCAGGCACCACTTATTAACATCAATGTATTTTCCCAAGTACAGAAGGAATTGGAATTTGAGGCTTATCTGAGATGTCTGAGATGTGTCTGAGATGGGATGACAGCACTCACACCTATCCTATCACCTGCTGGCCCTGTGCTTGTTCAAAAGGCAATGTATGGAAGCCTCGTGTAAACTCTTCCATGTAATTACCAGTGCTCACTTGCTTACTTGCCCGTCTCGGTGCAAACAAGAGTGTGTTGGCTGTGTGCCTGGTGTGAGCACAGGCTCAGTGGTGGCAGAGGGTCAGTGGGGCCCAAGGACAGCAGTGCAGAGCAGTGAATGCAGCTGGAGCCCCTCTCCCTGGGGCTGTAAGAGTCACTTTTGTGTCCAAGCAGCCAGTTGTAAAAATGTTGGCACTGGCACTACTGGTTTCCTGACTGAGGAACCTTAACCCGGTGCTCAGGTATGCCTCAGGACCTTGGAGAGGAGGCATTGTACATGGAGCTTTCTCTGAGTAGAGAATCAACTGTGTGCACCCAGTTTTTACCTGAAAAATCCTCACTTTTCCTTGCTGGAAACTCCTTTGCTCATGTCACCAGCAGATGGTGCAGTCTCTAGCACCATCAGCTGCTCAAGGCATAAAAAAGCTTCCTTTTCCCTTCATGCACACACAAATACACGTTTAATTACTCCCAAAACTGCAATGTGTTTGATAACTCCTGCTCATCCAAGCAGTGCCCTGCTCACCAGCGTCATTTTCTGTGCCCATGCTCGGGGCACGACATCCAGCACATGGCAGCGGCTCCCTCACACCGGCCTCCTCAGGGGGCAGCAAGAAAACCTGTCCTGTATGCAGCTGATGTGGCTGCTGGTGCTGCCCACTTGGGTTATAGTGTGTTTGGTGGCTTGGAAGTGCCCTCTGGGCCTTCCCCATCCCAGTGGGCTGGGTACGAGCTCATAACTGCTGTGGTTTTCCAGGGAGCTGGGTCAGGTCTGCCTCGTGCCTTAAGGCCGAGCATACATTTGCTGGGGGGGAAGCTAAAGGTTGTCTTTGCACTGGGTGAGCACACAATGAAAGCTATGAGCAGAAACAATCAATAGAAGAAACCACAAAAGCTGTTGGCTGAAATTTCACAATTCCTTGCGGTAACAACAAATCCAAATGTGCATGCAGGCAGTCATCTTTTCCCACTGAACGACGAAAATGAAATCATGACCTCTGTGTCTATGGAGGTAAAGAAGCAAAGCAACAACTGATTGGGTTGATTCAGAAATCACAGTTTGGGGGGAAAGAGATTCACAAAGAAATGGTTTTTGGCTTTTTTTTTTTTTTTTTTTTTTTTTCCATCATCTGACAGAGCGGTACAACTGCACCAGCTGAATCATCACTCACAGGGGGGCAATGCATGGGTGGAAGCCTTCCCACCGTGCTGCGAAAGCAGTCTGCACCCAGTTGTTCCTGTGGAATAACAATGCTGGCCGTGGGGCCTGCTCTCTCTTGCAAGCAGATGAGGCTGCTGCCTCTTAAGCTCATTGCTGATACTGCCCCTCAGCCCGCAGGATTACCTTATCAGCAGCAAACAGATGGAGTGTATCAGGGCCATGCCAGTCATCCCACACCTGTTGATCCTGCACAGCAGCCAAAAAATTAATTGCTTTAGAAATGTAAAAGCCAAAGCCTGAAATCATGCAAAAAAAAAAAAAAAAAAAAAAAAAAAAAAAGATAGAAGGGAAAAAGCGGGGAGGGCTGGGAGCTTTTTGCCTGATATTGGTATCAGTGTCAGCATATTTTGGAGGATGACTTATGCGGCATCTGATGCAGTTTGCAAACGCAAGAGAGGTGGAGACCCCAGAGAGCAGATATTCTTGGCAAGAAATACCTATTTAGCAGCTACCAGTCAAGTTTAATTTGCATACATTTAACTCGCGGAGATAAGAGCAAATGCAAAAAGCTTTCTGAAAGGATGCCGCACTGTGATGCTGTTATCTCGCTGCTCGGGCTGTCACTGCCTCCCCAAAGTGCTTCCAGCATGACTGGGGTGCCCCAGCACGTGGCATGGGGTGGGCTGTGCTGTTCTCCGAGCCTCCCTGTGCCATGGAACGTGAATGAAAAATGTTTTCCAGCTCCTTGCCATGGTGATCTCCAAGTGCCTGAGCCATGAGCATGAGTTAGGCCACTCTCCTCAGCCACCAGAGGGACACGCCATGAAAGAGCTCAGAAAGCAAGCAGACATAATTTTCCCACGCAGGCCTACCCCATCTTCTATAAATCACCAGTCACATTTTGGGTAATGGGAATAAAGGCAGCAAATCAGGGGAAAAAATACTTATAAAGGTCCATTTGCAGAAATGGACATTTTTAGCCTTGCGTGCTGCTCAGAGCAGTCCCAGGAGGGAGTGATGTTACTCAGGTCCATGGACCTGTGGAGTCTGGTGCAAGCACCCCAGCACTGGAAGAGGCAGAGGTCTGTAATTTCATCCTTCCCCACACCTGGCAGCATCCCTCTGAGCACTCTCTGTTTTTTTGCCCACAGCTGATGGGCAGCTTTGCCCTGGCTGGGCAGGCAGCACAGCAGCCTCTTACCATTTGGAAAAGCCCAGGCAGGTGACTAGGGTGGGCTGGGAGATGTGGTGGAGTGTGCTTGGCTGCCCATGGGCTGAAGAGAACACTGGCAGGCACAAACCTACCGACAGCAAAGAAATAAGAGCCAGAAGATGCAAATGGGGTGTCTGTGCATGTACCAGGGAGGCAAGTTTCATTCCTCCATCCCTGTAGGTATCAATAGCCCAAAGACTCAGGCAATGGTAGAGGTTTCTGCTGGGGAAAAATGTGGAAATGGGCTGTCATGTCCCTGAGGAGCCCTGCTCCAGGTGGTTGCTCCTAGAAGCCTTCCTTTGGGAAACTCATTCTGATTCCCTGAAACTAACTGGGTGATTCACACACTTGACTGTGCCATGTTAAATGACGGTTGTCCCACACCAGTCCTTCTACAACCTTTATTTGTGGGTACAAAATGAAAAGAGCACTGCTAAAAATAGCAGGGACTGAAGAGTGTTTCTATTCATTATGCACAGCTAGCATTATTCCACTTAGTGGTTTTGCCATCATTTTTAATTGAAATCGGCAAATCTCTCAGGCCATGTGTTCATGACTTTTAGTCCCAAATTTGTTAACTTCCTGTGGGAATAATTACATTTTAATTCTCCAGATCCACATCTTCTTTTAGTTCTCTCCCATGAAGTGATTCAGGCAACTATGGGAAATTTCTTGTTCTCCTTATTTATGCTGTTCAGACTTGCTTGACTTCTGAAGAGGACCTGGACTTGTCACTGTGCCTCTGTACAGAGCTCCACCTCTGCCAGTTCATGACATGGGCCATTCGTGTTGGGTTGGGTAACTAACACCCAACTGGATTTTATGTACCTGATAGCAAAAGGAAATATTTTCTTAAACATAGGCTGCAGCACTGGTAAGTAAGTGGTGATGGAAACCTTGCTGGGCATGGGAATGTGACTGCCCGTGCTACTGAAATATCAGATCAGCTCTTGGTCTGTTTTCTGTAGGGCATACTGAGGGCTCTCTCAAACCATTCCCCATCCTGGAAGGTGTAGTAATCTGGCTAGAAGATGTTTAATAGCAGAGAGAGGTTTATTTTGGAAAGATCTAGACACTGCTTCCAAGAAAACCCTGCTGCAGAGGTCCCAGCATCAAGTAAAATGGGTGGGATTCATCTCATCTGATTTTCTGCCCTTCAGTTGGTCACCCAAGGCTCCTGCAGGGTCAGTGGGGAGAAACCGCAGCCTGCAAGACTTCACCTATCTGAGCCATGTGCTACAATTTTCATTAATGTGGGATGAATCACTTTCCTGGAATTGCCTGTTCCTCTCTACTGATTTTAAAGAGAGTGACGTGTATTCATTTGGCCAGCTGAATAACACCTCAAGCTACTTGAAAGGGAACACACACACACACACACACACACACACACACACACAAAAAAAAAAAAAAAAAAAAAAAAAAAAAAAAAAAAAAAGGCTTTGGGACTGCAGAAAGAAGCCTGAAAAGGACCCATAACTGCAATCACTGCAAAACATCCATCAGAAATGCGTGTGGGAGGCAGGGGGTTTGCCCGGTCTTTCTGTAATTTCCATCCTTGTGCAGAACAGTTGTGCGGAAGGGAATATAAATACGTCTACGTTTGTTTACTAAGCGTCAGCTGTCAAAGGGCTGTCAGCAAGATTTTGTCTTCCACGAAGCAACAGTGACATCCAGCGGTGCTGCGGGAGCCGCCGGGGGAAGGCAGAGCCCTCCCCGGGACACCTCCCGGCACGGCCACCCGCAGCCTGCCGGCACCAACGAGCCTGGGGAAAAAGAGGGGAAAAAAATACATTTTCTTCTGAGCATGTAGTGGGAGCACATGCATTTCAGAGGTTTTGCGAGTGCACATGCATTGGGAAAAAAAAAATAAAAAATCAGCCTGTTTTCTAAAAAGTAACATCTGCACGTCAATCAGTCTATTTCCATGTAAAGAAATTCATGGTATAAAAATGATTCCTAAGCAATTAAATACTTAATTTCACTCACTGTAAGGCATAAATAAAATTGCCTTTTTCTTTTACTTTTTCCCCCATTTTCTGTTTTGTATGCTGACTTATACCTGTCTCAAAAAAATAAAAAAATAAAAAATAAAATCCTTTGACATTTTCCCTAATCTCTTCCAATTTCCACTTGCCTTTGTCTATCATTCAGTTTTGCATTGACTCGCTTTATTTTTCTTTTCTACGTCTGACCTGTTCCCTGGAATCGGCTGTCAAAGGGTGCCTGTCTCAGAAGCTCTCGGTTTGGCTCCCTTATTGCTTTGCATTGATTTTCTTCGCAGGACTTCATTTTAATCCAATTTACAGTGCTGGTAATCTGGGTCTCTTCTTTCAGTCACCTTTAGGTTCCAACCCATTTGCTTCCCACTGACAACTGACCGACTTTCTCTGCTGAAATCGCCGTGCTTGCTGTCTCTCCGCTGGGCTGTTCCCTTTCTGGCTGCCTCTTGCTGGCGGCTGGAAGCGAGGGGCTGGGAGATCGGCGGCACCAGCAGAGTAGGGGGGACAGGGTCTGCCTCCAATCCCCCTCCCCAGGAACAGGGGCAGTGGTCGGGCTCCATCAACACACCTGAAGAAGCACAAACTAACGGGGTGATGCCAGCACACAGTGGTTAAAAAGGTTTTAAACCGCCCTCATCTCACCCTTCAAACAGAGGTAGTGAGCGCTCTGCTTTCTGAAGTGATATGGTCGAAAGGGCTTGCCTTTGTCAGGCGTGAAGCTACTGTGAGATGGGAATGCTCTTCTTTCCAGGGTATCTCTGAGAGATATCTATAGATATGTGATGCTCTTCTCTCTCTCTCTCTCTTTTTTTTTTTTTTAATTGTCTTACTACTTTTGTTTTCTTGCATGATTCACATGTCCCCCTTTTTTTTTTTTTTCTTTGAAATGTAAATGAAAAAGCTGCTTCATCAGATCTATATAGAATGTTCTTGAATCTAATATGATAAGAAAATCAGAATATAATCATATGGTGTGTTTTTTTGTTGGTGGTAGTGTTTGCTTGTTTTTTAATGGGGGGGGGGGGGGGGGGGAGAGAGGAGGCGGACACACTGTTACTTGACTAGAATTTCTCTCAGAAATGTTTAGCTCTGTAATATTTAATTAAAGATGGAAAAAAGATCCTTCCATTCATTTTCTGATAAAAAATAAATTTCTTCCATTTCTTCTGTAGGACTCGTGGACACACTCTTAAAAATGCAGTAAGAAGTAGCTGTGCTTAATGGGGAAGGAGCAGCACGCTGCAGTATTTTCTGCTGCTGACACTGAACCACAACAACATCAGCTCTGCATCTATCAGAGACCATTACACTGCTCTTTCCCTAGTGTACATCCCTCTTTTGTCCACTTGCCAACTGGCTTAACCTTTCATCAACAAATAATTTTCACTTAATGAGAATTTACTCTGGAGTGCATTTTCCCTCAGGAGCACAGGTTCCCCCTTTGTCCAGCAGGAGCCTCGCCAGGCAGGTTGTAGCAGTTATTGGGGCTCGATGAGCCTCAGTGCAGGTATTGATTTGTCTCAGGCTGCTGTCTAGACCACTATTTGCATTGAGCCATTACACACACAGGTACACAAAGATCTGCCTTCATTTTTCAGTGGCTGCTTGCTTCCTATATTGGGGCATGGACAGGCTCATGGAGCCTGGTCTGCTGGGTGCAGCCTCTGAAGCTGTGCCACTGCTAACACATGGGGACGCAGCCAGCAGGGGAAAGGAGAGGGCTGTAATGGGCTGTCACATCCCACAGGCTGTGAAGGCTTATTTTTAGATCAGTGCATCAGGCTCATGTTTGAGTGGTGGGAACTTGCTCACAGCTGCTCCTTTTTGAAGAGACTTTCGGCAGATCTGTGTGGCCTGCTATGGGGATGTGGTGCCCAGAAGGCAGGAAAGGGAAGGATGCCTGAGCACTGCAGGAGGAAAGGAGGGTAGGGCAAGGGGGGTCCTGAAGACATCAGGAATAGAAATGACATATGTTTATGACCAGTCACCTGGCCATAAACATGGGCAGGGCTGAAAAGCCCAAGTAGCTCTAATAAGAAAAAGTCACTTAAATCTACAGTGACTAAGAAAAGGAGGATGGTCAAGCAAGGGAATGTTGTTTACTGAATGAGACCTTAAGGGATCAAAGCTCTCCTCTGCCCTGCTCCTTCCCTCTCTCTACAATCATTCAGTCCTGTGGTATTTCTTCCTCTTGCTCATGGCAGCAGGAGGGGCCTGGCATAAGCTTCCATACAAAGGATTTGCTCTTCTGCCACCCTCCCATAAGCACTCAAACATCGTGGCATTGCTTTCCTTATCAGATTTTTTTTTCTTTTTAATTAAAAAATATAAAACAAATAAACAACCAACCAACCAACCTTACTTGTGAACCCAACATTGTGAATTCAACATCAAGGTGTTTTTTTGTTTGGTTAGTTTTTTTTTGTTGTTTTTTTTTTTTTGACATAACCATTTTCTATTCTGCTTAGGTCAATCTTCAATTGCCCTTCTTAACTAATTCTGAAAGAGGTGAATAATTCTGTAGCTCTGGGAAGCCTTTTTTTTTTTTTTTTCCAGATCATGTAACTTTACTGAAGTGCTTGATGAGCTTAATTTTGAAGCTCCCAATACCTTTTTAATTTGGCTTTAATTTTCAGAGATTTGCCTTTTATAAAGTTATTCATCCATGTTGTTAACATGCAAGCTTTTTATGGGGAATTTCTAAGGAATTAATTCATTTAAATAATTCAGATGCTCTCTATATGGTTGAAGTTAGCCATCTGCACTGAAGGACAACCCCACCGTGCAATTCTACTTCACCTTACTCCTGATATTTTTAAGTGGCAGGCATTTTCTTGCATAGCCAGAAATAAGCATTAGTGCCAATCCTCCTAAGATTGCTCAAGGGATGACACTTGGAATGACAGAGGAGGCATGAGCTGTTCTGGTCTGAGTTTTAATGGGCAAGATCTTCATGCTTCTGACTTTTTTACAGTCACGTTGGAATTAATGCTTCCCTCTTGAGGGAAAAGTTTCTGGGAAAACAGCTGCATGTCCCCTGTCATGCTGAGTGCTCCTAGAGATGAAAGTTCCTTGCAGTAGAGCACTGCTTGTTCTTCAATTCATGTTGGTTTTTCTTAAGAAAATCCCACAGTCATCTGAGGATTTCAAATGCTGGAAAATCATTAAAAAATCTTCAAGATGCCATATATTTTTTTTATTTTTTTTTCTACATGGGCCCGATTGTTGCTGCACTACTAGTACTTGCTCAGGTTTTGGCAAATGAAAAGTCCCACCAGAGTCTTTGAGATGAACTTTTGATCTATAATGACACAAAAACAGTTGAAAGAAGTTTCATGAGCGATGTTCTATTATTGTCTTGCACCTCTGCATTGTTACCCACTATGTTGCTGATTTAATGTGTAAACCTTTTCACTAGAACCATACTTTATGTCTGAGGAGAAAGCTGCCTTGCATGCAGGCCTAGCCAGAACCTCTGAAGTATCAGCTTGCAAACAGAAAATAGATTAATTTTCTTTAAAAAACTTATCAGAAAAAAAAAAAATAATAATCTCAAGTTAATCTCACTTCTTAGCTGTCTCTATTATTATGCTAGAGATGGGTTTCACATGCTTAAGAGTGTTGTTCCATCGATTCAATATTTATGTCTTCAGTTTTTTAAGGGCATTAGTTTTATTTGCACTGTCTGCATTTGGCTTCCTCTTTTAAAGAGCACAAATAAAAATGAACAGCAAAATCATTATCTTGTCTGGCAGTAGATGAAAGAAGGCGTTCTCTAGAGTAATTTTAAAATCATTAGGTTGTAAGGTTCATTTTAACAAGGTGTGTTAAAGCAGCAATAAAGTCATGCTTTATCTCCTGCTCACCATTGTTGTGGTTGCCACTGGAGTCCTAGGCTGCATGGGACTTTGGGTGAAACCAGAGCAAAACAGCCCAGAAATAGGCCCCCAGGCGACCCCTTCAGACAGCAGACAGACCCAGCCGTCCTCCTCCATGGCCCTCTATACGGAGCTGGAGGACCAGTGCAGTGAGGTATGCTGGTCTCAAGCTCCAGCACCTTCCTCCACGGGGATACAGAAGTCAGGACAAGTTGGCCAAACCCCAACTAAAATTCTGGGGACTTGGTCCCCAAATTACATTCCTAAAGCAAAGGCTAAATCTACCGCACGCTTACCCTAGAAATACTGAGCTGCCAGATACACTTCCTCTTCTCTGCTGTGATCCACTTATCGAGTTATGACATTAAATATAATTAGCCACGCTGTTGCATTTGCAATCAATTTAAAATTAGCAACCTTGGTTTGTTTGGTTCTTTGTTTTCAGTAAAACTAACCCAGGGTGTGAAAGTACCTGAAGATTGAGAAATAAATTAAGAGATTTATAGTTCAAGTCAGGCAACCTCCTTAAGGCTTTGGGGACTGTTCTGAAGATATCTGTTCTCAGTCACAACCAGCCCTTGAACCCACTAGCACTTCCACACATGAAGTCAGCAGCTTTCATTTTCAGAAATGAGTGGTGATCATTGAATCTTAATTGTAAGGAATTGCTTTCTTGACTCTGCACCCCCAGTATGATGCTTGAATTCGGTCCTTAGAAATGCAGATTTGGTTAATGCAGGCCAATGTGCATGTGTTTTTCAGATTCAATCTTTAGCATATGTATTTTGTGCCTTACATTTCATAAACTATTTGCAAAGCACAGAGATAGGAATGTGAGTAAAACTAATATGCAACTGAAGCAGAAGCTATCTGGGCAACCAACCCTGAATGAATGAAGCCCTTTCAAATAAGTTAATTCAATATATGTCATTTGTATGCTCATTCCCTTGAATATTTTAATTTGAAGGGAAATATCTAGGGAAGACTTGTCCCTCGTTGACACAGCAAGAAAGGGAGTGATTTTGTGACCCTTGAAATCATGGGTCCATTGAAATCATCCAGTTCCCCAGGGAACTGGACGGGAACAGAGCTGGCATTTCACTCCTCTCACGTCAGTGCTGCTCATATAGGTGCACCACTCAGTTACCATCAGAGCTCCTCTTGCAGCACGTTTCCCATCATGTGCTGGTGAAGATGTTTTTTCTTAAGTCCAAGAATCTATAACAAGTAATGTGTTAATGAAATGTCTCAAAAAGAAAAAATATACTCAGTTATTTTTATATTGTAATAAGGATAATGAATCTGCAAGTTTCCCTTTGATTTCTCTGCTTCATCCATTTCAAGATCTTGAATTGTCATCTTCTATCAACATACTATAATTTCCATGCTGGAACGCAAATTTGCCATGAACTACAGAATGTGGATGAGAGAATAAATGTGTGTCCTCTATCTTAGCACAGTGCTCTGGATTTCCTTTCTTATTACATGTGTGATAGACGCTGTACAAACAGATGGATGGTAAGGGAAAATCCTGTCCAGTCTTGGTTCAAGACCCAACTAAACAAATAAAGCAAAGAAGGAATGGCAGTATGGAAATAATAGCTCTTTGTATTTTCAGTCTATGGCCTGGAGTTTGGAAATTCAGGTACTTTTATGTGTGGTGTAAATTAGGAGCCTCATCACCCCAGGATCCTTCAGTCCTCCTAAAGAAATAAGCACCCTTTGGAGCACTTTTGATCCTATTGCTCCAAGAAAAAAAGACAGATTAAGTTTGTATCTCTAGATCCAGGATGTGGTTAATTATTTAAAAACATCAAAATTTGATTTTTTTTTTCTCTCTGTCAAAGTACTTTTGACTAAACCTATAATTTTTTACTGGCTTCCCTGCTCTAGTAAAACAGTGTGCTCTCATTAACTGATGGGAAGGTCTACCACTGCTGTCTTCTTATAAATCTAGTTCCTTTTAATCAAAGAAGGAAGCTTTGTATTGTATCAGACAGCTTATAAAGTGGCTTTTACTGGGCTGAGCCACTTATTTGTAAGCCTCCCCATTAGGGAGCTGCAGATAAGCCATTCCTGAACTGAGCAAGGGCTGAGGGCTGCAGACCAGACACTGGTGTGGCTCTGCAGCAATGTCCCAAAGGTGACAGATGTAAAATCTGGAAAGCACTCAAACCACACTGCCATCCACCCAATGCGTTTCTTCTCTATAACTCCCTTCTTTTACTGAAAAATATTGAAATACTTCACTTAGAGGCAGACGGGAGTGCTCCTTTGTTTTCCAGCACCCTTTTAATCTTGCGGCAGGATTAAAATGCTTTTCGGTTTAATGCTAATCATATGCCCTCTGATTTTAGAGTGGCCTGGAGTTCCTCTAAATTGTCAGCATGATGTGATGAGGTTGCTTCTGAGAGGATTAGAGAACTGTGCATGTCATTTAAGGTCAAAAAGGCCTCCCATTCCTTTTCAAAATACCAAATTTTCTTAAAAATTTGTTTTCCACGCCAGTGCAAGTATATGTGTAACACTGAAAATGAAGTTATCCTTAGTCCACTTCAGAGGATGGCCTGGTAAGGGACTTACCCAGTGCGTGATCGGCAGTGACTGCCTCAAGCTCCTACTTCCAGAGGGGTGTCCTGAGGTGCCCCCAGCCCTCAGCTCCTGAGTTCAAGGCCCTTGGCAGCCTGGTCCCACAGCAAGGATCCTGCATGGGCTGGGTGCAGCTGCAGCAGGGCTGGAGATGCTTTGCAGCATTACTCTGCCACTGCCCTGAGCTATGGCACAGCAGTTAATGGGAGAACCCAAACTCCTTAACCCTTCTTTCCCCTCTTCCCTTAAACTCCATGCTCTCCAGATGGTTCTTTCTTTAGTTTAAGCTGACATTTTAGCATTTTTTTGTCACAAGCATTAACTGTGATAACAATTTGGCTGCAGTGAACCCTGGTGCAAAAAAATCCTGTAATACTTGAAGGCTTTCCCAGTCCATTAAGCAGCAGATTGACCTCTTCAGTGGTATTCATCTGACCACGAATCTACTTACTGAATGGGTCCTGTCACTCTCCATGTCCCCTCTTAATTGCATCACATTTTCACCTCCTAACCACCCAATGTTTCTGCTTGCTCCTGCCCTGCCAGTTGTGTCCTCAGTTTCCAGTCCTTGTTAGCCTCCCAGCTGTGTTTGAGCAAAAGGAATGGAACATGATTTGGTCTGTTAGTTTCTTACCAGACTTCCTCTCTGTCTTCCACTGCTGTTCTTTGCAGTATTACTATTTCCTTTACCCCATGTGTCCCTCATACAAGGACCATGGGACAGCTGTGTTTGGACTTGATGACCTTATTGGTCTTTCTCAACATAAATGATTCTATGATCCTATAGGTCTTGGGTCTCAGATTGCCCCAGCATGGATTAAACTCTCACTAATGGTCAAAACATCTGTCTGATATTTTTGCATAGTGAAAAGAGCTATCACAATTATGTAGCCTGCCAAGTTCTGAGGCACGGTGGTAAGTGGCAGAAAGACTCAGTCACCTTGAAGAATTAAATGACTTTCTTATAAATTAACCATTGACAGTTTTCTTTTCAATTGATTTATCAAAGTTTTGCTGTATCTCATCCTAACCCTCTTTTATGTTTATGTGCAGATTTTCAGTTCCTGCAAGAGCATGATGCAGGCCATTTGAAGGTTTGGGGTCCTTATCAAGAGAATACATGTAGATTGGCAACCTGGGTCAAAAAAATAAATAAATAATAATTGTAGTGGGAAATACATACAATAAATTAATTTCTTATTGCATTCAAATGATTTTGGGGAAGGAATTTTCTATGCTAGCTTAATCTCCTTCTCCCTTTCTTCCTGCTTCCTCTCACCTCTCCCACATACTTGGGTGGTTCTTGCTGATATTTATACTACTTCCTTACAGCAATATATATATTTTCAAATCTCTGTGTGCTTTAAGTTTGTTTCAAGAGTAAAAGATAAAATAGTGAAAATAATCTGACTCATCTCAGTACTATCTGAACTGTTCTCCACCTTCAAATAGCTATTCTTCTTAGGGATATTAGCTTTATTTTTTAAAACATTTCATTAAGTTGCTTGATTTGCAAATCAGTTACTTAATATTCAAATCTTGTCTAAGGGAATACATTCCATATAATATCAGCTTAAAAAAAATTGACTTGGGAAATAAAGGCTTATAGAGTAGTATAGAGAAGGTGAAAACTAAGTGACTGTTTCTCACCATGCAGAAACTTAAAGGGCATTAAATGACATTTCCAGCAAGTCTAAAAGAATGAAGCATTTGACATAAAGTGCTTAATTAAACTGTGGAACTCAGTTGCTGCCACAAAATGCCAAATGTGAATGTCCATGCAGTGCTGGGCACTGGGGATAAGATAATGAGCTGCTCTGAGCTTTTATCTGGCTCAGCCTGTTGGTTCTCACACTCTCAGATTCTTGGTATATTTCTTACTCTGCATCTAGAAAATTTAGAATTTCATCTAGTTTCAGAATACTAGATAACAATTAAGTCCATGCTAAAACATTAATGTAGTGGGGATTCTTACCATATATCCTAAAGGCTTAACTCCCTCACCCCCTGGGCCAGGGCTCACATGGTTTGGGAGGACTCCCCAGCCCTGTCCTCCTGCAATGTATCTATCAGTGCATGGAACAGATGCACCATTCTGTTTCACAGCCCTCAAGGAGACTGATCCCATTCAGAAGGTAGTGGCTTTTTGAAAATAAGAGAACAGAATTTGAATAGACATGACAAGCTGTGACACACTGACATTTTGGCAGGGAAAAATGTTTCATTTCTGTGCCAGTCCTTTATTGTCCTCTCAGGTAAACACATTTCCTGCCAAGGAGATCCGCTGTTAACATGTACACAGATATGCAAATCCTCAGCATTGTGTTTCAGGGAAGGCAATAAATAAGAGGCAGTTTCGACTCAAAACATCTAAACATGGCCAGACTTCAGCTCCATGTCTCCTTCTCTCTTTTTGAGAAAGAAGAATATAACTGGGTTGCTTGGAAAGTTCTACCTGAAAGTTGCTGGCAACAAATTGCTGCATCCATCCATCCATCACCATGAGCAAGCCAAAAGTTCAATGAGGGTAGGGTTGTGCAGTCCTTGGGCATGGCTCAGCACTGAACTGCAGCTTGGCGCTGCTCCTCTCCAGTCTCTGCTCTCCAGGGATAGGGATGTCCTTACAACTGACAACAATGGCCGGCACTTTTTGGAAGAACTTGAATGCTATTAAATAAATGCTGCCCATTCTTAGGAGTCCTCTATCAAAGGCATCTCAGAAGGCTCTGTAATGTATTGCATGACCTATGTCTTGTTTTCCTTTTCTGAGCTGTGCACCTCTGGGTTAGCTAAACTGAGGATGGATGTCTTGACCTGAACTCAGTGGTTAAACCAGGTTAGCAAATATGCATGGCATTCTCTGTAAAAAGAGGGACATTATGTCATTTGGTGGCTTGTTTTAAGAAAAAGAGAAGTTTGATCTAAATCTTCCAGACCTTGTGCTCTGATGACCTACTTTCTTTGGAGTTAGATCATTCTGTGATCCTCCTTCCTAATTACAACAGAGATTAAAAATGTATTGATATATATTTTGGATCTATAGCTTATTTGTGCATGTGTGGTTTTTTTTGTTTGTTTGTTTGTTTGTTTTGTTTTGTTTTGTGTTTTTTTTTCAAGTTTGGAAGTGCATTTGAGATCTGTGAGGTGAGGATATGCTCACAGGCTGATGCACCACAGTCACTGCCCATGCTTGCCCATGTTTTCGGTACCCATTTTTACAGCAAGTGGGCAGAATCTCCTGTAGAGAAGGTCAGAAGACATATGTAGATGTTCCATAGCATTTCTCCAACTCTTCAGCATTTAGGACTGAATCTGTACTAATAAATAGCACTGAGGTAGCTCTGTGGTGACGCTTTCTGTGGTAGCCCTGTACTGGCCTCCATCTTTTCAGGTCCAGTGGCTTTACCTCTTGCAATGCCAGGTTGTGGCGATGGTTGCCAAAAGTGAGCACACAGTTTCCCAGACATCCTGAAGGATCTGTGACACTGGTGAAGATACAGTCCCCCTGAGTGGTCACTGTGATGTTATTAGTTAAATCAGCTTTCTTGGGCTGGTGTGGTATTTCACAATCATGCAGCTTCACACATTGGCTCCTTTGCTACTTCTGCTGGAGTTTTTCATTTCCTCCCTCCCTGCATGGAGATCAGCCCCTTTTAATTAGAAATAAAGGCAAAGGAGGTCAGCACGGAAAATCTCCACCCTTTAAGAGGAGCAGAAGGAGCTGATAATCAGCTGCCATGTGCATGAACACTCTGCAAGGGCTTTTCTCAGACTCAGCACGCAAAATGAAATTCACTCTGTAATCAGCGTGACTCTCTCTAGCTCCTAAAAAAGGGCAAATAGACTTAAACATCCAAATTAAAGCATGGAGCTGAATGGGCCATAAAATACAGTATCTACAAAACCAGTCTTCTTTGAACAGTGCTCTTCACCTTGCACTGAATGTAGCCCCTGTGTAGTAATAGCTGTGGGGAGAAAAGGAAGAAAACGAAAGACATCTGTGCAAAATAAATATTGCTTTGCTTCTGTTTTAAGCACAAAATATCTCCAAGCTCATCAGGGTTTGTAATAGAGGGGTATTATTTTTTGTAAATGAAAATGTCAGAAGTCCAATGTACAGGTTTGTGAATTTAATAGAAATTGTCTCTGTTGTAAAGCATGCTTTATATTCCAGTCACGATGCATCAGCAGTTTATTCTGGAGTTCATTCTGAGGAGGTAATGACTAGGAAAATGACAAAGAAAACTGTTACTGACCATTAGTGAGCAATCACTCTGTCATATTACCAAGATAATTTAGATAAATGTGGGGTTTAGCTGTCTCCAAGGGAGACAGGATGCTGATATCTTAGATAGTGCAGCTTTTTAAAGCTTTTCCATTTGATGAATATATATTTTTGCCTCAAAGATACAGAACAGTTCCCCATATCTTCCTGATAGAAATAGTAATAGCTCATTTCAGTGCTGTCATTTTTGCCCAGTTGTTTAGAGGATGAAGCCACAGAGTTTTGCAGCAAATATGGAAAGATCTGTTTGGAAACATAAGGTATTTAATAAATGGATGTAGAACATGCCATGTTTTTCTTCAATTGGATTCCATTATTTTAGCAGCTGCTAATTATGCAGTGTTGATATTTAGAGAAAGAGTAACAGATTTATCTGTTCCATCTGGATAATCAGGCTTTTAGAGCATGTCCTTCTACCAACATTGGACTTAACACTTCCTGTGTTTTTTGTTGTTCTTGTTGTTTTTCTTTTCTTTTTTTTTCCTGAGGCCATAGCAGGTTAAATTAAAAGGTGCAGAATTACAGTTGAGAAGTTGAAATAACTAAACAATTTTGTTCTGGTTTATAAAAGCAGTATCACTGCAGTCATTGTTAGCATGAAGTGGCTTACAAGAAGCTGGATCTGCTTGGTGTTAAGGTGTGAATTCACAACATACAGGCTTACAAGATCCACCTGCCAACACTAGACTTAAGCATCTTCTATAATATGGGCTTTTATATGTTGTACATCATATCCCACATTCTCCTCCAAAAAAGTGAGAGACATAGCTTTGCTGGAAGGTTTTGCAGCAGTCGGATGATTGTCCAGATCTAAAACCAGGTATCCAGGTACAGGGTACACAATATCTCTGTATATTTGTGAACACCCCTAGAATGGGTGCACATCTGGTCATCTACTTGGCAGGAGCCACTCAGCTGTCATTCAACAACCTGAGTTTTCATCTTTAGATTGACTCTACTTTCTTGAGCATTACCAAAGTGTAATTACCAAAGTGGTGAGATCCATCTGAAACAAGATATCCTGAATGAGAACCACAGAGGTGCAAGTTACCCTGCCTCACCACCAAGGCTGTCGACACTCCAGGCACAATTTTTGCCTTGCATGTCCAGTTTCAGTAATCACCTAGGGATCCAACTAAGCAAAAGGAAGGGGACCAGTAAAACCGCTGTATTGGACTTTCGAAGGGCTGACTTTGAGCTGCTCAGGACACTGGTTGGTGGAGTCCCTTGGGAGGTGGTTCTGAAGGGCAGAGGGGTCCAGGAAGGCTGGGCGCTCTTCAAGAGGGAAGTCTTAATGGCGCAGGAACGGTCTGTCCCCACGTGCCCAAAGACGAGCTGGCGGGGAAGAAGACCGGCCTGGCTCAACAGAGAATTGTGGCTTGATCTTAGGAGGAAAAAGAGGGTTTATAAGCTTTGGAAAAGTGGGCAGGCCACTAAGGAGGACTTTAAAGAAGTAGCGAGGCTGTGCAGGGACAAAATTAGGAAGGCCAAAGCTCATCTGGAGCTCAATCTGGCTACTGCCGTTAAAGATAACAAAAAACGTTTCTATAAATACATCAACACAAAAAGGAGGACTAAGGAGAATCTCCATCCTTTACTGGATGCGGGGGGAAACTTAGTTACAAGAGATGAGGAAAAGGCGGAGGTGCTCAATGCCTTCTTTGCCTCAGTCTTTAGCGGCAATACCGGATGTTCTCTGGATACTCAGTACCCTGAGCTGGTGGAAGGCGATGGGGAGCAGGATGTGGCCCTCATTATCCATGAAGAACTGGTTGGTGACCTGCTACGGCACTTAGATGTGCACAAGTCGATGGGGCCGGATGGGATCCACCCAAGGGTACTGAGGGAACTGGCAGAGGAGCTGGCCAAGCCACTTTCCATCATTTATCAACAGTCCTGGCTATCAGGGGAGGTTCCAATCGACTGGCGGCTAGCAAACGTGACGCCCATCTACAAGAAGGGCCGGAGGGCAGACCCGGGAAACTACAGGCCTGTCAGTTTGACCTCAGTGCCAGGAAAGCTCATGGAGCAGATCCTCCTGAGAGTCATCATGCAGCAATTGCAGGGGAAGCAGGCGATCAGGCCCAGTCAGCATGGCTTTATGAAAGGCAGGTCATGCCTGACGAACCTGATCTCCTTCTATGACAGAGTGACGCGCTGGGTGGATGAGGGAAAGGCTGTGGATGTGGTCTACCTTGACTTCAGCAAGGCTTTTGACACCGTCTCCCACAGCATTCTCCTCAAGAAACTGGCTGCTCTTGGCTTGGACTGGCGCACACTTCGCTGGGTTAGAAACTGGCTGGATAGCCGGGCCCAAAGAGTCGTGGTGAATGGAGCCAAGTCCAGTTGGAGGCCAGTCACTAGTGGCGTCCCCCAGGGCTCGGTGCTGGGGCCGGTCCTCTTTAATATCTTCATCGATGATCTGGACGAGGGCATTGAGTGCACCCTCAGTAAGTTCGCAGATGACACCAAGTTAGGTGCGTGTGTCGATCTGCTCGAGGGTAGGAAAGCTCTGCAGGAGGATCTGGATAGGCTGCACCGATGGGCTGAGGTCAACTGCATGAAGTTCAACAAAGCCAAGTGCCGGGTCCTGCACCTGGGGCGCAATAACCCCAAGCAGAGCTACAGACTGGGAGAGGAATGGTTGGAGAGCTGCCAGGCAGAGAAGGACCTGGGAGTGATGGTGGATAGTCAGCTGAATATGAGCCAGCAGTGTGCTCAGGTGGCCAAGAAGGCCAACGGCATCCTGGCTTGTATCAGGAACAGCGTGACCAGCAGGGCGAGGGAGGTGATCGTCCCCCTGTACTCAGCTCTGGTGAGGCCGCACCTCGAGTACTGTGTTCAGTTTTGGGCCCCTCGCTACAAGAAGGACATCGAGGTGCTTGAGCGGGTGCAGAGAAGGGCGACGAAGCTGGTGAGGGGCCTGGAGAACAAGTCCTACGAGGAGCGGCTGAGGGAGCTGGGCTTGTTCAGCCTGGAGAAGAGGAGGCTCAGGGGTGACCTTATCGCTCTTTTTAGGTACCTCAAGGGAGGCTGTAGCGAGGTGGGGGTTGGCCTGTTCTCCCACGTGCCTGGTGACAGGACGAGGGGGAATGGGCTTAAGTTGAGCCAGGGGAGTTTTAGGTTAGATGTTAGGAAGAATTTCTTCACTGAAAGGGTTGTTAGACATTGGAACAGGCTGCCCAGGGAAGTGGTGGAGTCACCATCCCTGGAAGTCTTCAAAAGACGTTTAGATGTAGAGCTTAGGGATATGGTTTAGTGGAGGGCTGTTAGCGTTAGGTTGGAGGTTGGACTCGATGACCTTGAGGTCTCTTCCAACCTAGAAATTCTGTGATTCTGTGATTCTGTGAAAAGGAGGACTATTACACTCCCAAGAACTGATGTAGTGATGATAGGATTAGACCTTGTTACTCCTGATATTATGTTAATTTTTGCAGTACAGAGTGATGTTTTTGCCTCAATTTAAGTGAATTAGATAGTCAATATATAATAGAAATGAATATATTAGATGGCCAAAATGAAGCAAACAGTTGGGGTGTGGGGGAGCTGAAAGGAGAAAACTAGTGTTTGGGGGCTTGTCTGACAGGCAGGTTGGTGATCCAGGCTACTGCATCCTGGATTTTGATGGGATAGAAATGATACCTGGACAGTCTATCTGGATTTATTTGGGATGTAGAATAAACTGCCATAGGATTTCTGTGGGGCTGTGAGACTGTGGGGCCCCACCAGAACTGGCAGCACTAACTGCAGCACCTCCACACACACACTCCCCTTGGAGCAGGTTGCTTTCTACCTCTGAAAACTCTTAACTTTTGCAAAGCTAGGTCATGCTTTCTGGACCTATGGAGTCAGCACTGCTGAGTGAGAACAGATACAAACACCCCAACCAAACATATGCAGCAAAACAGAAAACTCATTTGGGGCACTTGGGTGCAAGCAATTCCTCTCCCTACCAACCCTGCCTGGGGCAAGGGGTCACTCTGTCTGCAGGTAAAAAGAGCCAGTGCAAGCATTATTAATAAAGACTAGATTTTCAAAATTAATTAATTGTTTATATAGTTTACCCCACTGATTTGCTCTGTTGATTTATTTTACTCACGTGCTTTACTCGTGTTGTTTTTTATTTATTTACTAGTTTGTTTTGTTTTTCCTTCCATCCTGGTCTTTAAGGCAGCACAAGTCATCTAATTGAAGATGCGACCACACACTTATTTCCATAGCAACAGGCTCTTCTAAGTCTTGATTAGGGTTTCTTGGCACTGCTATTTTCTCAATGCCTGGTTTATGAAGGAGAAAGCTTCAGTCAAAACCTTTAAAGAAGACGTATATAGAGAAAACAACTAGTAAAGGAAGATACTTATTTTATGATACTTATTTTATTTTACTTGTCAGAATTTATTAGGATACATTTCTGTAGGGTTCTTGAACCTATAAAAATTGTGAGATGAGATTTAAGCTAAATATATCACATGGTGTGTATCGCCAAAAGATGAGCAAAAATAGCAGCCCTGGGAGAACTGTTGTTTCTTATTCATATCTAAAACACACATTTTCCCTGAAACGGCTTGTTGTAACACCTCTTTTCTTTTTGTACAACAGATTTTCCCAGTGTGGAAGTTCCTCTTGATGTCAGATTGCATTATTACCAATGTTGCACTTTAACTGCTGAACAAAGAGAGGTTGTAGCTCCTGAAGTTGTCACTTAACAGATACTGAATTTTGTTTGTTTTCCTTCTTCCCTTAACACAGCTCTACTTTTCTGAACTTTTCAGTGCTGTGTTGAACTCACTGAAAGTGAAGTTCCTGTAGGGGAAAGTGAAAGGATATATACTTGTTATGCAGTCAGAGAACCTGGACTAAAGATGCTGATGAACTCAAATAATCCCTCTAATGCTATGTAAAGGTTTCAAGAGCTTTCTGATTAATCTCAATCAATCCTAAGAAATAACAGAAGAACAACAAAGTCCCAGCATACTTTCTGTAAACAGTAGCATAAAGGCCAGCAATGATTTAATTTGGTCATTTTATATGAGCAAAAAAATTGTATTTATCCTAGCTGGCAAATTAATATGAGCACAGTCATCTTCTGGCCTCTAATCAATTCCATGCTGGCCATACAGATTCAGGGGTCTGGGTCATTTATAACATCTCCGTTTTGACTCCTTTGCCAGCCTAAACAGTGCAGGCTTACTCTAAAATCCCCTGCTTTTTTCAGTATGATCACAGGTCAAAATGTTCAAGCATACCACAGATGGGCAAAACATATAGAAATGCATGGAAAAGTGTTGCTCAGACACCAGCAAGATATTAAATACCATGGGATCCACTACTGCATTGTAAAAGGTTTGTCAGTTTGGATTTGTTCTCTATTCCTTTCTTAATAACTCCTAATGTTTGGCGTATATATTTTTAACTCTGAGATGATAGTTTTAATGGTATACTTATAGCACAAGCATTTCAGTCAGTTCAAACTCTTTATGCTTTGCATTTGTATGTATCTACATACAACTTCATTTCCTTTATTTTTTTTTTCCCAGCTCCTCAGTACTTGCAGGGCTCTTCTGCTGCTCTTTACAAGCAGCCCTTGTCCTTTTCTCCCTGAATAACTCTGAGTCACCAGCAGGCCATGCCACCTCTCTGCTCTCCCATTTTCAGATCATCTGTGACTGTGCTGCAACACTCAGACCCCACTGGTAACCACATCTATTGCTAACACTGATTACTTATTCTTATCCTCTTTTTCCTGTCTTTTATCCAATTAGTTTATTCAGGCCAGGGCCGTCTCTCTTCCTTTCTGGCATCAAAACTAGGTGAAAAGCCCCCTGATAAGGGAATTTGTCAAGTAACTTTTGGAAATCTAAGTACATGACACCAGCTGGAGCTCTCAGACACTGGTTTGCTGACTCCTTCAAATGAAGGGCAGTAAGTTAACAAAGAACAACTTGCTTAATTAAAAGCTGTCTTGGTTATTCTTATCCTAACACAATTACGTCTCCTCCGATATATCATTTGCTAATTCTATTCTTCATGGCAGTGTCTAATAGTGTGAGCATTACAGGTGGCAGAGCTACTGGTCAATAGCTCTGTGGCTCATTCTGGACCCTTTTTATTTATTGTTATTCTTTTTAAAATTAGCATCACATTGGTCTTCTAGCCCATTAGTACTAGTCTGATTTTAAGTGGTAGGCTGCTCACTCCACTTGGTAGCTCATCCATTTCATTCTTGAGCATCTGGCTGGAAATCATCTGGTCAAGCAAGTTGTTGCAAATTGATTTGCTCCAAATCCTTATTTGCTCCATAACTTTTGCCATTGGCCCTTCAGGTTGGACAAATCCTCTGGTGAGTCTGTTCCTGGGAAGGAACTGATCCAAATTCCTCCTTAGTGAACAGGGAAACAACATTTATTTTCACAGTCCTGTTATCTAACAGCAGCTTACATTGATTTTATATCTTATGTGCTTTACATGTATGTATTTATTTTTTCTCCCTCAGTACCCTCACTTCTTGTTGTATTTGGTACTGGATTCCTGACCAGCATCTGGAGCACAGCCTGTACATGGCTCATGCTGCCCAGTACCCCTGAAGGTAGAACAGCCTGAGCAGTACCAGTGCTTGCGTTTCACATCTTCTCACATCTTGAAGTAATTAAAATATTTTTTCTTTCATGCACAGTATAAATACACTCCCTCACACTCCATTATTCTTTGTAACAATTTGATGTGGTACTTAATGAATATAGTAAATGTCATTCGGAAAAAGAGAAACAGTGTGAGGAAAGTGGTACAAATCCTCCTGTCCCCCTTAGAACAGAGGAGAAAATGGTCCAACAATTCGGTACATCTGCTGATACCACACATGAATAAGTCAGTTTGGCAGAACATTTTGGGGATGGAAAAACCATTCAGAAACTGTGAAGTGCCAAAAGTGAGGTTGTGTCACTCATGTGTCCCCTGGGCAGGAAAAGGGAAAATACAGACCACGATGCCAAAGCTGCCAGTCAAATAGCTTTACAGGATGCTATGTTTGCCTGAAGCTATGATGCTCTTTCACAGGCTAAGGAGATTTTAAAATTGCTGTTTCCACAATGCCATCATTCAGGGTGTGGGTCCCTGATCATTTGCAAGGATGCAAACTGTTCTTCTGATAGGTGTAGGTGAATTTCTTGCCTGCAGCTGGGGGGAGATGAAAGCCAGTCTTACAAGACAAAAACTAGATTTTATTTTTTTAATATATTTTCACAATGAAAATTATTCGGTATTAATTGTAATAACTCAAATTATTACTACAGTAAATATTACAGTACAATACTTTTTTTTTTCTGTCAGTGCACCTCCCCCCACAAAATCTCAATTTTCCAAAAAGTGGAGAGAAAAACAAACAAACAAACAAACAAACAACAACAACAACAATAACAAAAAAAAAAAAAAAAAAAAAACCGCTTTCTGCTGTCATTTTCTAACATTCTGCAGCCAGTTGCTGGAGGACACCATTACATGCCAGCCTTTGTTTGAGCAGAGGTTTCAGTATGCTGTAGCAAGGGGCTGTACGCTTGATGTAGTCAATCTGGGGATAGAAAATCCACCTAAGATATATGAAGCAAAAGGATCTGTGGGAAGTACAAGTTCCCGTCCTTGTTGGATCTCACATAAAAGGTCACAGCAAGACAAAACGGTCACTTTCAGATAAAGTCTAATTAATAATATCAGCAAACAGTTTCTTTGATTGAAGATAACTTCAGAGGAAGTACGTGATGTTATGAAAGTGAGTTCCAAATATAGTTGCAAGATAACCTTTACTGCACTGCCTTTATGGCTATCAATTAAGATACAGATTCCCATGAGATTTAACCTGTCAGTTATAATAGCTTTGTAAATCTTAATGTTCTTCCACATGTAGTTGGAGAGGTAAATTCATGGCATGGAAAGAGGACATATTTTTCCCTTCAAGTACCTGGTACTCCACAGCCATGCCTGGTACAAATACAAATAAATTCTTACATACTCTCTGTATGTATATGATGCATAAGTATGAAAGTAAGTTTTTTGAGACCTTTTATTTCTTGTAAACATGTTGCATCTCAAATGTTCTATGTTGAAATAGGCAATTAATTTCCTTATTTTGGGAATGTGGCTTCAACATTGATCACATTTTCCTTCAGCCACTATCGATAAAAATCAAATAATTCAGTATAAACTAGACAGACATGAATTCCTGAAGTTCAGTCAGCTGGAAACAAGACAGACAAATGAATAAAGAAATAGATATCACTATTTGCTTATGTTTAGTCTCAGGCAGCGGAGTCATGAGCCAACAAATGATTATTTTCATAGTTATACTCAGGGCCCAGCAAGTTTTTGAGGTTTTTGGTCTCTAATTTCCTTTGGTTTGCCTAAGGCATTTCAACTGCTATAGGCTAAGCGTGTTGATCAGGCTAGCCTACATCTACATTGGTCAGAGCTGCTTTTGTCAACTGAAGTCATTCACAAGCATGTAGGGTGACAGAGTGGTACATCCTGAGATGTCTTTGTAATTTTTCTATCTCACACCACCCCAGGGAGTCACCATCAGTTTTTCCAAGTTAACAAAAGATAATCCTAAAAAGTACCTCACTGACAAAGTTTGAGGGAAATTCAGCATCCTATAGAATATGTTATTGACAAGACAAACACAATGTAACATGCTTAGATGCATTGTTTTGTTCTCCAATAGATTTCTTTTTATATTGCACTACAGTAACCTGTATGGTACTACACATCCCCTTGATGCTTAATGCATCAGTTACATGCAAGTAACTAACTTTGCTTTTGAAATACTGATGGAACATTCTTTCTGCAAGAGCTGTGCCTTGGACATGGCACAGCATTGATTACAGCAAGAAATATTATTTAAGCATAATCGAACATGCTTTAGGTTTGGTGAGTTGCTGAACATCATAACCATAAATTTTATGTGAACGTTTCTCCAAAATAATTCAGATACCTCAGGTAAATGCTGTCACTGTTATTACAGAGCCTTTTATATACATGCAGGCTTAACAGATTTATTAAGTCTTCTTCCCTAAAATGTCCTCAGTCTGCTGTAGATGACAGGTATAAACTCAGAAGACTGACACCGCACCCCACCCCCCAAATGCCGAGCAAATATTAAAAAATTGCAGTGCATTTTACAAACACATCAGTCACTCATTTCTCAACACATCAGTTGCTCGTCTCCCAAGGCTGCAGTTTTCTGAGCTGAGTGAGTCATTGCAGCCTATCTTACTTCCAGTTCTCTGTGTCCTCTGTCAGGTTCAGGATTGTGGTGAAGTGTCAAATCGTGAATGAGCAGGCAGCTTTTCTCCTTCCTCCTCCAAAAAATCAGCTGGTTTAGTCCCAAAAGAAAAAGAGTATCAAGAGATGTCCTGGTGCTGGCCACTAGACCTTTCAGGAGGCAATAGTGAAATGAGGGTTAGTGAGGTTTTGGTTGTTGGTGGTGATGGATATATATATATTTTTTGGTGGTTTTATTTTATTTTATTTTATTTTATTTTATTTTATTTTATTTTATTTTATTTTATTTTATTTTATTTTATTTTATTTTATTTTATTTTATTTTATTTTATTTTATTTTTTACATTTTTCTTGCTAACCTCAGGCCCCAGGTGCTTTCACTTGGGTGCCTGATTTTCAGAGTATTCCCTCCCATTGTAAGAACTTAATTTCTACTAAAACAAAATCTCAGCAAATGATGTCATGCCTCTGCTTCCATAGGATACCCCGATTTAGCAAAACGTTCACACCAAAGTATCCTACTAGTCATAAAGCTTGTCCTCTTCAGTGGAAGAAATGTAAAGAGTTGATGGGACATGTTTAAGAATAAAACAGGGTACAAATCTATCTGTTCAGTGTCATATTTGATTCTTGTATCCTGATCTCTCAGATGACATTGATGACTTTGCATCCAGCAATTTAGTATCAATCTTTCTGACATTCTGGGGTCTTCATAGATATATAGATCTTGATGCTTTAATTTATTAGACTGACATTTTATTCTGCTATTAAACAAGAAGAAAAAGAAGAGTTGAATGCCAGGGTTCATCAGAGCAGTCATTTCTGATTCAGCCATTGACTATCTGGAGCATAAATAGGGTTATTTAATGTAGGAGCAAGATGTATTGCTTTTAGTTTTGCATTTAGGGAACAGATCATTCACTTCTCATTGCCTTTAATTTTACCATAGGGAAAAACTTAATGTGACTTATGAATAAAATCATTATAATCATGATTATTGAGCAAAATGGGAAAAAAAAGTTTGCCAGGAACTGAGCAATTTCTGTTCCTTGGCTTCATGTTCTATTTACTGAATAACAATGTCATTTGGAAAACAAATGAAGACTAATATTAGTCTTGCTAAAGAGAAGACGAGAGCTGCTAATGGGCAACATTTTCTCTAGGTTGTTAGAAATAATGTTCCATATGTTTCAGCATTTCTAGTTTTGATGATGTAAATATTTTTCTTCGTACATAAGTGATTTTAACCATATGTCCTGATGATCCAAAATTATACTTCTGTCATTTGAATAGCCAGATTCTGCTACCTTGTCAAGGCTGATTAAACCCAGTCCATATTAAAGTGTTACACTATTGGCCACAGGAATCGTGAATTGTGATGTTTCCTGTTTCTTGAGGACCCAGAGCAGATGACTGTCATAAGTAAGGTTTTTCCTTGACTGGGACATTTCAAAGCCATGGTAGCAGCCATGTGTCCACATCATCGCTGTGGTTCTGATCAGAAGAGCACAGTTTAAGCAAACCATCACCATTTATCACACGGAGTAGTCTGAGAGCATGCAAATTGGTTTCTTTTTGGGTGAAGCTGAACAGACTCTGTGGGCACACTTTGGGTGCTCCCGTCAGCTCTGGGTGTTTGGAGGTGGCCCAAGACAGCCCCCGGCTGCAGGCAGTGTGGACAGCTGGTCCTCAGCACCAACTGCTTCACTCTGCAAAAATGCTGCTGCTGTGCCTCTTTTCCTGCTATCACAGACCTGGTTATGCACTCGTGCCTTGTGTCAGGAAGAATGATGTTGGACGAGCAAGTGGCAGCCCTGTATTAGATGTGGTTGGTAACCGATGGCTGTTATGGGATTGACAGATCAGTATATATAATGTAAGGGCAGAAGGAGGCTGCTCCGCTCACTTGTGTGTGACTGTAGCTATTCCAAAGGACAAAGATTGCTGTGGGGACACTGTGGTGCCACATCCCTGTCCCACCACAGCCCTGTCCAGCTCCTGCCAGCAGCCCCCAGCCCTGGCTGCATGGCTCACCCAGGGGCCATTGCTGTAACTCCAGCCTTTGCTGCCCCTGCCACACACAACACGTGAGGTTTTGGGGGAGGAAGTAGAAAGCCTGAAGAGAAAGCTCCTTTCCCAGGGCACTGCAGGAAGGAAGAAGGCAATGCATATCTCCACAGGTGATGAGATGGTTTCCTGGTTTGTTTGCCAGTGGGGCATGCCTGTGCCACCAGCTGGCTGGATGCCCAGAGTAAAGCAACGTGAGTAGTCAAGAATGTGGTTTCTAGGTACTGCCACCATGCTTTGACACATGGATGTAGCCACAGACTTGTCTCTCACTCTTTGAGCCAGGGACTGCCTGTGTGAGGAGCTGCTCACACGTAATTAATCGCTCTGGACATTCGCAGCAGCATCCACACCTATCTCTAGCATAAAGCAGATGCCAGTTGTAAACTTAAGAAATAATGAAAAGAAAGAAAACAAGAAGTTAGCCAATTATGATGTGTCACACTCTTTTTTTTTTTAAAAAAAAAAAAAAAGTTTCTAAAAGTCTTTTTTTTTTTTTTTTTTTCCCCAGGGACGAGTGGGAAAAGTGCCTTTCTTCTGCATGCTTAAAAAATTTGTATCCAGCTAATGTGAAATTTAATAATCTCACCCAGGGCAATTACTTGAATTCTAATAACACATGTAAATATAGTAAAGATTAAAATCCTCCTGTCAATAAAGAGCTTGAATCTTTAAAAGTTCACACTAAACCAGAGGGAATGTCTCCTGACAAAGGCCCTTCAAATAAGCAGGATGTCGTGACTGAGGCTTTGCAGTAAAAGGCTCTGCCAAGAAGCAAATGGCTGCTCTGCTGTTCCCCCTCCATCCTCCCAGGCACACAGTAATGTCAATGAGCTGAAGGGCTTGCGTGGCTATCACTGGTTGTATGTCCTCATCTCAGTTCTGCGGGCACATCTGGCAGTGTCACGCTCTGCTAACACTGAGCAGTAGCATATAAACGGGTGAAAAACAAATGGAGAATATTATTAACCAACAAGAAACTCCATCAGTCATGTTAAGATAGTTTTAAAGTAATAGCTCTTGCCATTTTAATTAGAAGAAAATACATGCCATTATTAGCATGTAGCAGAAAGCTGCAAATCCGTCATCACCAGGAATATGCTATGCCTATTGATTTTATATAAATTCAGTGAATGAAGTTGTTAGTCTGAACTGTTTTAACAAGACATAACCCCATTTTTGTAAGGTATTTGCTTCCAAGAGGTGTCTTTAAACCTTTTCACACATTTGGAGAATGTGGGATATTTTACTTTCTTTAGTTCACGTGTGTGTCACTAAAACTAAATATATGTATTTTTACAAACAGCATAATTGCTGGACAAGGGCTCTGTGAAACCATCCAGTATATAGCATTCATTTTATCTCTTTTATCACCCTAGCCTATTCATAGCAGAAGCTTTGCAAAATGCAAAGCTCATAAGCCTCTGTGTCCAGTAGCTGCTGCCTGATTGCCAGAGTCTCTAGAACATACACGTGCAAGGAGGGTTTTCCATTAAAGTAAGTTTCCTACCAAGTCCAATATAAGATTAGTGCCACTTAGATGCTAGCAAAGCAGAAACCGTGCAGTTTCATTGGGATTGATAAATTTAAACTTTATGAACAGTTGTATTTTAGTAAATGCTAACGAAGCTATTTAAGGAGAATTTTGTCAGTGTCAAGGTTTTGGTTGGGACAGAGTTAATTTTCTATATAGACACTCACACAATGCTCTTGTTTGGATTTTTTGATGAAAATCATGGTAACCACACATGGGTGTTCAGCTGCTGCCGAGCAGTGCTCTCACAGAGCCAAGGCCTCTCCAGTTTCTCATGTTGCCCGGCCAGTGAGGAGCTGAGGGTGTGCCAGGAGGGGACACAGCCGCGACAGGTGACCCAGGCTGCCCAAAGGGATGTCCCACACCATGCGGTGACATGCTTGACAGTAACAGCTGGGGAAAAGGAGGAAGAATGGGGGGCACATTTGGGGTGGTGGTGTTTGTCTTCCCAAGGAACTGCAACACATAAAGGGCCCAGCTCTGCTGGGAGCAGCTGACACCTGCCTGCCAGTGGGAGCAGCAACTGGATTCCTTCTGCTCTGCTCGTGCGCGGCTTTTGCTTTACCAGGTGAACTGTCCTTGTCTCAACCCATGATTCTGATTCTCTATATCTAGTCTGAAGTGGCTGTTTCACTACTAAAGAGAATAACGCAGAAGTATAATGACTACTTCTAGTAAGGTACAATTGACACTTTTTACCCTTAAAGTATTGGCAAAGATTAACTAAATCATCTCCGGAACTTCCAATCACGCATAGCCAAAGTAATTTCAAAAGTTTCCCAGACATTCAAGCCAGAATTTTCTTGTATTTTGGCAAGACTTCAAGATCTCTGCAAGCAGCTCAGACAGATTTTTAGTAAATGCTATACTAAGGCAAGGGATTCAGCTGCTTTTCCTAAACCTTCAGTGGTACGGTATTCTGAAGCAATGGTATTCTGGCTGTATTCTGGAGCAATGAGGGCAATGAGATATGGATCACACATTTGTGTTTCATTTCTTTGGTTTCAACTATATATTTTTAATGTAATCTGAAATGGAGAAAGCCTTTTGCAAAAAATGGAGCCATTCAGTTCTCAAAGTGCTCCCAAATTGCTCAGCCGTATCCCACAGTGGCTCCAAGTTTGGAGGGGTGAGAAGGACTATGTGCAAGCAGCTCATGTCTAGGAAGGTATTTGCACTGAGCTGGAGTGACCCATTTCCCATGAAATGAGAAAGGACAGACAGCACATTACCCAGAGAGGCTGAAGCATGGGATAATTCTGGGAAATTCCCCCAAAATCTGGAGATATTTTAAATCAGAGGCCAAATGCAGGTGCCTTGTGCAGTGGCTGTGATACCTCGACAGCAAGTGAGGTATCACTTCTCTATAGCTAGCCGTGAAACCAAGGTAAACACCTTTTCACTCAGAGATGTACCTATTTAACAGCATCATTCAAGAGACTAAATTTCTGCAGTGTGAATGCAGCTAAGCCTGTTCAAGCATGCTGAAAAGGGGACTGCCCTGTGCCATTGTACCTGCACCAGATGTTAGACCCACACCCTTACTGGGAGTTTGGCCTGTCCTGAAAAAATTGCATCTGCCTGGCTGCTAAATCTTGTCTCTGGTTCACAGTGAAATCACCTTGTATGGGCACACACTGAAAAAAAAAAAAAAAAAAAAAAAAAAAAAGAAGAGTAGCAGGCCAGAGCAGCAGAAGGAAGGTGTGACATCCTGCTTGGTGATTAGGAGATGTTAGGAGAATGAATGCGTGGTGGAGGTAGGGTCTGATGCTCCTCTCTGTGCAGATTCAGGACTGGAACATCTCTCAGGAGACGGTTGCCTAAAGTATTTATCACTAGGGAAGGAGTCATGGCAGGAAGCATAATTCTTACAGATTTTTTTTAACATTTACATCTCTTTGAGCCCACACATAAATGGAGTGAGAATGATGCTCTCACCTACTGAACCATAAACCATTTTCACTCATTTGGTCTTTGTCTCAGTGAATCTTCAAGTATTTTAAACAGCAAGGAGGACAAAAGCACCTTTCTCAAGGATAATTACATAATGCACCTGCATCAGAAGTGGGACTCATATTTAATTGGTTTAAAGAAGAAAAAGAAGGCAGTGGCAAACAATGGAATTAAAAATCTATTATTTGGGATCATTCTCTGACAATAAATCAATGACTGCATCCCTTAGTTCCATTTTCAGCCTCTCTAAACTTCTTGGTACCCCTTAATTGGTTTGATTCTCCTATTGATTTCTACAGCTTGCAGGGGTCAGAAGGATTACCAAGCTGTCTCTCTCCTTATCCCATTCAGTGTTCACACCCACTATATAATAAGCCTCCTGGTTTTAAAATGTTAACTTACTCTCTTTCAATATTTGAAAGAAGGCACCAAAATCAGCACTGATTATATAAGGAAACCCTTGTCTGTAAAAAAGCTAGATTTTAACATAGCTTTTTGTATTGCAAAATACTGGAGGACTCTATTAGAGGCATTTGGGCATGGCTGAGTTTTACTTACATATTTCAATATTTATGTCTGGAGGAGAGAAGAAGAAAAAAAAGGGGGGGTAGGAGGGGAAATAGAACAATTATTCAGTACTTAGTTGCCTGAATTTCAGATGACAGTAGATATATGATGGTGTCCCTCCCCTCCATCATTGCCGTCACCCACAAGGGTTGCTGATAGACATTAGGAGGTTCTCTCAACTATAGCAGTGCTAATGGATGCCATTTTAACGCTGTCCATCACAACAAATTATAATAATTTACAGCTCATCCATGGAGAAGTAGGGACAAAGCAGACATTAGTAATCGAAATAGTGCAGTGGCAATTAAAACACTTGTGGTTAGCAGCTGCTGTAAATTGTTCAAAATCGGTATTTACATAAACAAGGGCTTTCCTGTAAGGAAAGGGGCCTGTGTGCTGTGCAGGTTTTGTTGTGTTCATTTCTGGTTTCTAGGTATCCACAGATGGAGACTTTCAGCTGCATGATAATATTTACTGCTTCTTCCCATGAAGATCTGCTTTATAGTGTTTGCATGACTGGGTCTCCCCGTATAACAAAGGAACTAAACAACCCTGGGGAATAAATTGCATTTTAAACTTGTAATTCAAGTACAGACATTCAATTTCTCATACACTTTTTGAAAAGTCTTCCTTAGGTATTCTGAGATTCATTCTGAGATTGTCTCCTAAAGAAATCTGTTTGGCCTTCAGACCTTCAAGGTAATTCCTGCCTGAAGGATAGGATTTGTCTGAAATCCCCCTCTATCAAATTGCCTTCCATCCCTGAGGACAAGCAGAGGGCTAGCCTTGCCAGATAAGGGCTTATCACTGGCAGACTTCCTTTTCTGATTGCTCTTGGTATTTTCCAGACAGAAATAAAACAAAACAAAGAAAGAATAAATACTATTTTAAGTATGTCTGTACCTACTACTAATTAATCAGTTTCCTTGTCAGTTCCATACCCAGTATTCTCAAGAAAGATCTGAGTACCAAGAGTGGGGCCAGGGCTGGGAGCTGGCAGCTGGAGGTGCCAGGCACTGGGAGATGGACAAGACAGTGGGAAGGGGAAGGGTGATATGGTCTGTGGAGGAAGGGATGTTTCGGCACCTGGGTACCAGTGTGAGGGTGCCATGGCAGGGCAGGTGTGTTTGAGAGGCATGCCATGCGAGACAAGGTAGGCAGGGGAAGCTGATATGGGTTCCTCCATCTAGTGGATGTGACAATTTGGGGAGAAGAGGATGTTTCTAGGAAAAGCAGAGAGTAGTATTAGAGAACATATTAATTCACTTCATAAAGACATCCTCACCCCCTTTACCCTCTCTGCATTAACCATATTCTTATAACATATATCCTACGTAGGATGGCTTTACTACTGCTCTGTAGTAGACTGAGAAAGACTGAGAAACAAATATAAATTTCTTGACAAAAGCCAGTTTTCAGTGCCTGCTGACATTGAAAGACAAGGCAAGACAATGCACTAATAATATATCTTTACTTCTTTTTTCTATAGGAAAATTCTGTATCGGAAGCAAACCAGAGAACTTTCATATAAGGGAAAGAAGAAACGAGAGAAGGAAGCTATGAACTGAACACTGCCAATTAAGTTATCAGATACAACTACGTAGACCAGTAACATATTAGAAATACTTTTGGTTACCTTTTGTAGAGCAATGACTGTGACTTGACTGCTCTCTGTAAGTATCTGGAGAGAATGAAGCCTCCTCAGAGCGCAAGGTTCATTTTTTTCAGTAAATTAAGGCATTTAACCTAAATGTCATATTACAGACAGGCAATAAAATCTACCAGGGAGAAATTAAAACTGAACAATGCAACTTGATAAAGCGTGTATCTTTCATGTTATTTTGCAGTTAATGATTCAAAATAATACATTAGAAATGTACTACTTTCTCTATCATTTGCATTTTTAAGACTGCATGTTTTTCTTAAAAAAAAAATCTCTTGAAGGAAAGTTTACAACTATGTTGTACAGGATGTCATAACCAAAGGAACACAATGGTCCCTCTCTGCCTTTAAAATGCATAATTCTATTACCAATTTGCCATCTAGCCAGAAATATCAATTTGTTGGAAACTTCTTCACAGTTGCCTGGGGGATTCTGACACATACCTTTCATCCATTTTAATTCCCTTGGACAACTTTGCAAAGCTTGACTAATATATTTTTTTTTTTGGAAATGCTTATCTTCTGAGCCACACATCATTTAGTTTGATCTCTAGGCTGGCAATGACTGCACTATGGAAAATATACAACAACAGTTACTATTATGGATTTCCATATCACAGTCTGCCTTGTGTGGAATGGTCTCATATTGTATCCAAGTTGGAACGGACCCACAAGGATCATCGAGTCCAACTGCTGGGTCCCCAAAGGACCACCAAAAAATAAAAAAATAAAAAAAATCAGAGAATGTGTCTGAGAGAATTGCCCAAACTCTTCCTGAATTCTGCAAGCTCGGTGCCGTGACCACTGCCCTGGGCAGCCTGTCCCTGTGCCCGACAACCCTCTGGGTGCAGAACCTTTCCCTAACCCCCAGCCTGACCCTCCCCCCTGTCCCAGCTCCATGCCATCCCCTCAGGTCCTGTCGCTGTCCCCAGAGGGCAGAGCTCAGCTTGTGAGGGAGCTGCAGGCCGCCATGAGGCCTCCCCTCAGCCTGCTCTGCTCTGGGCTGAGCAAACCCAGGGCCCTCAGCCACTCCTTGCCCTCCAGATCCTTTGCCATCTTTGTGGCCCTCCTTTGGACACTCCCTAAATCTTTCTTTTTCTGTGGCACCAAAAACTGCACATAGTTCTTGAGGTGAGGCTGCACCAGCGCAGAGCAGAGCGGGACAATCTCTTCCCTCACCCATCTAGCAATACCGTGCTTGATGCACCCCAGTGTACAGCTGGCCCTCCTGGCTGCCAGGGCACACCGCTGGCTCATGTTCAGCTTGCTGTTGATCAAAACCCCCAGACCCCTTCCTACAGGGCTGCTTTCTAGCATCTGTCCCCCAGTCTGTACATATAACCAGGGTTGCCCCTTCCCAGGTGCAGAGTACTACACCGCTGCCAACAGCTTTCCACTGTTGCTCACACAGCAACCTGAAGCATCATCAGACAGGTGTAATAGCTCTGTTTCCCTGTTGCAAGAGCAGCTCTTGTTCCATCCTCACAGCTTGTGACAGAGGGAGTCCACTGTCCTGATATGGTCTTTTCATTTGATTTTCTTTTCCTGTTCAGTGATATACCAGACTTATGTGATAAAGTGTCAAAGTCATTGCTCTGCGCTTTTTGATTCCTTATCATTGATTAATGGTTGTCATAGACTTTTGCCTTTTTCTTCTTTTTTCTTTTTCTTTTTCTTTTTCTTTTTCCTTTTTTTCCCCATTCTTTGTATTTTCTGATTCATTCAGATGTGTGTGATAAAGACTCAAAAATGTCAGCATTGCTCTACATCTATTACTTTCCCAAAGATCTCGCTTTCATGCTGGATCTCTATTTGTCCCTTTCAGAGATCCTGGACTTGGGTTGTCTCTCTTACTGATGCCTTGCATTATGTTGGCCATAATTTCTGTAGCTAAAAAGTTTAAATCCTAGCATTCCCAAATCAAAGACAAAGCAATGTCTCCTTATAGCTGACAGCGTTTAGGTTTGGTAAATCTCAGCAGGCAAAAGTTCTCAATAACTTTGGTACTGAAATGCATAAATCCTCACTGCATTTATATCCTGATGATCTACTGGTATTTATGGTTTCATCACTAAAAGATATGAGGGCTGATTGGAGATATCTCAGACTTTAGTCAAGTGTACAATACCTGCACCTCGGTCACTGGTAGCTTATGGCAGCTGCTTTTCTAACTGGCTTTGTGCATTGTGTCTACCAGCCTTATAGTTTTCTCTGTCCATTTCCTCCGTTTTATGGATGGAAGCTGAAAGTTCCTTCTTCTCAGTTATGGTCTCCTCCGTTATGTGACTTCCCTCTGCTGCCAGTTTTGCTCATTCAGACCTACTCTGTACCATCACCATAACAGCAGCTTTTACTGTGCCTGTGAGGCAGTGTCTGATTGTCCCACTTCTGAGACCTCAAAGCAAGTTGGGCACCAGACAGATGGGACATAAGATCTCCCAGGCCTCCCCAGCCCCTTGCTGGCCTTCTCACAAGTGTTCTGAATGAGCATATGCCCAGGGTTATCCTTGCCTACAGCAGCCCCAGACTGCTGCTATAACCACAAATCAATGCAGCCTTGCTGCTGTCCTTTTTATCAAACTAGTGTAATGCTTGCTTGATGTTGTGTGATGGCAGCTGGGACCAGTGCTGGGGTGAGTTTTGTTCATTATCTTCATCAATCACAGTGAAATCTCCAGGTTTGCAGATGGTACCAAGCTTTAACAGAAAATAATAAAATTTAAACCGTGCCAGATGCTGGTGAGTGGAGCTGACAGGTCCAAGACAGGA